>NC_091284.1:557628227-558261838 GCF_032444005.1 Ranitomeya imitator | reverse complement strand
CCCTGGAACCAATTTTAAAGTGCCTACAGCCAAATTTTGTTATGTTAGGCCTACTACGTCTGTCTGCGGTCCCTCCTTCCACTAGTCCTCCAGTGACTTGTCCACTGCTGCCCTTGTACCCCTGGAACTAATTTTAAAGTGCCTACAGCCAAATTTTGTTATGTTAGGCCTACTACGCCTGTCTGTGGTCCCTCCTTCCACTAGTCCTCCACTGACCAGACCACTGCTGCCCGTGTACCCCTGGAACCAATTTAAAAGTGCCTACAGCCAAATTTTGTAATGTTAGACCTACTACGCCTGTCTGAGGTCCCTCCTTCCACTAGTCCTCCAGTAACCTGTCCACTGCTGCCCGTGTACCCCTGGAACCAATTTTAAAGTGCCTACAGCCAAATTTTGTTATGTTAGGCCTACTACGCCTGTCTGCGGTCCCTCCTTCCACTAGTCCTCCAGTGACCTGTCTACTGCTACCCTTGTACCCCTGAAACCTATTTTAAATTGCATAGAGCATCCTTTTTTTAATAGTAGGCATACAAACTCTGTTTGTGGTCCATAATTGAAATTGTCCTCCACTGAACAGACCAATGCTGCCTGTGTACCCCTGTAACCTTTTTTAAACTGCATTGAGCCAAATGTTGTGTTTAAGGCCTACTACCTGTGTCTGTCTGCGCCACTCAATACAGCTGTCCTCCTTTTAAAAAAGCTGAGCGTCAATAGTCTGGTTTTCAGCCTATAGGAATTTGAAAACTGCATTGGGGCTACTACTACTACTTCGGTAGGGCCTACTAACGGTGTCTGCCGCTCCAGGGTGGTCCCCAGGTTTCCTCTCCATAGCTTAGAGCTTCTAGCTCTCGTTTAGTAGTTGTTGAAAACAACACTGCATTAGGCCTACAAGTTGGGTCTGGGTTGTAGAGACGGTGTCTTCCGCTCCAAGGTGTTCTCCAGGTTTCCTCTCCATTGCTTCAATCTTAAAGCTCTTGTTTAGTAGTTGTAGAAAACAACACTGCATTCGGCCTACAAGTTGGGTCTGGGGTGTAGAGACGGTGTGTTCCACTCCAAGGTGTTCCCCAGGTTGCCTCTCCATTGCTTCAATCTTCTGGCTCTTCTTAAGTAGTTGTTGAAAACAACACTGCATTCGGCCTACAAGTTGAGTCTGGGGTGTAGAGGCGGTGTGTTCCACTCCAAGGTGTTCCCCAGGTTGCCTCTCCATTGCTTCAATCTTCTGGCTCTCGTTTAGTAGTTGTTGAAAACAACACTGCATTCAGCCTACAAGTTGGGTCTGGGGTGTAGAGACGGTGTGTTACACTCCAAGGTGTTCCCCAGGTTGCCTCTCCATTGTTTCGATCTTCTGGCTCTTCTTAAGTAGTTGTTGAAAACAACACTGCATTCGGCCTACAAGTTGGGTCTGGGGTGTAGAGACGGTGTGTTCCACTCCAAGGTGTTCCCCAGGTTGCCTCTCCATTGCTTCAATCTTAAAGCTCTTGTTTAGTAGTTGTTGAAAACAACACTGCATTCGGCCTACAAGTTGGGTCTGGGGTGTAGAGATGGTGTGTTCCACTCCAAGGTGTTCCCCAGGTTGCCTCTCCATTGCTTCAATCTTAAAGCTCTTGTTTAGTAGTTGTTGAAAACAACACTGCATTCGGCCTACAAGTTGGGTCAGGGGTGTAGAGACTGTGTGTTCCACTCCAAGGTGTTCCCCAGGTTTCCTCTCCATTGCTTCAATCTTCTGGCTCTCGTTTAGTAGTTGTTGAAAACAACACTGCATTCGGCCTACAAGTTGGGTCAGGGGTGTAGAGACGGTGTCTTCCGCTCCAAGGTGTTCCCCAGGTTGCGTCTCCATTGCTTCAATCTTCTGGCTTTCGTTTAGTAGTTGTTGAAAACAACACTGCATTCGGCCTACAAGTTGGGTCTGGGGTGTAGAGACGGTGTGTTCCACTCCAAGGTGTTCCCCAGGTTGCCTCTCCATTGCTTCAATCTTCTGGCTCTCGTTTAGTAGTTGTTGAAAACAACACTGCATTCGGCCTACAAGTTGGGTCTGGGGTGTAGAGACGGTGTGTTCCGTTCCAAGGTGTTCCCCAGGTTGCCTCTTCATTGCTTCAATCTTCTGGCTCTTCTTAAGTAGTTGTTGAAAACAACACTGCATTTGGCCTACAAGTTGGGTCTGGGTTGTAGAGACGGTGTCTTCCACTCCAAGGTGTTCTCCAGGTTTCCTCTCCATAGCTTCAATCTTCATGCTCGTCTTAAGTAGTTGTTGAAACAACACTACATTAGGCCTACAAGTTGGGTCTGGGTGTAGAGACGTTGTCTGCCGCTCCAAGGTGTTCTCCAGGTTGCCACATAATCGAAGCTGCATAGAGCCTATTTTGTAATTTTACGCCTACAAAGTCTTTCTGCGGCCCCTCCTTCCAATTGTCCTCCACTGAGCACAACAATGCAGAACGTGTACCCATGTAACCTTTCTTAAACCAGCGTCTAGCCAACTTTGTGGTTTAAGGCCTACTTGTAGTGTCTGGCTGCGCCACTCAATACAGCTGTCCTCTTTACAAAAAATGACCTACAATTATCTGGTTTTCAGCCTATCGGAATTTTAAAACTGCAGTGGGCCTACTAGTTGGGTTGGGGCCTTCTATCTGTGTCTGCCGCTCAGGGCCGGCTCCAGGTTTTTGTGGGCCCCGGGCGAAAGAGCCTCAGTGGGCCCCCCTCTTTAACACATACCACGATTCATGATGCACAGATACAGCAGAGAAATATACCACAGCCAAGTAGCATATAACACAGCCCACGTAGCATATAACACAGCCCACGTAGCATATAACACAGCCCACGTAGCATATAGCACAGCCATGTAGCATATAGCACAGCCACGTAGTATATAGCACAGCCACGTAGTATATAGCACAGCCACATAGTATATAGCACAGCCCACGTAGTTTATAGCACAGCCCACGCTGTGTATAACACAGCCCATGTAGTATATAGCACAGCCCACGCAGTGTATAGCACAGCCCACGTAGTGTATAGCACAGCCCACGCAGTGTATAGCACAGCCCACGCAGTGTATAGCACAGCCCACGCAGTGTATAACACAGCCCACGCAGTATATAGCCCAGCCCACATATTATATAACACAGGCCACGTAGTATATAACACAGCCCACATAGTATATAACAGAGCCACGTAGTATATTGCCAAGCCACGTAGTATATAGCACAGCCACATAGTATATAGCACAGCCCACGTAGTATATAGCACAGCTCACATAGTATATAGCACAGCTCACACAGTATATAACACAGCCACGTAGTATATTGCCCAGCCACATAATATATTGCACAGCTACGTAGTATATAGCACAGCTCACGTAGTATATAGCACAGCCCACGCAGATGCAGTATATCGCACAGCCCATGCAGTATATAGCACAGACTGCCAGCCATTTAGTATAGGACTAGTCAACCAGGCCTGGCTCACAGCAGGCTGCAATTCTGACCCCACCCCCACCCCCGCAATGCATTGGGACCAGGTCCAGGAACTTGGAGGAAGACTCACTCACTCGCCGTTGCTTCCATTGTGGACACAGCCTGGGACCAGGTCCAGGTGCACCATCCGTGCACCTGACTGCTGCTCTGGCCTCCTGCTCCGCTCGTCTTTCTCCTTGGCGCTGCCATTGCACCTGCGCTGCCGCTGGACTCCTGGACGGTGGACGCGTGGATTACAGCAGCCGGACCTCTTCTCTGAGCTCTTAGGATGATGAGCTCTCACGACCGGAAGTGTCAGGACAGAGCGACCGCCGGCCCGGAAGTGACTCGTATCCATGGTGATGGCGGCGCCGGCGGTGACTGGTGAGTATTGCAGCTGTGTGAAACTCAGTCCCAGCAGCAGGCACGGCTTGGAAGTGACTCTGGCTGCGTATCCATGGTGACGGACAGTCAGGACTCCCGGAGGTGAGTATTCCAGCTGCAGCTGCACACCATAAATGGGCCCCCCCATCTCGCGAGGGCCCCGGCACTTGCCCGGGTACGCCGGGTGCTGACGCCGGCCCTGCTGCCGCTCCTTGCTGTTCTCCTACAGTGAACAAAGCTGTGCCGCCTGTTTACTACTCTTGCCAATTTTGAACTGCATTTAGACTACTTACAGATTTGGGCCTACTCTCTGTGTCAGCCTCTCATTCCAGTTGTCCTCCACTGAACAAAACAATGCCCCCTGGTTAGTCCTGTTACCAATTTTGAACTGCATTTAGCCCACTTTATTCTTTGGGCCTATATCTGTGTTTCCTCCTCATCCTGCCCATTGCCCAGCCAGTGATAGATGAGTCTGCTGGTACATTGACCCATAACGCAACATTCCCCGTGCACGCTACACTGCAAGATTGTGACCCTGCTGAAAGTCAGGTCCCCCTTCCCGCATACCATACCACCTTACACGGGGACAAAGAGGAAGGTGCAGATGAAAGTGCAGGTTCCATCATCAGGTGGGGGGGGGAATACTCGTTGGTGAAATCACTGGCACAGGGCCCCTCATAGTACGCAAAAGTGTCGCTGCCGGTGGGAGGCGCCCCCGCCGTGCAAACATACCACCGTACTTTGAGGGGCCCTGTGCCAGTGCCAATGCCAACGAGTGGGGCCCCCCCGCTTGCTCACGATCCCAGCACTTGCAAAGTTTAAATACTTACCTCTCCCTGCTCCACTGCCGTGACATGGTCCAGATTTCCTGGGCCCACTAAATACTTGAACCAGCCCTACCCCCCACAACTTTAGCCAAATGACCCTCAATTTCAAATGACTTACAATTATTATAAGCTATATTAAGATTGACAAGCTTCAGTAACAAGAATGGATGTTTTTGCCATTAAAATGGGCTCTGTACATGTTTTCCTGGCCTCTACTCACTGCCGACTATGCTCCCCCATTGACTTGCATTGGGTTTCGTGTTTCGGTCGATCCCCGACTTTTCGCGATAATCGGCCGATTCCACTCGACTCGACTTTTGAGATAGTCGGGTTTCGCGAAACCCGACTCGACTCTAAAAAGGTCAAGGTCGCTCAACCCTACTAGTCACTACAGCAGCAGTTTGCAATTTTCACTCAGCAACATTCCTTGCTGCTTGTTTCTGGAAAACACCCAAGGAGTCAAAATCATCACTACACCTGTAGATAAATTCCCAAAGGGGTACAAATTTCCATAATGGGGTCACTTGAGGGGGGATTCTCCTCTTCTAGTAATTAAGGGCTCTGTATATTGAGTCGGCAAACTAATCTAGGAAAATCTGAACTTCCGGAGGCAAATAGCGAGTATCTATGTATGGCTAAGTAGTACTGTACATCCACATATGGGGTATTGCCATGTTCAATAGAAATTGTGGGACAAATTATGGTACCATTTTTAGCCACTTCTTGTGTAAAAATGTAAAATCTGGGAAGAAAACAACATTTTTGGTGGTGAAAAATTGGTTTTTTTTTCTTCACTGCACAATGGTATAAAATTCTGTGACGCACCCGTGGTGTCAATATGATCACTGCACCCCTTGAAGAATTTTTTCAGAGATGTAGTTTGTAAAATGAGGTCACTTATTGGGAGGTTCTGCTGTTTGGGCAAGTCAGGGATTCTCCCAGTGGGTCATGTCAGCCATAAAGCTTAACTGTAAAATCTGCACTCTAATATGGCCCTTCTTCCCTTCTGAGCTGTGTACTGTGCCTGAAAAATATTTCCCAATTACATGTAGGCATGTATTGGCACACTCAGAAAAAATTGTCCCTCAGTTTGTTTTTAAAAAAAATCTTACTGGAAAAATTAAAAACTTGGGGCTAAAGCAACATTTTAATGGTAAAAATGTAATTTATTCTGTCTTCACTGCTCAATGGTATAAAATTCTGTGAGGCACATGTCGTGTCAATATGACCCCTCAATGAATTCATTGGGGAGCATAATTTGTAAATTGAGTTCACATATGGGGGGGTTTCTGTTGTTCCGGCACCAAACTGCCAATGTAACATGGCACTTTCAAACCATTCCAGCAAAATCTGAACTCAAATATGGTGCCTCTTCCCTTCTGAGCTTTGCACTGTAGTTCTCCCCCACATATGGGGTATCAGCATATTCAGGAGAAATTGCACAACAAATTGTATGGTGCAATTTCTCCTGTTGCCCTTACGAAAATGCAAAATTTGGGTCTAAAATAACATTTTTTGTGCGGATTTTTTTTTATAGCTCAACATTATAAAATTCTGTGAAGCCCCTGGAGGTTCAAAGTGCTCACCACACATCTAAATACATTCCTTAAGGTATCTAGTTTCCAAAATGGGGTCACTTGTGTGGGTTTTTCACTGTTAAGACAAATCAGGGGTTCTCCAAACACAACATGGCATCCACCAATTGTTTCAGCAAATTTTGCATTCAAAAAGTAAAATGGCGCTCCTTTCCTTCCAAGCTCTTCCGTGTGCCTAAACAATGGTTTTCCCCGACATATGGGGTATCTGCATGCTCAGGAGAAATTGCAAAACAAATTTTGGGGTCCAATTTTTCCTGTTACCCATGTGAAAATTTAAAAAAAATGGGTCTAAAGTAAAATTTTGTGAAAAAAAGTTAAACGTTCATTTTTTTCCGCATTCCAAAAATTCATGTGAAGCACCTGAAGTGTTAATAAATTTCTTGAATGTGGTTTTAAGTACCTTGAGGGGTACAGTTTTTATAATGGTGTCCCCTTTGAGTATTTTCTGTCAAATAGACCCCTCAAAGTCACTTCAAATGTTAGGTGGTCCCTAAAAATGGTTTTGTAAATTTTGTTGGAAAAAAGAGAAATCGCTGGTCAACTTTTAACCCTTATAACTTCCAAAGAAGAAAAAATGTTTTTTCAAAAATTGTGTTGATGTAAAGTAGACATGTGGAAAATGTTATTTATTAACTATGTTGTGTGACACATCTCTCTGATGTAAGTGCATAAGAATTCAAAGTTTGAAAATTGCTAAATTTTCCAAATATTCGCCAAATTTCAGTTTTATTTCATAAATAAACGCAAATTATGTCAAAGTCATGAAGTAAAATATGTCACAAAAAAAACTCAGAATCAGTGGGATCCGTTGAAGCTTTCCAGAGTTATTACCTCACAAAGTGACACTGGTCAGAATTGTAAGAATTGACCTTGTAATTAACGTGTAAACCACCTTGGGTGCTAAAAGGGTAAATAATTTACTAAGTGGGTTAATTAATTGTATGTTTTCATAAATCAGGCTTTTATGGTTCTGGAGCCACCAAATATGTTTTGTTTTTAATTTTTTTTACACTTTTATATAAAATGTTAGTCCCTGTAGAGACTTGAACATGTTATATTTTGATCACTTGTTCTATATAACACTATTCTACTGTGCAGCAGTATATAGAGAAAATGATGTTCTCGTTTTTAAGAACAGCCTTAGGATGGCAACCATGGGTTCCTTTAGTAGGCTCTTAGCTGCCATAACAACTTACCTGCCCCCCACAATCGCATCATGGCTCATGGGTGTCCGATGGAAACCGTTTACATTTTTCTGTCAGTGAATATCAGCATTTAAATATTTAAACAGTAGCAAATGAAAAAGGCTCAGATTGCTGCACTTTCAGGGAGAATTTGCTGTGGTGCAAGCTCATGTCGTGAGCATGCCATTGTATATAAGCAGGCAAGTCAACGGATGACATAATTGTATGAACTAGAAAAGGAGTTATACCAACTTTTAAGTAATAAAATAAATAATACTTACCTTATTTTTCCCATGTTTTCCAGCATAGAAGATTCTGCAGTCCTCCCAGACTTTATCTACAAGTGAATCAGTAGTCACATGCAATACTACATATCTATATGTGTATAACTTGCGACCATTGGATAACACCTTTAATAATAATTATAATAATAGTTATTATTAATTAATTACCTGAATTTAATAAAGAAATAACTTTGTTTTTTATAATCAACTAGCTGAAGAGCCCGGCGTTGCCTGAGCATAGTAAATATCTGTGGTTAGTTATAGCACCTCACTTCTCTTATTTACCCATCACGCCTCTCATTTTCCCAATCACATCTTTCATTTTCCCCCTCACATCTCTCATTTTCTCCCTCACACCTCTCATTTTCTCCCTCACTCCTCTCATTCCCCCCTAACACTTGTCATTTCAACCTCACATCTGTCATTTTCTGATCACTCCACTATTTTTCCTCACTCCTCTCATTTTGCACTCACACCTTTTCATTTTCACCTCACACCTCTCATTTTCACCTCATCACCTCAGTATATACGTTTGTCATCTCCCTTATATATAGTATACATCTGTATGTCATCTCCTGTATATAGTATATACCTGTGTGTCATCTCCCCTGTATATAGTATATACCTGCTGTGTGTCATCTCCCCTATATATAGTATATACCTGAATGTCATCTCCTTCTATATATAGTATATACCTGTATGTCATCTCCTCCTGTGTATAGTATATACCTGTGTGTCATCTCCCCTGTATATAGTATATATCTGTGTGTCATCTCCTCCTGCATATAGTATATACCTGCATGTCATCTTCTATATATAGCATATACCTGTATGTCATCTCCTCCTGTATATAGTATATACCTGTATGTCATCTCCTCCTGTATATATATGTACCTGTATGTCATCTCCTCCTCTATATAGTATATACCTGTGTGTCATCTCTCCTGTATATAGTATATATCTGTGTGTCATCTCCCCTGTATATAGTATATACCTGTGTGTCATCTCCTCCTGTATTAGACCTCGTTCACACGTTATTTGCTCAGTATTTTTACCTCAGTATTTGTAAGCTAAATTGGCAGCCTGATAAATCCCCAGCCAACAGGAAGCCCTCCCCCTGGCAGTATATATTAGCTCACACATACACATAATAGACAGGTCATGTGACTGACAGCTGCCGTATTTCTTATATGGTACATTTGTTGTAGTTTGTCTGCTTATTCATCAGATTTTTATCTTTGAAGGATAATACCAGACTTGTGTGTGTTTTAGGGCGAGTTTCGTTTGTCAAGTTGTGTGTGTTGAGTTGCGTGTGGCGACATGCATGTAGCGACTTTTGTGAGATGAGTTTTGTGTCGCAACATTCGTGTAGCAACTTTTTGTGTGTCGAGTTGCATGTGACAGGTTAGTGTAGCAAGGTGTGTGCAGCAAGTTTTGCGCATGGCGAGTTTTGCGCGTGGCGAGTTTTATGTGTGGTGCCTTTTGAGTATGTGCAAGTTTTGTGTGAGGCAACTTTTGCATGTGTTGCAAGTTTTGTGCATGTGGCAATTTTTCCGCGTGTGCAAGTTTTGCGTGTGGCGAGTTTTCCATGAGGTGAGTTTTGCACTTGTGGCGAGTTTTGCAAGAGCCTAGTTTTTGCATGTGGCGAGTTCTGCGCGTGGCAAGTTTTGAGTGGCGACTTTTGTGCTTCGACTTTTATGTGGCGAGGTTGGTGTATTTGTGGTGAAATGTGTCCTGAGGGTAATATGTGTTCAAGCACGTGGTAGTGTGTGGCGCATTTTGTGTGTGTGTTCATATCCCCGTGTGTGGTGAGTATCCCATGTCGGGGCCCCACCTTAGCAACTGTACGGTATATACTCTTTGGCGCCATCACTCTCATTCTTTAAGTCCCCCTTGTTCACATCTGGCAGCTGTCAATTTGCCTCCTACACTTTTCCTTTTTCATTTTTTCGCATTATGTAGATAGGGGCAAAATTGTTTGGTGAATTGGAAAGCACAGGGTTAAAATTTCACCTCACAACATAGCCTATGACGCTCTCAGGGTCCCGACGTGTGACTGTGCAAAATTTTGTGGCTGTAGCTGCGACGCCTCCAACACTTTTCCTTTCACTTTTTTCCCCATTATGTAGATAGGGGCAAAATTGTTTGGTGAATTGGAACGCGCGGGGTTAAAATTTCACCTCACAACGAAGCCTATGACGCTCTCAGGGTCCCGACATGTGACTGTGCAAAATTTTGTTGCTGTAGCTGCGACGCTTCCACCACTTTTCCTTTCACTTTTTTCCCCATTATGCAGATAGGGGCAAAATTGTTTGGTGAATTGGAACGCGCGGGGTTAAAATTTCGCCTCACAATATAGCCTATGATGCTCTCGGGGTCCAGACATGTGACTGTGCAAAATTTTGTGGCTGTAGCTGCGACGCCTCCAACACTTTTCCTTTCACTTTTTCCCCATTATGTAGATAGGGGCAAAATTGTTTGGTGAATTGGAACGCGCGGGGTTAAAATTTCACCTCACAACGTAGCCTATGACGCTCTCAGGGTCCAGTCGTGTGACTGTGCAAAATTTTGTTTCTGTAGCTGCGACGCCTCCAACACTTTTCCTTTCACTTTTTTCCCCATTATGTAGATAGGGGCAAAATTGTTTGGTGAATTGGAACGCGCAGGGTTAAAATTTCACCTCACAACGAAGCCTATGACGCTCTCAGGGTCCAGACGTGTGACTGTGCAAAATTTTGTTTCTGTAGCTGCGACGCCTCCAACACTTTTCCTTTCACTTTTTTCCCCATTATGTAGATAGGGGCAAAATTGTTTGGTGAATTGGAAAGCGCGGGGTTAATATTTCACCTCACAACATAGCCTATGACGCTCTCGGGGTCCAGACATGTGACTGTGCAAAATTTTGTTGCTGTAGCTGCGACGCTTCCAACACTTTTCCTTTCACTTTTTTCCCCATTATGTAGATAGGGGCAAAATTGTTTGGTGAATTGGAACGCGCGGGGTTAAAATTTCGCCTCACAGTATAGCCTATGACACTCTCGGGGTCCAGACGTGTGACTGTGCAAAATTTTGTGGCTGTAGCTGCGACGGTGCAGATGCCAATCCCGGACATACACACACACATACACACACACACACACACACACACACACACACACATTCAGCTTTATATAGTAGACTAGCTGAAGAGCCCGGCGTTGCCTGTGCATAGTAAATATCTGTGGTTAGTTATAGCACCTCACTTCTCTTATTTTCCCATCACGCCTCTCATTTTCCCAATCACATCTTTCATTTTCCCCCTCACATCTCTCATTTTCTCCCTCGCACCTCTCATTTTCTCCCTCACTCCTCTCATTCCCCCCTAATACTTGTCATTTCAACCTCACATCTGTCATTTTCTGATCACTCCACTATTTTTCCTCACTCCTCTCATTTTGCACAAACACCTTTTCATTTTCACCTCACACCTCTCATTTTCACCTCATCACCTCAGTATATACATGTTTGTCATCTCCCTTATATATAGTATACATCTGTATGTCATCTCCTGTATATAGTATATACCTGTATGTCATCTCCCCTGTATATAGTATATACCTGCTGTGTGTCATCTCCCCTATATATAGTATATACCTGAATGTCATCTCCTTCTATATATAGTATATACCTGTATGTCATCTCCTCCTGTATATAGTATATACCTGTGTGTCATCTCCCCTGTATATAGTATATATCTGAGTGTCATCTCCTCCTGCATATAGTATATACCTGCATGTCATCTTCTATATATAGCATATACCTGTATGTCATCTCCTCCTGTATATAGTATATACCTGTGTGTCATCTCCCCTGTATATAGTATATATCTGAGTGTCATCTCCTCCTGCATATAGTATATACCTGCATGTCATCTTCTATATATAGCATATACCTGTATGTCATCTCCTCCTGTATATAGTATATACCTGTATGTCATCTCCTCCTGTATATATATGTACCTATATGTCATCTCCTCCTCTATATAGTATATACCTGTGTGTCATCTCTCCTGTATATAGTATATATCTGTGTGTCATCTCCCCTGTATATAGTATATACCTGTGTGTCATCTCCTCCTGTATTAGACCTCGTTCACACGTTATTTGCTCAGTATTTTTACCTCAGTATTTGTAAGCTAAATTGGCAGCCTGATAAATCCCCAGCCAACAGGAAGCCCTCCCCCTGGCAGTATATATTAGCTCACACATACACATAATAGACAGGTCATGTGACTGACAGCTGCCGTATTTCCTATATGGTGCAATTGTTGTAGTTTGTCTGCTTATTAATCAGATTTTTATTTTTGAAGGATAATACCAGACTTGTGTGTGTTTTAGGGCGAGTTTCGTTTGTCAAGTTGTGTGTGTTGAGTTGCGTGTGGCGACATGCATGTAGCGACTTTTGTGAGATGAGTTTTGTGTAGCAACATGTGTGTAGCAACTTTTTGTGTGTCGAGTTGCATGTCACAGGTTAGTGTAGCAAGTTGTGTGCAGCAAGTTTTGCGCATGGCGAGTTTTGCGCGTTGCGAGTATTATGTGTGGTGCCTTTTGAGTATGTGCAAGTTTTGTGTGAGGCAACTTTTGCATGTGTTGCAACTTTTGTGCATGTGGCAATTTTTCCGCGTGTGCAAGTTTTGCGTGTGGCGAGTTTTTCATGAGGAGAATTTTGCACTTGTGGCGAGTTTTGCAAGAGCCTAGTTTTTGCATGTGGCGAGTTCTGCGCGTGGCGAGTTTTGAGTGGCGACTTTTGTGTTTTGACTTTTATGTGGCGAGGTTGGTGTATTTGTGGTGAAATGTGTGCTGAGGGTAATATGTGTTCAAGCACGTGGTAGTGTGTGGCGCATTTTGTGTGTGTTCATATCCCCGTGTGTGGTGAGTATCCCATGTCGAGGCCCCACCTTAGCAACTGTATGGTATATACTCTTTGGCGCCATCGCTCTCATTCTTTAAGTCCCCCTTGTTCACATCTGGCAGCTGTCAATTTGCCTCCTACACTTTTCCTTTCATTTTTTCCCATTATGTAGATAGGGGCAAAATTGTTTGGTGAATTGGAACGCTCGGGGTTAAAATTTCACCTCATAACTAAGCCTATGACGCTCTCAGGGTCCCGACGTGTGACTGTGCAAAATTTTGTTTCTGTAGCTGCGACGCCTCCAACACTTTTCCTTTCACTTTTTTCCCCATTATGTAGATAGGGGCAAAATTGTTTGGTGAATTGGAAAGCGCGGGGTTAAAATTTCACCTCACAACATAGCCTATGACGCTCTCGGGGTCCAGACGTGTGACTGTGCAAAATTTTGTTGCTGTAGCTGCAACGCTTCCAACACTTTTCCTTTCACTTTTTTCCCCATTATGTAGATAGGGGCAAAATTGTTTGGTGAATTGGAACGCGCAGGGTTAAAATTTCACCTCACAACGAAGCCTATGACGCTCTCAGGGTCCAGTCGTGTGACTGTGCAAAATTTTGTTTCTGTAGCTGCGACGCCTCCAACACTTTTCCTTTCACTTTTTTCCCCATTATGTAGATAGGGGCAAAATTGTTTGGTGAATTGGAAAGCGCGGGGTTAATATTTCACCTCACAACATAGCCTATGACGCTCTCGGGGTCCAGACATGTGACTGTGCGAAATTTTGTTGCTGTAGCTGCGACGCTTCCAACACTTTTCCTTTCACTTTTTTCCCCATTATGTAGATAGGGGCAAAATTGTTTGGTGAATTGGAACGCGCGGGGTTAAAATTTCGCCTCACAGTATAGCCTATGACACTCTCGGGGTCCAGACGTGTGACTGTGCAAAATTTTGTGGCTGTAGCTGCGACGGTGCAGATGCCAATCCCGGACATACACACACACATACACACACACACACACACACACACATTCAGCTTTATATAGTAGACTAGCTGAAGAGCCCGGCGTTGCCTGTGCATAGTAAATATCTGTGGTTAGTTATAGCACCTCACTTCTCTTATTTTCCCATCACGCCTCTCATTTTCCCAATCACATCTTTCATTTTCCCCCTCACATCTCTCATTTTCTCCCTCACACCTCTCATTTTCTCCCTCACTCCTCTCATTCCCCCCTAATACTTGTCATTTCAACCTCACATCTGTCATTTTCTGTTCACTCCACTATTTTTCCTCACTCCTCTCATTTTGCACTCACACCTTTTCATTTTCACCTCACACCTCTCATTTTCACCTCATCACCTCAGTATATACATGTTTGTCATCTCCCTTATATATAGTATACATCTGTATGTCATCTCCTGTATATAGTATATACCTGTATGTCATCTCCCCTGTATATAGTATATACCTGCTGTGTGTCATCTCCCCTATATATAGTATATACCTGAATGTCATCTCCTTCTATATATAGTATATACCTGTATGTCATCTCCTCCTGTATATAGTATATACCTGTGTGTCATCTCCCCTGTATATAGTATATATCTGAGTGTCATCTCCTCCTGCATATAGTATATACCTGCATGTCATCTTCTATATATAGCATATACCTGTATGTCATCTCCTCCTGTATATAGTATATACCTGTGTGTCATCTCCCCTGTATATAGTATATATCTGAGTGTCATCTCCTCCTGCATATAGTATATACCTGCATGTCATCTTCTATATATAGCATATACCTGTATGTCATCTCCTCCTGTATATAGTATATACCTGTATGTCATCTCCTCCTATATATATATGTACCTATATGTCATCTCCTCCTCTATATAGTATATACCTGTGTGTCATCTCTCCTGTATATAGTATATATCTGTGTGTCATCTCCCCTGTATATAGTATATACCTGTGTGTCATCTCCTCCTGTATTAGACCTCGTTCACACGTTATTTGCTCAGTATTTTTACCTCAGTATTTGTAAGCTAAATTGGCAGCCTGATAAATCCCCAGCCAACAGGAAGCCCTCCCCCTGGCAGTATATATTAGCTCACACATACACATAATAGACAGGTCATGTGACTGACAGCTGCCGTATTTCCTATATGGTGCAATTGTTGTAGTTTGTCTGCTTATTAATCAGATTTTTATTTTTGAAGGATAATACCAGACTTGTGTGTGTTTTAGGGCGAGTTTCGTTTGTCAAGTTGTGTGTGTTGAGTTGCGTGTGGCGACATGCATGTAGCGACTTTTGTGAGATGAGTTTTGTGTAGCAACATGTGTGTAGCAACTTTTTGTGTGTCGAGTTGCATGTCACAGGTTAGTGTAGCAAGTTGTGTGCAGCAAGTTTTGCGCATGGCGAGTTTTGCGCGTTGCGAGTATTATGTGTGGTGCCTTTTGAGTATGTGCAAGTTTTGTGTGAGGCAACTTTTGCATGTGTTGCAACTTTTGTGCATGTGGCAATTTTTCCGCGTGTGCAAGTTTTGCGTGTGGCGAGTTTTTCATGAGGAGAATTTTGCACTTGTGGCGAGTTTTGCAAGAGCCTAGTTTTTGCATGTGGCGAGTTCTGCGCGTGGCGAGTTTTGAGTGGCGACTTTTGTGTTTTGACTTTTATGTGGCGAGGTTGGTGTATTTGTGGTGAAATGTGTGCTGAGGGTAATATGTGTTCAAGCACGTGGTAGTGTGTGGCGCATTTTGTGTGTGTTCATATCCCCGTGTGTGGTGAGTATCCCATGTCGAGGCCCCACCTTAGCAACTGTATGGTATATACTCTTTGGCGCCATCGCTCTCATTCTTTAAGTCCCCCTTGTTCACATCTGGCAGCTGTCAATTTGCCTCCTACACTTTTCCTTTCATTTTTTCCCATTATGTAGATAGGGGCAAAATTGTTTGGTGAATTGGAACGCTCGGGGTTAAAATTTCACCTCATAACTAAGCCTATGACGCTCTCAGGGTCCCGACGTGTGACTGTGCAAAATTTTGTTTCTGTAGCTGCGACGCCTCCAACACTTTTCCTTTCACTTTTTTCCCCATTATGTAGATAGGGGCAAAATTGTTTGGTGAATTGGAAAGCGCGGGGTTAATATTTCACCTCACAACATAGCCTATGACGCTCTCGGGGTCCAGACATGTGACTGTGCGAAATTTTGTTGCTGTAGCTGCGACGCTTCCAACACTTTTCCTTTCACTTTTTTCCCCATTATGTAGATAGGGGCAAAATTGTTTGGTGAATTGGAACGCGCGGGGTTAAAATTTCGCCTCACAGTATAGCCTATGACACTCTCGGGGTCCAGACGTGTGACTGTGCAAAATTTTGTGGCTGTAGCTGCGACGGTGCAGATGCCAATCCCGGACATACACACACACATACACACACACACACACACACACACATTCAGCTTTATATAGTAGACTAGCTGAAGAGCCCGGCGTTGCCTGTGCATAGTAAATATCTGTGGTTAGTTATAGCACCTCACTTCTCTTATTTTCCCATCACGCCTCTCATTTTCCCAATCACATCTTTCATTTTCCCCCTCACATCTCTCATTTTCTCCCTCACACCTCTCATTTTCTCCCTCACTCCTCTCATTCCCCCCTAATACTTGTCATTTCAACCTCACATCTGTCATTTTCTGTTCACTCCACTATTTTTCCTCACTCCTCTCATTTTGCACTCACACCTTTTCATTTTCACCTCACACCTCTCATTTTCACCTCATCACCTCAGTATATACATGTTTGTCATCTCCCTTATATATAGTATACATCTGTATGTCATCTCCTGTATATAGTATATACCTGTATGTCATCTCCCCTGTATATAGTATATACCTGCTGTGTGTCATCTCCCCTATATATAGTATATACCTGAATGTCATCTCCTTCTATATATAGTATATACCTGTATGTCATCTCCTCCTGTATATAGTATATACCTGTGTGTCATCTCCCCTGTATATAGTATATATCTGAGTGTCATCTCCTCCTGCATATAGTATATACCTGCATGTCATCTTCTATATATAGCATATACCTGTATGTCATCTCCTCCTGTATATAGTATATACCTGTGTGTCATCTCCCCTGTATATAGTATATATCTGAGTGTCATCTCCTCCTGCATATAGTATATACCTGCATGTCATCTTCTATATATAGCATATACCTGTATGTCATCTCCTCCTGTATATAGTATATACCTGTATGTCATCTCCTCCTATATATATATGTACCTATATGTCATCTCCTCCTCTATATAGTATATACCTGTGTGTCATCTCTCCTGTATATAGTATATATCTGTGTGTCATCTCCCCTGTATATAGTATATACCTGTGTGTCATCTCCTCCTGTATTAGACCTCGTTCACACGTTATTTGCTCAGTATTTTTACCTCAGTATTTGTAAGCTAAATTGGCAGCCTGATAAATCCCCAGCCAACAGGAAGCCCTCCCCCTGGCAGTATATATTAGCTCACACATACACATAATAGACAGGTCATGTGACTGACAGCTGCCGTATTTCCTATATGGTGCAATTGTTGTAGTTTGTCTGCTTATTAATCAGATTTTTATTTTTGAAGGATAATACCAGACTTGTGTGTGTTTTAGGGCGAGTTTCGTTTGTCAAGTTGTGTGTGTTGAGTTGCGTGTGGCGACATGCATGTAGCGACTTTTGTGAGATGAGTTTTGTGTAGCAACATGTGTGTAGCAACTTTTTGTGTGTCGAGTTGCATGTCACAGGTTAGTGTAGCAAGTTGTGTGCAGCAAGTTTTGCGCATGGCGAGTTTTGCGCGTTGCGAGTATTATGTGTGGTGCCTTTTGAGTATGTGCAAGTTTTGTGTGAGGCAACTTTTGCATGTGTTGCAACTTTTGTGCATGTGGCAATTTTTCCGCGTGTGCAAGTTTTGCGTGTGGCGAGTTTTTCATGAGGAGAATTTTGCACTTGTGGCGAGTTTTGCAAGAGCCTAGTTTTTGCATGTGGCGAGTTCTGCGCGTGGCGAGTTTTGAGTGGCGACTTTTGTGTTTTGACTTTTATGTGGCGAGGTTGGTGTATTTGTGGTGAAATGTGTGCTGAGGGTAATATGTGTTCAAGCACGTGGTAGTGTGTGGCGCATTTTGTGTGTGTTCATATCCCCGTGTGTGGTGAGTATCCCATGTCGAGGCCCCACCTTAGCAACTGTATGGTATATACTCTTTGGCGCCATCGCTCTCATTCTTTAAGTCCCCCTTGTTCACATCTGGCAGCTGTCAATTTGCCTCCTACACTTTTCCTTTCATTTTTTCCCATTATGTAGATAGGGGCAAAATTGTTTGGTGAATTGGAACGCTCGGGGTTAAAATTTCACCTCATAACTAAGCCTATGACGCTCTCAGGGTCCCGACGTGTGACTGTGCAAAATTTTGTTTCTGTAGCTGCGACGCCTCCAACACTTTTCCTTTCACTTTTTTCCCCATTATGTAGATAGGGGCAAAATTGTTTGGTGAATTGGAAAGCGCGGGGTTAAAATTTCACCTCACAACATAGCCTATGACGCTCTCGGGGTCCAGACGTGTGACTGTGCAAAATTTTGTTGCTGTAGCTGCAACGCTTCCAACACTTTTCCTTTCACTTTTTTCCCCATTATGTAGATAGGGGCAAAATTGTTTGGTGAATTGGAAAGCGCGGGGTTAAAATTTCACCTCACAATATAGCCTATGACGCTCTCAGGGTCCAGACATGTGACTGTGCAAAATTTTGTGGCTGTAGCTGCGACGCCTCCAACACTTTTCCTTTCACTTTTTGCCCATTATGTAGATAGGGGCAAAATTGTTTGGTGAATTGGAACGCGCGGAGTTAAAATTTCACCTCACAACGTAGCCAATGACGCTCTCAGGGTCCAGACGTGTGACTGTGCAAAATTTTGTTTCTGTAGCTGCGACGCCTCCAACACTTTTCCTTTCACTTTTTTCCCCATTATGTAGATGGGGCAAAATTGTTTGGTGAATTGGAAAGCGCGGGGTTAATATTTGACCTCACAACGTAGCCTATGACGCTCTCAGGGTCCAGACGTGTGACTGTGCAAAATTTTGTTGCTGTAGCTGCGACGCCTCCAACACTTTTCCTTTCACTTTTTTCCCCATTATGTAGATAGGGGCAAAATTGTTTGGTGAATTGGAACGCGCGGGGTTAAAATTTCGCCTCACAATATAGCCTATGACGCTCTCGGGGTCCAGACGTGTGACTGTGCAAAATTTTGTGGCTGTAGCTGCGACGGTGCAGATGCCAATCCCGGACATACACACACACATACACACACACACACACACACATTCAGCTTTATATAGTAGATAGAAATTCTGCTGTTTGAGAAAAAGAAAAGGTGACATGTTTTGCCAGTCCATGTACCCGGAATCCAGCTAATAGGAAAATCGAGCCGCATTCTATATGTGCAGAATTATAGCTTTATTCATACAATATATAATTATTGCCCAATCTTATCATTTAGATTTATATTAACCCCTTAATCCCATTGGACATACTATCCCGTCAAGGTGACCTGAGACTTAATTCCCAGTGATGGGATAGTACGTCCAGCACGATCAGCTGCGCTCATGGGGGGAACGCGGCCGATCGCGGCCGGGTGTCAGCTGACTATCGCAGCTGACATCCGGCACTATGTGCCAGGAGCAGTCATGGAGCGCCCCCGGCACATTAACCCCCGGCACACTGCGATCAAACATGATTGCAATGTTCCGGCGGTATAGGGAAGCATCGCGCAGGGAGGGGGCTCCCTGCGTGCTTCCCTGAGACACCCGGAGCAAGGCAATGTGATCGCGTTGCTTGAGGGTCTCTTACCTCCTCCTCCCTGCAGCAGGCCCGGATCCAAAATGGCCACGGGGCTGCATCCGGGTCCTGCAGGGAGGTGGCTTCACAGCGCCTGCTCAGAGCAGGCGCCGGGAAGCCTCCAGGAGTGCACGTCAGATCACTGATCTGACACAGTGCACAGCAAAGTGACACATCAGTGATCTTACACTATAACATGATGTCCCTCCCTTGGGGCAATTAGGGTTGAGCGACTTTTAGTTTTTAGGGTCGAGTCGGGTTTCGCGAAACCCGACTATCTCAAAAGTCGAGTCGAGTGGAATCAGCCGAATATCGCGAAAAGTCGGGGAACGACCGAAACACGAAACCCAATGCAAGTCAATGGGGGAGCATAATCGGCAGTGAGTAGAGGCCAGGAAAACACCTACAGTGCCCATTTTAATGGCAAAAACCTGGAAATTATAGGCCAGTAAGTCTAACCTCTATTGTTGGTAAAATATTTGAAGGGTTTCTGAGGGATGTTATTCTGGATTATCTCAATGAGAATAACTGTTTAACTCCATATCAGCATGGGTTTATGAGAAATCGCTCCTGTCAAACCAATCTAATCAGTTTTTATGAAGAGGTAAGCTATAGGCTAGACCACGGTGAGTCATTGGACGTGGTATATCTCGATTTTTCGAAAGCGTTTGATACCGTGCCGCACAAGAGGTTGGTACAGAAAATGAGAATGCTTGGTCTGGGGGAAAATGTGTGTAAATGGGTTAGTAACTGGCTTAGTGATAGAAAGCAGAGGGTGGTTATAAATGGTATAGTCTCTAACTGGGTCGCTGTGACCAGTGGGGTACCGCAGGGGTCGGTATTGGGACCTGTTCTCTTCAACATATTCATTAATGATCTGGTAGAAGGTTTACACAGTAAAATATCGATATTTGCAGATGATACAAAACTATGTAAAGCAGTTAATACAAGAGAAGATAGTATTCTGCTACCGATGGATCTGGATAAGTTGGAAACTTGGGCTGAAAGGTGGCAGATGAGGTTTAACAATGATAAATGTAAGGTTATACACATGGGAAGAAGGAATCAATATCACCATTACACACTGAACGGGAAACCACTGGGTAAATCTGACAGGGAGAAGGACTTGGGGATCCTAGTTAATGATAAACTTACCTGGAGCAGCCAGTGCCAGGCAGCAGCTGCCAAGGCAAACAGGATCATGGGGTGCATTAAAAGAGGTCTGGATACACATGATGAGAGCATTATACTGCCTCTGTACAAATCCCTAGTTAGACCGCACATGGAGTACTGTGTCCAGTTTAGAAGGACGTAGATCTAGGGATTTATTATGATGCAATATAGGCTGAACTGGATGGACAAATGTCTTTTTTCGGCCTTACTAACTATGTTATGTTATGTTACTATGTTAAAAACATCCATTCTTGTTACTGAAGCTTGTCAATCTTAATTTACCTTATAATAATAGTAAGGCATTGGAAATTGGGGGTCATTTGGCTAAAGTTGTGGGGGGTAGGGCTGGTTCAAGTATTTAGTGGGCCCAGGAAATCTGGACCATGTCACGGCAGTGGAGCAGGGAGAGGTAAGTATTTAAACTTTGCAAGTGCTGGGATCGTGAGCAAGTGGGGGGGCCCCACTCGTTGGCATTGGCTCTGTCACAGGGCCCCTCAAAGTACGGTGGTATGTTTGCACGGCGGGGGCGCCTCCCACCGGCAGCGACACTTTTGCGTACTATGAGGGGCCCTGTGCCAGTGATTTCGCCAACGAGTATTCCCCCCCCCCACCTGATGATGGAACCTGCACTTTCATCTGCACCTTCCTCTTTGTCCCCGTGTAAGGTGGTATGGTGGTATGGTATGCGGGAAGGGGAACCTGACTTTCAGCAGGGTCACATTCTGGCTGTGTAGCATGCACGGGGAATGTAGCGTTCTGGGTCAATGTACCAGCAGACTCATCTATCACTGGTTGGGCAATGGGCAGGATGAGGAGGAAACACAGATATAGGCCCAAATAATAAAGTGAACTAAATGCAGTTCAAAATTGGTAACAGGACTAACAAGGGGGCATTGCTTGGTTCAGTGGAACCAACTGTAATGAGAGGCTGACACAGTGAGTAGGCTCAAATCAGTAAGTAGGCTAAATGCAGTTCAAAATTGGTAACAGAAGTAAACAGGCGGCACTGGTTTGTTCAGTGTAGGAGAACATCAAGGAGCGGCAGACACCGTTAGTAGGGCCAACAAAACAAGTAGGCCAATAGCAGTGTTATATTAAAAACAATTTAACGAGAGCCTGAAGATAGAAGCTAGGGAAAGGCAACCTGGAGAACACCTTGGAGCGGAAGACACCGTTTGTAGAACCCAGACCCAACTTGTAGGCCTAATGCAGTGTTGTTTCAACAATTACTTAACGAGAGCTTCAAAGATAGAAGCTAGGGAGAGGCAAACTGGAGAACACCTTGGAGCGGCAGACACCGTCCCTACAACCCAGACCCAACTTGTAGGCCAAATGCAGTGTTGTTTAAACAACTATTTAACAAGAGCTTGAAGATTGCAGCTAGGAAGAGGCAACCTGGAGAACACCTTGGAGCGGCAGACACCGTCCCTACAACCCAGACCCAACTTGTAGGCCTAATGCAGTGTTGTTTCAACAACTACTTAATGAGAGCTTCAAGATAGAAGCTAGGGAGAGGCAACCTGGAGAACACCTTGGAGCGGCAGACACCGTCTCTACAACCCAGACCCAACTTGTAGGCCTAATGCAGTGTTGTTTCAACAACTACTTAACGAGAGCCTGAAAATGGAATTTCAGGACAGGAAACCTGGAGAACAGCACGGAGCAGCATACACCGTTAGTAGGCCCCAACCAAACTAGTAGCCCCACTGCAGTTGTTCGATTAAAAAACTATTTAACAAGAGCCTGAAGATTGAAGCTCAGGAAAGGCAACCAGAAGAACACCTTGGAGCGGCAGACACTGTTAGTAGGCCCCAACCAAACTAGTAGCCCCACTGCAGTTGTTTGATTAAAAAACTATTTAACAAGAGCCTGAAGATTGAAGCTCAGGAAAGGCAACCAGGAGAACACCTTGGAGCGGCAGACACCGTCTCTACAACCCAGACCCAACTTGTAGGCCTAATGCAGTGTTGTTTCAACAAATACTTAACAAGAGCTTCAAGATAGAAGTGAGGGAGAGGCAACAGAGAGAACACCTTGGTGCGGAAGACTCAGTTTGTAGACCACAACGAAACTTGTGGCCCCAATGCAGTTTTATAATTCTGATAAGCTGAAAATCAGCCTTTCTTTATTTTTTTTTTAGAGGAGGACAGCTGTATTAAGTGGCACAGACAGACACTGCTAGTAGGCCTTACACCACAAAGTAGGCTCACTGCAGGATGAAAAAGGTTACATGGGTACACGGTCGGCATTGGTGTGCTCAGCGGAGGTCAAATGGAAGGAGGGACCGCAGACAGACTTAGTAGGCCTAAAATTTTAAAAAATAGGCTCAAAGCAGTTTGAATTATCTTGCAGGGGTACACAGGCAGCATTGGTGTGGTCAGCGGAGGACAAATGGAAGGAGGGACCGCAGACAGACTTAGTAGGCCTAAAATAAAAAAAATTAGGCTCAATGCAGTTTGAATTATCTTGCAGGGGTACACAGGCAGCATTGGTGTGGTCAGCGGAGGACGATTGGAAGGAGTGTCTGACATAGTTAGTACTCCTAAAAAATAAATAGATGTTAATATCTCGCAAAACAACAAAAACAAAAAACAAAAGGGTGGCATACTTAGGTACAGGGGTGGGCTCCTCTGCTGAGTTTCAGACATAGTAATTTGGCGCTAAGTATTTACTGGTGTCAATATAGGACACTGACCCTGACTATTTTAACTAGCATCATACATGTCAACAAATTGGTATTGTCAGTGCCAGACATTGAAGGATGTCAGTGCATAGACTAAACATTGGTGGAGCTGTGAGAGATAATTTTGCAAGTGGTAGAACAGTGTTTGAGCTGGGAGGGAAACTCTCTTGTGGCCGGCAGTACAGGCCCAGGGCCCCTCATGTTACAACGGTGTGTCTGACGTTGGATGCGCACCACCACCGCCAGAGACACTTTATTGTACTATGAGGGACCCAGTGGCAGTGCCATCAACCAAAAACGGGCACACCCACCTCTTCAGACAAACGGCACTCTCACGGGTGCTTGCGCCAAGTGGCGAGACCACGGCCCCGTGGGGGGAGTTAGCCCATTTAGGGATGTATAAACATGTCGTATGCTGGACAAACAGCTGCTGCAAATTAAGAGATTGGAACAGTCAGTAAGACCAGTCCACAAGCGAGACCTTTTTATAGGAAAGCTAGGTGTCAGCCGGGAAAGGTGGGGCAAAATAATTCGAAATCTATGAGTGGTTCATTTTAATGAAGGTTAGATCATCAATATTTTGGGTAGCCAGACGAGTCCTTTTTTCGGTCAATATTGAACCAGCAGCACTGAATACTCTTTCTGATATCACACTAGCTGCTGGGCAAGCAAGCTCCTGCAATGCATATTCTACCAAGTCAGGCCAGGTGTCTATTTTGGATGCCCAGTAATCAAATGGGAATGATGGTTGAGGGAGAACATCGATAAGGATTGAAAAATAGTTAGTAACCATACTGGACAAATGTTGTCTCCTGTCACTTTGAATTGATGCTGCAGTACCTGTCCTGTCTGCGGTCATTGCGAAATCACTCCACAACCTGGTCAGGAAACCCCTCTGTCTAACGCCGCTCCTGATTTGTGCAACTCTAACACCTCTGCCCTGTTGCCCCCTGCACCTCGTGTGAGAACCATCACCGACGCTGTGTGCTGGGAATGCCTGAATCAAATGGTATACAAGAGTTGCTTGTTTGGTTGCTAATATTTGTTCGAGGTTCTCATGTGGCATAATATTTTGCAATTTGCCTTTATAGCGAGGATCAAGGAGGCAGGCCAACCAGTAATCGTCATTGGTCATCATTTTAATAATGCGTGGGTCCCTTTTGAGGATACGTAAGGCATAATCTGCCATGTGGGCCAAACTTCCAGTTGTCAAATCTGAGGTTGTGCTGGGTTGAGGGGTAGTTTCAGGCAAATCTACGTCACTTGTCTCACTCAAAAAACCTGAATCCGGCCTTGCAATGCCACCAGTTTCTATTGGCCCCGGAGAAGCTTCCTCATTCAAAAAATACTCATCCCCATCATCCTCCTCGTCCTCCTCCTCTTCGCCCACTACCTCGTCCTGTAGATTGCCCTGACCAGACAATGGCTGACTGTCATCAAGGCTATCCTCTTCCTCGGCTGCAGACGCCTGCTCCTTTATGTGGGTCAAACTTTGCATCAGCAGACGCATTAGGGGGATGCTCATGCTTATTATGGCGTTGTCTGCACTAACCAGCCGTGTGCATTCCTCAAAACACTGAAGGACTTGACACAGGTCTTGTACCTTCGACCACTGCACACCTGACAATTCCATGTCTGCCATCCAACTGCCTGCCCGTGTATGTGTATCCTCCCACAAATACATAACAGCACGCCTCTGTTCGCACAGTCTCTGAAGCATGTGCAGTGTGGAGTTCCACCTTGTTGCAACGTCGATGATTAGGCGATGCTGGGGAAGGTTTAAAGACCACTGATGGTTCTGCATATGGCTGGAGTGTACGGGCGAACGGCGGATATGCATGCAAAGTCTGCACACTTTGAGGAGCAGGTCGGGTAACCCCGGATAACTTTTCAGGAAGCACTGCACCACCAGGTTTAAGGTGTGAGCCAAGCAAGGAATGTGTTTCAGTTGGGAAAGGGCTATGGCAGCCATAAAATTCCTTCCGTTATCACTCACTACCTTGCCTGCCTCAAGATGTACAGTGCCCAGCCATGACTGAGTTTCTTTCTGCAAGAACTCGGACAGAACTTCCGCGGTGTGTCTGTTGTCGCCCAAACACTTAATTGCCAATACAGCCTGCTGACGCTTGCCACTAGCTGTCCCATAATGGGACACCTCGTGTGCAACAGTGGCAGCTGCGGATGGAGTGGTTGTGCGACTGCGGTCTGTGGACGAGCTCTCGCTTCTGCAGGAGGATGAGGAGGAGGGGGGCGAACGCCTACAGCCAACTATTTCCTAGACTGTGGGCTAGGCAGAACTGTCCCAATATTGCTGTCCCCTGTGGACCCTGCATCCACCACATTAACCCAGTGTGCCGTGATGGACACGTAACGTCCCTGGCCATGCCTACTGGTCCATGCATCTGTAGTCAGGTGCACCTTTGTACTCACAGATTGCCTGAGTGCATGGACGATGCGGTCTTTTACATGCTGGTGGAGGGCTGGGATGGCTTTTCTCGAAAAGAAGTGTCGACTGGGTAGCTCGTAGCGTGGTTCAGCGTAGTACATCAGGGCTTTGAAAGCTTCGCTTTCAACAAACCGGTAGGGCATCATCTCTAATGAGATTAGTCTAGCAATGTGGGCGTTCAAACCCTGTGTATGCGGATGCGAGGATGAGTACTTCCTTTTCCTAACGAGGGTCTCATGTAGGGTGAGCTGGACTGGAGAGCTGCAATTCGTGGAACTAGCGGGGGTGCCGGTGGACATGGCAGACTGAGAGAGGGTTGGAGATGGTATTCTTGCTGGTGCCCTACATGCAGTGTTTCCTACTACGAAACTGGTGATTCCCTGACTGCTTTGGCCTGGCGACGAAACCTGCACATTTACTGCAGGTGGTGCGGGAAATGGTGGGCTTACAGTGAGGGAAGGGATGTAGCGTTGCTGACTAGCTTCATTGGCCGAGGGTGCTACAACCTTAAGGGACGTTTGGTAGTTAGTCCAGGCTTGCAAATGCATGGTGGTTAAATGTCTACGCATGCAACTTGTATTTAGACTTTTAAGATTCTGACTTCTGCTTAAGGTAGTTGACCATTTTTGACAGATGACTTTGCGCTGATCATTTGTTGTTTAAAAAAATGCCAGACTGCACTCTTTCTACTATCGGATACCTTTTCAGGCATTGCAGACTGAGCTTCTTTAACTGGATGTCCACGCTGTCCCACAACTGGTTTTGGTTTTGCCACGAGTCTTTGGCCAGATATGGGCCTGGCAGATGGAACCTGTTGCGATGTTGATGCCTGCTGCGGCTCCTCCTCCGCTTCAGAGCTACTGCCGCCTGCACCCTGTTCCCCAAATGGCTGCCAATCGGGGTCAACAACTGGGTCATCTATGACCTCCTCTTCTATCTCGTGTGCAACTTCGTCTGTGTCACCGTGTAAGCCGGTGGTATAGCGTTCGTGACGGGGCACCATAGTCTCATCAGGGTCTGATTCTGGATCAGTACACTGCGAGGGCAATGTTCTGGTCTGAGTCAAAGGAACAGCATAGTAATCTGGCTGTGGCTGTGCATCTGTGCACTCCATGTCCGATTCAACTTGTAATGGGCATGGCCTGTTAACTGTTTCACTTTCTAACCCAAGAACGGTATGTGTAAAGAGCTCCATGGAGTAACCCGTTGTGTCGCCTGACGCATCCTTCTCTGTTGTTCTTGGTGAAGAAGACAAGGAAGCGACTTGTCCCTGACCGTGAACATCCAATAACGACGCGCTGCTTTTACATTTAGCAGTTTCAGAAGAGGAGGCGAAAGAGCTAGAGGCTGAGTCAGCAAGGAAAGCCAAAACTTGTTCTTGCTGCTCCGGATTTAAAAGCGGTTTTCCTACTCCCAGAAAAGGGAGCGTTCGAGGCCTCGTGTAGCCAGACGACGAACCTGGCTCAACAACTGGAGACTTAGGTGCTATATTGCTTTTCCCACGACCACCTGATGCTCCACCACCACTACCATCATTACCAGCTGGCAATGACTGCCCACGGTCACGACCTCTTCCACCAGACTTCCTCATTGTTTGAAAAATGTAACCAAACTAACGGTATTTGTTACTGTAAAACCAGTTACAAGGTGAACTCAAACTTCTGTTGGATTTATATATCCCTTTATAGGTGGGTGAGACTGCAGGGAAAATCAGGCCCAATGTACAGGTCCTTCTCAAAAAATTAGCATATAGTGTTAAATTTCATTATTTACCATAATGTAATGATTACAATTAAACTTTCATATATTATAGATTCATTATCCACCAACTGAAATTTGTCAGGTCTTTTATTGTTTTAATACTGATGATTTTGGCATACAACTCCTGATAACCCAAAAAACCTGTCTCAATAAATTAGCATATTTCACCCATCCAATCAAATAAAAGTGTTTTTTAATAACAAACAAAAAAACCATCAATTAATAATGTTCAGTTATGCACTCAATACTTGGTCGGGGATCCTTTGGCAGAAATGACTGCTTCAATGCGGCGTGGCATGGAGGCAATCAGCCTGTGACACTGCTGAGATGTTATGGAGGCCCAGGATGCTTCAATAGCGGCCTTAAGCTCATCCAGAGTGTTGGGTCTTGCGTCTCTCAACTTTCTCTTCACAATATTCCACAGATTCTCTATGGGGTTCAGGTCAGGAGAGTTGGCAGGCCAATTGAGCACAGTAATACTATGGTCAGTAAACCATTTACCAGTGGTTTTGGCACTGTGAGCAGGTGCCAGGTCGTGCTGAAAAATGAAATCTTCATCTCCATAAAGCATTTTCAGCCGATGGAAGCATGAAGTGCTCCAAAATCTCCTGATAGCTAGCTGCATTGACCCTGCCCTTGATGAAACACAGTGGACCAACACCAGCAGCTGACATGGCACCCCACACCATCACTGACTGTGGGTACTTGACACTGGACTTCAGGCATTTTGGCATTTCCTTCTCCCCAGTCTTCCTCCAGACTCTGGCACCTTGATTTCCGAATGACATGCAAAATTTGCTTTCATCAGAAAAAAGTACTTGGGACTAGAGTTGAGCGACCTTGACCTTTTTAGAGTCGAGCCGGGTTTCGCGAAACCCGACTATCTCAAAAGTCGAGTCGAGTGAAATCGGCCGATTATGGCGAAAAGTCGGGATCGACCGAAACACGAAACCCAATGCAAGTCAATGGGGCAGCATAGTCGGCAGTGAGTGGGGGCCAGGAAAACACCTAGAGTGCCCATTTTAATGTCAAAACCATCCATTCTTCTTAATGAAGCTTGTCAAGCGTAATTTACCTTATAATAATTGGAAGGCATTTGAAATTGGGGGTCATTTGGCTAAAGTTGTGTGGGGTAGGGCTGGTTCAAGTAATTAGTGGGCCCAGGAAATCTGGACCACGTCACGGCAGTGGAGCAGGGAGAGGTAAGTATTTCAACTTTGCAAGTGCTGTGATCCTGAGCAAGCAGGGGGGGCCCACTTGTTGGCATTGGCACTGGCACAGGGCCCCTCAAAGTACAGCGGTGTGTTTGCACGGCGGGGGCGCCTCCCACCGGCAGCAACACTTTTGCGTACTATGAGAGGCCCTGTGCCAGTGACGTCGCCAACTAGTATTCCTCCCCCCACCTGATGAAGGAACCTGCACTTTCATCTGCACCTTCCTCTTTGTCCCCGTGTAAGGTGGTATGGTATGCGGGAAGAGCAACCTGACTTTCAGCAGGGTCACAATGTTGTTGTGTAGCATGCACGGGGAATGTTGCGTTATGGGTCAATGTACCAGCAGACTCATCTATCACTGGCTGGGCAATGGGCACAATGAAGTGGAAACACAGATATAGGCCCAAAGAATAAAGTGGGCTAAATGCAGTTCAAAATTGGTAACACAGGAATAACCAGGGGGCATTGCAGTGGAGGACAACTGGAATAAGAGGCTGACACAGAGAGTAGGGCCAAATCAGTAAGTAGTCGAAATGCAGTTCAAAATTGGCAACCGTAGTAAACAGGCGGCACAGCTTTGTTCAGTGGAGGAGAACAGCAAGGAGTGGCAGACACCGATAGTAGGCCCCAACCCAACTAGTAGGCCAAATGCAGTCTAACATTAACAACTACTTAACAAGAGCCTGAAAATGGAATTTCAGGACAGGAAACCAGGAGAACAGCAAGGAGTGGCAGACACCGATAGTAGGCCCCAAACCAACTAGTACGCCAAATGCAGTTGTTCCATTTAACCACAATTTAATGAGAGCCTGAAGATAGAAGCTCAGGAAAGGCAACCTGGGGAACACCTTGGAGTGTAACACACCATCTCTCTCCACCCCATACCCATTTTGTAGGCCTAATGCAGTGTACTTTTCTACAACTACTAAACGAGAGTCGGAAGACCGAAGCAATGGCAAGGAAACCTGGGGAACACCTTGGAGTGTAACACACCATCTCTCTCCACCCCATACCCAATTTGTAGGCCTAATGCAGTGTAGTTTCCAAGAACTACTAAACGAGAGCCGGAAGATCGAAGCTCAGGAAAGGCAACCTGGGGAACACCTTGGAGTGTAACACACCCTCTCTCTACACCCCATACCCAATTTGAAGGCCTAATGCAGTGTAGTTTCCAAGAACTACTAAACGAGAGCCGGAAGATCGAAGCTCAGGAAAGGCAACCTGGGGAACACCTTGGAGTGTAACACACCCTCTCTCTACACCCCATACCCAATTTGAAGGCCTAATGCAGCGTAGTTTCCAACAACTACTAAACGAGAGCCGGAAGATCGAAGCTCAGGAAAGGCAACCTGGGGAACACCTTGGAGTGTAACACACCCTCTCTCTACACCACGGAAGGGCTGATTCTTAGGAAGGAAGGCTGTTGGAAATAAGCATTGCGCGTCCGAGGGTGATTATATTCTTATTAGGTATATACTCACCCTCGGACGCGCCCTGCTTCTTTATTTGGAATGAATGTTTATTTGCAATGTGGTGTTGACTTTCTCTATTATTTTGGTAATTAATGATTTTATTATTTTCATTGTTTTGCATCTTCTCGGCAATAATATAAAGAAGACGCGACAGGACAACACTCGGTGGATGCCATATCTGTGTTTTCAATTTAAAAAACCTTTCAGTTAAATACTTGCAGGATAAAGTAATTGTAGCTGGTGGCCATTTTTAGTACTGTACCAGATTTTAGTTGTGTGTTTGTTTTTAATGTTAAAATGTCTGCATTTGATATCTCACCAGTATTTTCTTTTTTATAAGCAAAATACTTTTTTTTTTATTTTATGATGTTGGTTCAAGGGGTACACGGGCAGCAGTAGACAGGTCAGTGGAGGCCTAGTGGAAGGAGGGACCGCAGACAGGCTTCGAAGCCCTAACATAATAAATTGGGCTGCCTGTAGGCAGTTTAAAATTGGTTCCAGGGGAACACGGGCAGCAGTAGACAGGTCAGTGGAGGCCTAGTGGAAGGAGGGACCGCAGACAGGCTTCGAAGCCCTAACATAATAAATTGGGCTGCCTGTAGGCAATTTAAAATTGGTTCCAGGGGAACACGGGCAGCAGTAGACAGGTAAGTGGAGGCCTAGTGGAAGGAGGGACCGCAGACAGGCTTCGAAGGCCTAACATAATAAAATGGGCTGGCTGTAGGCAATTTAAAATTGGTTCCAGGGGAACACGGGCAGCAGTAGACAGGTCAGTGGTGGCCTAGTGGAAGGAGGGACCGCAGACAGGCTTCGAAGGCCTAACATAATAAAATGGGCTGGCTGTAGGCAATTTAAAATTGGTTCCAGGGGAACACGGGCAGCAGTAGACAGGTAAGTGGAGGCCTAGTGGAAGGAGGGACCGCAGACAGGCTTCGAAGGCCTAACATAATAAATTGGGCTGCCTGTAGGCAATTTAAAATTGGTTCCAGGGGAACACGGGCAGCAGTAGACAGGTAAGTGGAGGCCTAGTGGAAGGAGGGACCGCAGACAGGCTTCGAAGGCCTAACGTAATAAAATGGGCTGGCTGTAGGCAATTTACAATTGGTTCCAGGGGAACACGGGCAGCAGTAGACAGGTCAGTGGAGGCCTAGTGGAAGGAGTGACGGCAGACAGGCATCAAAGGCCTAACATCATAACATTGGGCTGTTGGCAATTTAAAATTGGTTCCAGGGGTACACGGGCAACAGTGGTCTGGTCAGTGGAAGTCTAGTGGAAGGAGTGACGGCAGACAGGCATCAAAGGCCTAACATAATAACATTTGGCTGTTGGCAATTTAAAATTGGTTCCAGGGGTACACGGGCAACAGTGGTCTGGTCAGTGGAAGTCTAGTGGAAGGAGTGACGGCAGACAGGCTAAGAAGGCCTAACATAACAAAATTGGGCTGGCTGTAGGCAAGTTTAAATTGGTTCCAGGGGAACACGGCCAGCAGTGGCCTGGTCAGTGTAGTAGTTGTAGAAAGAACGGACCGCAGACAGGCTTCGAAGGCCTAACATAACAAAAATGTCAAAACAATGGTATTGTCAGTGCCAGGCATTGAAGGATGTCAGCGCATAGACTAAACATTGGTGAAGCTGTGAGAGATAATTTTGCTAGTGGTAGAGCACTGTTTGAGCTGGGGGGGGGAACTGTCTTGTGGCCGGCGGTACAGGCCCAGGGCCCCTCATATTACAATGGTGTGTCTGACGTTGGGTGCGCACCACCACCGCCAGAGACACTTTATTGTACTATGAGGGACCCAGTGGCAGTGCCATCGACCAAAAGCGGGCACACCCACCTCTTCAGACAAACAGCACTCTCACGGGTGCTGGCGCAAAGTGGCGATACCACGGCCCCGTGTGGGGAGTTTGGCCATTTTGTTAGGAGTAAACATGTCGTATGCTGGACAATCAGGTGCAGAAAATTACGAGATTGGAAAAGTCATTCAGAAGAGTCCACAGGCAAGACCTTTTCATAGGAAAGTTAGGTGTCAGCCGGGCAAGGTGGGGCAAAAGATTTCGAAATCCAGTTGTGGTTCATTTTAATGAAGGTTAGATCATCTACATTTTGGGTAGCCAGACGAGTCCTTTTTTCAGTTAGTATTGAACCTGCAGCACTGAATACTCTTTCTGATAGGACACTAGCTGCCGGGCAAGCAAGCTCCTGCAATGCATATTCTGCCAATTCTGGCCAGGTGTCTAATTTGGATGCCCAGTAATCAAATGGGAATGACGGTTGAGGGAGAACGTCGATAAGGGATGAAAAATAGTTTGTAACCATACTGGACAAATGTTGTCTCCTGTCACTTTGAATTGATGCCTGTCCTGTCTGCGGTCATAGCAAAATCACTCCACAACCTGGTCAGAAAACCCCTCTGGCCAACGCCACTTCTGATTTCTGCCCCTCTAACACCTCTGGTCTGCTGGTCCCTGGAGCTCGTGTGAGAACGATCACGGGCGCTGTGTGCAGGGAATGCCAGAAGCAAATGGTCAACAAGAGTTGATTGTTTTGTTGCTAATATTAGTTCCAAGTTCTCATGTGGCATAATATTTTGCAATTTGCCTTTATAGCGAGGATCAAGGAGGCAGGCCAACCAGTAATCGTCATCGTTCATCATTTTTGTAATGCGTGTGTCCCTTTTGAGGATACGCAAGGCATAATCCGCCATGTGGGCCAAAGTTCCAGTTGTCAAATCTGCGGTTGTGCTTGGTTGAGGGGCAGTTGCAGGCAAATCTACGTCACTTGTGTCCCTCAAAAAACCAGAACCCGCCCTTGCCATGCCACCAATTTCCAATGACCCCGGGAAAGCTTCCTCATTAAAAATATACTCATCCCCATCATCCTCCTCATCCTCCACCTCCTCTTCGCCCGCTACCTCGTCCTGTACACTGCCCTGACCAGACAATGGCTGACTGTCATCAAGGCTTTCCTCTTCCTCTGGTGCAGACGCCTGATCCTTTATGTGCGTCAAACTTTGCATCAGCAGACACATTAGGGGGATGCTCATGCTTATTATGGCATTGTCTGCACTAACCAGCCGTGTGCATTCCTCAAAACACTGAAGGACTTGACACATGTCTTGAATCTTCGACCACTCCACACCTGACAACTCCATGTCTGCCATCCTACTGCCTGCCCGTGTATGTGTATCCTCCCACAAAAACATAACAGCTCGCCTCTGTTCGCACAGTCTCTGAAGCATGTGCAGTGTTGAGTTCCACCTTGTAACAACGTCTATGATTAGGCGATGCTGGGGAAGGTTCAAAGAACGCTGATAGGTCTGCATACGGCTGGAGTGTACAGGCGAACGGCGGATATGTGCGCAAAGTCCACGCACTTTGAGGAGCAGGTCGGATAACCCCGGATAACTTTTCAGGAAGCACTGCACCACCAGGTTTAAGGTGTGAGCCAGGCAAGGAATGTGTTTCAGTTGGGGAAGGGAGATGGCAGCCATGAAATTCCTTCCGTTATCACTCACTACCTTGCCTGCCTCAAGATCTACAGTGCCCAGCCACGACTGCGTTTCTTGCTGCAAGAACTCGGACAGAACTTCCGCGGTGTGTCTGTTGTCGCCCAAACACTTCATAGCCAATACAGCCTGCTGACGTTTGCCAGTAGCTGCCCCATAATGGGAGACCTGGTGTGCAACAGTGGCAGCTGCGGATGGAGTGGTTGTGCGACTGCGGTCTGTGGACGAGCTCTCGCTTCTGCAGGAGGACGAGGAGGAGGAGGAGGAGGAGGGGGTGCGAACGGCTACAGCCAACTGTTTCCTAGACCGTGGGCTAGGCAGAACTGTCCCAAACTTGCTGTCCCCTGTGGACCCTGAATCCACCACATTTACCCAGTGTGCCGTGATGGACACGTAACGTCCCTGGCCATGCCTACTGGTCCATGCATCTGTTGTCAGGTGCACCTTTGTGCTCACAGATTGCCTGAGTGCATGGACGATGCGCTCTTTAACATGCTGGTGGAGGGCTGGGATGGCTTTTCTGGAAAAAAAGTGTCGACTGGGTAGCTCGTAGCGTGGTACAGCGTAGTCCATCAGGTCTTTGAAAGCTTCGCTTTCAACTAACCGGTAGGGCATCATCTCTAACGAGATTAGTCTAGCTATGTGGGCGTTCAAATCCTGTGTACGCGGATGCGAGGTTAAGTACTTCCTTTTTCTAACCATAGTCTCATGTAGGGTGAGCTGGACTGGAGAGCTGGAGATCGTGGAACTAGCGGGGGTGCCGGTGGACATGGCAGACTGAGAGACGGTGGGAGATGGTATTGTTGCCGCCGGTGCCCTAGATGCAGTGTTTCCTACTACGAAACTGGAGATTCCCTGACCCTGACTGCTTTGGCCTGGCAAAGAAACCTGCACAGATACTGCAGGTGGTGCAGAAAATGGTGGCCCTACACTGCCGGAAGGGATGTTGCGTTGATGAGTAGCTTCATTGGCCGAGGGTGCTACAACCTTAAGGGACGTTTGGTAGTTAGTCCAAGCTTGCAAATGCATGGTGGTTAAATGTCTATGCATGCAACTTGTATTGAGACTTTTCAGATTCTGCCCTCTGCTTAAGGTAGTTGAACATTTTTGACAGATTACTTTGTGCTGATCAATTGGATGTTGTTTAAAAAAATGCCAGACTGCACTCTTTCTAGCATCGGATACCTTTTCAGGCATTGCAGACTGAGCTTTAACCGGATGGCCACGCTGTCCTCCAACAGGTTTTGACTTTGCCACGCGTTTTGGCCAAGATACGGGCCCGGCAGATGGAACCTGTTGCGATGTTGATGCCTGCTGCGGCCCCTCCTCCTCCGCTTCAGAACTGCTGCCGCCTGCACCCTGTTCCCCCAATGGCTGCCAATCGGGGTCAAGAACTGGGTCATCTATTACCTCTTCTTGTAGCTCGTGTGCAACTTCGTCTGTGTCACCGTGTCGGTCGGTGGTATAGCGTTCGTGATGGGGCAACATAGTCTCATCAGGATAATATAATAACATTGAAGCCAGCATATTATAAACTCAGATAATGATAGAGTAAAGTGAAAGTACCATATGTAAAATATGCCGAATGGATAATAAAGGGGCCAACTGCCAATAGGAATATACTAAAGAAAAAAAGAAGAGAACAGGCAGCCATATGGTCCCATAAAAAATAACACTTTATTGAAAAACATTAAAATAACACCATACACAGAACAGGGGTACAGTAGGGGATACAGAGGCAACCAAATGGCAAATGCAAGAAAACAGACCAAAACCAGGTCCAAGGACCGTGCTGCTATGTTATTATAGCATTACATACCATCTCCCCGCATGAAAATGTAAACAGTACATAGTCCAGCAGATCTAGGGCAAGTGTTATTTTTTATGGGACCATATGGCTGCCTGTTCTCTTCTTTTTTTCTTTAGTATAGTCTCATCAGGGTCTGATTCTTGATCAGCACCCTGCGAGGGCAATGTTGTGGTCTGAGTCAAAGGACCAGCATAGTAGTCTGGCTGTGGCTGTGCATCAGTGCACTCCATGTCAGATTCAACTTGTAATGGGCATGGACTGTTAACTGCTTCACTTTCTAAGCCAGGGACGGTATGTGTAAAGAGCTCCATGGAGTAACCCGTTGTGTCGCCTGCTGCATTCTTCTCTGTTGTTGTTTTTGCTGAAGAGGACAAGGAAGCGACTTGTCCCTGACCGTGAACATCCAATAACGACGCGCTGCTTTTACATTTAGCAGTTTCAGAAGAGGAGGCAAAAGAGCTAGAGGCTGAGTCAGCAAGATAAGCCAAAACTTGCTCTTGATGCTCCGGCTTTAAAAGCGGTTTTCCTACTCCCAGAAAAGGGAGGGTTCGAGGCCTTGTGTAGCCAGACGACGAACCTGGCTCCACAGCTCCAGACTTAGGTGCAATATTTTTTTTCCCACGACCACCTGATGCTCCACCACTACCACTACCCTCATTACCAGCTGACAATGAACGCCCCCGGCCACGACCTCTTCCACCAGACTTCCTCATTGTTTTAAAAACGTTACCAAACGAACGGTATTTGTTGCTGTCACACAACTTACACGGTGAGCTATAACTTCAGTATGATTTAGCTACCCTTTTACAGGTGGGTGAGACCACAACGAAAATCAGCCACAATGTTACACACTCTGTTGTTGTTGGCAACAAATGAGATGGCACACACGCAGGACTGTCACTGAAGCGCAAATGTAAATATTTATCTCCCACTGATTTGTGTTTGTTTTTTTTAAAAGGGAGACTTCAGAAAAAAAAAAATTTAAAAAAAATTATTTTTTACAGAAGAATTTATAAAACAAATAAAATGAAATGATTGTTTCAGGGAGAATTTAGGAAAAAAAAAAAGGCTTTGTAGGGCCCACTGAGTGAGAGAGGACGCACACAGGAGTCAGGAGTGGCACACAAGCCCAGAGGCCAATATTAATCTCCCACCGATTGATTTAGTTATTTTTTTTGGTAGATTTTGGAACCCAAATCAAGCAAAAAAATTAATAGGCTTTCTATGGCCCACAATTGGGGAGAGAGAGAGAGATGGCACACCCAGGAGTCAAGACTGGCACACAAGCAGAAGGGGCAATATGAATCTCCCACAGATTTTTTTTTTTTTTTTTTTTTTCAGGGAGACTTGAGAGAAAAAAAAATACAAAAAAAATGATTTTTTTCAGGAATAATTTAGAAACCAAAGAAAATAAAATGATTGTTTCAGGGAGAATTTAGAAAACAAATAAAACAAAAAATAGGCTTTCTAGGGCCCACTGAGTGACAGATGACGCACACAGGAGTCAGGAGTGGCACACAAGCCCAGAGGCCAATATTAATCTCCCACTGATTGATTTAGTTATTTTTTTTGGTAGATTTTGGAACCCAAATCAATCAAAAAAATTAATAGGCTTTCTATGGCCCACAATTGGGGAGAGAGAGAGAGATGGCACACCCAGGAGTCAAGACTGGCACACAAGCAGAAGGGGCAATATGAATCTCCCACAGATTTTTTTTTTTTTTTTTTTTTCAGGGAGACTTGAGAGAAAAAAAAATACAAAAAAAATGATTTTTTTCAGGAATAATTTAGAAACCAAAGAAAATAAAATGATTGTTTCAGGGAGAATTTAGAAAACAAATAAAACAAAAAATAGGCTTTCTAGGGCCCACTGAGTGACAGATGACGCACACAGGAGTCAGGAGTGGCACACAAGCCCAGAGGCCAATATTAATCTCCCACTGATTGATTTAGTGATTTTTTTTGGTAGATTTTGGAACCCAAATCAAGCAAAAAAATTAATAGGCTTTCTATGGCCCACTATTTGTGAGAGAGATGGCACGCTCAGGACTGGCACACAAGCCCAGAGGCCAATATTAATCTCCCATTTTTTTTTTTTCCAGGGAAAATTTATAAACCCAATAAAAAAAATAATAATAAATAGGCTTTCTATGGCCCACTATCTGAGAGAGAGAGATGGCACGCTTAGGACTGGCACACAAGCCCAAAGGCCAATATTAATCTCCCACTGATTGATTGATTGATTTTTTCAGGTAGAATTATGAACCCAAATCAACCAAAAAAATAAATAGGCTTTTTATGGCCCACTATTTGTGAGAGAGATGGCACGCTCAGGACTGGTACACAAGCCCAGAGGCCAATATTAATCTCCCACTTTTTTTTTTTCCAGGGAAAATTTATAAACCCAATAAAATAATAAAAAAATAGGCTTTCTATCGCCCACTATCTGAGAGAGAGAGATGGCACGCTTAGGACTGGCACACAAGCCCAAAGGCCAATATTAATCTCCCACTGATTGATTTAATGATTTTTTCAGGTAGAATTTAGAACCCAAATCAAGCAAAAAAATTAATAGGCTTTCTATGGCCCACTGAGTGAGAGATGGCACACACAGGAGTAAGGAGTGGCACACAAGCCCTGAGGCCAATATTTTTCTCCCACTGATTGATTGATTGATTTTTTCAGGTAGAATTATGAACCCAAATCAAGCAAAAAAATAAATAGGCTTTCTATGGCCCACTATTTGTGAGAGAGATGGCACGCTCAGGACTGGCACACAAGCCCAGAGGCCAATATTAATCTCCCATTTTTTTTTTTTCCAGGGAAAATTTATAAACCCAATAAAAAAAATAATAATAAATAGGCTTTCTATGGCCCACTATCTGAGAGAGAGAGATGGCACGCTTAGGACTGGCACACAAGCCCAAAGGCCAATATTAATCTCCCACTGATTGATTGATTGATTTTTTCAGGTAGAATTATGAACCCAAATCAACCAAAAAAATAAATAGGCTTTCTATGGCCCACTATTTGTGAGAGAGATGGCACGCTCAGGACTGGCACACAAGCCCAGAGGCCAATATTAATCTCCAACTTTTTTTTTTTTTCCAGGGAAAATTTATAAACCCAATAAAATAATAAAAAAATAGGCTTTCTATGGCCCACTATCTGAGAGAGAGAGAGATGGCACGCTTAGGACTGGCACACAAGCCCAAAGGCCAATATTAATCTCCCACTGATTGATTTATAGATTTTTTCAGGTAGAATTTAGAACCCAAATCAAGCAAAAAAATTAATAGGCTTTCTATGGCCCACTGAGTGAGAGATGGCACACACAGGAGTAAGGAGTGGCACACAAGCCCTGAGGCCACTATTTTTCTCCCACTGATTGATGTTGTGATTTTTTCTGGTAGATTTTGGAACCCAAATCAAGCAAAAAAATAAATAGGCTTTCTATGGCCCACTGAGTGAGAGATGACACAGACAGAGATGGCACTCTAGCAGAAATGTCAATCTTAATCTCCCACAAAAAAAAAAAAAAAAAAAAAGGAACTGTCCTTCAATTACTATCTCCCTGCAGTAATCTCAGCCAGGTATGGCAGGCAGCAATAAGGAGTGGACTGATGCACAAATTAAATAAAAAGTGTGGACAAACAAACAAGATAGCTGTGCAGAAAGGAAGGAACAAGAGGATTTGTGCTTTGAAAAAAGCAGTTGGTTTGCACAGCGGCGTACACACAGCAATGCAGCTATCAGGGAGCCTTCTAGGGCAGCCCAATGAGCTACAGCGCTGAGGAAAAAAAAAAAAAAAGGAGCTTCCACTGTCCCTGCACACCGAAGGTGGTGTTGGGCAGTGGAAATCGCTACAGCACAAGCGGTTTTGTGGTTAATGGACCCTGCCTAACGCTATCCCTGCTTCTGACGAAGCGGCAGCAACCTCTCCCTAAGCTCAGATCAGCAGCAGTAACATGGCGGTCGGCGGGAACTCCCCTTTATAGCCCCTGTGACGCCGCAGACAGCAAGCCAATCACTGCAATGCCCTTCTCTAAGATGGTGGGGACCAGGACCTATGTCATCACGCTGCCCACACTCTGCGTTTACCTTCATTGGCTGAGAAATGGCGCTTTTCGCGTCATTGAAACGCGACTTTGGCGCGAAAGTCGCGTACCGCATGGCCGACCACGCACAGGGGTCGGATCGGGTTTCATGAAACTCGACTTCGCCAAAAGTCGGCGACTTTTGAAAATGTTCGACCCGTTTCGCTCAACCCTACTTGGGACCACTTAGCAACAGTCCAGTGCTGCTTCTCTGTAGCCCAGGTCAGGCGCCTCTGCCGCTGTTTATGGTTCAAAAGTGGCTTTACCTGGGGAATGCGGCACCTGTAGCCCATTTCCTGCACACGCCTGTGCACGGTGGCTCTGGATGTTTCCACACCAGACTCAGTCCACTGCTTCCTCAGGTTCCCCAAGGTCTGGAATCGGTCCTTCTCCACAATCTTCCTCAGGGTCCGGTCTCCTCTTCTCGTTGTACAGCGTTTTCTGCCACATTGTTTCCTTCCAACAGACTTACCATTGAGGTGCCTTGATATAGCACTCTGGGAACAGCCTATTTGTTGAGAAATTTCTTTCTGGGTCTTACCCTCTTGCTTGAGGGTGTCAATGATGGCCTTCTTGACATCTGTCAGGTCGCTAGTCTTACCCATGATGGGGGTTTTGAGTAATGAACCAGGCAGGGAGTTTATACAATAAAAGACCTGACAAATTTCAGTTGGTGGATAATGAATCTATAATATATGAAAGTTTAATTGTAATCATTACATTATGGTAAATAATGAAATTTAACACTATATGCTAATTTTTTGAGAAGGACCTGTATAACAGTACACAGCTTCAGTGGCAGACAGATATGCCACTAACAGAACTGACGCTGATGCAGACACTAACAATAAAAATCTCCCCCTTTTTATTTTTTCTGGGAGAATATTGAAGAAATGTGGCCCACTCTTTTACAGTATATGTTCTGTGGCACAAAATTAGAGACAGATGCCACACACAGCACTGGCAATGGGGCAGAATTGCCATTCTTAATCTCCCACTATTTTTTTTTTTCAGGGAGAATTTAAAAGAAATCTGGCCCAGTATTACACAATATGTTTAATGTGCCACAAAATTTGAGACAGGTGGCACACACAGGACTGGCACTGAAGCAGAAATGCCAATCTTAATCTCCCACTATTTTTATTTTTTCAGGGAGAATTTAAAAGAAATCTGGCCCAGTTTTACACACTAGGTTTAATGTGGCACAAAATTTGAGACAGGTGGCACACACAGGACTGGCACTGAAGCAGAAATGCCCATCTTAACCTCCCACAATTTTTTTTCAGGTAGAATTGAAAAGAAATCTGGCCCAGTATTACACACTAGGTTTAATGTGGCACAAAATTTGAGACAGGTGGCACACACAGGACTGGCACTGAAGCAGAAATGCCCATCTTAACCTCCCACAATTTTTTTTCAGGTAGAATTGAAAAGAAATCTGGCCCAGTATTACACACTAGGTTTAATGTGGCACAAAATTTGAGACAGGTGGCACACACAGGACTGGCACTGAAGCAGAAATGCCAATCTTAATCTCCCACTATTTTTATTTTTTCAGGGAGAATTTAAAAGAAATCTGGCCCAGTTTTACACACTAGGTTTAATGTGGCACAAAATTTGAGACAGGTGGCACACACAGGACTGGCACTGAAGCAGAAATGCCAATCTTAATCTCCCACAATTTTTTTTCAGGTAGAATTGAAAAGAAATCTGGCCCAGTATTACACACTAGGTTTAATGTGGCACAAAATTTGAGACAGGTGGCACACACAGGACTGGCACTGAAGCAGAAATGCCAATCTTAATCTCCCACTATTTTTATTTTTTCAGGGAGAATTTAAAAGAAATCTGGCCCAGTTTTACACACTAGGTTTAATGTGGCACAAAATTTGAGACAGGTGGCACACACAGGACTGGCACTGAAGCAGAAATGCCAATCTTAATCTCCCACAATCTTTTTTTCAGGTAGAATTGAAAAGAAATCTGGCCCAGTATTACACACTAGGTTTAATGTGCCACAAAATTTGAGACAGGTGGCACACACAGGACTGGCACTGAAGCAGAAATGCCAATCTTAATCTCCCACAATTTTTTTTCAGAGAGAATTTAAAAGAAATCTGGCCCAGTATGACACACTAGGTTTAATGTGGCACAAAATTTGAGACAGGTGGCACACACAGGACTGGCACTGAAGCAGAAATGCCAATCTTAATCTCCCACTATTTTTATTTTTTCAGGGAGAATTTAAAAGAAATCTGGCCCAGTATTACACACTAGGTTTAATGTGGCACAAAATTTGAGACAGGTGGCACACACAGGACTGGCACTGAAGCAGAAATGCCAATCCTAATCTCCCACTATTTTTATTTTTTTAGGTAGAATTTAAAAGAAATCTGGCCCAGTATTACACACTAGTTTTAATGTGGCACAAAATTTGAGACAGGTGGCACACACAGGACTGGCACTGAAGCAGAAATGCCAATCTTAATCTCCCACTATTTTTTTTCAGGGAGAATTTAAAATAAATCTGGCCCAGTATTACACACTAGGTTTAATGTGTCACAAAATTTGAGACAGGTAGCACACACAGGAGTGGCACTGAAGCTGAAATGCCAATCTTAATCTCCCACTATTTTTTTCAGGGAGAATTTAAAAGAAATCTGGCCCAGTATTACACACTAGGTTTAATGTGGCACAAAATTTGAGACAGGTGGCACACCCAGGACTGGCACTGAAGCAGAAATGCCAATCTTAATCTCCCACTATTTTTTTTTTAGGGAGAATTTAAAAGAAATCTGGCCCAGTATTACACACTAGGTTTAATGTGGCACAAAATTTGAGACAGGTGGCACACACAGGAGTGGCACTGAAGTAGAAATGCCAATCTTAATCTCCCACTATTTTTTTTCAGGGAGAATTTAAAAGAAATCTGGCCCAGTATTACACAGTAGGTTCAATGTGGCACAAAATTTGAGACAGGTGGCACACACTGGACTGGCTCTGAAGCAGAAATGCCAATCTTAATCTCCCACTGTTTTTTTTTTCAGGGAGAATTTAAAAGAAATCTGGCCCAGCATTACACACTAGGTTTAATGTGGCACAAAATTAGAGACAGATGCCACACACAGCACTGGCACTGAGGCAAAATTGCCAATCTTAATCTCCCACTATTTTTTTTTTATTTATGGGAGAATTGGCAAGAAATCAGGCCCACTGTTAGACTGTATGTTTTCTGTGCCAGAAAATGAGACACAGATGCCACACACAGGACTGCCACTGATACAGATTTGCCAATTTTAATCTGCACCCTTTTTTTTTTCTTCAGGGAGACTAGTGAATATATCTTGGCCACTGTATTAGAGTACATTTTCTGTGGCAGAAAGTGGCTAGCAGAGATATAACGAAACAAAAAAAAAGGGACTGTCCTACAATTACTATCTCCCTGCAGTAATCTCAGCAAAGTATGGCAGGCAGCAATAACAAGGAGTGGACTGCTGCACAAAAAAGTCAAAAGTGTGGACAAACAAACAAGATAGCTGTGCAGAAAGGAAGGAGCAACAGGATTTGTGCTTTGAAAAAAGCAGTTGGTTTGCACAGCGGCGTACAAACAGCAATGCAGCTATCAGGGAGCCTTCTAGGGCAGCCCAATGAGCTACAGTGCTGAGGAAAAAAAAATGTAGCCTCCACTGTCCCTGCAAACAAAAGGTGGTGTTGGACAGTGGAAATCGCTACAGCACAAGTGGTTTGGGGGTTAATGGACCCTGCCTAACGCTATCCCTGCTTCTTATGAAGCGGCAGCAACCTCTCCCTATGCTCAGATCAGCAGCAGTAAGATGGCGGTCGGCGGGAACGCCCCTTTATAGCTCCTGTGACGCCGCAGAAAGCAAGCCAATCACTGCAATGCCCTTCTCTAAGATGGTGGGGACTGAGACCTATGTCATCACGCTGCCCACACTCTGCGTCCGCCTTCATTGGCTGAGAAATGGTGCTTTTCGCGTCATTGAAACGCGACTTTGGCGCGAAAGTCGCGTACCGCATGGCCGACCCCACATAGGGATCGGGTCGGGTTTCATGAAACACGACTTTGCCAAAAGTCGGCAACTTATGAAAATGACCGACCCGTTTCGCTCAACCCTAGGGGAAATGTTATAGTGTAAAAAAAAAATGTTCACATGTGTAAAAAAAATGTAAAAAAATTGCTAATATATATATATATATATATTGTTCCTATAAATACATTTCTTTATCTAAATAAAAAAAACTATAAAAGTGCGCATATTTAGTATCGCCGCATCTGTAATGACCCGACCTATAAAACTGTCCCACTAGTTAACCTCTTCAGTGAACACCGTAAAAAAAAAACGAGGAAAAAAACAACACTTTATTATCATACCGCCAAACAAAAAGTGGAATAACACGCGATCAAAAGCATGGATAAAAATAACCATGGTACCGCTGAAAACGTCATTTTGTCCCGCAAAAAATTAGCTGCCACACAGCATCATCAAAAAAAAATTAAAAAGTTATAGTCCTCAGAATAAAGCGATGCAAAAATAATTATTTTTTCAATAAAACAGTTTTTATCGTATAAAAGCGCCAAAACATAAAAAATGATATAAATGAGGTATCGCTGTAATTGTACTGACCCGAAGAATAAAACTGCTCTATCCATTTTACCAAACGTGGAACGGTATAAATGCGTCCCCCAAAAGAAATTCATGAATAGCTGTTTTTTAGTGATTCTGCCTCACAAAAATTTGAATAAAAAGCTATCAAAAAATGTCACGTGCCAAAAAATGTTACCAATAAAAACACCAACTCGTCCCGCAAAAAACAAGACCTCATATGACTCTGTGGACCCAAATATGGAAAAATTATAGCTCTCAAAATGTGGTAATGCAAAAAATATTTTTTGCAATAAAAAGCGTCTTTCAGTGTGTGACGGCTGCCAATCATAAAAATCCGCTAAAAAACCCGCTATAAAAGTAAATCAAACCCCCCTTCATCACTCCCTTAGTTAGGCAAAAAAATGTATTTATTTCCATTTTCCCATTAGGGTTAGGGCTAGGGTTGGGGTTAGGGCTAGGGTTAGGGCTAGGGTTAGGGTTAGGGCTAGGGTTAGGGTTAGGGTTAGGTCTAAGGTTAGGATTAGGGCTAGGGTTAGGGCTACGGTTAGGGCTAGGGTTAGGGTTAGGGCTAGGGCTAGGGTTAGGGCTAGGATTGGGGCTAGGGTTAAGGGTACAGTTAGGGTTGGGGCTAAAGTTAGGGTTAGGGTTTGGATTACATTTACGGTTGGGAAAAGGGTTGGGATTAGGGTTAGGGGTGTGTCAGGGTTAGGGGTGTGGTTAGCGTTACCATTGGGATTAGGGTTAGGGGTGTGTTTGGATTAAGGTTTCAGTTATAATTGGGGGGTTTCCACTGTTTAGGCACATCAGGGGCTCTCCAAATGCGACATGGCGTCCGATCTCAATTCCAGCCAATTCTGCATTGAAAAAGCAAAACAGTGCTCCTTCTCTTCCGAGCTTTCCCGTGCGCCCAAACAAGGGTTTACCCCAACATATGGTGTATCAGCATTCTCAGAACACATTAGACGACAACTTTTGGGGTCCAGTTTCTCCTGTCACCCTTGGGAAAATACAAAACTTGGGGCTAAAAAATAATTTTTGTGGAAAGAAAAATATTTTTTATTTTCACGGCTCTGCGTTATAAACTGTAGTGAAACACTTGGGGGTTCAAAGTTCTCACAACACATCTGGATAAGTTCCTTGGGGGGTCTAGTTTCCAATATGGGGTCACTTGTGGGAGGTTTCTACTGTTTAGGTACATTAGGGGCTCTGCAAATGCAATGTGACGCCTGCAGACCAATCCATCTAAGTCTGCATTCCAAATGACGCTCCTTCTCTTCCGAGCTCTGCCATGCTCTCAAACGGTGGTTCCCCCCACATATGGGGTATCCGCGTACTCAGGACAAATTGGACAACAACTTTTGGGGTCCAATTTCAACTGTTACCCTTGGAAAAATACAAAACTGGGGGCTAAAAAATAATTTTTGTGGAAAGAAAAAGATTTTTTATTTTCACGGCTCTGCGTTATAAACTGTAGTGAAACACTTGGGGGTTCAAAGTTCTCACAACACATCTAGATTAGTTCCTTCGGGGGTCTAGTTTCCAATATGGGGTCATTTGTGGGGGGTTTCTACTGTTTAGGTACATTAGGGGCTCTGCAAATGCAATGTGACACCTGCAGACCAATCCAGCTAAGTCTGCATTTCAAATGGTGCTCCTTCCCTTCCAAGCCCTCCCATGCACCCAAACAGTGGTTCCCCCACCTATGGGGTATCGGCATACTCAGGACAAATTGGACAACAAAGTTTGGGTCCAATTTCTCCTGTTACCCTTGGGAAAATACAAAACTGGGGGCTAAAAAATAATTTTTGTGGGAAAAAAAAAGAATTTTTATTTTCACGGCTCTGCGTTATAAACTGTAGTGAAACACTTGGGGGTTCAAAGCTCTCACAACACATCTAGTTAAGTTCCTTAGGGGGTTTATTTTCCAAAATGGTGTGACTTGTGGGGGGTTTCAATGTTTAGGCACATCATTGGCTCTCCAAACGCAGCATGGCATCCCATCTCAATTCCTGTCAATTTTGCATTGAAAAGTCAAACGGCGCTCCTTCCCTTCCAAGCTCTCCCATGCGCCCAAACAGTGGTTTACCCCCACATATGGGGTATCAGCGTACTCAGGACAAATTGTACAACAACTTTTGGTATCCAATTTCTTCCCCTACCCTTGGGAAAATAAAAAATTGGGGGCAAAAATTAATTTTTGTGAAAAAATATGATTTTTTATTTTTACGGCTGTGCATTATAAACGTCTGTGTGAATCACTTATTAGGTCAGAGTGCTCACCACACATCTAGATAAGTTCCTTAGGGGGTCTACTTTCCAAAATGGTGTCACTTGTGGGGGGTTTCAATGTTTAGGCATATCAGGGGCTCTCCAAACGCAACATGGCGTCCCATCTCAATTCCAGTCAATTTTGCATTGAAAAGTCAAATGGCGCTCCTTCGCTTCCGAGCTCTGCCATGCGCCCCAACAGTGGTTTACCCCCACACATGGGGTATCGGCATACTCAGGACAAATTGTACAACAACGTTTGGGGTCCATTTTCTCCTGTTACCCTTGGTAAAATAAAACAAATTGGAGCTGATTAAATTTTTTGTGAAAAAAAGTTAAATGTTCATTTTTATTTAAACATTCCAAAAATTCCTGTGAAACACCTGAAGGATTAATAAACTTCTTGAATGTGGTTTTGAGCACATGAAGGGGTTCAGGTTTTAGAATGGTGTCACACTTGGTTATTTTCTATCATATAGACCCCTCAACATGACTTCAAATGAGATGCGGTCCCTAAAAAAAATGGTGTTGTAAAAATGTGAAATTGCTGGTCAACTTGTAACCCTTATAACTCCCTAACAAAAAAAATGTTGGTTCCAAAATTGTGCTGATGTAAAGTAGACATGTGGGAAATGTTACTTATTAAGTATTTTGTGTGACATATCTCTGTGATTTAATTGCATAAAAATTCAAAGTTGGAAAATTGCAAAATTTTCAAAATTTTTGCCAAATTCCCCATTTTTCACAAATAAATGCAGGTAATATTAAATAAATTTTATCACTATCATGAAGTACAATATGTCTTGAGATAACAGTGTCAGAATCACCAAGATCCGTTGAAGCGTTCCAGAGTTATAACCTCATAAAGGGACAGTGGTCAGAAAAAATTGGACCGTCATTAACGTGCAAACTACCCTTGGGGCTTAAGGGGTTCATCTAATTGATCAATTTAGGGGTCGCAATCTGCATGTTTAGACCTGCCCTTAGAGTTTTAGCAGCAAATAATTATCACATCAAAAGTATATTTGTGTCATTCACGGAAGTATTCAGATAACCGATCTATGTTATAGAGCTTATGATGCATTATTTGGTATTGATCTCAACTAGTACTGTTTGTGTAGTATTTGCTTTTGTAGAAAGTGGAAGAATGTCATTAGATATTGAACTGGTGTGTTTTTGTTCTTTTGCTGTTCTTTTGTTTAATTGTTCTTTTCTAGGAACTGTGCAATTACCCATGTGCTATGTTATGATAGGAAAATGTCCCTAATGCCCATATCAAGTTGCTGTACTGACGTATAAAGAAGTATAAGAGTCAGTCTTGCAAATAATCCTCTCCAAATCCCAGCAGGTTGACCTTTCTTCAAGATTTCTTCAAATATGATTTAGCCCAATTTGTTGTTTGTGTTAATGCTATTAGGATGTGGTATTATTGTGGAATTTATGTCACAATGTCACAATCTATGTCACAATTTATGATTCAAAGCGTAGATATTGTTGTAAACTTAAGGATGTATCTGCCTTGTGCAGCAAACAATATGAAAGATATTGTCAGAGAATATTTTTGTCATTTAGAGCTTCTTACATTGAAATAGCATAATACATCAGGAGGGAAACAACAATATTGTAATATAATTTGGTGATATCATGTTGTAAGTTAGAAATGACTTATTCTGTTATGAATACTGTAGTGTTGTCAATTCTGAGCTACGTAATAGGAATGTGTCAGGATGATTTTAATAACCGAAAACGCAAGAAGAATGTACATGTTACTTCTTTAGAATGCGTGGCATCTTTTCAAACCTTGAAGCATTTAAAAGAAGCTCAAAAACTTGAATACATGAATATTAAGTCGTTTTTACATATAAATGAATAGGTGTATGCTTTATAGTGTTTTGTCAGCTCGTTTTACAGCGTTTTCCACTAAAACATCCGTAAAATTGGCAGTGAGAACATACACATAGGGTACAGCCACATAGAGGCTTTTATGTCAGAAACCTTGGTCACATGAGCATTGATTCTTTCCTGATCACATCTGATCTAACTCTGATCACACCTTGAGTCGAGTGTCAGCTTAGTGTGATCCAATTCTCTGAAATGAAAGAATCGGGACACAGGTGTTTAGGAGATGGAAAACTTAATTTTTCCATCTTCTCCATTGTGTGAGGGCTCGCTCACAGGAGCGTAGAGCAGAGGTGTCAAACTGCATTCCTTGAGGGCTGCAAACAGGTCATGTTTTCAGGATTTCCTTGTGTTGCACAAGTGATAATTTAATCACCTGCACAGAATGATTCCATCACCTGTGCAATACTAAGGAAATCCTGAAAACATGACCTGTTTGCAGCCCTCAAGGAATGCATTTTGACACCTCTGGCGTAGAGTCTCTCATGCGAGAGAATCTGATCGATTATGTAAATGACACTCTGATCAAACTCTGATCTGAGTTTTAGCTGAGTGTCAGCTTAGGCTTCTTTCACACCTTCGTCGGTTGGGGTGCGTCATAATGCAGCGAAGTGATGTATCGACAGACGTTGTGACAATAGTGTAAAATGTGTGTAACGCATCCAGTGTTACGACGGATGCGTCGAATGGGTTCCTTGCAGAATTCTCAGGTATAAATTTCTGGAGAGAGAGATTGATTTTCCCCAGACTAGAAAATCCTTCCAAGCTTGCTCAGAATAGAAAAACACAATACATCACTGGATTCCTGCTTTTCACAGGCAACAACGCATTCTACGTCCATAGGCTGCCATTATAGCTAATGATGTATGCCGCAGGATGTGTCATTGCACGTTTTTCTGACACTGACAAAAAATGTTTACCGTAATTGAAAGTTTTTTCCAGACGACGTGCCATCAAATTGCGCAGGATCCAGTGCGCGACGGACGAAACGTGTGGCCATGCGTCGCGATACGTCGCTAATACAAGTTTATGGGGAAAAAACGCATCCTGCAGGCAAATTTACAGGATGCGATTTTTTCACAAAACTACGCATTGTGACGGGGAACGCAAGACGGAAGTGTGAAAGAGGCCTTAGTGTGATCCGATTCTCTCTGATGAGAGAATCAGAGCACGAGTGTGTAGAAGACGAAAAACTTGATTTCTTCATTGTGTGAGGACTCGTTCACATGAGCCTATACATTGGATGAGTGCTCTCTGATGTTTTATCGGATAGCATTAGGGCCAATGTTATTTTATTAGGCAGTGCAGATCAGCTTTTTTTTTTTCTCTCATGCCGGTTGGGCATGAGAGAAAATCCACACAATAAAGAAGATGGAGAAATCTTGTTCCATATCTTCTCCTCACTTGTGCTATGGTACTCTCATCTGAGAGAATCAGATTACACTAAGCTGACACTCGACTCAAACTCTGATCAGAGTTTGATTGGTATGTCATGTACACAACGCAAAGCTCAACCCGGAATTGTCATTCAACCCAACAAAATAGCTTTTAAATAATCAATAATAAAGTTACGTTCAAAACTGTAGTGATGTGGATATTTGTTTTTCTGTGTATAAGCCTTGGTGATTATCATTTTTGATAAATCACTATTTCTACAATAATCATCAAGCACTAGGAATACAACAAAACTACCCAATTTTATTGAACTTTATAGCACAAAAATAATTTTGATATAACAATCGTTAAGGCTCTATCTAAAATAAATGAAGCAATAGGCAATCGAGTTTCTGTGCACTGTGATTAAAAGGTATGTTTCTCTATATCAAGAAGTGATTGTGGGGCACCGATGGTTCGCCAATACAAACCACAGAATGAACCACAGGATGAGCTTCAAAGGAGGCCTCAATTTTCACTATATAATGCAATATATAAATCACTTCACATTTTCCCTCATTAAAAATAAATTAAAAAATTTGAAAAGTAAACATAAATTGTCTTGCTCTGTCTATAAAAGTCTATTTAATCAAAATATAAAATCAATTAACCCATTGTTAGGGCTGGCGGAACGCACCGAGTTAATTTGAGAGATGTTATTTGGTGCGTTCGCAGCCCGGGGTCCACCGTGCAGGAGAGGACCTGCTGCTGGCAAATGGCGGACCTATATGGCGGTAGAAACGCACTCTGTTACTTCACAAAGACACTGTGCCAGATCTCACTCTGACCCTTGGTGGCTTTTAAGCCCGCGCCAGAGGACGCCCCGAGTCAGCAGCTGAGACCTTGGCAACTAAGAAATGCGGAACCCTGTTGACTTCACAGGAGTATCCAGCAACTGCCGAGCTGAAGGCAGTGTGTGGCAAAACAAACATACAATCTCCTCACCGTAGGAGCCGGTATTCTAGGGGCTTATTTCAGCCGGGGCCCTAAATCCATGCACACAATCTCCTCGCCGGAGGTGTCGGCATTCTAGGGGCTTATTTCAGCCGAGACCCTGAACACACATTAATGTGACCACACTGGCGCATGCACATAACTGATTCAATACTAGCGCATGGCCGTGCGGTCATGAGAGCCTTAAATAGCTGCAGCAAGTACAGGACCTTCCAAGAAGGACCAATGAGAGGCTGCTACAGAGCCTGAGCACCTACAGGACCTTCCTAGAAGGACCAATGGATTTAGCTGCAGTATCTGAACATGTGACCATCGATCTCCACTGAGAGATCTTACTCTGGGCATGCTCAGAACGAGAAAAGCAGGACTTAGTCCTAGAAGCGTCTGCTCACCGCTGCCCAACACTGACTTCAATGGCAGAAGCAGGAAAAGCAGCAGTAACCCTTTGTACAGAGTCAGACTGAGCGAGACAATGGGACTGATGTCTCTGCTGAGCAGGCTCCACTGTGGCAGGAAAAGAATGGGAGACCGCAGCAGAGATGGCCCGAGATTCCCCCTGTGCAGATGCGGGAACTTGACCCCTAACACCCATATGGTTAACATAACACTACAGAGATAAAAATCAGAACATCAGAATTGTCTTTTTTGATCACTTTATCTCCCTAAAATAATTCAATAAAACACTATCAAAACATTGTATTAACCCCAAATTGATATTAATAAAGCCATTGGCCCAGTAAGCAAAAAATAAGTCCTTTACACACCTCTATTGGTGAAAAATTTAAAACTTTACCGGTCTCAGAAAATGGTGAGACCATTTTTTTCACCATTTAAATAAAAAAAAAATATAAGCAAAGTTGATATCTCTGTAACCATACTGTCATGGAAAATTATGCGGCCATGCACTTTTTATCGCTCAATAAAAACCGTAATAACAAAATTCATGAAACAATTGCTGATAAAATGGATGGAGTCACTCAAAGCTAAAACTCATTCTGTGAAAAACAAGCCCTCATATGCCATGTAAACAGAAAAATAAAAATTGTATGCCTCTTGGAAGAAGTGAAGGAAAAAGCAAAACCGCAAAAACAAAAAATCATGTGATCTTTAAAGACCCAATGCAATTTTTTAAATTTAGGCAAAAAACAGCATGGGGACCGCTCTATTTTTGATAACCAACCTTGCTGAAACTGACAGCTGAGGGTTGCAGCCCCAGCTGTGCATTTTGCCTGGTTGGTTCAAGAAAATAGGGGGAACCCACGCTGGGTTTTTCATTCATTTATTTTGTTTTATCGCAGGTGGCGGCTGAGCAATACCCAGATTATCCGCTCCTGTTGTCACTGTTATAAGCTGCAGCAGGTGTCGGATGATGGTAGTAAGAGTCCAAAAAGCCCCCACCTGCTGTCATTATTTTGACCTTAATATAACTCTCATAATTCTCCTCTGCTCGTGCCCCGATAGCCAGCAGAGCAGGGGAGAATGATAAGAGCATCTTCAGCACCCGCAGGGGAACAGTGCTTACTGTTGTGCTTCTTCCCCGGCGCTGTCCGTGTGGTACTGATGCGGCACACGGGTGACACACAGTTGCCACATGTGTGCCGCACGTATGATACACACGGATACATGGACATGGATATCTCCGGTACCGGTTTTTCCGGTACTGGAAATAAATGGACAAATGAAACCAGCCTTAAGGATTTAGTGGGAGATGTGGTGCTATGCTGTATAACTGCATATGAGACTAACCTGACATTGCAATTTATTATTTATTTTAAATAATTTTACACTTTAATTTTGTTCTGGTGAGGTATTTCAGTAAGGATAGTACTTCTGTTGCAGTAGTCATGTACTGATAGAGCTTCTGGGGATGCATTCATGTACTAATTATGCTTTTGGTGATATATTCCTGTAGTGATGGTGGTTGTGAAAATATATTTCTGTACTGTTGGTGGTCCGGGTGATGTACTTCTGTACTGTTGGTGGTTCCTGTGATACATTTATGCACTATTATTGGTTCTGATCCTGAACACATGTAGCAGTACATAGCTACGTTAAAAAAAGTATTGTGCCTTCTGTTGTGAATTCTGTGGCTGAATTCACTCCTGTGGTCACAAGTGGTACTGCAGCTTCTGAGCTTCCTCCCTCAGGTGTTCTGGTGAGCTCGTTAACTGCTTCATTACTTAACTCCGCCTGATGCTGCTATCCTTGCTCCTTGTCAATGTTTCAGTGTTGGATCTGAGCTTCTCCTGATTGTTCCTGTGACCTGCTGCTCTGTATAGCTAAGTGCTTTTTGCTTTTCTGTTGCTTTTTTTCTGTCCAGCTTGTCTTTTGTTTTGCTGGAAGCTCTGAGACGCAAAGGGTGTACCGCCGTGCCGTTAGTTCGGCACGGTGGGGTTTTTTTTGCCCCCTTTGCGTGGTTTTGCTTTACGGTTTTTTGTAGACTGCAAAGTTCGCTTTACTGTCCTCGCTCTGTCCTAGAATATCGGGCCCCACTTTGCTGAATCTATTTCATCCCTACGTTTTGTCTTTTCATCTTACTCACAGTCATTATATGTGGGGGGCTGCCTTTTCCTTTGGGGAATTTCTCTGGGGCAAGTCAGGCCTATTTTTCTATCTTCAGGCTAGCTAGTTTCTTAGGCTGTGCCGAGTTGCCTAGGTAGTTGTAAAGCGCAATCCACAGCCGCTTTTAGTTGTGTTTAGGATAGGATCAGGTGTGCAGTCTACAGAGTTTCCACGTCTCAGAGCTCGTTCTTGTATTTTTGGGTATTTGTCAGATCACTGTGTGCGCTCTGATCGCTAAGCACACTGTGTTTCTGGATTGCCTTCATAACACCTGTCATTAGCAAACATAACAGTACAAGGAGCCTCACTAATGATTCTCAATAGAGGGAAAGAAAAAGTTCTGACATCATTTTTTTTTTTTTTTTTTCTGCTCTGTGTTCACTTTTTTTTTTTCCCCTAGACATTTGGGTGATTCTGGACACAGGTGTGGACATGGATATTCAGGGTCTGTGCTCTTCAATGGATAATCTCGTTATAAATGTACAAAAAATTCAAGATACTATTGATCAGAAATCTATGTTAGAACCAAGAATTCCTATTCCTGATTTGTTTTTTGGAGATAGAACTAAGTTTCTTAATTTCAAAAATAATTGTAAGCTATTTCTGGCCTTGAAACCTCATTCTTCTGGTAATCCTATTCAACAGGTTTTGATTATTATTTCTTTTTTGCGCGGCGACCCTCAAGACTGGTCATTTTCTCTTGCGCCAGGAGACCCTGCATTGAGTAGTGTCGATGAGTTTTTCCTGGCGCTCGGATTGCTGTACGATGAGCCTAATTCAGTGGATCAGGCTGAGAAAAATTTGCTGGCTTTGTGCCAGGGTCAGGATGATATAGAAGTATATTGTCAGAAATTTAGGAAATGGTCAGTACTCACTCAGTGGAATGAATCTGCGCTGGCAGCTTTGTTCAGAAAGGGTCTCTCTGAGGCTCTTAAGGATGTCATGGTGGGATTTCCTATGCCTGCTGGTTTGAATGAGTCTTTGTCTTTGGCCATTCAGATCGGTCGACGCTTGCGCGAGCGTAAATCTGTGCACCATTTGGCGGTACTGCCTGAGGTTAAACCTGAGCCTATGCAGTGCGATAGGACTATGACTAGAGTTGAACGGCAGGAATACAGACGTCTGAATGGTCTGTGTTTCTACTGTGGTGATTCCACTCATGCTATTTCTGATTGTCCTAAGCGCACTAAGCGGTCCGCTAGGTCTGCCGTCATTGGTACTGTACAGTCCAAATTCCTTCTGTCCATTACCTTGATATGCTCTTTGTAGTCGTTTTCTGTCATGGCGTTTGTGGATTCGGGCGCTGCCCTGAATCTGATGGATTTGGATTATGCTAAACGTTGTGGGTTTTTCTTGGAGCCTTTGCGGTGTCCTATTCCATTGAGAGGAATTGATGCTACACCTTTGGCCAAGAATAAACCTCAATACTGGGCCCAGCTGACCATGTGCATGGCTCCTGCACATCAGGAAGTTATTCGCTTTCTGGTGTTGCATAATCTGCATGATGTGGTCGTGTTGGGGTTGCCATGGCTACAAACCCATAATCCAGTATTGGATTGGAATTCCATGTCGGTATCCAGCTGGGGTTGTCAGGGGGTACATGGTGATGTTCCATTTTTGTCGATTTCGTCATCCACCCCTTCTGAGGTCCCAGAGTTCTTGTCTGATTATCAGGATGTATTTGAAGAGCCCAAGTCCGATGCTCTACCTCCGCATAGGGATTGTGATTGTGCTATCAATTTAATTCCTGGTAGTAAATTCCCTAAAGGTCGATTATTTAATTTATCCGTGCCCGAACACGCCGCTATGCGCAGTTATGTGAAGGAATCCCTGGAGAAGGGACATATTCGCCCATCGTCATCACCACTGGGAGCAGGGTTCTTCTTTGTAGCCAAGAAGGATGGTTCATTGAGACCGTGTATTGATTACCGCCTTCTTAATAAGATCACTGTTAAATTTCAGTATCCCTTGCCATTGTTATCTGACTTGTTTGCTCGGATTAAGGGGGCTAGTTGGTTCACTAAGATAGATCTTCGTGGTGCGTATAATCTGGTGAGAATCAGGCAAGGAGATGAATGGAAAACTGCATTCAATACGCCCGAGGGTCATTTTGAGTATCTAGTGATGCCGTTCGGACTTGCCAATGCTCCATCTGTGTTTCAGTCTTTTATGCATGACATCTTCTGTGAGTATCTGGATAAATTCCTGATTGTTTACTTGGATGACATTTTGATCTTCTCAGATGATTGGGAGTCTCATGTGAAGCAGGTCAGAATGGTTTTTCAGGTCCTGCGTGCTAACTCTTTGTTTGTGAAGGGATCAAAGTGTCTCTTCGGTGTGCAGAAAGTTTCATTTTTAGGGTTCATCTTTACCCCTTCTACTATCGAGATGGATCCAGTTAAGGTCCAAGCCATCCAGGATTGGATTCAGCCGACATCTCTGAAAAGTCTGCAAAAGTTCCTGGGCTTTGCTAATTTTTATCGTCGCTTCATCTGTCATTTTTCTAGCATTGCCAAACCATTGACCGATTTGACCAAGAAGGGTGCTGATTTGGTTAATTGGTCTTCTGCTGCTGTGGAAGCTTTTCAGGAGTTGAAGCATCGTTTTTGTTCTGCCCCTGTGTTGTGTCAGCCAGATGTTTCTCTTCCGTTCCAGGTCGAGGTTGATGCTTCTGAGATTGGAGCAGGGGCGGTTTTGTCACAGAGAGGTTCTGATTGCTCAGTGATGAAACCATGTGCTTTCTTTTCCAGGAAGTTTTCGCCCGCTGAGCGTAATTATGATGTGGGCAATCGAGAGTTGCTGGCCATGAAGTGGGCATTCGAGGAGTGGCGTCATTGGCTTGAAGGAGCTAAGCATCACGTGGTGGTATTGACTGATCATAAGAACTTGACTTATCTCGAGTCTGCCAAGCGCTTGAATCCTAGACAGGCCCGTTGGTTGTTATTTTTTGCCCGCTTCGACTTTGTGATTTCGTACCTTCCGGGCTCTAAAAATGTGAAGGCGGATGCTCTGTCTAGGAGTTTTGTGCCCGACTCTCCGGGTTTATCTGAGCCAGCGGGTATCCTCAAGGAAGGAGTCATTGTGTCTGCCATCTCCCCTGATTTGCGGCGGGTGCTGCAAAAATTTCAGGCGAATAAATCTGATCGTTGTCCAGCAGAGAAACTGTTCATCCCTGATAGGTGGACTAATAAACTTATCTCTGAACTTCATTGTTCGGTGTTGGCTGGTCATCCTGGAATCTTTGGTACCAGAGAGTTAGTGGCTAGATCCTTCTGGTGGCCATCTCTGTCACGGGATGTACGTACTTTTGTGCAGTCCTGTGGGATTTGTGCTAGGGCTAAGCCCTGCTGTTCTCGTGCCAGTGGGTTGCTTTTGCCCTTGCCGGTCCCAAAGAGGCCTTGGACACATATTTCGATGGATTTCATTTCTGACCTTCCCGTTTCTCAAAAGATGTCAGTCATTTGGGTGGTCTGTGATCGCTTTTCTAAAATGGTCCATCTGGTGCCCTTGGTTAAATTGCCTTCCTCCTCTGATTTGGTACCTTTGTTCTTTCAGCATGTGGTTCGGTTGCATGGCATTCCTGAGAATATTGTTTCTGACAGAGGTTCCCAGTTTGTTTCAAGGTTTTGGCGAGCCTTTTGTGGTAGGATGGGCATTGACCTATCCTTTTCCTCGGCTTTCCATCCTCAGACTAATGGCCAGACCGAACGAACCAATCAGACCTTGGAAACATATCTGAGATGTTTTGTTTCTGCAGACCAGGATGATTGGGTGTCCTTTTTGCCGTTGGCTGAGTTCGCCCTTAATAATCGGGCCAGCTCGGCTACCTTGGTTTCTCCATTTTTTTGCAATTCTGGGTTCCATCCTCGTTTCTCTTCAGGACAGGTTGAGTCTTCGGACTGTCCTGGTGTGGATTCTGTGGTGGATAGGTTGCAGCAGATCTGGACTCAGGTAGTGGACAATTTGATCTTGTCCCAGGAGAAAGCTCAACTTTTCGCTAATCGCAGACGCCGTGTGGGTCCCCGACTTCGTGTTGGGGATCTGGTTTGGTTATCTTCTCGTCATATTCCTATGAAGGTTTCCTCTCCTAAATTTAAACCTCGTTTTATTGGTCCGTATAGGATTTCTGAGGTTCTCAATCCTGTGTCTTTTCGTTTGACCCTCCCAGACTCCTTTTCCATACATAATGTATTCCATAGGTCGTTGTTGCGGAGATACGTGGCACCTATGGTTCCATCTGTTGAGCCTCCTGCCCCGGTTTTGGTGGAGGGGGAATTGGAGTATATTGTGGAGAAGATTTTGGATTCTCGTGTTTCTAGACGGAAACTCCAGTATCTGGTTAAATGGAAGGGTTATGTTCAGGAAGATAATTCCTGGGTTTTTGCCTCTGATGTTCATGCTTCCGATCTTGTTCGTGCCTTTCATGCGGCTCATCCTGGTCGGCCTGGGGGCTCTGGTGAGGGTTCGGTGACCCCTCCTCAAGGGGGGGTGCTGTTGTGAATTCTGTGGCTGAATTCACTCCTGTGGTCACAAGCGGTACTGCAGCTTCTGAGCTTCCTCCCTCAGGTGTTCTGGTGAGCTCGTTAACTGCTTCATTACTTAACTCCGCCTGATGCTGCTATCCTTGCTCCTTGTCAATGTTTCAGTGTTGGATCTGAGCTTCTCCTGATTGTTCCTGTGACCTGCTGCTCTGTATAGCTAAGTGCTTTTTGCTTTTTTGTTGCTTTTTTTCTGTCCAGCTTGACTTTTGTTTTGCTGGAAGCTCTGAGACGCAAAGGGTGTACCGCCGTGCCGTTAGTTCGGCACGGTGGGTTTTTTTTTGCCCCCTTTGCGTGGTTTTGCTTTAGGGTTTTTTGTAGACTGCAAAGTTCGCTTTACTGTCCTCGCTCTGTCCTAGAATATCGGGCCCCACTTTGCTGAATCTATTTCATCCCTACGTTTTGTCTTTTCATCTTACTCACAGTCATTATATGTGGGGGGCTGCCTTTTCCTTTGGGGAATTTCTCTGGGGCAAGTCAGGCCTATTTTTCTATCTTCAGGCTAGCTAGTTTCTTAGGCTGTTCCGAGTTGCCTAGGTAGTTGTTAGGCGCAATCCACAGCCGCTTTTAGTTGTGTTTAGGATAGGATCAGGTGTGCAGTCTACAGAGTTTCCACGTCTCAGAGCTCGTTCTTGTATTTTTGGGTATTTGTCAGATCACTGTGTGCGCTCTGATCGCTAAGCACACTGTGTTTCTGGATTGCCTTCATAACACCTGTCATTAGCAAACATAACAGCCTTCTGATAAGTTAACAATTCCAGTGGTCATCACTAGAGATACCGTATATACTCGAGTATAAGCCGACATGAGTATAAGCCGACCCCCCTAATTTTGCCACAAAAAACTGGGAAAACTTAATGACTCGAGTATAAGCCTAGGGTGAAAAATGCAGCAGCTACTGGTAAATTTCAAAAAAATAAAAATAGATACCAAAAAAAGTAAAACTAATTGAGACATCAGTAGGTTAAGTGTTTTTGAATATCCATATTGAATCAGGAGCCCCATATAATGCTCCATACAGTTTATGATGGGCTCCATAAGATGATCCATATTAAAATATGCCCCATATAATGCTGCACAAATGCTGATTATGGCCCCATAAGATGCTCCATACAGACATTTGCCCCGTATAATGCTCCACAAATGTGGATTATGGCCCCATAAGATGATCCATACAGATAACTGCCCCATATAATGCTGCACATGGCCCCATAAGATGTCCCATACAGATATTTGCCAAGTATAATGCTCCACAAATGTGGATTATGGCCCAAAAACATGCTCCATACAGATATTTGCCCCCATATCATGCTGCACATGGCCCCATATAATGCTGCACATGGCCCCATACAGATGCCCCATACAGATATTTGCCCCCATATCATGCTGCACATGGCCACATAAGATGCTCCATACAGATATTTGCCCCATATAATGCTGCACATGGCCCCATACAGATATTTGCCCCATATAATGCTGCACATGGCCACATAGGATGCTCCATACAGATATTTGCCCCATATAATGCTGCACATGGCCATATAAGATGCCCCGTACAGATATTTGCCCCCATTTCATGCTGCACATGGCCCCATACAGATGCCCCAAACAGATATTTGCCCCCATATAATGATGCACATGGCCACATAAGATGCTCCATACAGATATTTGCCCCATATGCTGTTGCTGCGATTAAAAAAATTAAAAAATTACATACACACCTCTGCGGCCCCCGGCACTTGCTATAGTCACCTGCTCCCCGTTCCACCGCTGACCGCCGCTGTGTCTTCCCCATCCTCTGCACCGACGTTCAGGAAGAGGGCGGCACGCACTAATCGCATCACCGCGCCCTCTGACCTGAGCGTCACTGTGGAAGACACAGCGGCGCTGACGGTGGAATGAGGAGCAGGTGAATATCACGCACTGCCCCCGTCATACTCACCTGTTCCTGGCAGCGTCACTGCATGTCTGTTCCCCGGCACAGCATTTTCTTCCTGTAGTCAGCGGTCACCGTTACCGCTCATTACAGTAATGAATATGCGGCTCCACCCCTATGGGAGGTGGAGCCACATATTCATTACTGTAATGAGCGGTACCTTGTGACCGCTCAGTACAGGAAGCTGGGGCGCCAGGGAAGTAGGCAGGGATCTGCAGGGACTGCGCGAGGAGCAGGTGAGTATAATTAGACAGCCCCCGCTCCCCCTCCCCTGCCGACCCCTGGGTATGACTCGAGTATAAGCCAAGAGGGGGACTTTCAGCCCAAAAAAGTGGGCTGAAAATCTCGGCTTATACTCGAATATATACGATAAGCGGATCTTTTTAAATTAGTCTTTGCCAGCTTCAACAAATTTTCCACAAATAACTAGATTTGCATCAAATAAATTTAGCACAAATCTCTACTGAAATCTTTTAAATGCTTGCAAAATACATGTGGCGGTGAAGAGAGAGATAGAGAACCTCTCTGTCTATAAAACTTACACTTTACAGGCAAGATAAATAAACCTCGAATGCACGGTAGCGCAGTGGTTAGCATTGCAGCACTGGAGTCCTGGGTTCAAACCCCACCAAGGACAACATCTGCAAAGAGTTTGCATGTTATCTCCGTGTTTGCGTGGGTTTCCTCCCACATTCCAAAGACATACTGATAGGGAATTTAGACTGTGAGCCCCAACGGGGACAGTGATGATAATGTGTGCAAACTGTAAAGCGCTGCGGAATATGTTAGCGCTATATAAAAATAAAGATTATTATTATTCAACCACAAAATGTTTGAATTTGCTTGACACTGTGAATTTCAGGAGATTTGACTTAAACTCGAACCTCTGTGGCTTGATCCGCTCATCTCTAGACAATTCAAATATGACTTTCATACTTACGGCAACGTGCCAACTGGCTTCTCTTCTTGCTTCTCTAAATAAAGAATGGGCTGTAGTTTTTCACTGAGCATTGAGAGAATCACAAAGAGAAACTAGTTGGCATGTGACTGTAGGCATTCAAATCTTCAAGCCAATTTTTACAATTCTGACGACTGTCACTTTATGAGGTTATAGCTCTGGAACACTTCAACAAATCCCACTGATTCTGAGACTGTTTTTGTGACATGTTAGTGACATGCTAGTGGTAAAATGTATTCAATATGACTTGAGTTTATTTATGAAAATAACTGAAATTTTGCAAAAAATTTGAAAAATTTAGCAATTTTCCAAATTTTTTTTTTTGTACCCTTAAATCAGAGCCATATTACACAAAATAGTTAATAAATAACATTTCCCACATGTCTACTTTACATCAGCACAATTTTGGAAACATTTTTTTTTTGTTAGGATGTTTTAAGGGTTAAAAGTTGACCAGTGATTTCTCATTTTTCCAGCAAAATTTACAAAACCATTTTTTTAACCCCTTTCTGCCATTGGACGTAATATTCCGTCCATGTGGGGTGGGCCTTAATTCCCAAGGACGGAATATTACGTCCAGCGCGATCGGCCGCGCTCACGGGGGGAGCGCCGCCGATCGCGGCCGGGTGTCAGCTGCTTATCGCAGCTGACATCCGGCACTATGTGCCAGGAGCGGTCACGGACCGCCCCCGGCACATTAACCCCCGGCACACCGCGATCAAAGATGATCGCGATGTGCCGGCGGTGCAGGGAAGCATCGCGCAGGGAGGGGGCTCCCTGCGGGCTTCCCTGAGACCCCCGCAGCAACGCGATGTGATCGCGTTGCTCCGGGGGTCTCCTACCTCCCTCCCTGCAGTAAGTCCCGGATCCAAAATGGCCGCGGATCCGGGTCCTGCAGGGAGGGAGGTGGCTTACCAAGTGCCTGCTCAGAACAGGCACTTGGTAACGCTGCACTGCTCTCAGACAGATCGGTGATCTGTCAGAGTGCTGTGCAAACTGGCAGATCACCGATCTGTATTGTCCCCCCCTGGGGCAAAGTAAAAAAGTAAAAAAAAAAATTTCCAAGTGTGTAAAAAAAAAAAAAAAAAAAAATCCTAAATAATGAAAAAAAAATATATATATTATTCCCATAAATACATTTCTTTATCTAAATAAAAAAAACAAAACAATAAAAGTACACATATTTAGTATCTCCGCGTCCGTAACGACCCGACCTATAAAACTGGCCCACTAGTTAACCCCTTCAGTAAACACCGTAAGAAAAAAAAAAAAAAACGAGGCAAAAAACAACGCTTTATTATCATACCGCCAAACATAAAGTGGAATAACACGCGATCAAAAAGACGGATATAAATAACCATGGTACCGCTGAAAGCGTCATATTGTCCCGCAAAAAAAGAGCCGCCATACAGCATCATCAGCAAAAAAATAAAAAAGTTATAGTCCTGAGAATAAAGCGATGCAAAAATAATTATTTTTTTCTATAAAATAGTTTTTATCGTATAAAAGCGCCAAACCATAAAAAAATGATATAAATGAGGTATCGCTGTAATCGTACTGACCTGAAGAATAAAACTGCTTTATCAATTTTACCAAACGCGGAACGGTATAAACGCCTCCCCCAAAAGAAATTCATGAATAGCTGGTTTTTGGTCATTCTGCCTCACAAAAATCGGAATAAAAAGCGATCAAAAAATGTCACGTGCCCGAAAATGTTACCAATAAAAACGTCAACTCGTCCCGCAAAAAACAAGACCTCACATGACTCTGTGGACTCAAATATGGAAAAATTATAGCTCTCAAAATGTGGTAACGCAAAAAATATTTTTTGCAATAAAAAGCGTCTTTCAGTGTGTGACGGCTGCCAATCATAAAAATCCGCTAAAAAACCCACTATAAAAGTAAATGAAAAAAATGTATTTATTTCCATTTTCCCATTAGGGTTAGGGCTAGGGTTAGGGTTAGGGCTAGGGCTAGGGTTAGGGTTAGGGTTAGGGCTAGGGCTAGGGTTAGGGCTAGGGTTAGGGCTAGGGTTAGGGCTAGGGTTAGGGTTAGGGCTAGGGCTAGGGTTAGGGCTAGGGCTAGGGTTAGGGCTAGGATTAGGGCTAGGGTTAGGGCTAGGGTTAGGGCTAGGGTTAGGGTTAGGGCTAGGGCTAGGGTTAGGGCTAGGGTTAGGGCTAGGGTTAGGGCTAGGGTTAGGGTTGGGATTAGGGTTAGGGTTAGGGCTAGGGCTAGGGTTAGGGTTAGGGTTGGGGCTAGGGTTAGGGCTAGGGTAAGGGCTAGGGTTAGGGTTAAGGCTACAGTTAGGGTTGGGGCTAAAGTTAGGGTTAGGGTTTGGATTACATTTGCGATTGGGATTAGGATTAGGGGTGTGTCTGGGTTAGAGGTGTGGTTAGGGTTACCGTTGGGATTAGGGTTAGGGGTGTGTTTGGATTAGGGTTTCAGTTATAATTGGGGGGTTTCCACTATTTAGGCACATCAGGGGGATCTCCAAACGCGACATGGCGACCGATCTCAATTCCATCCAATTCTGCATTGAAAAAGTAAAACAGTGCTCCTTCCCTTCCGAGCTCTCCCGTGTGCCCAAACAGGAGTTTACCCCAACATATGGGGTATCAGCGTACTCAGGACAAATTGGACAAAAACTTTTGGGGTCCAATTTCTCCTGTTACCCTTGGGAAAATACAAAACTGGGGGCTAAAAAATAATTTTTGTGGGAAAAAAAGAGATTTTTTATTTTCACGGCTCTGCGTTATAAACTGTAGTGAAACACTTGGGGGCTCAAAGTTCTCACAACACATCTAGATAAGTTCGTGGGGGGGTCTAGTTTCCAACATGGGGTCACTTGTGGGGGTTTCTACTGTTTAGGTATATTAGGGGCTCTGCAAACGCAATGTGACGCCTGCAGACCATTCCATTTAAGTCTGCATTCCAAATGGCGCTCCTTCCCTTCCGAGCCCTCCCATGCGCCCAAACGCTGGTTCACCCCACATATGGGGTATCAACGCACTCAGGACAAATTGGACAACAACTTTTGGGGTCCAATTTCTCCTTTTACCCTCGAGAAAATACAAAACTGGGGGCTAAAAAATAATTTTGAGGGGAAATTTTTTATTTTATTTTCACGGCTCTGCGTTATAAACTGTAGTGAAATACTTGGGGACTCAAAGTTCTCACAACACATCTAAATAAGTTCCTTGGGGGGTCTAGTTTCCAATATGGGGTCACTTGTGGGGGGTTTCTACTGTTTAGGTACATTAGGGGCTCTGCAAACACAATGTGACGCCTGCAGACCATTCCATCTAAGTCTGTATTCCAAATGGCTCTCCTTCCCTTCCGAGCCCTCCCATGCGCCCAAACGCTGGTTCTCCCCCACATATAGGGTATCAGCGCACTCAGGACAAATTGCACAACAACTTTTGGGGTCCAATTTCTCCTGTTACCCTCAGGAAAATACAAAACTGGGGGCTAAAAAATTATTTTTGTGGGAAAAAAATTTTGTTTTATTTTTACGGCTCTGCATTATAAACTTCTGTGAAGCTCTTATTGGGTCAAAGTGCTCACCACACATCTAGATAAGTTCCTTAGGGGGTCTACTTTTCAAAATGGTGTCACTTGTGGGGGGTTTCAATGTTTAGGTACATCAGTGGCTCTCCAAACGCAACATGGCGTCCAATCTCAATTCCTGTCAATTTTGCATTGAAAGGTCAAACGGCGCTCCTTCCCTTCCGAGCTCTCCCATGCGCCCAAACAATGGTTTACCCCCACATATGGGGTATCAGAGTACTCAGGACAAATTGTGCCACAACTTTTGTGGTCCAATTTCTTCTCTTACCATTGGGAAAATAAAAAATTGGGGGCGAAAAGATAATTTTTGTGAAAAAAAAATGATTTCTTATTTTTACGGTTCTGCATTATAAACTTCTGTGAAGCACTTGGTGGGTCAAAGTGCTCACCACACCTCTAGATAAGTTCCTTAGGGGGTCTACTTTCCAAAATGGTGTCACTTGTGGGGGGTTTCAATGTTTAGGCACATCAGTGGCTCTCCAAACGCAACATGGCGTCTCATCTCAATTCCTGTCAATTTTGCATTGAAAGGTCAAACGGCGCTCCTTCCCTTCCGAGCTCTCCCATGCGCCCAAACAATGGTTTACCCCCACATATGGGGTATCAGAGTACTCAGGACAAATTGTGCCACAACTTTTGTGGTCCAATTTCTTCTCTTACCATTGGGAAAATAAAAAATTTGGGGCGAAAAGATAATGTTTGTGAAAAAAAATGATTTTTTATTTTTACGGTTCTGCATTATTAACTTCTGTGAAGCACTTGGTGGGTCAAAGTGCTCACCACACCTCTAGATAAGTTCCTTAGGGGGTCTACTTTCCAAAATGGTGTCACTTGTGGGGGGTTTCAATGTTTAGGCACATCAGTGGCTCTCCAAACGCAACATGGCGTCCCATCTCAATTCCAGTCAACTTTGCATTGAAAAGTCAAATGGCGCTCCTTCCCTTCCGAGCTCTGCCATGCGCACAAACTGTGGTTTACCCCCACATATGGGGTATCAGCGTACTCAGGACAAATTGTACAACAACTTTTGGGGTCCATTTTCTCCTGTTACCCTTGGCAAAATAAAACAAATTGGAGCTGAAGTAAATTTTTTGTGAAAAAAAGTTAAATGTTAATTTTTATTTAAACATTCCAAAAATTCCTGTGAAGCACCTGAAGGGTTAATAAACTTCTTGAATGTGGTTTTGAGAACCTTGAGGGGTGCAGTTTTTAGAATGGTGTCACACTTGGGTATTTTCTATCATATAGACCCCTCAAAATGACTTCAAATGAGATGTGGTCCCTAAAATAAAATGGTGTTGTAAAAATGAGAAATTGCTGGTCAACTTTTAACCCTTATAACTCCCTAACAAAAAAAAATTTTTGGTTCCAAAATTGTGCTGATGTAAAGTAGACATGTGGGAAATGTTACTTATTAAGTATTTTGTGTGACATATCTCTGTGATTTAATTGCATAAAAATTCAAAGTTGGAAAATTGCGAAATTTTCAAAATTTTCGCCAAATTTCCGTTTTTTTCACAAATAAACGCAGGTAATATCAAAGAAATTTTACCACTATCATGAAGTACAATATGTCACGAGAAAACAATGTCAGAATCACCGGGATCCGTTGAAGCGTTCCAGAGTTATAACCTCATAAAGGGACAGTGGTCAGAATTGTAAAAATTGACCCGGTCCATAACGTGCAAACCACCCTTGGGGGTAAAGGGGTTAAGGACCACCTCACATTTGAAGTGAGTTTGGGGGTCAATATAACAGAAAATACCCACAGAAAATACCCCAAAGTGACACAATTCTAAAAACTGCACCCCTCAAGGTGTGCAAAACCACATTCAAGAAGTTTATTAACTCTTCAGGTGCTTCACAAGAACTAAAGCAATATGGAAGGCAAAAATGAATATTTTACTTTTTCACAAAAATGCCAGAGGTGCCAGGGGGTCTTAGAGGACCCCTTTTCTCTCTCCTCTGATGTGCTAGATCATATCAGAGGAGTGAGAAATAATTGGGAAATCTAACTTTTTTTTGCGGTTGCCGTTATTCGGTGAATAATGGCAGTCGCAACACTGGGGAAGGTAAAAGCCGACCAGAAACATGTTCTCCGGGGTCTCGGCTACCCCCGGTAGTCAAGACACAGGAGATTTTCTGATGCTGGGGGGTGCTATAACCTTACTTCTCAGTGCCATTTAAAAGCATTGTTGAGTTATAAGTACGCTTAACTGCTGCCATTAAAGGGCGTATCGGTTGTCGTTAAGGGGTTAAAGCAAAGCTGTGATCAGGATTTTGGTAAGTAAACTACAGGCATTGTCAGGTTGTTGCAATTACACTGACTAAAATTATACCTTGGTTGATGAAATCTGTTTTGTGGTTGCTGTTAATCTGTATTTGCAGTTTTCAGTTAGTGACACTTTAGTGCTTTGGGGCGGCCTGTGGATGGGCCTTGCTTTGGTGCTCTGTTCTCATATTCATATTTATGGGCTTAACTGACAGTTAACTGAATCTTCAGTAACCTGCCTCCAATTTTAAATACTGCATATAATAGTGTTGGTTTTGGAAAAAAAACAATTACCTCCAGCAAAATTGCGCATGCACGGGTACCAACCTGACATTGCCTGTAGTTTATTTAGTAAACTCCTGATCATAGGTTCACTTTAAACTATTTATAGGAAGGGATGCAAAGCTGAATTTTTCCCATGAGTGCAGGAAAACCTAGATTCACCTCTGCGTCATAAAGCTTAAAGGGAACCTGTCACCTGAATTTGGCGGGACCGGTTTTCGGTCATATGGGCGGAGTTTTCGGGTGTTTGATTCACCCTTTCCTTACCCGCTGGCTGCATGCTGGCCGCAATATTGGATTGAAGTTCATTCCATGTCCTCCGTAGTACACGCCTGCGCAAAGCAATCTTGCCTTGCGCAGGCGTGTACTACGGAAGACATGGAATGAACTTCAATCCAATATTGCGGCCAGCATGCAGCCAGCGGGTAAGGAAAGGGTGAATCAAACACCCGAAAACTCCGCTCATGTGACCGAAAACTGGTCCCGCCAAATTCAGGTGACAGGTTCCCTTTAAATAGAAAAACAAAGAGAAAGAATAGAAAATCACACTTGCCACTGAACACAATCTTGGTCTGTAAACTCGTGGTTTTCTGGTTGAGTGCTCATTATCTTCACACAAACATATTAAAAAGAAGATTGGGGGCGTGGCCTGAGCTCTGGCGATGTAGGAGGTAAGAGCTCTGAGCTCCCACTAAAGAACCCAAAAAAGCGACGAAAAAAATCCACAAGAGGCATTTATCTATAATTTTTATTGAGTTATTATCCCTCTACAACAGAATTGGAACATTTTACTGTCAAAAAATGCTTTCAATCAAGAATTTTTACTTCATAGAATGTAGGAGATAAAACCAGAGACAACATTTGAAAAGCGGAGCGATACCTTTACCTATTTTTATTTTTTTTTTCTCACACCAGAATTCAACTTTAAGGTCAGTGCTTGCATTTTCCACCTAAGAGCCAATTGGACAGTTATCCCTGGTCATTTGGGTGCCCATATTGCTGAGATTTCTTTTTATTTGGGTCTCTTGTGCACTGAAACAGCATTCTTCCCTATGGTGTAAAGGCGGAGGGATACTCACTTCATATATTTTTTGACTGTAGGATATAATTAAATTGATGACCAGTGCACCTAGTTTTCACTCAGTGGACAACTTAGATTTATCATCCTGTCATTTTGACACATATATCTGAAAGATTAGAGGTGGCACAACCGAGATATAACAGTAAAACCCGGCTGGAATACTGCACAGCTTAACAGCACTCTCACCTGAGGTAGAAAGTAGTTCCGGCCGCTCCATTTGACTTACTGCGGCAAGCTCCTGCTTCAGCAAGATAGATCCAGGAGCGCTTCAGGTACCTGCTTCCACGCCGACCATCAATACAGATACATTGCTTATCTAAGATCAAAGGGGCTGAATTGTCTGAAGACAGAACACCGAAGGAGACTGCAATTTTGGAACACCAGAAAGGAGGAGGATAGTGTTTTTTTTTCTTTTTTTTTTTTTTTAAAAGCACCCAACATTGTAGGATCCTGTTTCCCTATCAACCAGATAAGAATCTCAAGGTGAAGACATTTTGAAACAATAAAGGCGACTCTGGTTGCCTGGGTGGTGTCTTGGGATTCAGTCCCATAAGGAATTGACAGCTTTCAGGGAACTTTAAAGGTTACTTGTACCTAGAATGCAAAGGGAGAGGATTTAGGTGTTGTATATAGACCATCTCATAAATAGTGCCTTATAAGTTTATACCTTATTGTTCCTATTTCATTTTGGTTAGTGACATCTAAGCCCCATATATATTTAATTAGGGGACTTATAAGTGTCCTATGATACATAATATTAATTAACTGCAGCTCAGAGCCTTGTTCTTTTAATATATAACAATCTGGTCAGAGACTTTACTCCCCTTATCTTCTAATCCTACTGTCATCCATAGGCTCAGCTCTGTTACTCTCAGTTTGTTTGGGCAAATTTGAGGAATAGGAATCATTGTATTCTTTTCTTCATCCTGATCAAGGAATCAAGAATCTTCCTCCCATTGTACGTTACACAGGCTGTTTATTTAATCTTTAACCTCTTTCTTGGCTGGACATAAATCTCATTGCGCTGCCACATCAAAGATTCTAGATCTAAAAGGTACATTACCCTATTTACTCTTTACAAAACTTGAGAGGCCTATGAGGTAATTATCTGCCTACTTTAAAGGTACCTTCACACATAACGATATTGTTAACGATATCGTTGCTTTTTGTGACGTAGCAACGATATCGTTAATAAAATCGTTATGTGTGACAGCGACCAACGATCAGGCCCCTGCTGGGAGATCGTTGGTCGCTGAAGAAAGTCCAGAACTTTATTTCGTCGCTGGATCTCCCGTGGACATCGCTGGATCGGCGTGTGTGACACCGATCCAGCGATGTCTTCACTGGTAACCAGGGTAAACATCGGGTAACTAAGCGCAGGGCCGCGCTTAGTAACCCGATGTTTACCCTGGTTACCATCCTAAAAGTAAAAAAAACAAACGCTACATACTTACCTACCGCTGTCTGTCCTCCAGCGCTGTGCTCTGCACTCCTCCTATACTGGCTGTGAGCGTCGGTCAGCCGGAAAGCAGAGCGGTGACGTCACCGCTCTGCTTTCCGGCCGCTGTGCTCACACAGACAGTACAGGAGGAGTGCAGAGCACAGCGCTGGAGGACAGACAGCGGTAGGTAAGTATGTACTGTTTGTTTTTTTTTAATTTTAGGAAGGTAACCAGGGTAAACATCGGATTACTAAGCGCGGCCCTGCGCTTAGTTACCCGATGTTTACCCTGGTTACCGGCATCGTTGGTCGCTGGAGAGCGGTCTGTGTGACAGCTCTCCAGCGACCAAACAGCGACGCTGCAGCGATCCGGATCGTTGTCGGTATCGCTGCAGCGTCGCTTAATGTGAAGGGGCCTTAACTTGTAAGCTTCGCATGCTGAACCTTTGTGTGTAGTATCTTGTGTTTCAGGTTACCAACTTTATTTGTTTGACTGACAGCTATTCTTTTATCAATATATTGTATCATATAGCAATATTTACATGCAATTACCTGTATATTGATTTCCAAGGGCAATATACTATAATTAATTGTATCATACTATTATATCTATCCAAGTGTCAATAAATGAGACCAACCAAAATGCAGACAGGAACAGGGAAAACAAAAAATAAATCCCAAACAAGTAGACAATCTCTACAAAGGGCTCACTCTAAATCTTATGAAGATTTCTTTAACTCACCTAGTCCTACTAGGTCAAGGTCCCCTGTTAAGTCAGGGGAACCAAGTTCTACATTTATTAAACAATCCTCATTCCTAACATACAGTAAAGCTACAAAGGAAGGGACTATACGAAAAAATTCAACATCCAAATTGCCAATAAGCATGTCATCCTTACGGCAATTTGGAGTGTCCAAACTTCCAATTCTAAATACCATCTCACCTAATGAAATGGATACTTCCAGATCATTTAAAAGAAAAGGTCCTAGTGACCATGGGAGTAAAAATGACCCTTCCACTGAAGATTTGGACAATCAGTCTGATGACTATTCACCGAACAATAGCCCATACAGACAAAGAGTTAAAACAGATCACATAGAGGTGCCACCAATAGCAGAGATCCCACCTCCTTTAATTAACCTGGATGAATTTCTTAGTTCTAACAAGCCTGCCACTGAAGGTTTCTTGGCTAGCCTTTTTAGGTCATTTAATGAATCTATGAGGATAGGATTTGACTTACAGAGCAAAACCCTGCAGGAAACTTGCAACAATTTCATTCAAAGATTCGAGAAGAATGAAAAAAGATTAACTCTTGTTGAAAAATACACCATTTACCTTTCCAAACAGAATTCTAATCTTCAAGCTGAGATCCTTACCCTCAAAAATAAGTTAACAGACCTCGAAGATCGTAGTCGAAGAAATAACTTAAAGATAAGAGGCATTCCTGAATCCGTCCCGCAAGGTGATCTCTCAAACTACACTAAAAATCTATTCAAACAACTGGTCCCCAATCTCTCTGACTTACAACTGAACATTGACCGTATCCATCGCCTGCCACGTCCTAAGGGGATACCCCAAGACAAGCCCAGGGATACTATCCTTAGAGTACATTTCTTCGATACAAAAGAAAAGATTTTGAAAGGCATCAAGGAAAAAGGTTCCTTCCCTGACCCGTATAGGAACATAAAATTGTTCTCAGACTTCTCCAAAACGACGATGGATGCGCGTAGATCCTTTAAAGACATAACAGTTAAACTTAGAGACTTCAAAGTGCCCTATAGATGGGGCTTCCCAACAAAACTCTTAGTGTGGTGCAACAGCAAAAATTATCCGATCGATACCCCTCAAGAAGGCTTGAGATTTATTAAATTCCTCATGGAAGAACCTGCCTTTAAAGATAAACATTAGAAAATATGGGTATTATTATTTTCATAATTTCATTCTTTCATTAGACCTCTAACTCTGAGGTGTCTTTGTGGGCCTCAGCCACAAGTCTTGTATACCCCACACTTAGGTGAGACTCAATAAATTTGGAGTCCTCCAGGAGAACCCCTAAGTTAGTTCTTGTGTATTTTGGCTAGTTTTAGATAGGCCAACCACCAGTTTTGTTGTATTTATCTTTATCGCTCAGTTTTGTTTCATTCATAATTAATAATGAAAATCCTTTCTTATAATGTTAGAGGCATCAACAGCCCTAATAAAAGATTTACCATTTGGAAAGAGATTATTCGTTCTCGTGCCAATATTGTATGTCTGCAGGAGGTGAAATTAGCAAAAGACAATCATCCAACTTTTCAGCACAAAAAATTTCCACATATCTTTAAATCGCTACACTCGTCTAAAAAAAGGGGTGTCGTCACTTTAATAAGTAGCGATGTTCCATTCCAACTTGTTGATGAAGTAACAGACCATTTGGGCAGGTTCCATATCCTTACTTGTTATTTAAACAACAAACCTTGTACAGTGGTGAATGTATATGCTCCAAACACAAATCACATTTCGTTTTTAAATAATCTACATAAAAAAGTGAATAAAATTAAATTAGGAGATATCATATGGATAGGAGACTTTAACATTGTGCCTGATAGCATTATGGATTCATCCTCTCTAGTCCGTTACAAGGCGCCAGTTTTAAAAAAGTGGTTGATCCAAAATGAACTCTACGACATATTCAGATGTCTTAATACTTCTTCCCGTGAGTATTCTCACTATTCTGATGTGCATAAAACATCTTCCCGTATAGATTTAATTTTGACAAATGTTTTTACCCTCTCCAAATTTAAGAGTTTTCAAATTTAAAAAAAAACTATTTCAGATCATGCCCCAGTGTTAGCAGATTTTCTTCTAGGACCCCCACTCGGAAATAACTACCTATGGAAATGTAATCCTACATTGTTTAAAATCCCAGATTATAAGCAGGAAATAGAGACAATACTAAATAATTACTTCAAAGAGAATGTGTCTGAAGATATAAATGCATTTACACTGTGGAACGCCCACAAGGCAGTCCTCAGGGGAAGTCTCATACAATTAGCTGCAAGATATAAAAAGAAAAACAGGGAAAAAATTGCTAATCTACAGATCCAAATCAATACAAAAGAATTACAGCAAAACAATCTGCAAATACCATCTTCAAATATACAGGCAGAAATCTTGGAGTTGAGGCGAAAATTGAAATCCGAGATTTTCCAAGAATATGACTATGTTATAAAGGCTTCAAAATTCAAAGGGTATACATCATTAAACAAGCCTACCAAATATATGATGGTAAAGATTAAAAAAGAACGTATCAACAGAAGAATTAACAAAATTAGTTCCTCGTCAGGTGAAGTTATGATTCATCCCAAAGACATTGCTAGCTCTTTCGCAGACTTTTTTCGTCAATTATACAATTTGAAAGATGACCCATGCACACCCAGTATCGACCCAGACTCCATTAATGCATTCCTATCTAGTATTAACCTCCCCAAAATAACTCCATCTGACTTAATATCTATTAATAGTCCCTTCACAGAAAAAGAAATAATCGATACTATTAATAAATCAAAAAGTCAAAAAACACCGGGCCCAGATGGATTTTCCAATGAATATTTTAAATCTTTTTCAAAAATTCTAGCCCCGCACATGGCTTCTATTTTTGCTCTTGCCTCCTCTCAGGGTTCCTTTCCTAAAGAGATGCAAGAAGCAGTTATCGTTATGATTCCCAAAACTGGGGGGGATCCTGAGAGGATGCGAGACTACCGTCCAATCTCACTAATAAATAGTGATACAAAAATGTATTCCAAGATTTTGGCGGATCGATTAAAAAATATTCTCCCACGTTTGCTGGTAGATGACCAGATGGGATTCATTGATGGACGCTAAGCATCAGATGGGACCAGGAGGGTGATCAATTTAATGAACATTATCCAAAATTCAAATTCAAAAGCAGCCTTTCTAACCTTAGATGCTGAAAAGGCTTTTGACAGGATAAACTGGTCTTATTTGAGAGCGACACTTGAAAAGTTTGGGTTTGATTCGGGATTTATGTCCACTATGTTTGCTCTGTATTCGGGACCTAGTGCCAGGATCTACTCCAATAATTTCATGTCAGATCTGTTCATCATTTCCAATGGTACAGGTCAGGGGTGTCCCCTGTCACCCCTGCTGTTTGTCCTTGCAATGGAACCTTTGGCGGAGAGAATCAGATCCAATATAGATATTCTTGGAATTGATATCCAATCCCGTCAATTTAAAATTAGCATGTATGCAGATGATATTTTTCTTACACTACTTAATCCAGCAGCCTCGATTGAAGCTCTCTCTTCAGAGTTAGACACATTCTCCAAGATATCATATTTTAAGATAAATCCACATAAATCTAAATATTTAACTTTTAATATGAATGAATCACATGTTGCAGAATTGAGGGATCAGATAAATCTAGCTGGGGAGGGCGACAAAGTAGTGTATTTAGGAATAATCTTAACAAACAGACTACAAAATGTAATAAAAACTAACGCTGATAAGATTTTTAAAACAATTTCTCTTGACATCTCTCAATTTGCTCAATCGGAACTTTCTTTATTCGGGAGAACAATGACTATCAAAACAATCATTCTACCCAAGATACTTTATCTTTTTAGAACTCTCCCAGTGACCTTCCCCTACCAATTTATTCATAAACTTCAAACTATGATAAACTCATTCATATGGGGTGGTAAGCGGGCCAGGTTGTCTTCAGATTTATTGTGCAAACACAAACGTAATGGCGGGGCTGGCCTCCCAAATATCCATGCTTATTATCTGGCTTCCCTGGTAAAGCAAAGCCATCAGTGGTTTGATAAAAAACTATACCCAGCATGGTTCCAAATCGAAAGTGACATTAATAATCTTAATTTAGCACAGGATACTTTTTTCAGTTTCTTATTTCACAAACCAAAAAAGGAATCATCTCATCCCATTTTCAAGGCTATAATACAGGCCTGGAAAACTCTTCTTAAACCTCCAAGAAAAATTTTTGACAAATCAGAGCAAATTATGAAATTTCCTCTTCATCTATTGGCATTGATATATGATCTTCCACTTTCAGAAATTTGGGCCAAATCAGGCATTAAAAAAGTTGGACATATCTATAACGGGAGGAATTTTCTCACCTTTAGCGAAATTAAGACTAAATTTAACTTACCCTCATCTGAATTAATATTCTTTTTATCCCTAAAAGAGCATATACAGAAATTACTGACTAGCCAACCATTAAATTTAGAAATTCTTTCTTCATTACTGTGTAGTGTAAAGAACAAACATATATGGAGTCTAAATAACCTCTACAGTCACTTCAATAGAGATACCTCTTGTTTTAAAAATATATACATGAAAAAATGGGAATCGGACCTCAACATTTCTTTACAAGTTGAGCAATGGGACAAGGCCATTAAGGATACATACATGTCTACCATTTCAATGGCTCTACAGGAGTCCTACTTCAAGGTGATCACACGTTGGTACTACACACCAATTAGACTTGCGCATATATATCAGGATCACTCTCCTTTGTGCTGGAGGAAGTGCGGATATCAAGGAAATCTTTTTCATCTTTTTTGGGGCTGCCCGAAAATAAAACCTCTATGGTCAAAAGTTTCATTTCATATTAATTTATTTGTTAAAAATTTTGTGATTACTCCCCAGAGGGCTCTCCTTTCTCTGGACATGGAAGGAATTGATCCTCAGGTCAAATACATCCTAATACATATATTTCTAGTAGTCAAAAGTACAATAGCACTCTGGTGGAAAAAAATCAGATTCACCCAGCTTTACAGATATTCTGGATAAAATCTATCAGCATAGTGCATTTAGAATGGAGATTTGCTGCCAACACCAATGGTATTAGAAAATATCTGAAAAAATGGAAGATTTGGAATGACAAGTTTTGTAAAGAGTAAATCTCTTGTAGTCATGCAAAGTGGATAAAGATTGTTACTTTATATCTCTTTCCAATGCATTGCATAAGAAAAATTGTAGTATATTCTATTCAAAAGATCATATTTAATGTCTTTTTTTTTTCTTGTCTATTCGAGATTGATATTTGGTTCTCTAATTATATTGATTCCCTTTTCCCTCACCCTTTTTTTTTTCTTTCTTTTCTTTCTCCAATGTTAACCCCTTCCCCATCTTCCCTTCCCTTTATCCCCTACCATTTCTTATGCAAAATTTCAATAAAAATATTTAAAAAGAAAAAAGAAGATTGAAGTATGGACTTATGAAACAGAGGTAATACAATTTTTTTTTCTACCTGTTCCAGCTATACAAATAATGCATTTGTATGCTGTACCTTTGAGATAGAAGATACTGTATCTGATAGTACATTTATATAGATCTTGTAAAAACTGTTAGTGTACAAAATGTTATATTGCAATGTCTGTTCTCAATCTCAATGCAGTTTAAATTGTGCATTTAATTATCTAGAAAATCTGATTTTAAAACTCTTACTATCCCCTGGGGAAAAAAAAATTATTACTGTGGGTTCCATAATGTCAAGAACATTATTTTCCTGAAGTCTTGTTTTACAAATAGTAAAAATTAGTAAATTACTAAAATATTAATGCTGTTTCTGGTATATGCAATATGCAGAAATAAATCTTAAAGTAAAATGTAGTATCTTATGTTACTGAGAACCTTCTTTAATTTAAGGGAAAAAAGTAAATTGTGGCTCTGTTCATGTCGATTATGTTCATAAGGGACATGGATATGTTTCTTGCTACATAAGGCATCTAGACAAAAGAAAACAATCTCTTTTGACACCCCAATACGGGGTGAAGGGGACGCCAGGAGAATTTCTGCAACAGGTATATGTATATGGATTAATTTGAGCATTCATTGGAGCATTTTGTTCTCTTCCTTTGTACATCTGGGCTATTTTGCCATGTTTGCACTCTTCGGCTTATTATGACCTGGAGCACTATGGAATTTTGAGATTGATATTTGGATCTATATCATGTAGGGTCCTTGGTGCGTATACGGCGTATACGTGTTGCAGAATCCCATGCATTTTCTTATAGGGTAGACTCTAGCAAAATTTCAGCTCCACTTAAATAGGATTTTTGATATCCATTATTATTTTTATATATAAAAAGTGGTTGCTTTATGTGGTTATGCTGTAGCAGGTTTTCTTATATTATCTGTGGCGTCCCCGATTACGGCATCTTGTAATATATCAACTGTTTGTTTTATTTATTACTAATAAAATATTAGTTTTTAACCTCATATGATTCTTGTGGGATCTCTTTGTTTCTTCTCATGAGGACATTTATGTGATTTGTGTTGTTATAGTGGTTGAAGTGCCCCAGCGATTACTGGACATTTGGTGATTTACCCCAATACACTAGAAGTATCGCTTAACCTAGCGTTCCTACAAATGATGAATTGAGGGTGAGGCACTGCAAATGATGAATTGAGGGTGGGTAACAGCAAATAATAAATTGAGGATGGGGGACAGCAATTTCTTTGGATGTGGGGGTTGGTGAGAGCAAATGATGAATTGAACATGGAGGATGAGGAGAGCAAATTATAAATTGAGGGTGGTGAAAGCAAATGTTAACTTGGGGTGAGAGCAAATAATGATGAATTTTGAGGGTGGGGGAGTATATGATGATGTAATGAGATTGGGGAATGGGGGACCGTAAATGATGATGAATGGAGGGTGGATGACAGCAAATGATGAATTGGGGGTTGTGCAGCAAATAATGATAAATTGAGGGTGCGGGAGAGTAAATGATGTATTGAATGTGGGGCGAGCATTTGATAATAAATTAAGGGTTCCTAGTGGGAGAGAGTGAAGGCATGACATAATGAATTGGGGTGGAAGAGGCATGTAAATATAATGAATCGAGGGAGTGGGAGGTACAAAGTGGGGGTGTTGAGGATGCAGAGATGTAACTGGTAGTGAATTGGTGGAAATATTATAGGTGATAATTAATTTATATATTCATTAGATGGGGAAGGTGGCTATAGTTGGTGGAAGCGCAGTGATGAATTACAATTTATATTTGGAATGGTGGGTTGCATAATTACTAATTGTGTATTAATGGTGGGTGCACGTCTGTATTCAGTTGTGTAGTGTATCAATACCACCAAGAAGAAAAAAAGACCGACCTGAAAGTCCAAAGAATTTGTTTGAATATTGTTATCATATAATTTTATTATTACATAACAGGTTTAAAAACAATGAGATAAATAAAAATATAGGAATGATAATACTTAAAAACGATTTTCTGTATGTTATTGCAGGAACACCAAAGTCCAGTTCGTGTATATATATACTGTGTATATATATATATATATATATATACATATATATATGTATATGGAATACCCTCAAATTCAAAATTGTATGTGACTAAGAACTCATACACACACGTTAATACATGTGGTGCACAAACTACATACATGTGTTAAAAAATATGATATGTACAATTGTGTAGAAGAAAGGGAAAAAGTGGTGAATGTGCTCTAGAAGCGGTGCTCTAGGTAACTATGTGCTATTTTATACAGAGACAAGTTCTGGCTGTAAGAAGTGATGGCGGTCTGTGCTGGATGAAAATCTAAGAAAAGATGAAGGATTTCAATTTGAGATGTCACTGGTGAGTCATTGTGTTACCTGTACACTGACACTATACACAGTATAAGCTATACAGCACTCCTGTGTATAATTCCAATGGTGATCCCTGTATTGTCTGTACATTGACACTTTATACAGAGCTCCTTTGTATGATATCACTAGTAGGGTTGAGCGAAACGGATTGTTCATTTTCAAAAGTCGCCGACTTTTGGCAAAGTCGGGTTTCATGAAACCCGACCCGACCCCTGTGCGGGGTCGGCCATGCGGTACTGGACTTTCGCGCCAAAGTCACGTTTCAATGACACGAAAAGCGCCATTTCTCAGCCAATGAAGGTGGACGCAGAGTGTGGGCAGCGTGATGACATAGGTCCTGGTCCCCACCATCTTAGAGAAGGGCATTGCAGTGATTGGCTTGCTGTCTGCGGCGTCACAGGGGCTATAAAGGGGCGTTCCCGCCGACCGCCATCTTACTGCTGCTGATCTGAGCATAGGGAGAGGTTGCTGCCGCTTCTTCAGAAGCAGGGATAGTGTTAGGCAGGGTCCATTAACCACCAAACCGCTTGTGCTGTAGCGATTTCCACTGTCCAACACCACCTTTGTTTGCAGGGACAGTGGAAGCTACTTTCTTTTTTCCTCAGCACTGTAGCTCATTGGGCTGCCCTAGAAGGCTCCCTGATAGCTGCATTGCTGTGTGTATGCCGCTGTGCAAACCAACTGCTTTTTTCAAAGCACAAATCCTGTTGTTCCTTCCTTTCTGCACAGCTATCTTGTTTGTTTGTCCACACTTTTTATTTAATTTGTGCAGCAGTCCACTCCTTATTGCTGCCTGCCATACCTGGCTGAGATTACTGCAGGGAGATAGTAATTGTAGGACAGTCCCTGTGTTTTTTTTTTTTTTTTTTAATTCTCCCTAAAAAAAAAAGCTGTGGGAGATTAAGATTGGCATTTCTGCTCGAGTGCCATCCCTGTGTGTGCCATCTCACATAGTGGGCCATAGAAAGCCTAATTTTTTTTTCTGTTTTTTTTTTTTGTGGGGTTTCTAAATTCTCCCTGAAAAAAAAAAAACAGTGGGAGATTAATATTGGCCTTTGTGCTTGTGTGCCAGTCCTGAGCGTGCCATCTCTCTCTCAAATAGTGGGCCGTAGAAAGCCTATTAATTTTTTTTTGATTGGTTTTATAAATTCTCCCTGAAAAAAAAAAAAACAGTGGGAGATTAATATTGCCCTTTGGGCTTGTGTGCCAGTCCTGAGCGTGCCATCTCTCTGTCAAATAGTGGGCCATAGAAAGCCTATTTATTATTTTTTCATTGGTTTTATAAATTCTCCCTGAAAAAAAAAACAGTGGAGATTAATATTGCTTTTTGGGCTTGTGTGCCAGTCCTGAGCGTGCCATCTCTCTCTCAAATAGTGGCCCATAGAAAGCCTATTTATTATTTTTTCATTGGTTTTATAAATTCTCCCTAAAAAAAAAAACAGTGGGAGATTAATATTGCCCTTTGGGCTTGTGTGCCAGTCCTGAGCGTGCCATCTCTCTCTCTCTCAGATAGTGGGCCATAGAAAGCCTATTTGTTTTTGTTTTTTATTTGGTTTCTAAATTCTCTCTGAAAAAATCACTTTATTTTAATTTGTTTTCTAAATTCTTCCTTAAAAAAATCATTTTTTGGGGGGGTTTCTAAATTCTCCCTGAAAAAATAAAAAAAAACAGTGGGAGATTAATATTGGCCTTTCTGCTTGTGTGCCAGTCCTGACTCCTGGGTGTGCCATCTCTCTCTCTCACATAGTGGGCCATAGAAAGCCTATTTGTTTTTGTTTTTTTTATTTGGTTTCTAAATTCTCTCTGAAAAAAATCACTTTTTTTATTTGTTTTCTAAATTCTTCCTGAAAAAATCATTTTTTTGGGGGGGTTTCTAAATTCTCCCTGAAAAAATAACAAACAGTGGGAGATTAATATTGACATTTGTGCTTGAGTGACAGTCCTGCGTGTGTGGCATCTCTCTCATTTGGTGCCACCAAAAACAGAGTGTGTAACATTGTGCCTGCTTTTCCTTGCGGTCTCACCCACCTGTAAAGGGGTATCTAAATCATACTGAAGTTATAGCTCACCGTGTAAGTTGTTTGACAGCAACAAATACCGTTAGTTTGGTTACGTTTTTAAAACAATGAGGAAGTCTGGTGGAAGAGGTTGTGGCCGGGGGCGTTCATTGTCAGCTGGTAATGAGGGTAGTGGTAGTGGTGGAGCATCAGGTGGTCGTGGGAAAAAAAATATTGCACCTAAGTCTGGAGCTGTGGAGCCAGGTTCGTCGTCTGGCTACACAAGGCCTCGAACGCTCCCTTTTCTGGGAGTAGGAAAACCGCTTTTAAAGCCGGAGCAGCAGGAGCAAGTTTTGGCTTACCTTGCTGACTCAGCCTCTAGCTCTTTTGCCTCCTCTTTTGAAACTGGTAAATGTAAAAGCAGTGCGTCGTTAGTGGATGTTCACGGTCAGGGACAAGTCGCTTCCTAGTCCTCTTCAGCAAAAACAACAACAGAGAAGGATGCAGCAGGCGACACAATGGGTTACTCCATGGAGCTCTTTACACATACTGTCCCTGGCTTAGAAAGTGAAGCAGTTAACAAGCCATGCCCATTACAAGTTGAATCTGACATGGAGTGCACTGATGCACAGCCACAGCCAGACTACTATGCTGGTCCTTTGACTCAGACCACAACATTGCCCTCGCAGGGTACTGATCCAGAATCAGACCCTGATGAGACTATGTTGCCCTGTCACGAACGCTCTACCACCGACTTACACGGTGACACAGACGGAGTTGCGTACGAGCTAGAAGAGGAGGTTATAGATGACCCAGTTGTTGACCCCGATTGGCAGCCATTGGGGGAACAGGGTGCAGGCGGCAGTAGTTCTGAAGCGGAGGAGGAGGGGCCGCAGCAGGCATCAACATCGCAACAGGTTCCATCTGCCGGGCCCGTATCTTGCCCAAAACGCGTGGCAAAGCCAAAACCTGTTGGAGGACAGCGTGGCCATCCGGTTAAAGCTCAGTCTGCAATGCCTGAAAAGGTATCCGATGCTAGAAAGAGTGCAGTCTGGCATTTTTTTAAACAACATCCAATTGATCAGCGCAAAGTCATGTTTCAAAAATGTTCAACTACCTTAAGCAGAGGTCAGAATCTGAAAAGTCTCAATACAAGTTGCATGCATAGACATTTAACCACCATGCATTTGCAAGCCTGGACTAACTACCAAACGTCCCTTAAGGTTGTAGCACCCTCGGCCAATGAAGCTAGTCAGCAACGCAACATCCCTTCCGGCAGTGTAGGGCCACCATTTTCCGCACCACCTGCAGTATCTGTGCAGGTTTCTTTGCCAGGCCAAAGCAGTCAGGGTCAGGGAATCACCAGTTTCGTAGTAGGAAACACTGCATCTAGGGCACCGGCGGCAACAATATCATCTCCCACCGTCTCTCAGTCTGCCATGTCCACCGGCACCCCCGCTTGTTCCACATCTCCAGCTCTCCAGTCCAGCTCACCCTACATGAGACTATGGTTAGAAAAAGGTAGTACTTAGCCTCGCATCCGCGTACACAGGGTTTGAACGCCCACATAGCTAGACTAATCTCGTTAGAGATGATGCCCTACCGGTTAGTTGAAAGCGAAGCTTTCAAAGCCCTGATGGACTACGCTGTACCACGCTACGAGCTACCCAGTCGACACTTCTTTTCCAGAAAAGCCATCCCAGCCCTCCACCAGCATATTAAAGAGCGCATCGTCCATGCACTCAGGCAATCTGTGAGCACAAAGGTGCACCTGACAACAGATGCATGGACCAGTAGGCATGGCCAGGGACGTTACGTGTCGATCACGGCACACTGGGTGAATGTTGTGGATGCAGGGTCCACAGGGAACAGCAATTTTGGGACAGTTCTGCCTAGCCCACGGTCTAGAAAACAGTTGGCTGTAGCTGTTCGCACCCCCTCCTCCTCCTCCTCGTCCTCCTGCAGAAGCGAGAGCTCGTCCACAGACCGCAGTCGCACAACCAATCCATCCGCAGCTGCCACTGTTGCACTCCAGGTCTCCCATTATGGGGCAGCTACTGCAAGCGTCAGCAGGCTGTATTGGCTATGAAGTGTTTGGGCGACAACAGACACACCGCGGAAGTTCTATCCGAGTTCTTGCAGAAAGAAACGCAGTCGTGGCTGGGCACTGTAGATCTTGAGGCAGGCAAGGTAGTGAGTGATAACGGAAGGAATTTCATGGCTGCCATCTCCCTTTCCTAACTGAAACACATTCCTTGCCTGGCTCACACCTTAAACTTGGTGGTGCAGTGCTTCCTGAAAAGTTATCCGGGGTTATCCGACCTGCTCCTCAAAGTGCGCGGACTTTGCTCGCATATCCGCCGTTCGCCCGTACACTCCAGCCGTATGCAGACCTATCAGCGGTCTTTGAACCTTCCCCAGCATCGCCTAATCATAGACGTTGCAACAAGGTGGAACTCAACACTGCACATGCTTCAGAGACTGTGCGAATCGAGGCGGGCTGTTATGTTTTTGTGGGAGGATACACATACACGGGCAGGCAGCAGGATGGCAGACATGGAGTTGTCAGGTGTGCAGTGGTCGAAGATACAAGACATGTGTCAAGTCCTTCAGTGTTTTGAGGAATGCACACGGCTGGTTAGTGCAGACAACGCCATAATAAGCATGAGCATCCCCCTAATGCGTCTGCTGATGCAAAGTTTGACGCACATAAAGGATCAGGCGTCTGCAGCAGAGGAAGAGGAAAGCCTTGATGACAGTCAGCCATTGTCTGGCCAGGGCAGTGTACAGGACGAGGTAGCGGGCGAAGAGGAGGAGGAGGACGAGGAGGATGATGGGGATGATTATATTTTTAATGAGAAAGCTTTTCCGGGGCCACTGGAAATTGGTGGCGTGGCAAAGCCGGGTTCTGGTTTTTTGAGGGACACAAGTGACATAGATTTGCCTGAAACTGCCCCTCAACCAAGCACAATCGCAGATTTGACAACTGGAACTTTGGCCCACATGGCGGATTATGCCTTACGTATCCTCAAAAGGGACACACGCATTACTAAAATGATTAACGATGACGATTACTGGTTGGCCTGCCTCCTTGATCCTCGCTATAAAGGCAAATTGCAAAATATAATGCCACATGAGAACTTGGAACTAATATTAGCAACCAAACAATCAACTCTTGTTGACCGTTTGCTTCAGGCATTCCCAGCACACAGCGCCCGTGATCGTTCTCACACGAGCTGCAGGGGCCAGCAGACCAGAGGTGTTAGAGGGGCAGAAATCAGAAGTGGCGTTGGACAGAGGGGTTTTCTGACCAGGTTGTGGAGTGATTTTGCTATGACCGCAGACAGGACAGGTACTGCAGCATCAATTCAAAGTGACAGGAGACAACATTTGTCGAGTATGGTTACTAACTATTTTTCATCCCTTATCGACGTTCTCCCTCAACCGTCATTCCCATTTGATTACTGGGCATCCAAATTAGACACTTGGCCAGAATTGGCAGAATATGCATTGCAGGAGCTTGCTTGCCCGGCAGCTAGTGTCCTATCAGAAAGAGTATTTAGTGCTGCAGGTTCAATATTAACCGAAAAAAGGACTCGTCTGGCTACCCAAAATGTAGATGATCTAACCTTCATTAAAATGAACCACAACTGGATTTTGAAATCTTTTGCCCCACCTTGCCCGGCCGACACCTAGCTTTCCTATGAAAAGGTATTGCCTGTGGACTATTCTGAAAGACTTTTCCAATCTCGTAATTTGCAGCACCTGATTGTCCAGCATACGACATGTTTACACCTCCCTAAATGGCCAAACTCCCCACACGGGGCCGTGGTATTGCCACTTGGCGCAAGCACCCGTGAGAGTGCTGTTTGTCTGAAGAGGTGGGTGTGCCCGCTTTTGGTCGACGGCACTGCCACTGGGTCCCTCATAGTATAATAAAGTGTCTTTGGCGGTGGTGGTGCGCACCCAACATCATACACACTGTTGTAACATGAGGGGCCCTGGGCCTGTACCGCCGGCCACAAGAGAGTTCCCCCACCCCCAGCTCAAACATTGCTAAACCACTTGCACAATAATCTCTCACAGTTCCACCAATGTTTAGTCTATGCGCTGACATCCTTAAATTCCAGCCACTGACAATACCATTGTATTGACATGTATGATGGTACTTAACATAGTCCGGGGCAGTGTCCTATATTTACCCAAGTAAATACTTTGCGCCAAATTACTAGGTATGAAACTCCGCAGAGGAGCCCACCCCAGTACCAAATGATTGCACCCTTTGGTGGTTTCGTTTTGTTGTCATGCGAGAGATTAACATGTATTTATTGTTTGGGACTACTAACTGGCAGACATTCATTACAATTGGCCTCCGCTGACAACACCAATGCTGCCCGTGTACCCCTGGAACCAATTATAAAGTGCCTACAGCCCAATTTTTTTTATGTTAGGCCTTCAAAGCCTGTATGCGGTCCCTTCTTTCTACTACTCCTCCACTGACCAGACCAATGCTGCCCGTGTACCCCTGGAACCAATTATAAAGTGCCTACAGCCCAATTTTTTTTATGTTAGGCCTTCGAAGCCTGTCTGCGGTCCCTCCTTCCACTAGGCCTCCACTGACCTGTCTACTGCTGCCCGTGTACCCCTGGAACCAATTATAAAGTGCCTACAGCCCAATTTTATTATGTTAGGCCTTCGAAGCCTGTCTGCGGTCCCTTCTTTCTACTACTCCTCCACTGACCAGACCACTGCTGCCCGTGTACCCCTGGAACCTATTTTAAAGTGCTTATAGCCCAATTTTATTATGTTAGGCCTTCGAAGCCTGTCTGCGGTCCCTTCTTTCTACTACTCCTCCACTGACCAGACCACTGCTGCCCGTGTACCCCTGGAACCTATTTAAAAGTGCCTACAGCCCAATTTTTTTATGTTAGGCCTTCGAAGCCTGTCTGCGGTCCCTTCTTTCTACTACTCCTCCACTGACCAGACCACTGCTGCCCGTGTACCCCTGGAACCTATTTTAAAGTGCCTATAGCCCAATTTTATTATGTTAGGCCTTCGAAGCCTGTCTGCGGTCCCTTCTTTCTACTACTCCTCCACTGACCAGACCAATGCTGCCCGTGTACCCCTGGAACCAATTATAAAGTGCCTACAGCCCAATTTTTTTTATGTTAGGCCTTCGAAGCCTGTCTGCGGTCCCTTCTTTCTACTACTCCTCCACTGACCAGACCACTGCTGCCCGTGTACCCCTGGAACCTATTTAAAAGTGCATACAGCCCAATTTTTTTATGTTAGGCCTTCGAAGCCTGTCTGCGGTCCCTTCTTTCTACTACTCCTCCACTGACCAGACCACTGCTGCCCGTGTACCCCTGGAACCTATTTTAAAGTGCCTACAGCCCAATTTTATTATGTTAGGCCTTTGAAGCCTGTCTGCGGTCCCTTCTTTCTACTACTCCTACACTGACCAGACCAATGCTGCCCGTGTACCCCTGGAACCTATTTAAAAGTGCCTACAGCCCAATTTTTTTATGTTAGGCCTTCAAAGCCTGTCTGTGGTCCCTTCTTTCTACTACTCCTCCACTGACCAGACCACTGCTGCCCGTGTACCCCTGGAACCTATTTTAAAGTGCCTACAGCCCAATTTATTTTATGTTAGGCCTTCGAAGCCTGTCTGCGGTCCCTCCTTCCACTAGGCCTCCACTGACCTGTCTACTGCTGCCCGTGTACCCCTGGAACCAATTATAAAGTGCCTACAGCCCAATTTTATTATGTTAGGCCTTCGAAGCCTGTCTGCGGTCCCTTCTTTCTACTACTCCTCCACTGACCTGTCTACTGCTGCCCGTGTACCCCTGGAACCAATTATAAAGTGCCTACAGCCCAATTTAATTAATGTTAGGCCTTCGAAGCCTGTCTGCGGTCCCTCCTTCCACTAGGCCTCCACTGACCTGTCTACTGCTGCCCGTGTACCCCTGGAACCAATTATAAAGTGCCTACAGCCCAATTTTATTATGTTAGGCCTTCGAAGCCTGTCTGCGGTCCCTTCTTTCTACTACTCCTCCACTGACCTGTCTACTGCTGCCCGTGTACCCCTGGAACCAATTATAAAGTGCCTACAGCCCAATTTTTTTTATGTTAGGCCTTCGAAGCCTGTCTGCGGTCCCTTCTTTCTACTATTCCTCCACTGACCAGACCACTGCTGCCCGTGTACCCCTGGAACCTATTTTAAAGTGCCTATAGCCCAATTTTTTTTATGTTAGGCCTTCGAAGCCTGTCTGCGCTCCCTCCTTCCACTAGGCCTCCACTGACCTGTCTACTGCTGCCCGTGTACCCCTGGAACCAGTTATAAAGTGCCTACAGCCCAATTTTATTATGTTAGGCCTTCGAAGCCTGTCTGCGGTCCCTTCTTTCTACTACTCCTCCACTGACCAGACCAATGCTGCCCGTGTACCCCTGGAACCAATTATAAAGTGCCGACAGCCCAATTTTTTTATGTTAGGCCTTCAAAGCCTGTCTGCGGTCCCTTCTTTCTACTACTCCTCCACTGACCAGACCACTGCTGCCCGTGTACCCCTGGAACCTATTTTAAAGTGCCTACAGCCCAATTTGTTTTATGTTAGGCCTTCGAAGCCTGTCTGCGGTCCCTCCTTCCACTAGGCCTCCACTGACCTGACTACTGCTGCCCGTGTACCCCTGGAACCAATTATAAAGTGCCTACAGCCCAATTTTATTATGTTAGGCCTTCGAAGCCTGTCTGCGGTCCCTTCTTTCTACTACTCCTCCACTGACCAGACCAATGCTGCCCGTGTACCCCTGGAACCAATTATAAAGTGCCTACAGCCCAATTTTTTTTATGTTAGGCCTTCGAAGCCTGTCTGCGGTCCCTTCTTTCTACTACTCCTCCACTGACCAGACCACTGCTGCCCGTGTACCCCTGAAACCTATTTAAAAGTGCCTACAGCCCATTTTTTTATGTTAGGCCTTCGAAGCCTGTCTGCGGTCCCTCCTTCCACTAGGCCTCCACTGACCTGTCTACTGCTGCCCGTGTACCCCTGGAACCAATTATAAAGTGCCTACAGCCCAATTTTATTATGCTAGGCCTTCGAAGCCTGTCTGCGGTCCTTTCTTTCTACTACTCCTCCACTGACCAGACCAAAACAGATGGTATAGATGCGTTCGCAGTCCGGGGTCCACCGTGCAGGTGAAAACCTGCTGCTAGCAATTAGCAGACTATATGGCGGTACACTAAAGTATGCACGCGTGGGTTAACCTCACCCAGCGTGATAGAAGCAATCCTGTTAAGGCACAGGACCGCGGTACCGCACCTAAAGCGCGAGCAAGTAGTCAGCGAACTCAACCCCAACTAGGATTGAAGTCCGATTAGACCCTTGCTGGCACAACACCGCAACTGGGTGTGTAAGGAAACTGAAGAGCAATATTAAGGCACAAGAGTGCATGCAGTGCCGTACTGACGAATGCCACTAACCACCCAGGCTTGGGTAAGGAAAGCACAGAGGAAGTGCACGGCGTCGTACTGGCGGTCACAGCAACTGGACGCTATAATGTGTGACTAGTGCTGTAGGATACGTCGGGCGCTAGGTAGCAGCCATACACCTTCCGCGAACAGTCATTCAATAGGGTAGGGGTATCCAAGGACGACTTGCACTTACAACATACACACATTAGCAATTGTAAGACAATACTAGCGCATGGCCGTGCGGTCATGCGCAGTTTATATAGCTGCAGCACAGGAAGTGGCCACAGCACCTTTGCCCTTCCAAGACCGGCCAAGAGGACCAATGGAATGTGCTGCAGAGCCTGAGCACATGACCCTCGATCTCCAACGGGAGATCTTACCCTGGGCATGCTCAGTACGTGCAGACAAGGACTTAGTCCCAGGGAAGTCCGCTCGCTGCTGACCAGCACTGACTTTAATGGCAGAGACTGGAGAAGCAGCAGTAACTCTCAGAACAGAGTGAGAATGAGCAAGACGCTGGGACCGACGTCTTTGCTGAGCAGACTCCACTGCGGCTGGACAAGAATGGGAGACCGCAGCGAAGGTGGCTCGAGATTCCCCCTTGGGCCTCGCTACGTTCGAAGGCAGCAATGAGCTGCGGAGCCCGAATGTGCTCAGCAGGCTCCCAAGACCTATCCTCAGGGCCGTAACCCTTCCAGTCCACCCAAAAAAATTTTTTGCCACGTACCACCTTGCACCCCAAGATAGCGTTCACCTCGAAATCGTCCGTAGATGAACCCGATGTCCCGGCAGATGACTCAGAAAACCGGGACATGTATACGGGCTTAAGGAGGGACACATGAAAGGTGTCGGTGATACCAAGGCGTGGAGGAAGGGCCAGACGGTAGACCACAGGATTAACCTGTTCGAGGACCTTGAAGGGACCCAAGTAGCGAGGAGCAAATTTAGTGGACTCAACTCGCAGCCTGATGTTACGGGCGGAGAGCCACACCAAGTCGCCAGGAGCAAAGGTCGGGGCGGGGCGCCGATGAGCATCGGCGGAGGACCTCATTCTCTCCTTAGAGGCCCGAATGGCATCCTGAGTGCGGTCCCAAATATCCCGTGCCTCCACAGCCCAGTCTGCCACCCTGGAGTCTGCGGAAGACACGGGCATAGGCACAGGTACCCGTGGATGCTGACCATAGTTGAGGAGGAATGGGGTTTGTCCAGTGGAGTCGGCAACGGCGTTGTTCAGCGCAAACTCTGCCCATGATAGCAAGGATGCCCAGTCATCCTGCCTGGCTGAAACAAAATGTCGCAGGTATGTGACCAAGGTCTGGTTGGCCCTCTCTACCAACCCATTCGTCTCGGGATGATAAGCGGAAGAGAGATTCAACTCAATACTGAGAAGACGACACAGCTCTCTCCAGAACCGAGACGCAAACTGGGGACCCCGGTCACTGACAATTTTGTCAGGCATACCATGTAGGCGGAAGATGTGCTTAATGAACAACGCAGCCAAGGCCCGTGCAGAAGGTAACCGTGGTAGCGGCACCAAATGCACCATTTTCGAGAAATGATCGGTGAAGACTAGAGTTGAGCGACCTTGACCTTTTTAGAGTCGAGCCGGGTTTCGCGAAACCCGACTATCTCAAAAGTCGGGTCGAGTGAAATCGGCCGATTATGGCGAAAAGTCGGGATCGACCGAAACACAAAACCCAATGCAAGTCAATGGGGCAGCATAGTCGGCAGTGAGTGGGGGCCAGGAAAACACCTAGAGTGCCCATTTTAATGTCAAAACCATCCATTCTTCTTAATGAAGCTTGTCAAGCGTAATTTACCTTATAATAATTGGAAGGCATTTGAAATTGGGGGTCATTTGGCTAAAGTTGTGTGGGGTAGGGCTGGTTCAAGTAATTAGTGGGCCCAGGAAATCTGGACCACGTCACGGCAGTGGAGTAGGGAGAGGTAAGTATTTCAACTTTGCAAGTGCTGTGATCCTGAGCAAGCAGGGGGGGCCCACTTGTTGGCATTGGCACTGGCACAGGGCCCCTCAAAGTACAGCGGTGTGTTTGCACGGCGGGGGCGCCTCCCACCGGCAGCAACACTTTTGCGTACTATGAGAGGCCCTGTGCCAGTGACGTCGCCAACTAGTATTCCTCCCCCCACCTGATGAAGGAACCTGCACTTTCATCTGCACCTTCCTCTTTGTCCCCGTGTAAGGTGGTATGGTATGCGGGAAGAGCAACCTGACTTTCAGCAGGGTCACAATGTTGTTGTGTAGCATGCACGGGGAATGTTGCGTTATGGGTCAATGTACCAGCAGACTCATCTATCACTGGCTGGGCAATGGGCACGATGAAGTGGAAACACAGATATAGGCCCAAAGAATAAAGTGGGCTAAATGCAGTTCAAAATTGGTAACACAGGAATAACCAGGGGGCATTGCAGTGGAGGACAACTGGAATGAGAGGCTGACACAGAGAGTAGGGCCAAATCAGTAAGTAGTCGAAATGCAGTTCAAAATTGGCAACCGTAGTAAACAGGCGGCACAGCTTTGTTCAGTGGAGGAGAACAGCAAGGAGTGGCAGACACCGATAGTAGGCCCCAACCCAACTAGTAGGCCAAATGCAGTCTAACATTAACAACTACTTAACGAGAGCCTGAAAATGGAATTTCAGGACAGGAAACCAGGAGAACAGCAAGGAGTGGCAGACACCGATAGTAGGCCCCAAACCAACTAGTACGCCAAATGCAGTTGTTCCATTTAACCACAATTTAATGAGAGCCTGAAGATAGAAGCTCAGGAAAGGCAACCTGGGGAACACCTTGGAGTGTAACACACCATCTCTCTCCACCCCATACCCATTTTGTAGGCCTAATGCAGTGTACTTTTCTACAACAACTAAACGAGAGTCGGACGACCGAAGCAATGGCAAGGAAACCTGGGGAACACCTTGGAGTGTAACACACCATCTCTCTCCACCCCATACCCAATTTGTAGGCCTAATGCAGTGTAGTTTCCAAGAACTACTAAACGAGAGCTGGAAGATCGAAGCTCAGGAAAGGCAACCTGGGGAACACCTTGGAGTGTAACACACCCTCTCTCTACACCCCATACCCAATTTGAAGGCCTAATGCAGTGTAGTTTCCAAGAACTACTAAACGAGAGCCGGAAGATCGAAGCTCAGGAAAGGCAACCTGGGGAACACCTTGGAGTGTAACACACCCTCTCTCTACACCCCATACCCAATTTGAAGGCCTAATGCAGCGTAGTTTCCAACAACTACTAAACGAGAGCCGGAAGATCGAAGCTCAGGAAAGGCAACCTGGGGAACACCTTGGAGTGTAACAAACCCTCTCTCTACACCCCATACCCAATTTGTAGGCCTAATGCAGCGTAGTTTCCGACAACTACTAAACGAGAGCATGAAGATCGAAGCTCAGGAAAGGCAACCTGGGGAACACCTTGGAGTGTAACACACCCTCTCTCTACACCCCATACCCAATTTGAAGGCCTAATGCAGTGTAGTTTCCAAGAACTACTAAACGAGAGCCGGAAGATCGAAGCTCAGGAAAGGCAACCTGGGGAACACCTTGGAGTGGAACACACCATCTCTCTACACCCCATACCCAATTTGAAGGCCTAATGCAGCGTAGTTTCCAACAACTACTAAACGAGAGCCGGAAGATCGAAGCTCAGGAAAGGCAACCTGGGGAACACCTTGGAGTGTAACACAACGTCTCTCTACACCACGGAAGGGCTGATTCTTAGGAAGGAAGGCTGTTGGAAATAAGCATTGCGCGTCCGAGGGTGATTATATTCTTATTAGGTATATACTCACCCTCGGACGCGCCCTGCTTCTTTATTTGGAATGAATGTTTATTTGCAATGTGGTGTTGACTTTCTCTATTATTTTGGTAATTAATGATTTTATTATTTTCATTGTTTTGCATCTTCTCGGCAATAATATAAAGAAGACGCGACAGGACAACACTCGGTGGATGCCATATCTGTGTTTTCAATTTAAAAAACCTTTCAGTTAACTACTTGCAGGAGAAAGTAATTGTAGCTGGTGGCCATTTTTAGTACTGTACCAGATTTTAGTTGTGTGTTTGTTTTTAATGTTAAAATGTCTGCATTTGATATCTCACCAGTATTTTCTTTTTTATAAGCAAAATACTTTTTTTTTTATTTTATGATGTTGGTTCAAGGGGTACACGGGCAGCAGTAGACAGGTCAGTGGAGGCCTAGTGGAAGGAGGGACCGCAGACAGGCTTCGAAGCCCTAACATAATAAATTGGGCTGCCTGTAGGCAATTTAAAATTGGTTCCAGGGGAACACGGGCAGCAGTAGACAGGTCAGTGGAGGCCTAGAGGAAGGAGGGACCGCAGATGCGCCAATGTTTCCCCCATACCAAATTTGTAGGCCTAATGCAGTGTAGTTTCCAACAACTACTAAACGAGAGCCGGAAGATCGAAGCTCAGGAAAGGCAACCTGGGGAACACCTTGGAGTGTAACACACCCTCTCTCTACACCCCATACCCAATTTGAAGGCCTAATGCAGTGTAGTTTCCAAGAACTACTAAACAAGAGCCGGAAGATCGAAGCTCAGGAAAGGCAACCTGGGGAACACCTTGGAGTGTAACACACCCTCTCTCTACACCCCATACCCAATTTGAAGGCCTAATGCAGCGTAGTTTCCAACAACTACTAAACGAGAGCCGGAAGATCGAAGCTCAGGAAAGGCAACCTGGGGAACACCTTGGAGTGTAACAAACCCTCTCTCTACACCCCATACCCAATTTGTAGGCCTAATGCAGCGTAGTTTCCGACAACTACTAAACGAGAGCATGAAGATCGAAGCTCAGGAAAGGCAACCTGGGGAACACCTTAAAGTGTAACACACCCTCTCTCTACACCCCATACCCAATTTGAAGGCCTAATGCAGTGTAGTTTCCAAGAACTACTAAACGAGAGCCGGAAGATCGAAGCTCAGGAAAGGCAACCTGGGGAACACCTTGGAGTGTAACACACCCTCTCTCTACACCCCATACCCAATTTGAAGGCCTAATGCAGCGTAGTTTCCAACAACTACTAAACGAGAGCCGGAAGATCGAAGCTCAGGAAAGGCAACCTGGGGAACACCTTGGAGTGTAACAAACCCTCTCTCTACACCCCATACCCAATTTGTAGGCCTAATGCAGCGTAGTTTCCGACAACTACTAAACGAGAGCATGAAGATCGAAGCTCAGGAAAGGCAACCTGGGGAACACCTTGGAGTGTAACACACCCTCTCTCTACACCCCATACCCAATTTGAAGGCCTAATGCAGTGTAGTTTCCAAGAACTACTAAACGAGAGCCGGAAGATCGAAGCTCAGGAAAGGCAACCTGGGGAACACCTTGGAGTGTAACACACCCTCTCTCTACACCCCATACCCAATTTGAAGGCCTAATGCAGCGTAGTTTCCAACAACTACTAAACGAGAGCCGGAAGATCGAAGCTCAGGAAAGGCAACCTGGGGAACACCTTGGAGTGTAACACACCCTCTCTCTACACCCCATACCCAATTTGAAGGCCTAATGCAGTGTAGTTTCCAAGAACTACTAAACGAGAGCCGGAAGATCGAAGCTCAGGAAAGACAACCTGGGGAACACCTTGAAGTGTAACACAACATCTCTCTACACCACGGAAGGGCTGATTCTTAGGAAGGAAGGCTGTTGGAAATAAGCATTGCGCGTCCGAGGGTGATTATATTCTTATTAGGTATATACTCACCCTCGGACGCGCCCTGCTTCTTTATTTGGAATGAATGTTTATTTGCAATGTGGTGTTGACTTTCTCTATTATTTTGGTAATTAATGATTTTATTATTTTCATTGTTTTGCATCTTCTCGGCAATAATATAAAGAAGACGCGACAGGACAACACTCGGTGGATGCCATATCTGTGTTTTCAATTTAAAAAACCTTTCAGTTAAATACTTGCAGGATAAAGTAATTGTAGCTGGTGGCCATTTTTAGTACTGTACCAGATTTTAGTTGTGTGTTTGTTTTTAATGTTAAAATGTCTGCATTTGATATCTCACCAGTATTTTCTTTTTTATAAGCAAAATACTTTTTTTTTTATTTTATGATGTTGGTTCAAGGGGTACACGGGCAGCAGTAGACAGGTAAGTGGAGGCCTAGTGGAAGGAGGGACTGCAGACAGGCTTCGAAGCCCTAACATAATAAATTGGGCTGCCTGTAGGCAGTTTAAAATTGGTTCCAGGGGAACACGGGCAGCAGTAGACAGGTCAGTGGAGGCCTAGTGGAAGGAGGGACCGCAGACAGGCTTCGAAGCCCTAACATAATAAATTTGGCTGCCTGTAGGCAATTTAAAATTGGTTCCAGGGGAACACGGGCAGCAGTAGACAGGTAAGTGGAGGCCTAGTGGAAGGAGGGACCGCAGACAGGCTTCGAAGGCCTAACATAATAAAATGGGCTGGCTGTAGGCAATTTAAAATTGGTTCCAGGGGAACACGGGCAGCAGTAGACAGGTCAGTGGAGGCCTAGTGGAAGGAGGGACCGCAGACAGGCTTCGAAGGCCTAACATAATAAAATGGGCTGGCTGTAGGCAATTTAAAATTGGTTCCAGGGGAACACGGGCAGCAGTAGACAGGTAAGTGGAGGCCTAGTGGAAGGAGGGACCGCAGACAGGCTTCGAAGGCCTAACATAATAAATTGGGCTGCCTGTAGGCAATTTAAAATTGGTTCCAGGGGAACACGGGCAGCAGTAGACAGGTAAGTGGAGGCCTAGTGGAAGGAGGGACCGCAGACAGGCTTCGAAGGCCTAACGTAATAAAATGGGCTGGCTGTAGGCAATTTACAATTGGTTCCATGGGAACACGGGCAGCAGTAGACAGGTCAGTGGAGGCCTAGTGGAAGGAGTGACGGCAGACAGGCATCAAAGGCCTAACATCATAACATTGGGCTGTTGGCAATTTAAAATTGGTTCCAGGGGTACACGGGCAACAGTGGTCTGGTCAGTGGAAGTCTAGTGGAAGGAGTGACGGCAGACTGGCATCAAAGGCCTAACATAATAACATTTGGCTGTTGGCAATTTAAAATTGGTTCCAGGGGTACACGGGCAACAGTGGTCTGGTCAGTGGAAGTCTAGTGGAAGGAGTGACGGCAGACAGGCTAAGAAGGCCTAACATAACAAAATTGGGCTGGCTGTAGGCAAGTTTAAATTGGTTCCAGGGGAACACGGCCAGCAGTGGCCTGGTCAGTGTAGTAGTTGTAGAAAGAACGGACCGCAGACAGGCTTCGAAGGCCTAACATAACAAAAATGTCAAAACAATGGTATTGTCAGTGCCAGGCATTGAAGGATGTCAGCGCATAGACTAAACATTGGTGAAGCTGTGAGAGATAATTTTGCTAGTGGTAGAGCACTGTTTGAGCTGGGGGGGGGAACTGTCTTGTGGCCGGCGGTACAGGCCCAGGGCCCCTCATATTACAATGGTGTGTCTGACGTTGGGTGCGCACCACCACCGCCAGAGACACTTTATTGTACTGTGAGGGACCCAGTGGCAGTGCCGTCGACCAAAAGCGGGCACACCCACCTCTTCAGACAAACAGCACTCTCACGGGTGCTGGCGCAAAGTGGCGATACCACGGCCCCGTGTGGGGAGTTTGGCCATTTTGTTAGGAGTAAACATGTCGTATGCTGGACAATCAGTTGCAGAAAATTACGAGATTGGAAAAGTCATTCAGAAGAGTCCACAGGCAAGACCTTTTCATAGGAAAGTTAGGTGTCAGCCGGGCAAGGTGGGGCAAAAGATTTCGAAATCCAGTTGTGGTTCATTTTAATGAAGGTTAGATCATCTACATTTTGGGTAGCCAGACGAGTCCTTTTTTCAGTTAGTATTGAACCTGCAGCACTGAATACTCTTTCTGATAGGACACTAGCTGCCGGGCAAGCAAGCTCCTGCAATGCATATTCTGCCAATTCTGGCCAGGTGTCTAATTTGGATGCCCAGTAATCAAATGGAAATGACGGTTGAGGGAGAACGTCGATAAGGGATGAAAAATAGTTTGTAACCATACTGGACAAATGTTGTCTCCTGTCACTTTGAATTGATGCTGCAGTACCTGTCCTGTCTGCGGTCATAGCAAAATCACTCCACAACCTGGTCAGAAAACCCCTCTGGCCAACGCCACTTCTGATTTCTGCCCCTCTAACACCTCTGATCTGCTGGTCCCTGGAGCTCGTGTGAGAACGATCACGGGCGCTGTGTGCAGGGAATGCCAGAAGCAAACGGTCAACAAGAGTTGATTGTTTTGTTGCTAATATTAGTTCCAAGTTCTCATGTGGCATAATATTTTGCAATTTGCCTTTATAGCGAGGATCAAGGAGGCAGGCCAACCAGTAATCGTCATCATTCATCATTTTTGTAATGCGTGTGTCCCTTTTGAGGATACGCAAGGCATAATCCGCCATGTGGGCCAAAGTTCCAGTTGTCAAATCTGCGGTTGTGCTTGGTTGAGGGGCAGTTGCAGGCAAATCTACGTCACTTGTGTCCCTCAAAAAACCAGAACCCGCCCTTGCCACGCCACCAATTTCCAATGACCCCGGGAAAGCTTCCTCATTAAAAATATACTCATCCCCATCATCCTCCTGATCCTCCACCTCCTCTTCACCCGCTACCTCGTCCTGTACACTGCCCTGACCAGACAATGGCTGACTGTCATCAAGGCTTTCCTCTTCCTCTGGTGCAGACGCCTGATCCTTTATGTGCGTCAAACTTTGCATCAGCAGACACATTAGGGGGATGCTCATGCTTATTATGGCGTTGTCTGCACTAACCAGCCGTGTGCATTCCTCAAAACACTGAAGGACTTGACACATGTCTTGAATCTTCGACCACTGCACACCTGACAACTCCATGTCTGCCATCCTACTGCCTGCCCGTGTATGTGTATCCTCCCACAAAAACATAACAGCCCGCCTCTGTTCGCACAGTCTCTGAAGCATGTGCAGTGTTGAGTTCCACCTTGTAACAACGTCTATGATTAGGCGATGCTGGGGAAGGTTCAAAGAACGCTGATAGGTCTGCATACGGCTGGAGTGTACAGGCGAACGGCGGATATGTGCGCAAAGTCCACGCACTTTGAGGAGCAGGTCGGATAACCCCGGATAACTTTTCAGGAAGCACTGCACCACCAGGTTTAAGGTGTGAGCCAGGCAAGGAATGTGTTTCAGTTGGGAAAGGGAGATGGCAGCCATGAAATTCCTTCCGTTATCACTCACTACCTTGCCTGCCTCAAGATCTACAGTGCCCAGCCACGACTGCGTTTCTTGCTGCAAGAACTCGGACAGAACTTCCGCGGTGTGTCTGTTGTCGCCCAAACACTTCATAGCCAATACAGCCTGCTGACGTTTGCCAGTAGCTGCCCCATAATGGGAGACCTGGTGTGCAACAGTGGCAGCTGCGGATGGAGTGGTTGTGCGACTGCGATCTGTGGATGAGCTCTCGCTTCTGCAGGAGGACGAGGAGGAGGAGGAGGAGGAGGGGGTGCGAACGGCTACAGCCAACTGTTTCCTAGACCGTGGGCTAGGCAGAACTGTCCCAAACTTGCTGTCCCCTGTGGACCCTGAATCCACCACATTTACCCAGTGTGCCGTGATGGACACGTAACGTCCCTGGCCATGCCTACTGGTCCATGCATCTGTTGTCAGGTGCACCTTTGTGCTCACAGATTGCCTGAGTGCATGGACGATGCGCTCTTTAACATGCTGGTGGAGGGCTGGGATGGCTTTTCTGGAAAAAAAGTGTCGACTGGGTAGCTCGTAGCGTGGTACAGCGTAGTCCATCAGGGCTTTGAAAGCTTCGCTTTCAACTAACCGGTAGGGCATCATCTCTAACGAGATTAGTCTAGCTATGTGGGCGTTCAAACCCTGTGTACGCGGATGCGAGGCTAAGTACTTCCTTTTTCTAACCATAGTCTCATGTAGGGTGAGCTGGACTGGAGAGCTGGAGATCGTGGAACTAGCGGGGGTGCCGGTGGACATGGCAGACTGAGAGACGGTGGGAGATGGTATTGTTGCCGCCGGTGCCCTAGATGCAGTGTTTCCTACTACGAAACTGGAGATTCCCTGACCCTGACTGCTTTGGCCTGGCAAAGAAACCTGCACAGATACTGCAGGTGGTGCGGAAAATGGTGGCCCTACACTGCCGGAAGGGATGTTGCGTTGATGAGTAGCTTCATTGGCCGAGGGTGCTACAACCTTAAGGGACGTTTGGTAGTTAGTCCAAGCTTGCAAATGCATGGTGGTTAAATGTCTATGCATGCAACTTGTATTGAGACTTTTCAGATTCTGCCCTCTGCTTAAGGTAGTTGAACATTTTTGACAGATTACTTTGTGCTGATCAATTGGATGTTGTTTAAAAAAATGCCAGACTGCACTCTTTCTAGCATCGGATACCTTTTCAGGCATTGCAGACTGAGCTTTAACCGGATGGCCACGCTGTCCTCCAACAGGTTTTGACTTTGCCACGCGTTTTGGCCAAGATACGGGCCCGGCAGATGGAACCTGTTGCGATGTTGATGCCTGCTGCGGCCCCTCCTCCTCCGCTTCAGAACTGCTGCCGCCTGCACCCTGTTCCCCCAATGGCTGCCAATCGGGGTCAAGAACTGGGTCATCTATTACCTCTTCTTGTAGCTCGTGTGCAACTTCGTCTGTGTCACCGTGTCGGTCGGTGGTATAGCGTTCGTGATGGGGCAACATAGTCTCATCAGGGTCTGATTCTTGATCAGCACCCTGCGAGGGCAATGTTGTGGTCTGAGTCAAAGGACCAGCATAGTAGTCTGGCTGTGGCTGTGCATCAGTGCACTCCATGTCAGATTCAACTTGTAATGGGCATGGACTGTTAACTGCTTCACTTTCTAAGCCAGGGACGGTATGTGTAAAGAGCTCCATGGAGTAACCCGTTGTGTCGCCTGCTGCATTCTTCTCTGTTGTTGTTTTTGCTGAAGAGGACAAGGAAGCGACTTGTCCCTGACCGTGAACATCCACTAACGACGCGCTGCTTTTACTTTTACCAGTTTCACGAGAGGAGGCAAAAGAGCTAGAGGCTGAGTCAGCAAGATAAGCCAAAACTTGCTCTTGATGCTCCGGCTTTAAAAGCGGTTTTCCTACTCCCAGAAAAGGGAGGGTTCGAGGCCTTGTGTAGCCAGACGACGAACCTGGCTCCACAGCTCCAGACTTAGGTGCAATATTTTTTTTCCCACGACCACCTGATGCTCCACCACTACCACTACCCTCATTACCAGCTGACAATGAACGCCCCCGGCCACGACCTCTTCCACCAGACTTCCTCATTGTTTTAAAAACGTTACCAAACGAACGGTATTTGTTGCTGTCACACAACTTACACGGTGAGCTATAACTTCAGTATGATTTAGCTACCCCTTTACAGGTGGGTGAGACCACAACGAAAATCAGCCACAATGTTACACACTCTGTTGTTGTTGGCAACAAATGAGATGGCACACACGCAGGACTGTCACTGAAGCGCAAATGTAAATATTTATCTCCCACTGATTTGTGTTTGTTTTTTTTAAAAGGGAGACTTCAGAAAAAAAAAAAATTAAAAAAAAATTATTTTTTACAGAAGAATTTATAAAACAAATAAAATGAAATGATTGTTTCAGGGAGAATTTAGGAAAAAAAAAAAAAAAAAAGGCTTTGTAGGGCCCACTGAGTGAGAGAGGACGCACACAGGAGTCAGGAGTGGCACACAAGCCCAGAGGCCAATATTAATCTCCCACCGATTGATTTAGTTATTTTTTTTGGTAGATTTTGGAACCCAAATCAAGCAAAAAAATTAATAGGCTTTCTATGGCCCACAATTGGGGAGAGAGAGAGAGATGGCACACCCAGGAGTCAAGACTGGCACACAAGCAGAAGGGGCAATATGAATCTCCCACAGATTTTTTTTTTTTTTTTTTCAGGGAGACTTGAGAGAAAAAAAAATGCAAAAAAAATGATTTTTTTCAGGAATAATTTAGAAACCAAAGAAAATAAAATGATTGTTTCAGGGAGAATTTAGAAAACAAATAAAACAAAAAATAGGCTTTCTAGGGCCCACTGAGTGACAGATGACGCACACAGGAGTCAGGAGTGGCACACAAGCCCAGAGGCCAATATTAATCTCCCACTGATTGATTTAGTGATTTTTTTTGGTAGATTTTGGAACCCAAATCAAGCAAAAAAATTAATAGGCTTTCTATGGCCCACAATTGGGGAGAGAGAGAGAGATGGCACACCCAGGAGTCAAGACTGGCACACAAGCAGAAGGGGCAATATGAATCTCCCACAGATTTTTTTTTTTTTTTTTTCAGGGAGATTTGAGAGAAAAAAAAATACAAAAAAAATGATTTTTTTCAGGAATAATTTAGAAACCAAAGAAAATAAAATGATTGTTTCAGGGAGAATTTAGAAAACAAATAAAACAAAAAATAGGCTTTCTAGGGCGCACTGAGTGACAGATGACGCACACAGGAGTCAGGAGTGGCACACAAGCCCAGAGGCCAATATTAATCTCCCACTGATTGATTTAGTGATTTTTTTTGGTAGATTTTGGAACCCAAATCAAGCAAAAAAATTAATAGGCTTTCTATGGCCCACTATTTGTGAGAGAGATGGCACGCTCAGGACTGGCACACAAGCCCAGAGGCCAATATTAATCTCCCATTTTTTTTTTTTTCCAGGGAAAATTTATAAACCCAATAAAAAAAATAATAATAAATAGGCTTTCTATGGCCCACTATCTGAGAGAGAGAGATGGCACGCTTAGGACTGGCACACAAGCCCAAAGGCCAATATTAATCTCCCACTGATTGATTGATTGATTTTTTCAGGTAGAATTATGAACCCAAATCAACCAAAAAAATAAATAGGCTTTCTATGGCCCACTATTTGTGAGAGAGATGGCACGCTCAGGACTGGCACACAAGCCCAGAGGCCAATATTAATCTCCCACTTTTTTTTTTTTCCAGGGAAAATTTATAAACCCAATAAAATAATAAAAAAATAGGCTTTCTATGGCCCACTATCTGAGAGAGAGAGAGATGGCACGCTTAGGACTGGCACACAAGCCCAAAGGCCAATATTAATCTCCCACTGATTGATTTAATGATTTTTTCAGGTAGAATTTAGAACCCAAATCAAGCAAAAAAATTAATAGGCTTTCTATGGCCCACTGAGTGAGAGATGGCACACACAGGAGTAAGGAGTGGCACACAAGCCCTGAGGCCAATATTTTTCTCCCACTGATTGATTGATTGATTTTTTCAGGTAGAATTATGAACCCAAATCAACCAAAAAAATAAATAGGCTTTCTATGGCCCACTATTTGTGAGAGAGATGGCACGCTCAGGACTGGCACACAAGCCCAGAGGCCAATATTAATCTCCCATTTTTTTTTTTCCAGGGAAAATTTATAAACCCAATAAAAAAAATAATAATAAATAGGCTTTCTATGGCCCACTATCTGAGAGAGAGAGATGGCACGCTTAGGACTGGCACACAAGCCCAAAGGCCAATATTAATCTCCCACTGATTGATTGATTGATTTTTTCAGGTAGAATTATGAACCCAAATCAACCAAAAAATAAATAGGCTTTCTATGGCCCACTATTTGTGAGAGAGATGGCACGCTCAGGACTGGCACACAAGCCCAGAGGCCAATATTAATCTCCCACTTTTTTTTTTTTCCAGGGAAAATTTATAAACCCAATAAAATAATAAAAAAATAGGCTTTCTATGGCCCACTATCTGAGAGAGAGAGAGATGGCACGCTTAGGACTGGCACACAAGCCCAAAGGCCAATATTAATCTCCCACTGATTGATTTATTGATTTTTTCAGGTAGAATTTAGAACCCAAATCAAGCAAAAAAATTAATAGGCTTTCTATGGCCCACTGAGTGAGAGATGGCACACACAGGAGTAAGGAGTGGCACACAAGCCCTGAGGCCAATATTTTTCTCCCACTGATTGATGTTGTGATTTTTTCTGGTAGATTTTGGAACCCAAATCAAGCAAAAAAATAAATAGGCTTTCTATGGCCCACTGAGTGAGAGATGACACAGACAGAGATGGCACTCTAGCAGAAATGTCAATCTTAATCTCCCACAAAAAAAAAAAAAAAGGAACTGTCCTTCAATTACTATCTCCCTGCAGTAATCTCAGCCAGGTATGGCAGGCAGCAATAAGGAGTGGACTGATGCACAAATTAAATAAAAAGTGTGGACAAACAAACAAGATAGCTGTGCAGAAAGGAAGGAACAAGAGGATTTGTGCTTTGAAAAAAGCAGTTGGTTTGCACAGCGGCGTACACACAGCAATGCAGCTATCAGGGAGCCTTCTAGGGCAGCCCAATGAGCTACAGCGCTGAGGAAAAAAAAAAAAAAGGAGCTTCCACTGTCCCTGCACACCGAAGGTGGTGTTGGGCAGTGGAAATCGCTACAGCACAAGCGGTTTTGTGGTTAATGGACCCTGCCTAACGCTATCCCTGCTTCTGACGAAGCGGCAGCAACCTCTCCCTAAGCTCAGATCAGCAGCAGTAACATGGCGGTCGGCGGGAACTCCCCTTTATAGCCCCTGTGACGCCGCAGACAGCAAGCCAATCACTGCAATGCCCTTCTCTAAGATGGTGGGGACCAGGACCTATGTGATCACGCTGCCCACACTCTGCGTTTACCTTCATTGGCTGAGAAATGGCGCTTTTCGCGTCATTGAAACGCGACTTTGGCGCGAAAGTCGCGTACCGCATGGCCGACCACGCACAGGGGTCGGATCGGGTTTCATGAAACTCGACTTCGCCAAAAGTCGGCGACTTTTGAAAATGTTCAACCCGTTTCGCTCAACCCTAGTGATGACCCAAATGATGGTACAGCCGCGAGACTTGGGCAAACCCATGACAAAGTCCATCCCGACCATTTCCCAGGGCCTATCTGCCACCGGCAAGGGATAGAGCAACCCAGCTGGCCTTTGACGCGGAGATTTATTTTTGGCGCAGGAGACACACGCCAGAATTTAAATCCCTGACATCCCGGACCATATGCGGCCACCAGTACGTCCTCGCCAGTAGCTCAGATGTCCTCTTTGTCCCAAAGTGTCCACCCACTCTTGACGAATGAGCCCAAGAGAGAACCTCCGGTCGCAAATTAATGGGCACAAAAGTCTTGCCCGGAGGCACAGACTCAAGTGAAACCGGCGCTACAGTTCTCAGGCTCTCAGAAGGAACAATAAGCCGAGGCTCCTCTTCCTCCTCTTCAGTTGACATAAGGGAGCGAGAGAGAGCATCAGCACGAATATTCTTCTCCCCGGTGAGAAAATGAAGAGAAAAGTGGAACCGGGAAAAGAACAAGGACCATCTGGCTTGGCGAGAATTTAGCCGCTGGGCTGTTTGTAAGTAGACCAAATTTTTGTGGTCAGTGTAAACCTGGAAGGGAAGCCGCGCACCTTCCAGAAGATGTCTCCACTCTGAAAAGGCCAACTTCATTGCTAGCAGCTCCCTATCCCCGATGGAGTAGTTTCTCTCCGCTGGCGAGAAGGTCTTAGAGAAGAAGAAGCATGGATGCTTCCGACCTTGAGCATCCTTCTGATAGAGGACTGCTCCAGCACCAACGGATGAGGCATCCACCTCCATTAGGAATGGCTTATCCACATCGGGACGATGTAAGATGGGAGCGCTAGCAAAGTGGGACTTAATAGAAGTGAAGGCCTTGGAGACCTCTTCCGACCACAATTTAGGATTCGCTCCCTTCTTGGTGAGGGCTACCAAGGGAGCTACCAGAGTTGAGAAGTGGGGAATGAACTGGCGGTAATAGTTAATGAACCCCATAAAGCGCTGCACCGCTTTAAGAGAATGGGGCTCTTGCCAGTCCATCACAGCCTGTAGTTTGGCAGGATCCATAGCCAATCCCTGGGCGGAGATGATATAGCCCAGGAACGGCAAAGACCCCTGCTCAAACATACACTTCTCCAACTTAGCGTAAAGAGAGTTTGCCCGTAGGAGGTCGAAGACTCTGCCAACATCTCTCCGGTGGGAGTCAATATCTGGAGAAAAGATGAGAATATCATCCAGATAGACTACAACTGAGGTGGAAAGCATATCCCGGAAGATGTCGTTGACAAAGTCTTGAAAAACGGCTGGGGCATTACAGAGCCCGAAGGGCATCACCAGATACTCATAGTGCCCATCTCTGGTGTTAAACGCCGCTTTCCATTCGTCCCCCTCACGGATGCGAATCAGGTTGTAAGCACCCCGCAGATCTAATTTAGTAAACACTCTAGCTCCCCGAAGCCTATCAAAGAGCTCGGATATCAAGGGCAAAGGATACTTGTTCTTAATGGTGATAGCGTTAAGACCCCTGTAGTCTATGCATGGACATAGTTCCCCATTCTTCTTCTGCACGAAGAAGAACCCTGCCCCAGCAGGTGACACTGACTTCCTGATAAACCCTCTTGCCAGATTCTCTTGAATGTACTGAGACATGGCCTCCGTCTCCGGGAGAGATAATGGATAAACTCGACCCCGGGGAGGCTCCGCACCAGGCAAGAGATCGATAGGACAGTCATAGGGGCGATGGGGCGGAAGGGTCTCCGCCGCCTTTTTGTAGAACACGTCTGCGTAAGACCAATATTGCTTGGGGAGAGAAGATAGATCTGCGGGTACCTCAGTAGTAGCAACCTGAACGCACTCTCGGTGACACCTACCCCCACATGATTCACCCCATCCCAGAATTCTGCCAGAGGACCACTCGATGTGAGGAGAGTGGTACCGTAGCCAAGGTATTCCCCAACAGGACCTCATCAATACCCTCAGGAATGATGAGCAGAGAAATAATCTCCTGATGGGATGGCGACATGGACAGAGTAACAGGGATGATCTGATGTGTTATCTGTGCGGGGAGTGTCGACCCATTCACCACTCGTACCGTTACTGGTTGAGATAGCATAACCAGGGGTATTGCGTGACGTTGGGCGAAGGCAGAAGACATAAAATTGCCCTCCGCCCCAGAATCCACGCAGAGGTCTACCGAGTGGGAGGATGAGCCAAAGGTAATTGTCCCCTTAAAGGACAATTTGGAGGCAAACGTCGCAGTGTCTAGTGCACCTCCACCTACTACCACTAGACGCTGACGTTTCCTCGACCGCTGATGACATCTGGTGGCAAGATGTCCTGACTGTTGGCATACATGGCAACCCTGGAGTGCACGAGCGGTCTGGGACTTAGATCCCGCTCGTGACACCACCTTAGGTTCCTGGAACTCAGGAGCCTGGACTGGAGATTCCAAAGGTTTGGCGAAGGTGGGAGCCAGCCGAAACCTCTGCCTACACTGGGCTCGCTCTAACCTCCGCTCGTGAAAACGGAGGTCAATGCGAGTAGCTACTGTTATTAACTCTTCCAGTGTGGCGGGAACCTCCCTAGTGGCCAGAGCATCCTTAACGTGGTCAGCCAGCCCCCTCCAAAATATAGGGATAAGGGCTTTATCCGACCACTCCAGCTCAGATGCTAGAGTGCGGAAATGGACGGCAAAAAGGCTGACCAAGGACAAGCCCTGAGTCAGTGCCAACAGTTGGAGCGCCGTGTCATGGTTGACACGAGGTCCTAGAAAGACCTGTTTCAGAGTGCTCAGGAATAACGGAGCACTCTGCACCACATGATCGCCACGCTCCAACAGCGGCGTAGCCCACTGCAACGCCCTGTCCGACAATAAGGAAATTATAAAGCCCACCTTAGCCCGCTCTGTAGGGAAACGAGAGGCCAGAAGCTCGAGATGTATTGAGCACTGACTCACGAAACCCTTACAGGACTTACTGTCACCAGAAAATTTCTCTGGTAGCGGGAGGCGAGATAGCGTCGGTACAGGGGCGGCAGTGGACAAGGTAGCTGCAGCCACACTTGCAGCCTGAACAGCGACAGCAGTAACATCCACAGCTGAGGTTGAACGCTCAAGAGCCGCCAACCTTCCCTCCAGCTGCTGGATGTACCGCTGTAAACGCTGGTCATCCGCCATTTTACTAGCCAGACCCTGGCGCTAGTATTCTGTTAGGACTGGCGGAACGCACCAAAACAGATGGTATAGATGCGTTCGCAGTCCGGGGTCCACCGTGCAGGTGAAAACCTGCTGCTAGCAATTAGCAGACTATATGGCGGTACACTAAAGTATGCACGCGTGGGTTAACCTCACCCAGCGTGAAAGAAGCAATCCTGTTAAGGCACAGGACCGCGGTACCACACCTAAAGCGCGAGCAAGTAGTCAGCGAACTCAACCCCAACTAGGATTGAAGTCCGATTAGACCCTTGCTGGCACAACACCGCAACTGGGTGTGTAAGGAAACTGAAGAGCAATATTAAGGCACAAGAGTGCATGCAGTGCCGCACTGACGAACGCCACTAACCACCCAGGCTTGGGTAAGGAAAGCACAGAGGAAGTGCACGGCGCCGTACTGGTGGTCACAGCAACTGGACGCTATAATGTGTGACTAGTGCTGTAGGATAAGTCGGGCGCTAGGTAGCAGCCATACACCTTCCGCGAACAGTCATTCAATAGGGTAGGGGTATCCAAGGACGACTTGCACTCACAACATACACACATTAGCAATTGTAAGACAATACTAGCGCATGGCCGTGCGGTCATGCGCAGTTTATATAGCTGCAGCACAGGAAGTGGCCACAGCACCTTTGCCCTTCCAAGACCGGCCAAGAGGACCAATGGAATGTGCTGCAGAGCCTGAGCACATGACCCTCGATCTCCAACGGGAGATCTTACCCTGGGCATGCTCAGTACGTGCAGACAAGGACTTAGTCCCAGAGAAGTCCGCTCGCTGCTGACCACCACTGACTTTAATGGCAGAGACTGGAGAAGCAGCAGTAACTCTCACAACAGAGTGAGAATGAGCAAGACGCTGGGACCGACGTCTTTGCTGAGCAGACTCCACTGCGGCTGGACAAGAATGGGAGACCGCAGCGAAGGTGGCTCGAGATTCCCCCTGTGCAGAAGCGGGAACTCAACACCTACAGCCCAATTTTTTTTATGTTAGGCCTTCAAAGCCTGTCTGTGGTCCCTTCTTTCTACTACTCCTCCACTGACCAGACCACTGCTGCCCGTGTACCCCTGGAACCTATTTTAAAGTGCCTACAGCCCAATTTTTTTTATGTTAGGCCTTCGAAGCCTGTCTGCGGTCCCTCCTTCCACTAGGCCTCCACTGACCTGTCTACTGCTGCCCGTGTACCCCTGGAACCAATTATAAAGTGCCTACAGCCCAATTTTATTATGTTGGCCTTCGAAGCCTGTCTGCGGTCCCTTCTTTCTACTACTCCTCCACTGACCAGACCACTGCTGCCCGTGTACCCCTGGAACCTATTTAAAAGTGCCTACAGCCCAATTTTTTTATGTTAGGCCTTTGAAGCCTGTCTGCGGTCCCTTCTTTCTACTACTCCTCCACTGACCAGACCACTGCTGCCCGTGTACCCCTGGAACCTATTTTAAAGTGCCTACAGCCCAATTTTATTATGTTAGGCCTTCGAAGCCTGTCTGCGTTCCCTTCTTTCTACTACTCCTCCACTGACCAGACCAATGCTGCCCGTGTACCCCTGGAACCAATTATAAAGTGCCTACAGCCCAATTTTTTTTATGTTAGGCCTTCGAAGCCTGTCTGCGTTCCCTTCTTTCTACTACTCCTCCACTGACCAGACCACTGCTGCCCGTGTACCCCTGGAACCTATTTTAAAGTGCCTACAGCCCAATTTTTTTATGTTAGGCCTTCGAAGCCTGTCTGCGGTCCCTCCTTCCACTAGGCCTCCACTGACCTGTCTACCGCTGCCCGTGTACCCCTGGAACCAATTATAAAGTGCCTACAGCCCAATTTTATTATGTTAGGCCTTCGAAGCCTGTCTGCGGTCCCTTCTTTCTACTACTCCTCCACTGACCAGACCACTGCTGCCCGTGTACCCCTGGAACCTATTTTAAAGTGCCTACAGACCAATTTTATAATGTTAGGCCTACTACGCCTGTCTGCGGTCCCTCCTTCCACTAGTCCTCCAGTGACCAGTCCACTGCCGCCCGTGTACCCCTGGAACCTATTTCAAAGTGCATACAGCCTACTTTTTTTCTTTAATTTATAATTATAAAGCCCAGATCGACTACGCTGTACCACGGTAAGAGCTACCCAGTCGTCACTTCTTTTGCGAGAAAAGCCATCCCAGCCCTCCACCATCATGTAAAAATCCGCATTGTCCATGCTCTCAGGCTATCTAATAGTAGAAAGGTGCACCTGACAACAGATGCATGGACCAGTAGGCATGTCCACGAAAGGTTACATGTCCATTACGGCGCACTGGGTTAATGTTGTGGATGCATGGTCCACAAGGGACAGCCTACTAAGTCTGTCTGCAGTCCAAAATAGAAATTGTCCTCCGCTTACCACACCAATGCTGCCTGTGTACCCCTGGAACATTTTATAAACTCCATTGACCAAAATTTTGGGTTTAAAGCCTACTACCAGTGTCTGCCGCTCCAAGGTGTTCTCCGGGTTGCCTTTTCTGAGCTTTGATCTTCAGGCTCTCGTTTAGTAGTTTTTTTAAATCTAACTGCAGTGGGGCTAGTACTTGGGTTGGGGCCTACTACCTGTGTCTGCCGCTCCAAGGTGTTCTCCGGGTTGCCTTTTCTGAGCTTTGATCTTCAGGCTCTCGTTTAGTAGTTTTTTTTAAATCTAACTGCAGTGCAGCTAGTACTTGGGTTGGGGCCTACTACCAGTGTCTGCCGCTCCAAGGTGTTCTGCAGGTTGCCTCTCCATTGCTTCAATCTTCTGGCTCTCGTTTAGTAGTTGTTGAAAACAACACTGCATGCGGCCTACAAGTTGGGTCAGGGGTGTAGAGACGGTGTGTTCCACTCCAAGGTGTTCCCCAGGTTGCCTCTCCATTGCTTCAATCTTGAGGCTCTTCTTAAGTAGTTGTTGAAAACAACACTGCATTCGGCCTACAAGTTGGGTCTGGGTTGTAGAGACGGTGTCTTCCGCTCCAAGGTGTTCTCCAGGTTGCCTTTCCTCAGCTTCTATCTTCAGGCTCTTGTTAAATAGTTGTTAAATGGAACAACTGCATTTGGCCTACTAGTTGGGTTGGGGCCTACTAACAGTGTCTGCCGCTCCTTGCTGTTCTCCTGGTTTCATGTCCTGAAATTCCATTTTCAGGCTCTCGTTAAGTAGTTGTTAATGTTAGACTGCATTTGGCCTACTAGTTGGGTTGGGGCCTACTATTGGTGTCTGCCGCTCCTTGCTGTTCTCCTCCACTGAACAAAGCTGTGCCGCCTGTTTACTACTGTTGCCAATTTCGAACTGCATTTAGACTACTTACTGATTTGGGCCTACTCTCTGTGTCAGCCTCTCATTACAGTTGTCCTCCACTGAACAAAGCAATGCCCCCTGGTTAGTCCTCTTACCAATTTTGAACTGCATTTAAACCACTTTATTCTTTGGGCCTATATCTGTGTTTCCTCCTCATCCTGCCCATTGCCCAGCCAGTGATAGATGAGTCTGCTGGTACATTGACCCATAACGCAACATTCCTCGTGCACGCTACACAGCAAGATTGTGACCCTGCTGAAAGTCAGGTTCCTCTTCCCGCATACCATACCACCTTACACGGGGACAAAGAGGAAGGTGCAGATGAAAGTGCAGGTTCCTTCATCAGGTGGGGGGAGGAATACTCGTTGGCGACGTCACTGGCACAGGGCCTCTCATAGTACGCAAAAGTGTCGCTGCCGGTGGGAGGCGCCCCCGCCGTGCAAACACACCGCCGCACTTTGAGGGGCCCTGTGCCAGTGCCAATGCCAACGAGTGGGCCCCCCCTGCTTGCTCAGGATCACAGCACTTGCAAAGTTTAAATACTTACCTTACCTTAACTATTATTATAAGGGAAATTAAGATTGACAAGCTTCATTAAGAATAATGCATGGTTTTGGCATTAAAATGGGCACTCTAGGTGTTTTCCTGGCCCCCACTCACTGCCGACTATGCTGCCCCATTGACTTGCATTGGGTTTCGTGTTTCGGTCGATCCCGACTTTACGTCATAATCGGCCGATTTCACTCGACCCGACTATTGAGATAGTCGGGTTTTGCGAAACCTGACTCGACTCTAAAAAAGTCAAGGTCGCTCAACCCTAATCACTAGTGATCCCAGTATTACCTGCACACTAACACTATATACAGAGCTCCTGTTTATAATATCACTGGTTATCCCTGTATTACCTGTACACTGACACGATAAACAGAGCTCCTTTGTATAATGGGGCAGCACGGTGGCGCAGTGGTTAGCACAGCAGCCTTGCAACGCTGGAGTCCTGGGTTCAAACCCCACCAAGGACAACATCTGCAAAGAGTTTGCATGTTCTCTCCGTGTTTGCGTGGGTTTCCTCCGGGTACTCCGGCTTCCTCCCACATTCCAAAGATATATTGATAGGGAATTTAGATTGTGAGCCCCATGGGGGACAGCGATGATAATGTGTGTAAAGCGCTGCGGAATATGTTAGCGCTATATAAAAATAAAGATTATTATTATAATGTCACTTGTGACCACTGTATCATCTATCTATGTACTGACACTATATACAGAGCTCCTATGTATAATGTCACTGGTGATCACTGTATTACCTGTACACTGACAGCATATACAAAGCTTCCATGTAATGGCACTTAGTATTGTGTATGTTTGTTTTATTTATGATCAGTATTGTAGTATTCAGTCACTATGTGGTATCTGGTCATGGTGTGGTGGGATTTATTCCTTGTATGTGGTATTATTCGGTTACTATGTTATGGTAATATGTGATCTGGTCATGCGGGGCGGTATTTGTTCCTTGTTCATGGTATTATTCTGTCACTGTGTGGTGGTAATATGTCATCTGATCATGGTGTTGCAGTATTTGTTCCTTGTACTGTATGTAGTATTGTTCACTATGTGGTTGTAATATGTTGTCTGGTCATGGTGTGTTGATATTTGTTCCTTTGCATGTGGTATTATTCAGTCATTATGTGTTGGTAATATGTGGTCTGGTCATGGTGTGTTGATATTTGTTCCTTTGCATGTTGTATTATTCAGCCACTATGTGGTGGCAATATGTGATCTGGTCATGATGTGGCAGTATTTATTACTTGTATGTGCCATTATTCAGTCACTATGTGGCGGTAATATATGGTTTGATCATGGTATGGCAGTATTTGTTCCTTTTATGTGGTACTAGATGGAGCCCGATGCTACTGCATCAGGAGGGTCGTAATGTCACGATGGGGGCAGGCTTTGCAGCATTGAGAATCTCTCCCCCCATGTGCTCACCCACCTATCCACTGTCTCTTTCTCCATGTGCTGTCTTCTCCCGTCTGTGCTCTCTTTTTTGACCTGTCTACCCCATGTGCTATCCCCCTTGTCTGCTGTCACTCTCCTTCCTGTTTTTAGGAGGAGTCATGTTGGCATTGATATTTGCTTTTTAAAGGGGTTTTCCCACAAACGAAAGTTCATTTTATAAATTGTCTGTGTCTGACCTTGTTCAGAACATACCAGAGCTCCTGGGCAGGGGAGGAAGCAAAAGACAATACTGACATTACAGCAGGAGATCGCCGAGGATACTGTCACGCTGTAAGTGGTGTTAAAGGGGCAGGACGGCGTACTGGGGCCCGCATCTGTCCCTACCACTTTAATGGGGCCCTGGCTTTCCCTTATCTCGGGGGTACCTATGATGGTTAGGAGGCCCGAGCCGCCAGCGTATCATTGTCTCCTGTGCAGGCCCTATCAGTGGCCCCCTCTCCCCCCAAAGGAGGTGGACTGCACCAGTGTAATAATACAACAAATAACAGGGTATACAGACAAGGTAACTAAAAATCTCAAACTCACCAAATGCTCACACAACCACAGAGGAAACACAAAGAAGGGAAGAGAGGGAATAAACTAGGAAGGAAAACAGGTTAAACATGCAACCAAAACCGCAGACACCAATCGCTGTAATTAAACCTCCAACACCAACACTACGCTCCTTCAACCTCCAAGCCAGGCAGTAGAACTGATCACTGACAATAGCTGAAGTGGGGACTGGGTCTATATAGAGGATCAGATTACAAAATCCACTTCAGCTGAGAGAGACCCAGCTCTCAGCAACTCAGCAATAAAGTTAACTCCTGTACTGCTGGCACAAAGCAGCCAGCTCAGAATATAGGTGAAGAGCTTCTGTTCACTGTGTGTGAACGAGGCCTAGAGCGCTGCGGTTCTCTGGAACCTCTCTGTCATGATAGCCCCGTGACAGATACATTTTGTGAGGTAAAATATTGTGTTTAAAAACAGTCAGTGAAATATTTTACCTGATAAAAGATATCCTCTGTGATCCCCTGCTGTAATGTCAGTATTGTCATTTGCTTCCTCCCCTGCCCAAGAGATGTGGTATGCTCCGTACACAGTCAGACACAGACAATTTTTAAGATGAATTTTCGTTTGTGGGAAAACCTCTGTAATGTGACCGGCTTCCTCTGCCTGTAGACACGTCGTGCATCTGCCACCGGGATCAGCCGAATGATTCACTGTGCCTGCGCAGAATTCACGCAGGCGCAGTAAGTCAGACTGCCACCATCTATTTGCAGACAGATAGCGGCGGTCACATTAAAACTGCGCATGCGCTCCTCCTGTACAAAGATGGTTGTGGTCAGTTAATCATTTGGCTGATCCTGGCGGCAACATGTTCGCGCAGTGTTCCGCTGGTGGTACCTGCGCAAGAGGTTGCGTATGGCATATATAGTGTGTGTGTGTGGTGCGTACAGCGTATACAGTGTGTTTGTGTGTGTGTGGTGCGACGGTGTTCCACTGGTGGTACTGCGCAAGAGGCTGGTACCACCAGCAGTTTTCATATTGAGACACCCATCACTTGGGTGTCCCAATATTGAGGTTGGTGAACTTCTGCCGCTTGAAATTCTGGGATCCGGACACATCTGGGCGGAACAGGATATGAAGACATTACATGGTAAGTATATATTAAGATTATTCGGTTATTTGAGATGGTAATATGTGGCCTGGTCAGGATATGACTGTATTTGTAACTTTTATGTGGTATTAATGGTCATTTTAAAAAATGTATGTGACTCAGTCCCTTAAAGAAAAAATACCTAAAACCAGTATTGGGTATTTTAAGAATTTTTTAATAGGTTAGAGTAGAGTAGTGCTTGCCTAAAAGAGTCTACCTTGTTGTGATGGCGGCTTAAAAAATCTTTTGTTCAAAATAAAAGCTGCTGGTTATGTATGTGTTCTGGTGTTTGATGGGAACTGTTAATGTGTGATTGGTGAGGATGTGGGGCAGAAGTGGAGTTTTTCTAAGAATGGGCAGTGGGACTGTGAAAGGTTCGAGGGGTGAAGGCGGAGCTGGGGTGGCGCCTGGGTGGAGTCTCAAGGGGGCCCGAAAATTTTGCCAGTATGGGGCCCTGAAATTCCTGATGGAAGCCCTGTGCTCATGTGCTAGGTAAAGGCAGGTTACACTTTGAACAGTGCTTCAGAACATATCAATGACCCAGATATAACTGTGTGCATATACATCTGCTATCAACTCTCATTGCATAAAAATTACCAGCATGTAGTTTGTACTTTTATATATGGAAAAATGCACTGTGTTTTTCAATACACTTCAGGCAACCATATACCATCATTATACCTTTATACCATTATACATTTTTTTGGCCCATTTCTGTCCAATAGAACTCTACAGGCATAATCAGCAGATGAATTTGTAGATTTTCCTGTTATGTAGCTTTAAAGGAAAATTACCACATCTTTGCTTGTAGTAAGTTTCAGAACATAATCTTTGTTCAGAATGTAGGAATACATTTTTTGCTTTTTTGATGCAAAAGTGAAATAATAAAAATAAATAAAGATAAATTAAAGGAGTTGTCCAAATTTTTAAAAAACATGGCTGCTTTTTCCTAAAGAAACTCCTCACCTTGTCCACAAATTGTATGTGGTATTGCACCTTTGCCCTGTTCTTTTCAGTGGAGCTGAGCTGCAGTAACAAATACAACTCAGCTAAGCAAAAAATGGATGATATTGAATGATATCTAAAGATATATTACTATAGACTGTCAAAGCAAAGTCCAAACACCATTGCCCATTGGGAAGGTTTGTTTTCCGAGTAAATGTATTCATTTTTGGTCTTGACTGATGAATATGATGTGGTCTGCCTGTAAGAACTCAGCTATCTTTTTGCTACGTATCATCACACCTTAAAATGATTAATAGGCTATTCCCAACTGTTTTTTGGTCACTGTGAGGACAGCCTTCTTTTTATATATAGGTATGGTTACATACTATGTGCTTTGTTGATGTTTCCCCAAGGTCTGGTTTAGGGCCTTGCAGGGATTTTTTAGGGGCTGCTGCCGAGCAGCGGGGGCACCATTAACGTATCTTGTAGGGTGCCAACCTCCACTGGTAGATGATGGAGAAGGATGTATGCAGGGTAATAATAGCTTTGAATACATTATAGGGTTCTGACATCATTGGGTTAAACACCTGTCATCATTATCAGTTATCAGCTACTCCTTGCAAATTTTCTTGATCGGTCCCGGAGAGATATTTATATATATACTAGATGGTGGCCCGATTCTAACGCATCGGGTATTCTAGAATATGCATGTCCATGTAGTATATTGCAAAGCCCACGTAGTATATTGCCCAGCCACGTAGTATATTGCCCAGCCATGTAGTATATTGCACAGCCACATAGTATATTGCCCAACCACGTAGTATATTGCCCAGCCACGTAGTATATTGCCCAGTGACGTAGTATATTGCGCAGACACGTAGTATATTGCCCAGTTATGTAGTATATTGCCCAATCACGTAGTATATTGTGCAGCCACGTAGTATATTGCCCAATTATGTAGTATATTGCCCAGTCATGTAGTATATTGCCCAGTCACATAGTATATTGCCCAGCCACGTAGTATATTGCCCCGTGACGTAGTATATTGCGCAGCCACGTAGTATATTGCCCAGTCACGTAGTATATTGCCCAGCCACGTAGTATATTGCCCAGTGACGTAGTATATTGCGCAGACACGTAGTATATTGCCCAGTTATGTAGTATATTGCCCAGTCACGTAGTATATTGTGCAGCCACGTAGTATATTGCCCAATTACGTAGTATATTGCCCAGTCATGTAGTATATTGCCCAGTCACATAGTATATTGCCCAGCCACGTAGTATATTGCCCAGTGACGTAGTATATTGCGCAGCCACGTAGTATATTGCCCAGTTACGTAGTATATTGCCCAGTCATGTAGTATATTGCCCAGCCACGTAGTATATTGCCCAGTGACGTAGTATATCGCACAGCGATGTAGTATACAGCACAGAGCCACGTAGTATATTGGCCAGTAACGTAGTATATTGCCCAGTGATGTAGTATATTGCTGAGTGACGTAGTATACAGCACAGAGCCACATAGTATATTGCACAGCAAAGTAGTATACAGCACAGAGCCATGTAGTATATTGGCCAGTCACGTAGTATACAGCACAGAGCCACATAGTATATTGGCCAGTCACGTAGTATATTGTCCAGCTACGTAGTATATTGCCCAGCCAGGTTTGTCACAGGTGAAAAATAAAAAATAAACATATACTCACCTTTCCGAAGGCCCCTTGTAGTCCACGGCAGCTTGCGGTCCCAGGGTTGGTATCAGAGCACAGGACCTGAGATGACGTCGCGGTGTCATGGCAGGTCTCTGTAGCGCAGGCGTGCAGGGCCTGTGATGACGTCGCGGTCACATGACTGTGACATCATGGCAGGTCCTTCTGCCATACCATCTTTGCCACCAGAAACTGCAGCGGAAGATGGCGGCTGGCGGGGGCCGCTCAGCGGACTACGGAGGGTAAGTATAGCAGGTTTATTTATTTTTTATTATTTTTAACATTACATTTTTTACTATTGATGCCGCATAGGCAGCGTCAATAGTAAAAAGTTGGGGACACACAGGGTTAATAGCGGCGGTAACGGAGTGCATTTCCCGCGGCATAACGCGGTCCGTTACCGCCAGCATTAACCCTGTGTTAGCGGTGACCAGAGGGGAGTATGCGGGCTACAGGCACTGACTGCGGGGAGTAAGGAGCGGCCATTTTCTTCTGGATTGTGCCCGTCGCTGATTGGTCGCGGCAGCCATGACAGGCAGCTGGTGAGACCAATCAGCGAATGAATAACCGTGACAAAAAGAAGGACAGACAGACAGAAAGACGGAAGTGACCCTTAGACAATTATATAGTAGATTAGATGGTGGCCCGATTCTAACGCATTGGGTATCCTAGAGTATGTAGTTTATTTATAACCAATCAGCGAAGCACGGTTCAAATTCCGCACCAATTCGCGGCAGGACTGCTCCTGTTGCTAATTAGTCGCAGCCGGCCAGGTGCGACCAATCAGCGAAGCGTGGTTCAATTTCCATGCCAATTCGCGGCTGGACTGCTGCTGTCGCTGATTGGTCGGGGCCGGCCGCAACCAGTCAGCAAAGCGTGGTTCAAATCCCGTGCCAATTCGCGGCTGGACTGCACCTGTCGCTAATTGGTCACGGCCGGCTGGGCGCGACCAATCAGCGAAGCGTGGATCAAATCCCACGCCAATTCGTGGCCAGACTGCACCTGTCACTGATTGGTCACGGCTGGCTGGGCGCGACCAATCAGTGAAGCGGTGTTTGAATCCCGCACCAATTGGCACGACAAATCAACGAAGCAGTGTTTAAATTCCACGCCAATATCGCTGATTGGTCGCAGTCGGCCGGGCGCGACCAATCAGCGAAGCGGTGTTTAAATCCCACACCAATATCGCTGATTGGACGTGGCTGGCCGGGCATGACTAATCAGCAAAGCGTGGATCAAATCCTGCTCCCATTCGCGGCTGGACTGCACCTGTCGCTGATTAGTTGCCTCCGGCTTGGCACGACAATTCAGTGAAACGGTGTTTTAGTCCCACGCCAATATTGCTAATTGGTCGAGGCCAGCTGGCCGTGACCAATCAGTGAAGCATGGTTCAAATCCCGCGATAATTCGTGGCCGGACTGCACTTGTCGCTAATTGGTCGTGGCCAGCCGGGCACGACCAGTCACCGAAGCCGTGTTTAAATCCCACGCCAATATCGCTGACTGGTTGCGGGCGGCCAGGCGCGACCAATCATTGAAGCGGTGTTTAAATCCTGCACCAATATCGCTGATTGGTCGAGGCTGGCTGGGCGCCACCAATCAGCGGCGCGGGATTTCCTTTACAGACAACAGACAGAATTAGACGATTATGTAGTAGATGATCTTCTGTTTGATATATCTGTATTCCCTTGGACATATTATTAATAAACCACAAAAGTGTTTGTCCTAGGAATGTCTTGGTTTTGGTATATTTTGCCTGGGTCTGCATGTTATGTGTCCCTCTTCCACTTAGGGTCATATAGAGCGAGTAGGGATAGCCACCGAGGAGCGGGGGTGCCACTATCATATCCCCCTAGGGTGCCAACCTCCTCTAGTAGGCAGGCAACAGGAGAGGGAATAGGCTAGGGTGTGGGTAGTTACTCCCCATATTTTTTTGCTTGTATGTCTGTTTTTGGATGTGAATCATCCTTTTAATGTATATTTAATTAATAGTAATTTTTTAGGTCTTTTTTCTATGTTAAATATATTATATAGAGATCATACACTATACTCCTCTTTTCATTTACTACCTTTAAGAACTCCTATAGCTTCCACATGTCTTCAGTCCTAAGCAAAGACATCTCCCCAAGCAACATCTTCCTCCTAAGAGAACTTCTTGTTATTCTATAAGGGCATTGTATTTTTGTTATGTGGATGGTATCACATTGTTTGAAATTTATTAATATAATATTATTAAATAATATTTGTAGTTTAATTCAAGTTTTGGAAAAGGTTATAATTCTGCATGGAAGTGTTTACTACTGTCCTGTAACTTCCGCAATATTAAATGAACTTACGGCTTAGGACATTTCACACCTACTGAAAAAGTGTGTATTCAAAAGAGTCTTGAAGAAAAACATAGCTGATGTGAAAAATAATAAAAAGCTGGTGTCACAGCCATTAGTTACAATCTCTCTCTACAAATAAAGGCTGTTGTTTTGATTCATGCCTGGACTTTTTGTACTTAGGTCTCTGCAATTTAATGATTTTTAAAGATAACAAGCTGTACAAACAGGTTTGCTAATCCAAAACAGATTTAAATGTTCTGAATTGGCCTACATTAGTTGAATCATACAGTTCGTAGCAAACTTTGGTTAGCAAACAGCATTTTTAAGGATCCATGTTATATTTAAGCATATATATATATATTTTCCATGTTGACATTTCCTGTTATGAAATATTAATAATAATATCAGGTTTACAAAATATTATAAAAAAAATACAAAGCAGCACATAGTAAACTCATTTAGCATTTAATTGGCCAATTTATGTGCTAAGTATTCTCGTTTTTTTCCTATTTTCTATGCAATCTTCCACTCGTTCCACTCGAGAGATGGGCCTCTTCCTGCATGACTGTATAGAGAGACCTGTCAGTCATTGGCAGTGAGAAGGGAGAAGCCACTGGGGACTGGCCTTTTTGACTAGTCACTCATGCATCTTGAGATGTTAGCCTGACTGCCATGCATATGTGACCTAGTCAGGCAGTAAAAATCTCCTGTTGATAAAGCACAGATTGTATTGAAAGCACAACACACATCCAGTAGGTGATACATCCTTGTAATCAGGCTCACTTGTTCTATATTAAGCTGCTCTCAGAATAAAAAGCAAAAACCTGCGAGTACCCTTAACTTTTCTTATGCTGCACTGCCCTGGACTACAATTCCCAGCAGCCTTAGCTCCTCTTTACATACTAGAAGAGAAGGAATAGCAGAGAAAGGGACCGATTAGCTGAGCAAGCTGGAAAAGTAATAAGGAACTAGCTGGGCATGAGGACATGTGTGTTCCTCTCCATTAAAGGGGAGAATCTAACGTTGGAGAGCAGTGAATAGAGACACAGAGTCAGTGCTTATAGCTCAGCAGCTCAGTTTGTGAGGGGAGAAGAGAATCCTGGAACTAGAGCACATCTGCAGATCAATGAGCCTTTGTGAATGAGCCTTCATAGAGGGTTTTTTCAGCCATGTGTTGAGTGGTCTTCTTGCATATAATATTTGAATTAGTAATAAATACGGTACATATAACCAATAAATACATTTTGGCATGTGCAATCAAGAACACTTCTAGTAATATTTTATCTATATAAACCATTACCTCCAGACACATTCTCATCAAACAGTGGGTACAGAAAGTCTTCAGACCCCTTTAAATTTTTCACTTTTTGATTCATTGCAGCCATTTGGTAAATTCAAAGCAGTTAATTTTTTTCTCATTAATGTACACTCTGCACCCCATCTTGACTGAAAAAAACAAAAATGTAGTAATGTTTGCAAATTTATTATAATAGAAAAACTGAAATACTCCTTTGCTATTTTAGCTGTGTGCTTAGGGTCATTGTCTTGTTGGAAGGTGAACCTTTGGCCAAGTCTGAGGTCCATAGCACTCTGGAAGAGGTTTTCATCCAGGATATCTCTGTACTTGGCCTCATTCATGTTTCCTTCAATGACAACCAGTCAAAACATCCCCATTGAATGATGATGCCACCACCATGTTTCACTGTTGGACCTGTATTGGGCAAGTGATGATCAGTGCCAGGTTTTCTCCACACATACCACTTAGAATTATCACCAAAAAGGTCTATCTTCATCTCATCAGACCAGAGAATCTTATTTCTCATAGTCTGGGAGCCCTTTATGTGTTTTTTAGCAAACTCTATGCAGGCTTTCATATGTCTTGAACTGAGGAAAGGCTTCAATCAGGCCACTCTGCCATAAAGGCCTGACTGGTGGAGGACTGCAGTTATATTTGACTTTGTGGAACATTCTCCCATCTCGATACTCCATCTCTGGAACTCAGCCACAGTGATCTTGGAGTTCTTCTTAACCTCTCTCACCAAAGCTCTTCTCCCACGATTGCTCAGTATGGCTGGATGGCCAGGTCTAGGAAGACTTCTGGTGGTCCCAAACGTCTTCCATTTATGGATTTTGGAGGCCACTGTGCACTTAGGAACTTTGAGTACTGCAGAAATTCTTTTGTAACCTTCTGTCACTTGCCACAATTCTGTCTCTGAGCTCCTTGACCAGTTCCTTTGACCTCATGATTCTCATTTGGTCTGACATGCACTGTGAGCTGTGAGGTCTTATATAGACAGGTGTGTGCCTTTCCAAATCAAGTCCTATCAGGTTAAATAAACACAGTTGGACTCCAATGAATGAGTAGAACCATCTCAAGGATGATCACAAGGAAATAGATAGCATGTGACTTAAATAAGATTGTCTGAGCAACGGGTCTGAATACTTATGACAATGTGATATTTCAGTTTTTCTTTGTAAACATTTCTACATTTCTGTTTTTTTTTCAGTCAAGACGGGGTGCAGAGTGTACATTAATAAGAAAAAAATGAACTTTTTTGAATTTACCAAATGGCTGCAAAGAATCAAAGAGTGAAAAATTTGAAGGGGTCTGAATATTTTCCATACCCACTGTATATGATAACTCAGAGATAGTAAAGAAATTATATATATATATATATATATATATATATATATATATATATATATATATATATAAACCTTATAAAATATTTCCAGTTTTCATCTATACAGTTAAAGTTTCCCTGCTGGCAAACCACACAGTTTTCTAATAATAGTGCTTGCTCCTTCACTTTACATGAGTCAAGCCAAGTGTTTTATTCTTCCTTTTTCTTTGCTTCTCAAATATTCGTCATTACATGCCAGCGGCTTACACTTTATTAAAACTAAACTGGTGGTCATGTATGAAGACATTTTAACGAATTACTGAGGCATATGACTTGAAAGACAAGACAAAGTGAATGTCTCACATAATCAAGGAAATAATTAGCAAATCCAATTTTTATTGAGTATTGAGTAACGTCTACATGGTTGAGTAACTTATGACATCTCAAATGTCTTTTTGTTGGAGTGCATTTTTATTTTCAGAAATAGGGAGTTAGTTTAAATAATAGAAAGACTTGCATGCATGGTCGTGGCATTGGAACAGCAGAACAACTACAGAGCAGTGAATGAAGGGAGTGCTACATTTAAAGAGAATCTGTCAGCAGGTTTTTGCTATGTAATCTGATGAGAGCATGAAGTAGGGGATTAGACACAGATTTAAGTGCCATGTCATTTATTGGGCTCTGTGCTGTTGTTTTAACGCTAAGTTTTTTATTAGCAGGCCATTAATACTGCCGGAATAGGTATTATGTGCCCACTAGGCCAACTACACCGCCACCACTGATTAGCAGCTCATTGTTAATATGCAATGTGCTCAGAAAGCTGCAGTGTGGGCGAGAGCAGCTTTCTTAGCTCTGCTTCATGTTACATCTATGAACTCTGAATGTGTCAGATCGGCTGCACCCAGTAAACTAAGTGAAACATCATTGGATTCAGGGTCTCTTTTCCTATATTATGCTGCTCTTAAATGAAGCATCAAAAAAACCTGGTGACAGATTCACTTCAATGAAAAACAAAAGTGGGTATGTTTTACATTGGATTCACACATGCAGATTTTGGGTCAAGCACGGTAGAGCAAAAAATAAAGATAAATGTTTCAAAACGTTATTAATAAATGCATTTTGAAAGTTGACAGATTTCCACCCTAAAAATGTCCACTTTGTCATCTGTCTTAAATATCTTTTTGTCCATGTGAATGTCCATTTTATGTCAATACGTCAGTAATAATTACATTTTTTATCCTTATTGCAAGTATACATTATCTATTTTTGTTGTTTTTCTTTGCTTTGATTCATTTTATCAGATTTTGCCTATGTGTGTCTGATTGGGCCATAAATAATGGGTATAAAGACGGTTTATCTGTATTTCGCATCTGTACTACCTCTCCCATATTTAATTTTTGTTTCTGAGAACTAACGTTTGAACCAATTATTGTATCAGTACATAAGATCTTTTCTGTTTTAAGTAGACTTGATCCTCTTTTCTGGAGTTTGTACAATAATTTCTGCAACTTTAAATCGGTTACATACAACTGAATGAAGATATTTGGCAGCCAGCACATGGAGCCCAATCCATTAACACTAGTGTTTCCTATGCCAGTCTCAGGAACATTCAGGATTATATTGTCCGCCTTGACAATGAATGAGGCATAACTGACTCGCCAGAATTGTTAGACCAGTCAGTGGCAAAAATCCTGGGACGGCTTTGAAAAAGCAAATGTCGCAAAGTTATGGGCAACATCAAGTTGCGCAAAAATGTACGACTTTCCAAGGTGTTTTACCTCAGTATTCTTTGCTGAATCGGGATCAAGTATTTCTTCAAACCCTATTCACTTAAATGAGACTGTATTTCCACAAGGACATGACTGGTTGATCCTCTTTTGTTGTTAAGTAGTCGCTTATATTTCTTATTACATTTCATTGGGACCTTGTAAAGCTGCAGTGTAACCAGTTGATTTGATCTTGGGGAAACCAATAACTCCAAGAATATCTCCAAGCACGTAGACATGATTAATGTGCCATCTTTTTTGTCCATTTCAGGCCTGAGTGCGATGCACTGATTTAAATCTGTGTGAAGTGCATTGGTCTATGATGCTGGGAAATGTTGGAATTGATTTGTGCTGTATTACAGAGATATTGTAATGAACCATATAGATGCTCAGTGAGCCAACACCAAGACATCTGAGGCATGGGGTATAGTCATGTATCACTAATAATCATGTCATCAGTCTGTATCACATTGCCTAGGTTACAAAGTGGAGGGAGCAAAGTGTGGAATACATCAATGCAACAGAAATTGCCTTACACGGCAGTGAGGCAAGTAGTATGCTGGAGGTTCACTTGTTGTCATTCCTATTTTTCATATATGTCACTATCCTGAAGACCTGGGAACAACATATGGTTAACTAAAACTGTCTGGTGTAAAATATTTATCATCTTTCATTTATTTGGTGTATTCAATGGGTTAAACAGCTGTAAAAGCGATTTTAATGTAGGGCTCATGCTATATTTTTATATCCTATATTATGTTTCAGTAAAGGATAAAATATGGATAATTAAACAATGGAAATTAAGGATAGTTTGAGATGGTGTAGAAATATATTAAATTATCAGCAGTGCTATCGACAAATATGTGTTGGAAAGTAGGGTCACAGGAGATCAGGTATAGCGTTGCAGGACATCTGGTCTATGCTCATTTCCTACGAGCTAAACATGCATAGTTTATGGGAATTGGCACAAATGCTCCATAATAAAATCATCAAAACAGGACCACTGAAACCTGGGAATAAGGTAGTTTGATGGATCCAATAGTAAATCTATTTAATTTTGATAAAACAAATAGAATTTACCAAAGCTGTATCATTTTTTAAATTATGAATAGATAGATAGATAGATAGATAGATAGATAGATAGATAGATAGATAGATAGATAGATAGATATGAGATAGATTGATAGATGGATATGTGACAGATAGATAGATAGATAGATAGATAGATAGATAGATAGATAGATAGATAGATAGATAGATAGATAGATAGATATGAGATAGATTGATAGATGGATATGTGACAGATAGATAGATAGATAGATAGATAGATAGATAGATAGATAGATAGATAGATATGAGATAGATTCATAGATGGATATGTGATAGATAGATATATATGGGATAGATAGATACTGTAGACAGATAGATAGATAGATAGATAGATAGATAGATAGATAGATAGATAGATAGATATGGGATAGATTGATAGATGGATATGTGATAGCTAGATAGATAGATAGATAGCAGATAGATTGATAGATAGATATGGGATAGATTGATAGATGGATATGTGATAGATATTAGATAGATAGATAGATAGATAGATAGACATAGGCTCTATGCGGGCTTGCCGGGGCACTCTGCGGGCTGCTGGGGGTCTGTGTAGGCATTGTCTGATGGGACTACAAGTCCCATCAGATGATGCCTGCAACAGTGACAGTGATTGACACATTAGTCAATGATGGGACAGTAGTAGTCCCATCATCCGGCTAATGTGTTGAATGTAAAAAAAAAATACTACATACATACTACATACATACTACAAACATACTACATACAATACATTCATACATTACATACAATACATACATACAGACATACAGTACATTAAATATAGAGTTCATACTCACCATTACTTGTCACTTTGATCCCCGAAGCCAGTGTCATCTGTAAAAAAGATTAAAATAACAAACAAGCAATATACTCCCTGTCCACAGAAATCCACGAGTGTCTTACGACGATCTCCCGTGGAGAACGGCAGCATCAGCTGTTGTAACCGCTCTCTAGAGGCTCCAGGAACACAACGACGGGAGGAAGGTATCCTTCCGCACTGTATTCCTCCGCCGCTGTAAAAAATATAGTCCCTACTCTCACTTTTGGCATTGCTGTATGAGAAATTTTCCCACGCAGCAATTGCCATAAAGTGAGACTTTGTCCTAAGGTAACCTCCTAGCCACACAGAGCCCCAGCAAGCCCGCACAGAGCCCTGGCAAGCCCGCATAGAGCCCCAGCAAGCCCGCACAGAGCCCCCACAAGCCGTACAGAGCCCCGGCAAGCCCACACAGAGCCCCCGCAAGCCACACAGAGCCCCGGCAAGCCCGCACAGAGCCCCAGCAAGCCCGTACAGAGCCCGGGCAAGCCCACACAGAGCCCCAGCAAGCCCGCGTAGAGCCCCAGCAATCCCGCACAGAGCCCACACAAGCCATACAGAGCCCCGACAAGCCCGCACAGAGTCCCCGGAAGCCGCACAGAGCCTCGGCAAGCCCGCACAGAGCCCAGGCAGGCCGCACAGAGCCCCGAGATGCCCGTACAGATCCCCAGCAGGCCCACACAGACCCCGCCCACACACACAGACACGCACAGTGTTGGCCCATGCACCGCCCATGCTCTTCCCCCCTCCGGAATAGGATGTAGAAGGACAGAAAGGGCTTATTTACATTCAGATATTTGTGTCCCATTGACTTGCATTGGTATCAGAAATCGGTATCGGCGATATCCGATATTTTTTGGATATTGGCCGATCCAATCCGATACCGATACTTCTTGATATCGGAAGGCATCGCTCAACACTAGTAATAACAGTTTAGATTCAATGTTTTCTGTGTTTGCATATATCTTGGCTTATATAGAATGTTGCTTTGTTTTGTGTATGTGTTACAAGGCAGTGTTTAATTGACCTTTGAAAAATAGTAAGGGATTTTAAAACTAAGCAACTAAACAATTTTAATTTGGTTGAGCCAGAAAAGATGCTAAAATTCCACTTTCTTGACAGTAAATATTCATGTGTTTCAAACATATACTATATTTATTATCTTTCCTGTATCAAACATATACTGTAAGAATTTCTGACCACATGTGATCTTATGCCTTGGATGCATAAAATGTGATGTTTCACATGTATTTTAATCCCTTTGTGACTTTTTTTAAAGGTTGTTCATGGGTTTCATTTAAAGGGAACACTATAAACTTGTAGATGTGGACTTAATCTGCAGGTTAATAGCATTCTGAACTGGCTTGGGCCAGGTATTTGGAACCCTCTGCTGGGAGGAAATGAACTTTATTCCTCCAGGTAGTGTTCTGGTTTCTGTCATGTAGATAGTGCTGGCGCAGGTCCAGTCACCGCTTTATTTATGCCAGCTGTAACCGCGCCCCCAACAGTGACTGATAGCTGTGACAGGTCTATTGCTGAGCATGTCTAGAGCCGACACTTTGTATATGTATATATATATATATATATATATATATATATATATATACTGAGTAGTGAGTGAACCCCCGTCAGTGCAACCCATGTGACTGAAACTGGAAAGCTACCTGGAGGAATAAAGTTAATTTCTTCCTGTCAGCGTGGAGATCAAAGTGCCAATGCCAGACTTTTCCAGTGTACTATTAACCCCATATCTGCAGGTTAATAGTGTATAACGTTTATTCATGTGATAGGTTCCCTTTAAAAGTACTTGAATTGTAGGCGGCAATATAATGTATGTAATGAAGTAAAAAAATGTTATAACCTTTATATTACTAAGGTTTCTGTCTCCAGTTTTATTAGCTTGGTTGTAATTGATATTTTTCTGACAAATAGAAGAAATTTAGTCTTAATATTTTATCACCTTTTAGTTAGAATACTCTTAAAGTCCAGAATTTCTTAAGAAGTTCTATTCTCCAAATTTGGTTAAGAAAAAGGTTATTTCTATCCAGAAGCAGAGGAGCTAAAGCACACATCTATTCTGGAGAGCATTAAAATAGCTGTTGTGTCTATCACTTAGTCATATCTTGCTTTTAGGCCAGCATCAGACAAGCATATGGCATCTGATGTGAGAGCATCGTATGCGATATGCTAATGACCCTCAGCTCCTGCCCTGCTATCAGCAGGAGCCGAGTGTCGTGCGTCTGTGCTCCGAGCCTCTTGCACAGAGAGGATCAGAGCACAGCAGCGGAGGAGGTGGAGAAATGACTTTTTCCATCTCCTCCATTGCCGGGGTTAGCGTATAACGCACAGCACTTGGATGATATCTCACTCGCACCCATAGGCTTATATGGGTGCGAGTGAGCCGAGACTCGGCCGAGTGTCAGTGACAATCACAGCATGCTGGAATTTCACTCACACACTGAAAATGGCAGAGAAAAAATACGGTGATGTGAGCTGCCCCATAGTTGAATACTGGTCCGAGTACTATGCGATTTTTTATCACATAGCACTCGTCCGTATTTAACGGTAGTGTGACTCCCGGCCTTATAGTCAGGAAAAAAGCATCATGATGAAAAGATACACTCTATATGCTGACATAAAGAATTAAAAATATTGGTCTTCCATTATTGTATACAGCAGTGCTAAAAATGTACAATACTTTCACTTTTGCTGATTCATCTGGAAACTAACACACAAATAACCATGAATCATTCAAAAGGTCGTAAAGAAGCAGGAAAAGAAAAGTCAGATTGTATTCTTTCCGAAAATCATTGCTTTGGACATAACAGCATATAATATGGCACTCTGCCTGCCTAACAGAGGGGCAGGATGGAATTGAAGATAACATACAATAATTTACTAGCCTTTACTGCTTACTGATCGGAAGCTGCAAACTATACGACTCCCTGTAGGATTTGTAATGTTTTCCAGTATTTCTGAAATGTGATATTCATGGTAGGAATGGCAATCCTAGATTTTATTCTTTATACCAATCTATTCCTATTATCAACAGCATTTAGTCTTTGTTAGCATTTTAAAATTATGTTTTAATACTGGTAACACAATAAATAACTGTAAACCTAATCGAACTTAACAGTATATATCATTTCCAAAACTTATACTTCAAAGGTACTGTATATATATTATCCATAATAAGGCTAAATGACAAAAGTATGGAAACTGACTATTACATAGGTAATAATATTGAAAATTAGCTAAAAATGATGTCACATAATTGTCTTGTATCAGAATTTAAAAAAACAGATGAAAGTTCCTACCTTAACTAAAATTTCTTTCTTCGCATATGTATTATCAGAATGTTTTAGCTTGAAGCATATTATATGCAAAATTGGTCAACCAAACTGATTCAAGTGTCGGAGAACACACACAGTGGATTTAAAAATGTACACATCCCTGTTAATAATATGCCAGGTTTTGTTTTCATAATTTGTTACACCTTCAGTTGTGTGAAAAAGTGCTTATCCCTTCCTAATTTCCTATTCTTTTGCATGTTTGTCATACTTAAATGCTTCAGATCACCATATAAATGGAAATATTAGACAAAGATAACACAAGTAAACACAAAATGCAGTTTTTAAATTAATGTTTTCATTATTAAGGGAAAATGAAATCCAAACCTACAGGGCCCTGTGTGAAAAAGGGATTGCCCTCCCCTTAAAGCATAAATTAACTGTGGTTTATCACGTTTGGAAATCTGAGTTCAAATTCCCTAGCAACACCCAGGTCTGTTTACAGGCACACCTTCTCTCAATCAAGAAATCACTTAAATAGGACCTGCCTGACAAAAAGAAGTAGACCAAAAGATCATCAAAAGCTGGACATCATGCCAAGATCTAAAGAAGTTATAGATCAAATAAGAAACACAGTAATTGAAATTTATCAGTCTGGTAAAGGTTATTAAGCAATTTCTCAAGCTTTGCCACTCCAGTGAACCACAATGAGTGCCATTATCCACATATGGTCAAAACATGGAACAGTGGTGAACCTTCGCAGGAGTGGCGACCCCAATAACGCAGCTCATTTAAGAGGTCACAAAAGACCCCACAACAGCATCCAAACAACTGCAGGTTTCACTTACCTCAGTTAAAGTCAGTATTCTTAACTCCACTGTAAGAAACAGGCTGGACAAAAATGGCCAGCATGGCAAATTTCCAAGATGAAAACCACTGCTGAGCAATAAGAACATAAAGGCTCTTCTCAGTTTTGCCAGAAAATATTTTGAGGATCCCCAAGACTTTTGGGAGAATACTCTGGGGACTAACAAGACAAAAGTTTAACTTTTTGGAAGGTGTATGTCCCATTACATCTGGTATAGAGGTAACACAGAATTTCAGAAAAGGAACATCATACGAACAGTAAAATATGGTGGTAGTGTGATGGTCTGGGGCTGTTTTGCTGCTTCATAAGATTTAGAAGATTTGCTGTGGTAAATGGAACCATGAATTCTGCTGTCTACCAAAAAATTCTGAAGGAAAACTTCAGGCCATCTGGTCATAGCCTCAAGCTGATGTGCACTTGGGTTTTACAGCAGGACAATGATTCAACACACACCAGCAAGTCCACCTCTGAATGGCTTAAGAAAAATAAACTTAAGACCTTGGAGTGGTGTGTCAAAGTCCTCACCTTAAACTGATTGAGATGTTGAGGGATGACCTTAAAAAGGCTGCTCACGCTTGGAAACCCTCCAATGTGGATGAATTACAACAATTCTGCAAAGATGAGTGGGCCAATATTTCTCTAGAGCATTGTAAAACACTCATTGTCAATTATCTCAAATGCTTGATTGCAGTTGTTGCTGCAAAGGGTGCAAACCAGTTATTAGGTTTTAGGGCTGAGCTCTAGCTGGATCATTTCAAAATCTTGATCTTTTTCTTGTCATCTCATTATTTTGTTGATTTGGAGGTATGCTTGGGGTCGTTGTTATGCTGGAAGGTAAAATTTAGCTTTTAGCAAAGGATTGAAGGTTTTGTTGCACATTTGACTGGTATTTAAAATTCTTCATAATTCCCACCCCCTTGAATAAAGACCCTGAACTAGCTCTTGAAAAACAGACCAGAACTATAATTCTGCTTTCACCATGCTTCACTGTGGGTTTGGTGTTCCTTTAGTAATACAAAGTGTTGGTTTTGCGTCAAATATAAAATTTGGAATTATTTCCAAAAAATTCAACCTTGACACTCTTTTCAGCATGATTTTAGCAGATCTAATGTAGGTTTCAAAAAAATAGGCAGGCTTGGATGTTTATCTTGTAAGAAAAAGCTTTAGTTTTGCACCCTACCCCGCAGGCCAGACATATTAAGAATTAAGGAGACTGTTGTCACATGCAGTACATAACCAGTACTTTCCCCAAATTCCTGCAGGTCCTTTAATGTAGTTCAAAGCTTCTTGGCCACCTCCCAGAGCAAGTTTCTTCCTACTTTTTCATGAATGTTTGAGGGGCGTCTAGTTCTTGGTAAAATCACTGTTGTGCCAAATTTAACCCCTTTCTGACCTCGGATGGGATAGTACGTCCGAGGTCAGAAGCCCCGCTTTGATGCGCATGCTCACCACATCAAAGCCGGGACATGTCAGCTGTTTTGAACAGCTGACATGTGCCCGTAATAGGCACGGGCAGAATCGCGTTCTGCCCGCGCCTATTAACTAGTTAAATGCCACTGTCAAAAGCAGACAGCGTCATTTAAATACCGCATCCGGCCGGGCGGCTGGAAATGGCGGCATCGACGACCCCCGTTACATGATCGGAGGTCAGCGATGCTTCAGTATTGTAACCATAGAGGTCCTTGTGACCTCTATGGTTACTGATCCCTGGCAGCTGTCAGCGCCACCCTGTGGTCGGCGCTCACAGCACACCTGATTTTCTGCTACATAGCAGCGAACAGCAGATCGCTGCTATGTAGCAGAACCGATCGTGCTATGCCTCCTTCTAGCCTCCCATGGAGGCTATTGAAGCATGGCAAAAGTTAAAAAAAAAAGTTAAAAAAATGTGAAAAAAATAAAAAAATGATAGTGTTGGCCCCCTTAAAAATAGTCTGGGTGAAATGGTGGATGAGGATGAGGAAAAAGCCAATATGCTAAATGACTTTTTTTCATCAGTATTTACACAAGAATATCCCATGGCAGACAAAATGCCTAGTGATAAAAATTCCCCATGAAATGTCACCTGCTTAACCCAGCAGGAAGTACGTCGGCGTCTAAAAATCACTAAAATTGACAAATCTCCGGGCCCGGATGGGATACACCCCCGAGCACTGTAGGAATTAAGTACAGTCCAAAGACATACTGATAGGGAATCTAGATTGTGAGCCCCATCGGGGACAGTGATGATAATGTGTGCAAAACTGTAAAGCGCTGCGGAATATGTTAGCACTATATAAAAATAAAGATTATTATTATTACAGTCATTGACAGACCATTATTTTTAATCTTTATAGACTCCATAATATGAGGGTCTGTACCACAGGACTGGCGTATAGAAAATGTGGTGCCAATATTCAAAAAGGGGGTAAAAACTGAACTCGGTAATTATAGGCCAGTAAGCTTAACCTCTACTGTGGGTAAAATCCTGGAGGGCATTCTAAGGGATGCTATACTGGAATATCTGAAGAGGAATAACCTCATGACCCAGTATCAGCACGGGTTTACTAGGGACCGTTCATGTCAGACTAATTTGATCAGCTTCTATGAAGAGGTAAGTTCCGGACTGGACCAAGGGAACCCAGTGGATTATTATTATTATTATTATTATTTATTGTTATAGCGCCATTTATTCCATGGCGCTTTACATGTGAGGAGGGGTATACATAATAAAAACAAGTACAATAATCTTAAACAATACAAGTCATAACTGGTACAGGAGGAATGAGGACCCTGCCCGCGAAGGCTCACAATCTACAAGGGATGGGTGAGAATACAGTAGGTGAGGGTAGAGATGGTCATGCAGCGGTTTGGTCGATCGGTGGTTACTGCAGGTTGTAGGCTTGTCTGAAGAGGTGGGTCTTCAGGTTCTTTTTGAAGGTTTCGATGGTAGGCGAGTCTGATGTGTTGTGGTAGAGGGTTCCAGAGTAGGGGTGATACGCGAGAGAAATCTTGTATACGATTGTGGGAAGAGGAGATAAGAGGGGAGTAGAGTAGGAGATCTTGTGAGGATCGGAGGTTGCGGGTAGGTAAGTACCGGGAGACGAGGTCACAGATGTATGGAGGACACAGGTTGTGTATGGCTTTGTACGTCATGGTAAGGGTTTTGTAGTGGAGTCTCTGGGCAATGGGGAGCAAGTGAAGGGATTGACAGAGGGGAGAGGCCGGGGAATAGCGGGGGGACAGGTGGATTAGTCGGGCAGCAGAGTTTAGAATAGATTGGAGGGGTGCGAGAGTGTTAGAGGGGAGGCCACAGAGCAGGAGGTTGCAGTAGTCAAGGCGAGAGATGATGAGGGCATGGACTAGGGTTTTTGCAGATTCATGGTTGAGGAATGAACGGATTCATGAAATATTTTTGAGTTGAAAGCGGCAGGAAGTGGAAAGGGCTTGGATATGTGGTTTGAAGGAGAGATCAGCGTCAAGGATTACCCCGAGGCAGCGAGCTTGTGGGACTGGGGAGAGTGGGCAGCCATTTACTGTAATGGATAGGTTCGTTGGGGGGGTCGCATGAGATGGGGGAAAGATGATGAATTCTGTTTTGTCCATGTTAAGTTTTAGAAATCTAGTGGAGAAGAAGGATGAAATAGCAGACAGACATTGAGGGATTCTGGTTAGAAGGGAGGTGATATCTGGTCCAGAGATGTAGATCTGTGTGTCTTCAGCGTAGAGGTGATTCTGAAAGCCATGAGATTCTATGAGCTGTCCCAGGCCAAAGGTGTAAATGGAGAAGAGCAAGGGCCCAAGGACTGAACCTTGTGGGACTCCGACAGATAGAGGGCGAGGTGAGGAGGTGGTGTGTGAGTGGGAGACGCTGAATGTCCGGTCTGTTAGCTATGATGAGATCCAGGATAGGGCCAAGTCTGCAATGCCAAGGGATGAGAGAATTTGTAATAATAGGGAGTGGTCCACTGTGTCAAAGGCAGCCGACAGGTCGAGGAGGAGGAGGACAGAGTAGTGTCGCTTGCTCTTGGCGGTTAAAAGGTCATTGGTGACTTTAGTTAGGGCAGTTTCGGTGGAATGGTGTGACCGGAAGCCAGATTGTAGGCAGTCAAAGAGGGAGCAAGAAGAGAGATGGGAGGACAGTTCAAGGTAAATGTGTTGTTCCAGTAGTTTGGAGGCATAGGGGAGAAGTGATATAGGGCGATAGCTAGATACAGAGGATGGGTCAAGAGAGGGCTTTTTGAGGATAGGTCTGATGGAGGAATGTTTAAAGCTTGAGGTGAAAACACCAGTTGTTAGTGATAGGTTGAAGAGATGGGTTAGGGTTGGGATGAAGACTGTGGTGAGGTTTGGGATGAGGTGGGATGGGAGTGGGTCAAGTGCACAGGTGGTGAGATGCGATCTTGAGAGTAGAGTGGAGAGTTGATCTTCTGTAATGGTGGAGAAGTTGGTTTTGGAGGTGGAGGGCTGGGAAATCGGGAGGAAGGGCTCTGGGGGTTGTTGACCAAAACTGTCTCTAATGCTATCAATCTTCTGCTTGAAAAATGAGGCAAAGTCTACAGCGGAGATAAGTGGCGAGGGAGGAGGTGCTGGGGGACGGAGGAGAGAATTGAAGGTGTTGAATAACTGTTTAGGGTTGTGAGAGAGAGAGGATATGAGAGATGAGAAGTACGTTTGTTTAGTTGTGGCGAGTGTGGTCTTGAAAGTAGTGAGGGACTGTTTGAATGCGATGAAGTGCTCGTTAGAGTGGGATCTTTTCCATCTGTGCTCAGCAGCCCTGGAAGCTCGCCTCAGTTCTTTGGTCAGGCTGGTGTGCCAGGGCTGTCTGTTGATTTTGCGAGCTTTGGTATGTGTAAGTGGGGCAGCAGATTCCAAAGCTACAGCTATTGTGGTGTTATATAGAGCAGCAGCTTCACCCGCATTGTGTAAGGAACTTATGCCTGTGAGGGGGAGGAGGGATTCAGAGAATGAATGTAGGTCAAGATGTTTAATATTTCTGCGAGGGTGTGAAAGTTTGTGGGGTGGGGATTGTAGACATGGAGTGGAGAGAGATGAGAATGTGAGAAAGTTATGGTCAGAGAGTGGAAGAGGTGTGTTAGAGAGGTTAGATAGAGAGCAGAGGCGGGTGAAGATGAGGTCCAGTGTGTGACCGTCTTTGTGAGTAGCTGCAGAGGACCATTGAGTGAGGCCGAAGGAGGAAGTGAGAGTTAGAAGTTTAGTGGCAGCTGAGAGGGAAGTGTCAATGGGGATGTTGAAGTCGCCCATGATGATAGTGGGAATGTCCACAGAAAGGAAATGAAGTAGCCAGGTGGTGAAGTGGTCAAAGAAGGTGGTGGCTGGCCCTGGGGGGCGGTAAATTACAGCCAGTTGGAGATTGGTGGGGGAGTAGATGCGCATAGAGTGCACCTCAAAGGAAGGGAGGGTAACAGAGGGTGGCAGTGGGATTGGGGTGAAGGAGCAGGTATCTGACAGGAGAAAACCAAATCCTCCGCCATGTTTACTGCTGGGGCGGGGTGTGTGGGAAAGGTGGAAGCCACCGTAAGAGAGTGCAGCAGGGGAGACTGTGTCAGAAGGGGTGAGCCAGGTTTCGGTGATGGCGAGGAAGGAAAGTTTGGTAGTAAAAAAGAGATCATGGATGTAGGAGAGCTTGTTGCAGACAGAGCGAGCGTTCCACAGAGCTCCTGTTAGTGGGACTGGGGAAGTGGGGGCTGGGTGAATGGGTATAAGGTTATAGAGGTTACGGAAGTTTGTGATAGAGCGTGGATGGGAGGTAGAAATGATTGTGGGAATATGGTGAGGAGGACCAGGATTTGGAGAGATATCACCAGCAGTAAGAAGGAGCAGAGAAAGTGTTAGCAGGTGGGAGCAGGAGAGGGCATGAGGGGGCTGTCTGTGCTTGGAGACAGAAGATTGTATGTTAAGGAACAGTTCTGTGGAGGAGGTGAGGTGGATGGGGAGGATTGAAGAGGAGATGAACAGTTCCTTTCTAGGGGTAGGGGTTAGGGGAGGTAGAAGAAAGTGAAGGATTATAGGGGTGAATGTGAAAACAAACAGAAACATTGTTTACAGTGACTGTGGCCAGTTACCTTCAGTTCCCTTCAGGTTCAATTCAGGTTTTAATTCTACTGTAATCCACACTTTTAAGGACACACTTCTATGGGATCATACTGCAGACTGAAGTCATTGCAGACTTTTGCTATGCAATATATGGCAAACTAAGTGCGTTCAGGTGTGAAGCAGAGAGGAGTGGTCTCTGCTCATCTTGGTCAGAGAATTAAGGGTGGACCAGATGCATACAATCAGGCCTGAGTAAACAAGGTCATAAATATCACAGCATACCATGAGAATGCTAGGAGCAGAGCAAAGTCTGTGTGGAAAGTTGGGTGATGTATTATGTGCACTTCATAGACAGACAAAGCAGGGGAGCAGGCTGGATAAACATACCATGAGAATGCTAGGAGCAGAGCAAAGTCTGTGTGGAAAGTTGGGTGATGTATTATGTGCACTTCATAGACAGACAAAGCAGGGGAGCAGGCTGGATAAACATACCATGAGAATGCTAGGAGCAGAGCAAAGTCTGTGTGGAAAGTTGGGTGATGTATTATGTGCACTTCATAGACAGACAAAGCAGGGGAGCAGGCTGGATAAACATACCATGAGAATGCTAGGAGCAGAGCAAAGTCTGTGTGGAAAGTTGGGTGATGTATTATGTGCACTTCATAGACAGACAAAGCAGGGGAGCAGGCTGGATAAACATACCTGTTGGAAGAATAGAGATGCTTGTTAGAGTGCGATGGTGGCAGGTAGCAGGGCACAGTCTGTATACATCTTTCAGGTTTTAATTCTACTGTAATCCACACTTTTAAGGACACACTTCTAAGGGATCGCACTGCAGACTGAAGTCATTGCAAACTTTTGCTATGCAATATGCTGCTGTGGATGTAGTGTATATGGACTTTTCAAAAGCTTTTGATACGGTGCCACACAAAAGGTTGATACATAAAATGAGAATAATGGGGATAGGGGAAAATATGTGTCAGTGAGTTAAGAGCTGGCTCAGGGATAGGAAACAAAGGGTGGTTATTAATGGAGCACACTCGGACTGGGTCGCGGTTAGCAGTGGGGTACCACAGGGGTCAGTATTGGGCCCTCTTCTTTTTAACATATTTCTTAATGACCTTGTAGGGGGCATTCAGAGTAGAATTTCAATATTTGCAGATGACACTAAACTCTGCAGGGTAATCAATACAGAGGAGGACAATTTTATATTACAGGTTGATTTATGTAAACCAGAAGCTTGGGCTGATAAATGGCAAATGAGCTTTAATGGGGATAAATGTAAGGTCATGCACTTGGGTAGAAGTAATAAGATGTATAACTATGCGCTTAATTCTAAAACTCTGGGCAAAACCGTCAATGAAAAAGACCTGGGTGTATGGGTGGATGACAAGCTCATGTTCAGTGGCCAGTGTCAGGCAGCTGCTACAAAGGCAAATAAAATAGTGGGATGCATTAAAAGAGGCATAGATGCACATTAGGAGAACATAATTTTACCTCTATACAAGTCACTAGTTCGACCACACTTAGAATACTGTGCACAGTTCTGGTCTCCGGTGTATAAGAAAGACATCGCTGAACTAGAGCGGGTGCAGAGAAGAGCGACCAAGGTTATTAGAGGACTGGGGAGTCTGCAATACCAAGATAGGTTATTACACTTGGGGCTATTTAGTTTGGAAAAACGAAGACTAAGGGGTGATCTTATTTTAATGTATAAATATATGAGGGGACAGTTCAAAGACCTATCTGATGATCTTTTTAATCATAGACCTGAGACAGGGACAAGGGGGCATGCTCTACGTCTGGAGGAAAGAAGGTTTAAGCATAATAACAAATAATACAAAACCCGGCACTCAACTTTGTGGTGTGAAGAAACGAAAGATTTATTATCCCAAATCAGAAAACGTTTCGGTCCCACAGCTGGACCTTCATCAGTAACGTTTACTGGGACAATGTATAGATTCAAGTGGCTATATGGCCTGCCCGGAGGTTGCTACCAATATAGTATTGGATATCCAGAGAGAAAAGTTACAGCCTATATGGGTGCTGTCATCGCGGTGTCCACAGCTGATTACGGGTTTTGTATTATTTGCTGATTACGGTTTGGGAACCTACCCGTGCACCTCATACGGTTGTGCACACGTGTTTCTAACTAAGCATAGTAACAGACGCGGGTTCTTTACTGTAAGAGCAGTGAGACTATGGAACTCTGCCGTATGATGCTGTAATATGTGATTCATTACTTAAATTTAAGAGGGGATTGGATACCTTTCTTGAAAAGTATAATGTTACAGGGTATATATGCTAGATTCCTTGATAGGGCGTTGATCCAGGGAACTTATTGCCGTATGTGGAGTCAGGAAGGATTTTTTTTCCCCAAAGTGGAGCTTACTATTTGCCACATGGGTTTTTTTTTGCCTTCCTCTGGATCAACATGTTAGGGCATGTTAGGTTAGGCTATGGGTTTTTGAAGACCAAAATCCAAAAGGGTCCAAACCCCTGATGGCATTGATATTGAGTACCAGATAGTCTTACACCATCCTTTTCAGTAGTTCACAATGTGTCAGACCTGTACTCTGTTCTGCAGGTAGAAGGTCTGGTCTAAAAAAGTGTATGAAACGACTCACAGAAATTGCTTATGCCACTTACACTGCTGTATATACTAGATTCCTTGATAGGGCGTTGATCCAGGGAACTAGTCTGATTGCCATATGTGGAGTCGGGAAGGAATTTTTTTTCCCCAAAGTGGAGCTTACTATTTGCCACATGGGTTTTTTTTGCCTTCCTCTGGATCAACATGTTAGGGCATGTTAGGTTAGGCTATGGGTTGAACTAGATGGACTTATAGTCTTCCTTCAACCTTAATAACTATGTTGCTATGTTATATGGAAAGAAGTTGTCTCAGCAAGTGTTGACAATGAAGGTACTAGATGTATGTGGCTGTATGCCTATATATATATATACTAATACCACACACTATTGCAGCACTTGCTGCTGATCCTGATTGTTCGTCATTGCTTGTAACCCTGAGCATAATGTAATCAGTCGGTCTGATGAAGGTCATTGTAAGACCAAAGCCTCTTCTTTTTTTTTTGGATTGCCTGCACACAATATAATTATCTTTTTACTACATTTACCTGTGTGCCAAGTTTTCTACAAGATATACATATACAATTGACTTGCACTTTTTATTTATGTATTATTCTCCTAAAAAGAGTAGTTGTGTTTTTCAATAGAATTGTCCCATTTAATTTATTAAAAATAATATAAGTAAATCTAAATTTATATATTTAGACTGTTTACAGTTTACAACAATACAAGTATTCCCAATTCCCTTCATAAACAAGTTGTGTTTTTATCCACAACTTCTTTTGCAGAGAAAATATGATCACAGGTGGGTTGGCAAGAATTACGAGGGCAAGCTGTTCTTTATACAGTAATGAATTTATTAGCACTACATAATCGTGTTTGAAATAAATGGCTTAAAACATACTGTTCCTGATGGGGAAAAAAGTTTGTCACTTTACTTACTGTACTGTACTATTGCAATCTGTTGAGACTTCAGTAAATGTAACCTCTTAACCCAAAGAATTAGTGTGTCATGTAAACTGTGAACCTTATGTTTGATGAATAGACTCAGTATCTATATGAACGTGCATTCTCTGACCATGTTCCTCTAGGTTGAAGTAATCAATATAACATGAGCTATGCATTGTACATGCATGTCTTTAGAAAAAAATCTATATTAACCACTTTTCTAATCATATTTAGTGGTACTGTAAATCCTATAGCTTAATGTATTTACTCCTTGTTCTTGTTAGCATTACCTGCTCCAATATAAATGACTTTTCATTTAGTCGCTTCACTGCTAAGTTGAAAAACTGTATACCAATGGATTCCTGATCATTTAGGCTGTGTGCCCACGTTGCGTTTTTAATGCGTTTCCGACACATTGTTGCAGCGGAAATGCTTCTAAACGCTTAAAACGCATTCCCATATAATCCTATGGGATTCCGCAGTTGCTCTGCCCATGCTGCGGATTTTTCCGCTGCAGAATCGCATAGCGGTAAAATCTGCAGCATGTTCATTACTTCTGTGGAATCGTGGTGATTCCGCCACCATAGGATTGCATTGAAGTGCTCACTTTATGCATGTGGCTATGTCCACCATGCGTAAAGTGAGCACTTCATGTGTGGATGGTACCCAGGGTTTGGAGGAGAGGAGACTCTCCTCCAGGCCTTAGGTACAATATTCCTGTAAAAAAAAAAAGAATTAAAATAAAAAATAGGGATACACATACCTTCTGATGGCCCCCGGAGTCCTCCTGCCTCTCTGCGGTGCACGCGGCGGCTTCCGTTCCCAGGGATGCTTTCCGCGAATCACCTGAGATGACGTCACGGTCATGCGACTGTGACGTCACAAAGGTCCTTTGCGCAAAGCATCCCTGGGAATGGAATTTACCGTGAGCGCCGTTAAGAAGATCGGGGGCCATCGGGAGGTGAGAATAACCATTTTTTTTAACATTCTATCTTTTACTATTGATAGAATAGGCTGCATCAATAGTAAAAAGTTGGTCACACTTGTCAAGCACTATGCTTGACAAGTGTGACCAACCTGTAACTCACTTTTCCAAGCGATGCTTCAAATCCCTTGTAAAGCGCAAGCATCCTACAAACTAAAAATGCTTGCAAATCGCTTGTGCTTGCGAATTCCGCATGTGTTTTACCCGCGGCAGGGAGTTGTGGAAATGCTGCGGACATTTCTGCAGCATTTCTGCAACATGGGCACATAGCCTTAAGTTAGCCAAACCATGATAGATATTTTTGTTCTAGTGTAATCTTCCTGTAGATAAACACTACTAGAACACTTAAGGGATTTTCCACATTTTTCTGTTAGACTGTCAGAACTAGCTCACTGATGGAGTTTTAGCTAAAGAAAAAGACCCTCCCATAAAAATTGTTATTGCAGTCATCATATTATACAGCACTGTGTACTTACAATTGTCCATTTTGCCTTTCTACCCACCTAATTCTTCTGCTTTCCATTAGGTCTATGACATCAAGTGACTAAACACTGACTAGCTGAATCTCTATGTAGAAACAAGAGGTCAATTTTCCCTGTATGACTCATCAGTCACTGCAAACATCAATGGCAGTGGGGAGGAGCGGAGCAGCTAGGTCAGGATTAGAAGAGAGGAATGATTTCTGCAGGGACAAGATACTTCTAATTTCTACATAGAGAAGAGAAAGTAAAATAATTAGCTGGGTGGAAAGGTAAAATAAGCAATTGTAAGTACATGGTGTCATATAATATAAAAACTGCAATATATTAAGAGGATATAAACTTTGATGGAAGTGCTTCTTTAAATTGGATGGGCATGTTCTCTGGTTAGTGCAGCTTTCCTCAAAACCTAACCTAACACCTGTCCATAAAATGCCCGCTGGTAGACGAACATGTGACTAGATCAGTCCATCAGCCTCCTCCAATGTAAAAAAAAACAAAAAACTTTACAATGTTAGCTGTTTTAGAATTAGAGGAGGCTGATTGACTTTTCAGGTCAGATGTTTTTGCACCTGTAGCCATTGTATGGACAGAAAAGCTGGTTAGTTTGAGAGGAAAGCCACACAAACAAGAGAAAGTGGCCTACCCCTTTACCTAAGAATCAATCAGCGATCTTGTTCTGACAGTCTCACAGGAAATTTTTTAACTCTTTCTTTTCTCTGAGCTCTTCTCAACTGACTTATGACCGCATGAAAGTTAAATGTCCATGGAAAAAAGTGCCTGTAAAAATGAAACAGTGCAAAAATTGTAATGAACTCAATAACAAAAAGGATTTTTATCCCAAAATATTGCTTTTAAATAAAATAAAAAATGATTGCTTCAAAAGGTGGCTAACCCTTAAGTATGCATGTTGGCTGGCACGTCTAGATCAGAGTTCCTTGGATCAGAAATGTATTGCATATCTATAGGATTGGTGATGACTTACCGGTTGGTGTGATCTTAGGCTAGGGTCACAAAACCAATTTTCTCTCATCTCATACTCTGATCAGACTGTAGCCAGAGTTTGATCAAGGTGTAATCCGATAATCTCGAATGTGGAGAAAAAAAATCTCTATTCTCTCCTTTCAGTGTATCCATGGAAGTTGGGCCCCACTTGGATGTCATCTGAGTGTGGTGCAATGTTTTCCATGGACCCATAGGCATGAATGAGCAAGTGTCATCCAATTATAGGAGGCAACTCATTCATGCTGAGATTTTTTCCTCGGACTAAATAAATCCGAGGAAAAAAATTGGAAGTGTGCACAGCCCCATAGAATGACATGAGAATGAGTACTATCCTTGAAAATGATGGATAGCACTGGTCCGATTGTTACGTTCGTGTATACAAGCCCTAACACTTAGGAACCTTATGAGTCGTGATGGGCGAACCCTTGGATATTCTGGTCCTTCGACTTTGGCAGAACATCTAAAAAAATTTTGGTTTAGGTACCAAAACAATGCCCAAACCTGAAACTGGATCCCATCCATAAGAATGGAGGGCCCATACACACTATCTTCTATTTTTGATAACCAGCACAGGGAAAACTGACAGCTGCAAGTTGCAATCCGCTTTTTTAAATTATTATTATTTAAATAAATATTTAAAAAAAATGGCATAGGGTCCCCCCACTTTTGACAACCAGCCAAGATAAAGCAAACAGCTCGCAGCTGGTATTCTCAGACTAGTAAGAGGCCATGGATGTTGCCCCTCCAGCCTAAAAATAGCAGCCCGCAGCCACCCCAGAAAAGGCGCATCTATTAGATGCAGCAAATCAGGCTATTTCCACTTGCCCTGGTGTGATGGCAAGTGGGGTAAAAGCTGTGGTGATGTCAGCTGTTTTATGGCCATTGACATCACATCCACAGGTTAGTAATGGAGAAGCATCTATAAGACACTCCCCCATTACTAACCCCATAGTTAGATTGTAAAAAAGACACAGCAAGAATAACATCTTTTAATTGAAATAATATCACAGATTTCGCTATTTTAAATAAAAATAAAAAAGCAGTTATACTCACCTTTATGCCTAATCCATTGAAGCCCATGTCACCTGTAAAAACAGGAGATAACAAACAACCATAATACTAACGTTTGCTCCTAATCCACCAATGCCCATGTCCCCTGGAAAAGAAGAAAAATAATAAACAACCATATCCTTCACCTGTCAATCTTGAAAAAAATCCATACTGTTCCACGACGATCCAGATAATTTGAAGCGCAATCACATTAGTGACCAGTGACACTCTTCCCACCAGCCAGCTGACACTGACATAGGAGTTTAATTGCTCCTGCAGTGTCTAGTGCTGAGCTGCCTTGAGAAAGTTCAACGGAGATTATAGCTGATGAACCCTGGAGACCTCACCTAGGGCGCCACTAGCTGCGTAAGAAACCTCCCACAAGTGACCCCATTTGGGAAAATAGACCTCTCAAGGAATGTATCTAGTTGTGTAATGAACACTTTGAACCCCCAGGTGCTTCACATAAGTGTACAACGTAGAGTCATGAAAATTAAAAAAATCTAATTTTTCGCACAAAAATATTATTTTAGCCCCAAATATTTTATTTTCACAAGGTTAACTGGAGAAATTGAAATCAAATATTTGTTATGCAATTTCTCATGAGTACTCAGATACCCTACAAGTTGGGTAAAACCACCCAGGCCGCAGAAAGGAAGGAGTGATGTTTTGGAACCCAGGCTTTGATGGAATGGTCTGCTGGTGTCATGTCATGTTTTAAGAGTCCTTCATGTGTATATAAGAGACCCCATTTTACGAACTACATTTCTCAATAAATTTATCTAGGGGTGCAGTGATCGTATTGACATCACATGTGTGTCACAGAATTTTATACCATTGGGCAGTAAAGAAAAAATAATTACATTTTTACCACCACAATTTAGTTTTAGCCCCATACTTTACTTTTTCACAATGGGAAATTGGCAAAAATGAAACCAAAATGTGTCCCAAAATTTCTGCTGAATGTAGACATACCCAATATGTGGATGTACAGTACTGGTTAGCCATACATCGAGACTCGGGAGGGACAGAGTGCTATTCTATTTGCCTCCTGGAGTGTAAATTATATTAGAATAGTTTGTGGACTCCATAAACAGAACTCCTAAAGTGCTAGAAAAGCAGAATCCCCCCTGAAGTTACCCAATTTTGGAAATTATACCCCTTTGGGAATTTATCTATAGGCAAAGTTATGATTTTGACTCCATGAGTGTCTCACAGAAGCAAGAAGCAGCGGATGTTGCTGAATGAAAATTGCAAGCTGCCATTGTAATGCCCATATGTTGTAGTTCCCAGTAAGGCGTAGCCCCAGTATTTTTTAGTGACCAGTATGCTGTAGTGATCAACTTATGCTTCTGGAGACATTCACCAATATATTAGGAGGGCTGTCATCGCTACAGAAAAGATAAATATGTGGACACTAAATGTAGTTTAGGCACACTGGGGCTAAGAAGGGAGGGGGCATTTAGATTTGAGAGGGCAGAATTTGCTGAATTTCTATTGTGGAGTGAGGAGCTATTTTGCTTTTCCAAAGCCTTTCTATTATCAGTAACGTGGAAGCCCCCATATTTCCAATAGCAGAAGACGGACCTGAGTGGGGACTCTTTTTTTGTGGATTGATTGTTAAGCTTTTTTTGGGAACATTTTACATAACAGTTGGGATCACATTTATCCTGCGCTTCACGCTGAGCACCTACATAGGGTTTTCATCAAAATGTCCGAGTGACATGATTCAGATGAAACCCTCGAGGTATCCTTTCACTATAATGAGACAGCAGTTACTGTTCAGCAGTGTGCTTCTTTTTAAAAGTGCACAAAACTGTGGCGGATCGTGCTTTTATGAATGTTTAAAAAGATGGACACCACAGGATCATATGTGGCCAGACGGTGACCACAGTGCCTCCATCTGCATCACTATAGGGAGTTTTCTGCTGGGGGTTGCGTCTAATTCACGTATTTCAGAGATTTCCACAGAAAAGATTGTGTATGTGCTCAGCATAGTGCGCAAGATAAATGTGAGTCGAGCCTGGCTACGATCCTTGGGAGGCAGAAAGAACAAATCAACAGCAGGTCAAGAATTGTTTTTATTTGTTTTTTACGCTGTTCCTCTTGTGGTAAAAGTAATTAGATGACTTTATTCTATTCTTTGTTTCGGCGCGATTACAGCGATACCAGATTTATATCTTTTTTTAAATTTGGCTGCTGTCACACACTAAAAAACGCTTTTTATTGCACGTCCTTATATTTAGATGGCTATAATTTTTTCACATTTCAGCTTTGAGAGTCATGTAAGGGCTTGTTTTTTGTGGAACAAGTAGACATTTTTCTTGACAACATTTTTTGGGCACTTGCCATTTTTTAATCACTTTCCGATTTTCGGTTGATGGAATGAACTAAAACCAGCAATTCAGGAATTGATTTTTTGTTTGTTTTTTAAGCATTTCTGCTTGTGATAAAATTGATAAGGCAGCTTTATTCTTCGGGTCAGTATGATTAAAGCGATACCAATTTTTTATTTTTTATTTTTGGTGCTTTTCCACAATTTTTTTTTTTATAGAAAAATAAGTTTTGCATTGCTTTTACTTTTTTATTTTTCTGCTGATTGAGCTGTATCGTGGCATGCTTTTTTGCGGGACAAGATGATCATTTTATTTTTATTTCCATTCATCTTTTTAAAAGCGTTTTATTCCACTTTTTGCTCAGCAGTGTGGTAATAGAGCATCGTGTCTTACTTCGTTTTCTGTTTTTATTTTTTGCGGTGTTCACTGAAGGGGCTAACTAGTTGAACAATTTTATAGGTCAAGACATTCCAGACATGGCAATACCAAACATGAGTACTTTTATTGTTAGTTTAAAAAGGTTTTTCAAAACTTTTTTTTTACTGTTTTACTTAGTCCCACTATGTGACTTTTATTTTTTTCAGTATGATCACTGTTTTAAAGCATTACAGTGCAGGAGCATTGCAGCACTTTATAACCTGTCAGCACTACAGACACAAGATTTAATAATAGATAATAATAATCTTTATTTTTATATAGCGCTAACATGTTCCGCAGCTCATTACAGATTGCACACATTATCATTGCTGTCCCCATTGAGGCTCACAATCTAAATTCCCTATCAGTATGTCTTTGGAATGTGGGAGGAATCCCACGCAAACACAGAGAGAACATACAAACTCTTTGCAGATGTTGTCTTTGGTGGGGTTTGAACCCAGAACTCCTGTGCTGCAAGGCTGCTGTGCTATCCACTTCACCACCGTGCTGCCTAGAGATGATTGAACACTTCAAGGCTCAGTTCGGTTCAATGTGCTGAACATTTAGACGTTCGCCGAAGATTTTTTGACGGACGTTTTGACGAACGTCCCAGAACCCCATTATATGTATTGGGAGGCCAAACCAAACGTATACACAACACCTTAAGGTGTGACAAATAGGGTTGAGCGAAACGGATCGGTCATTTTCATAAGTCGCCGACTTTTGGCAAAGTCGGGTTTCATGAAACCCGACCCGATCCCACTGTGGGATTGGCCATGCGGTACGCAACCTTCGCGCCAAAGTCGTGTTTCATATGACGCGTTCAGCTCCATTTCTCAGCCAATGAAGGAGGATGCAGAGTGTGGGCAGCGTGATGACATAGGTCCTGGTCCCCGCCATCTTAGAGAAGGGCATGGCAGTGATTGGCTTGCTTTCTGCGGCGTCACAGGGGCTATAAAGGGGCATGCACGCCGACCCCCATCTTACTGCTGCTGATCTGAGCATAGGGAGAGGTTGCTGCCGCTTCGTCAGAAGCAGGGATAGCGTTAGGCAGGGTACATTAACCCCCAAACCGCTTGTGCTGTAGCGATTTCCACTGTCCAACACCACATTTTCTTTGCAGGGACAGTGGAGGCTAGATTTTTCTTCATCAGCTCTGTAGCTTATTGGGCTGCCCTAGAAGGCTCCCTGATAGCTGCATTGCTGTTTGTACGCCGCTGTGCAAACCAACTGCTTTTTTCAAAGCACAAATCCTGTTGCTCCTTCCTTTCTGCACAGCTATCTTGTTTGTTTGTCCACACTTTTGTGTGCAGCATTCCTTTTTATAGCTGCCTGCCATACTTTTCTGAGATTATTGTAGGGAGATAGTAATTGTAGTACAGTCCCTTTTTTTTATATATATATCTTCAAGCCACTTTCTGCCCCTGAAACTGTGTAGTGTAAAACAGTGGGCCTGTATTTTTCTGCACTGTCCCACACCTAAGAAGGGAGATTTATATTGCCAATCAGGGCATCTGCGCCAGTCCTGTCTGTGGCATCTGTCAGTCATTTTCTGCCACAGAAACTATACTGTTCAACAGTGGGCCAGATTTATTCACTAGTCTCCCAGAATAAATTAAAAAAGGGGGAGATTAATATTGGCAAATCTGCATCTGTGCCAGTCCTGTCTGTGACATCTGTCTGTCATTTTCTGCCACAGATAATATACTGTTCAACAGTGGGCCAGATTTATTCACTAGTCTCCCAGAATAAATAAAAAAGGGGAAGATTAAAATTGGAAAATCTGCATCTGTGCCAGTCCTGTCTGTGGCATATGTCTGCCTTTTTCTGCCACAGAAAATATACTATTCAACAGTGGGCCTGATTTATTTACTAGTCTCCCAGAATAAATAAAAAAGGGGAAATTAAAATTGGCAAATCTGCATCTGTGCCAGTCCTGTCTGTGGCATCTGTCAGTCATTTTCTGCCACAGAAAATATACTGTTCAACAGTGGGCCTGATTTATTCACTAGTCTCCCATATAAAAAAGGGGGAGATTGTTATTGCCAGTGTGTGCATCTGCATCAGTCCTGTTAGTGGCATATCTGTCAGCCACTGTCTGCCACTGAACTGTGTACTGTTATACAGTGGGCCTGATTTTCCCTGCAGTCTCACACACCTATAAAAGGAGATTTAAATTCACAACAAGTTTGTGTACACCTTCTAACTGGTTTTACAGTACCATATAAGGTTTGTTAGTTTGGTTACATTTTTCAAAGAATGAGGAAGTCTGATGGAAGAGGTCATGGCCATGGGCGGTCATTGCCAGCTGGTAATAATGGCAGTGATGGTGGAGCATCAGGTGTTCGTGGGAAAAGCAATATAGCACCTAAGTCTCGAGTTGATGAGCCAGCGTCATCGTCTGGCTACACAAGGCCTCGAACGCTCCCTTTTCTGGGAGTAGGAAAACCGCTTTTAATGCCGGAGCAGCAAGAACAAGTTTTGGCTTTCCTTGCTGACTCTGCCTCTAGCTCTTTCGCCTCCTCTTCGGAAAGTGCAAAATGTAAAAGCAGCGCGTCGTCAGTGGATGTTCCCGGTCAGGGACAAGTCCCATCCTTGTGTTCTTCACCCAGAACAACAGAGAAGGATGCGTCAAGCGACACAACGGGTTACTCCATAGAGCTCTTTACATATACCGTGCCTGGTTTAGAAAGGGAAATTGTTAACAGGCCATGCCCATTACAAGTTGAATCGGACATGGAGTGCACAGATGCACAGCCACGGCTAGATTATTATGCTGTTCCTTTGACTCAGATCACAACATTGCCCTTGCAGTGTACTGAGCCAGAATCTGACCCTGATGAGCCCTGTCACGAACGCTATAGCACCGGCTTACACGGTGACACAGAGGAAGGTGCACAGGACATAGAAGAGGAGGTCATAGATGACCCAGTTGTTGACCCCGATTGGCAGCCATTGGGGGAACAGGGTGCAGCCGGCAGTAGCTCTGAAGCGGAGGAGGAGGAGCCGCAGCAGGCATCAAAATCGCAACAGCTTCCATCTGGCAGGCCCATATCTAGCCAAAAACATGTGGCAAAACCTAAAACTGTTGTAGGACAGCGTGGCCATCCGGTTAAAGTCGCTCAGTGTGGAATGCCTGAAAAGGTATCCGATAGTAGGAAGAGTTCAGTCTGGCACTTTTTTAAACAAGATCCAAGTAATCAGTGCAAAGTCATCTGTAAGAAATGCTCAAGGTCAGAATGTTAAAAATCTAAATACAAGTAGCATGCGTAGACATTTAACCACAATGCACTTGCAAGCCTGGACTAACAATGAAACGTCCCTTAACGTTGTTCCACCTTCTGACAATTAAGCTAGTCAGCAACGCTACATTCCCTCCCTCACTGTAAGCCCACCGTTTACCACCCCACCTGCAGCAAATGTGGAGGTGTCGTCGCAAGGCCAAAGCAGTCAGGGAATCACCAGGTTCGTGGTAGGAAACACTGTATGTAGGCCAACAGGAAGAATACCATCCCCAACCCTCTCTCAGTCTGCCATGTCCACCGGCACACCCGCTAGTTTCACAATATGCAGCTCTCCAGTCCAGCTCACCCTACAAGAGACTTTCGTTAGGAAAAGGAAGTACTCATCCTCACATCCGCGTACACAGGGTTTGAATTCCCACATTGCTTGACTAATCTCGTTAGAGATGATACCCTACCAGTTAGTTGAAAGCGAAGCTTTCAAAGCCCTGATGGACTACGCTGTACCACGCTACGAGCTACCCAGTCGACACTTCTTTTTGAGAAAAGCCATCCCAGCCCTCCACCAGCATGTAAAAGACCGCATTGTCCATGCACTCAGGCAAACTGTGAGTAGAACGGTGCACCTGACAAAAGATGCATGGACCAGTAGGCATGGCCAGGGGTGTTACGTCTCCATCATGGCACACTGGGTTAATGTGGTGGATGCAAGGTCCACAGGAGACAGCAATATTGGGACAGTTCTACCTAGCCCACGGTCTAGGAAACAGTTGGCTGTAGGCGTTCGCCCCCCTCCTCCTTCTCCTCCTCGGCCTCCAGCAGAAGTGAGAGCTCGTCCACTGACCGCAGTCGCACGACCACTCCATCCGCAGCTGCCACTGTTGCATACGAGGTGTCCCATTATGGAACTGCTAGTGGCAAGCGTCAGCAGGCTGTATTGGCAATGAAGTGTTTGGGTGACAACAGACACACCACGGAAGTTCTGTCGGAGATCTTGCAACAAGAAACTCAGTCATGGCTGGGCACTGTACATCTTGAGGCAGGCAAGGTAGTGAGTGATAACGGAAGGAATTTTATGGCTGCCATAGCCCTTTCACAACTGAAACACATTCCTTGCCTGGCTCACACCTTAAACCTGGTGGTGCAGTGCTTCCTGAAAATTATCCGGGGTTACCCGACCTGCTCCTGAAGGTGCGCAGACTTTGCTCGCACATCTGCCGGTCGCCCGTACACTCCAGCCGTATGCAGAAACATCAGCGATCTTTGAACCTTCCCCAGCATCGCCTAATCATCGATGTTGCAACAAGGTGGAACTCCACACTGCACATGCTTCAGAGACTGTGCGAACAGAGGCGTGCTGTTATGTATTTGTGGGAGGATACACATACACGGGCTGGCAGTTGGATGGCAGACATGGAGTTGACAGGTGTGAAGTGGTCGAAGCTACAAGACCTGTGTCAAGTCCTTTAGTGTATTGAGGAATGCACACGGCTGGTTAGTGCAGACAACGCCATAATAAGCATGAGCATCCCCCTAATGCGTCTGCTGATGCAAAGTTTGACGCACATAAAAAAGCAGGCGTCTGCAGCCGAGGAGGAGGGAAGCCTTGATGATAGTCAGCCATTGTCTGGTCAGGGAAGTCTACTGGACGAGGTGGCGGGTGAGGAGGACAAGGAGGATGATGGGGATGAGTATTTTTTGGATGAGGAAGCTTCTCAGGGGGCAATAGAAACTGCTGGCGTTGCAAGGTCAGGTTCAGGGTTTTTGAGGGAGACAAGTGACGTTGATTTGCCTGAAAGTGCTCCTCAACCCAGCACATGCAGTGATTTGACAACTGGAACATTGGCTCACATGGCGGATTATGCCTTGCGTATCCTCAAAAGGGACCCACGCATTATAAAAATGATGACCGATGATGATTACTGGTTGGCCTGCCTCCTGGATCCACGCTATAAAGGGAAATTGCAAAATATCATGCCACATGAGAACCTTGAACAAATCTTGGCAACCAAACAAGCAACTCTTGTAGACCGTTTGTTTCAGGCATTCCCAGCACACAGCGCCGGTGATGATTGTCACACGAGCTGCAGGGGGCAACAGGGCAGAGGTGTTAGAGGTGCACAAATCAGAAGTGGCGTTGGACAGAGGGGTTTTCTGACCAGGTTTTGGAGTGATTTTGCAATGACTGCAGACAGGACAGGTACTGCAGCATCAATTCAAAGTGACAGGAGACAACATTTGTCCAGTTTGGTTACCAACTATTTTTCCTCCCTTATCGATGTTCTCCCTCAACCGTCATTCCCATTTGATTACTGGGCATCCAAAATAGACACCTGGCCTCAATTGGCCGAATATGCATTGCAGGAGCTTGCTTGCCCAGCAGCTAGTGTGCTATCGGAAAGAGTATTCAGTGCTGCTGGTTCAATACTGACCGAAAAAAGGACTCATCTGGCTACCCAAAATGTAGATGATCTAACCTTCATTAAAATGAACCACTCATGGATTTCTAATTATTTTGCCACACCTTTCCCGGCTGACACCTAGCTTTCCTGTAAAAAGGTCTTGCTTTTGGACTGGTCTTACTGACTGTTCCAATCTCTTAATTTGCAGCTGCTGTATGTCCAGCATACTACATGTTTACACCTCCCTAAATGGGCTGACTCCCCCCACAGGGCCGTTGTCGCCACTTGGCGCAAGCACCCGTGAGAGTGCCATTTGTCTGAAGAGGTGGGTGTGCCCACTTTTGGGCGATGGCACTGGGTCTCTCATAGTACAATGAAGTGTCTCTGGCGGTGGTGGTGCGCACCCAACGTCAGACACACCATTGTAACATGAGAGGCCATGGGCCAGTACCGCTGGCCACGAGAGAGTGTCCCCCCCCAGCTCAAACAGTGCTCTACCACTTGCAAAATTATCTCTCACTGCTCCACCACTGTTTATTCTATGCGGTGAAATCCTTCAACGCCTGCCACGGACAATACCAAATTGTTGACATGTATGATGCTAGTTGAAATATTCAGGGGCCCTGTCCTACATTTACATGAGTAAATACTTTGCGCAAAATAACAATGTCTGAAAGTCAACAGAGTGGCGCACTCCTCTGTACCTAAGTATGCCACCTGATTTTTTTTTTTTTTTTTGAGAGACATTAACATCTATTTATTATTTTGGAGTACTAACTGTGTCAGACACTACTTCCATTTGTCCTCCGCTGACCACACCAATGCTGCCTGTGTACCGCTTCAACATAATTGAACCTTCATTGAGCCTATTTTTTTTATTTTAGGCCTACTAAGTCTGTCTGCGGTCCATCTTTCAAATTGTCCTCTGCTGACCACACCAATGCTGCCTGTGTACCCCTGCCTAGGCCTCCAAACAAATGCACTAACAGGATGCAGTGGACCCATGTGGTTAAAATAGAAACACAGGTGCAGCATAACTGATGAGGCAGCCACTCACCAGCTACCAAAGTAATGGAGGGGGTGGCTGCTTGGCACATTGCTGCACATAAAAACTTGTATGTGGCGCTGTTCACACAATGGAGATGCACAGCATCCAGGCAGGCCTAGTAGTGACACCCTTCTTTAGATCAGGCGGGCCTGCCCAGCTCTAAACAAATGCACCCCATGTGAACAGACACCACAGTTTACAAGACGAAAATGGGCCCAACTGCACCCCGGAAAAAGTGCAAAAAACACATAAAAAATTCTTTATGTAAGGTATTAGTTGATATTTTGGCCAAAAAATCAGGTGGCATACTTAGGTACAGAGGAGTGCGCCACTCTGTTGACTTTCAGACATTGTTATTTTGCGCAAAGTATTTACTCATGTAAATGTAGGACAGGGCCCCTGAATATTTCAACTAGCATCATACATGTCAACAATTTGGTATTGTTTGACAAAGCTTGACAAAGGCCAATGTGGCCGAAACGTTGCATCTGTTTTATGGCTGAATAAAGACCGCTTTTTGGATACGATTCACCTGGTTTGGATGCTGTCTCTTTTCCTTGATTTGTGACTTTGGGCCCGATTGGATCCTGGGACCCTTGGACGTGCATCCCGCATCTGAGTGCTGGTGGTCGATTTTTTCTAGGTTGGTCACACTTGTCAAACATACTGTTTGACAAGCGTGACCTACTTTTTACTATTGATGCTGCCTATGCAGCATCAATAGTAAAAGATCTAATGTTAAAAATAATAAAAAAATTAAAATGGTTACTCTCACCTTCCGACATCACCCGATGCACGCGTTGGCTGGGATGCTGTGTGCGAAGGACCTGCTGTGACATCACGGTCACGTGACCGCGATGTCATCCAGGTCCTTTGCACACAGCATCCCTGGGAACGGAAGCTGCCGCGTGCACCGCTGAGAGGCGGGAGGACTCCGGGGGCCATCAGAAGGTGAGTATATACCTATTTTTTATTTTAGTTCATTTTTTTTTAAATTATATGGTGCCCAGTCTGTGGAGGAGAGCCTTCTCTCCTCCACCCTAGGTACCAATCGCACATGATCCGCTTACTTCCCGCATGGTGGGCATAGCCCTATGCGGGAAGTAAGCGGATCAATGCATTCCTATGTGTGCGGAATCCCCGCGATTCCGCATATTAATGAACATGCTGCATTTTTTTCCGGAATGCCTTCTGCTCAGGAAAAAAATGCAGCATGTGCATACAAAATGCGGATTGCATTCTTTTAATAGGATGCTTAATGTGAGCGTTTTTTTCACGGTTTTAATGCGTTTTTATAGCGAAAAAACACACAAAAAAATGCAAAAAATCTGCAATGTGTGCACACAGCCTTATAATGGCGCAGAAGCAGTCAGCCATGGGCCATGCATGAGGTATTAGGGTCTGGCCCAGCTTGGAATTGAAGTTTCAATGATGACCTGGTGGTTAATGAAGCAGTGTAAGGTTTTTTAGCTGGGAGCACTGATACATCATGCAACACCTCCATTTTTTTTTATTCCTGCCACACTCAGATGGCATAACCATCAGTTTCATACAATAATATTGGTAGAAAAAGTTAAGGAAAGTAACACAGGTTGTTGAGTGAAAGTAAATGCAGGCCTGTCTGTCTGGGAGCTCTTCTTCTACACATGTGTTCTTCATGCAAAACACATGAAGGAAACCTAAATTGGATTCTCACATTTCAAAACATTATTGTCACACACCACTGAAATGGCTTAAATTTCCATAGAGCAGAAATAGTATAATGGCCCTCTGACAACCCTTCCATTAGAGGCAACCCACCAGATGGAGACCCAACTTGGATTCTCCAACTTTAAAAAATTTTTTGTCACACACCACTAAAGTGGCATCAATTTCCACAAAGTAGAAACAGTATAATAGGCCTCTGACACACATTCCACTATAGGCAACCCACCAGATTATTATTATTATTATTATTATTATTATTATTTATTTATATACAGTAGCACCATTAATTCCATGGTGCTGTACACGAGAAAGGGTTTACATACAGGGTTATAGATATCATTTACAGTATGCAAATTTACGATGACAAACTGGTACAGAGGGGAGAGGACCCTGTCCTTGCGGACTTACATTCTACCGGATGGAGACAGAACTTGGAGTCTCCACATTTCAAAAAATTATTGTCACACATCACTAAAACCCATCCGGCGTGAAAATATAGGTGAATTTAATGAAAATGTAGAGTTCCTGTGGGTGGAGATAAGGGTAGGGGGAAAAATAATAAATTACTGATAGGGGTTTGTTATAAATCTCCAAAAATAATGGAAGCAACGGAGAATATCCTCGTAAAGCAAATAGATAAAGCTGCGAATCAAGGAGAAGTCATTATTATGGGGGACTTCAACTACCCTGAAATAGATTGGGGAACAGAAACCTGCAGTTCCAGAAAAGGTAATCGGTTTTTGACAACTATGAGAGACAATTACCTCTCACAACTGGTTCAGGACCCAACAAGAAGGGGGGCACTGCTAGACCTAATATTAACCAACAGGCCAGACCGCATATCAAATATAAGGGTTGGGGGTCACTTGTGGAATAGTGATCACAAAATAACAAGTTTTCATGTATCCTTTAATAAGATGTGTAGTATTATTATTATTATTTATTGTTATGGCGCCATTTATTCCATGGCGCTTTACATGTGGGGAGGGGTATAGATAATAAAAACAGGTACAATAATCTTAAACAATGCAAGTCATAACTGTATTATGAGGATCCTGCCTGCGAAGGCTCACAATCTACAAGGGATGGGTGAGAATACAGTAGGTGAGGATAGAGCTGGTCATGCAGCGGTTTGGTCGATCGGTGGTCACTGCAGGTTGTAGGCTTGTCGGAAAAGGTGGGTCTTCAGGTTCTTTTTGAAGGTTTCGATGGTAGGCGAGAGTCTGATGTGTTGTGGTAGAGGGTTCCAGAGTAGGGGTGATACGCGAGAGAAATCTTGTATACGATTGTGGGAAGAAGAGATAAGAGGGGAGTAGAGAAGGAGATCTTGAGAGGATCGGAGGTTGCGTGTAGGTAAGTACCGGGAGACGAGGTCACAGATGTATGGAGGAGACAGGTTGTGGATGGCTTTGTACGTCATGGTTAGGGTTTTGTACTGGAGTCTCTGGGCAATGGGGAGCCAGTGAAGGGATTGACAGAGGGGAGAGGCCGGGGAATAGCGGGAGGACAGGTGGATTAGTCGGGCAGCAGAGTTTAGAATAGATTGGAGGGGTGCGAGAGTGTTAGAGGGAAGGCCACAGAGCAGGAGGTTGCAGTAGTCAAGGCGAGAGAAGAGGAGAGCATGGACTAGGGTTTTTGCAGATTCTTGGTTGAGGAATGAACGGATTTGTGAAATATTTTTGAGTTGAAGTCGTCAGGAAGTGGAAAGGGCTTGGATATGTGGTTTGAAGGAGAGATCAGCGTCAAGGATTACCCTGAGGCATCGAGCTTGTGGGACTGGGGAGAGTGGGCAGCCATTTACTGTAATGGATAGATTCGTTGGGGGGGTCGCGTGAGATGGGGGAAAGATGATGAATTCTGTTTTGTCCTTGTTAAGTTTGAGAAATCTAGCGGAGAAGAAGGATGAAATAGTGGACAGACATTGATGGATTCTGGTTAGTAGGGAGGTGATATCTGGTCCAGAGATTTAGATCTGTGTGTCATCAGCATAGAGGTGATACTGAAAGCCATGAGATTCTATGAGCTGTCCCAGGTGTAAATGGAGAAGAGCAGGGGCCCAATGACTGAACCTTGTGGGACTCCGACAGATAGGGGATGAGGTGAGGAGGTGGTGTGTGAGTGGGAAACGCTGAATGTCCGGTCTGTTAGGTATGATGAGATCCAGGATAGGGCCAAGTCTGTGATGCCAAGGGTTTAGAGGGTCTGTAATAATAGGGAATGGTCCACTGTGTCAAAGGCAGCCGACAGGTCGAGGAGGAGGAGGACAGCGTAGTGTCACTTGCTCTTGGTGGTTAAGAGGTCATTGGTGACCTTAGATAGGGCAGTTTCAGGGGAATGGTGTGACCGGAAGCCAGATTGTAAGCGGTCAAAGAGGGAGCAAGAAGAGAGATGGGAGGACAGTTCAAGGTGAACGTGTTGTTCCAGTAGTTTGGAGGCATAAGGAAGAAGTGATATAGGGCGATAGCTAGATACAGAGGATGGGTCAAGAGAGGGCTTTTTGAGGATAGGTGTGATGGAGGCATGTTTAAAGCTTGAGGGGAAAATACCAGTTGTTAGTGATAGGTTGAAGAGATGGGTTAGGGTTGGGATGAAGACTGTGGTGAGGTTTAGGATGAGGTGGGATGGGAGCGGGTCAAGTGCACAGGTGGTGAGATGCGATCTTGAGAGTAGAGTGGAGAGTTGATCTTCTGTAATGGTGGAGAAGTTGGTTTTGGAGGTGGAGGGTTGGGAAGTCGGGAGGAAGGGCTCTGGGGGTTGTTGACCAAAACTGTCTCTGATGCTATCAATCTTCTGCTTGAAAAATGAGGCAAAGTCTTCAGCGGAGATAAGTGGGGAGGGAGGAGGTGCTGGGGGACAGAGGAGAGAATTGAAGGTGTTGAATAACTGTTTAGGGTTGTGAGACAGAGAGGATATGAGAGATGAGAAGTAGGTTTGTTTAGCTGTGGCGAGTGTGGTCTTGAAAGTAGTGAGGGACTGTTTGAATGCGATAAAGTGCTCGTTGGAGTGGGATCTTTTCCTTCTGCGCTCAACAGCCATGGAAGCTTCCCTCAGTTCTTTGGTCAGGCTGGTGTGCCAGGGCTGTCTGTTGATTTTGCGAGCTCTGGTATGTGTAAGTGGGGAAGCAGATTCCAAAGCTGCAGCTATTGTGGTGTTATATAGAGCGGCAGCGTCATCCGCATTATGTATGGAACTTATGTCTGTGAGAGGGAGGAGGGATTCAGAGAATGAATGTACGTCAAGATGTTTAAGATTTCTGCGAGGGTGTGAAAGTTTGTGGGGTGGGGATTGTAGACATGGAGTGGAGAGAGATCAGAATGTGAGAAGGTTGTGGTCAGAGAGTGGAAGAGGTGAGATAGAGAGGTTAGATAGGGAGCAGAGGCGGGTGAAGATGAGGTCCAGTGTGTGACCATCTTTGTGAGTGGCTGCAGAAGAACATTGAGTGAGGCCGAAGGAGGAAGTGAGAGATAGAAGTTTAGTGGCAGCTGAGAGGGAAGTGTCAATGGGGATGTTGAAGTCGCCCATGATGATATTGGGATGTCCGCAGAAAGGAAATTAAGTAGCCAGGTGGTGAAGTGGTCAAAGAAGGTTGTGGCTGGCCCTGGGGGGCGGTAAATGACAGCCAGTTGGAGGTTGGAGGGGGAGTAGATACGCACAGAATGCACCTCAAAGGAAGGGAGGGTAACAGAGGGTGGCAGTGGGATTGGGGTGAAGGAGCAGTTATCTGACAAAAGAAAACCAACTCTTCCGCCATTCTTGCTGCTGGGGCGCGGTGTGTGAGAAAGGTGGAAGCCACCGTAAGAGAGTGCAGCAGGGGAGGTTGTGTCAGAAGGGGTGAGCCAGGTTTCGGTGATGGCGAGGAAGGAAAGTTTGGTAGTAACAAAAAGATCATGGATGTAGGAAAGCTTGTTGCAGACAGAGCGAGCATTCCACAGAGCTCCTGTTAGTGGGACTGGGGAAGCGGGGGCTGGGCGAATGGGTATAAGGTTAGAGAGGTTACGGAAGTTTGTGATAGAGTGCGGATGGGAGGTAAAAATGACTGTGGGAATATGGTGAGGAGGACCAGGATTTAAAGAGATATCACCAGCAGTGAGAAGGAGCAGAGAAAGTGTTAGCAGGTGGGAGCAGGAGAGGGAATGAGGGGGCTGCCTGTGCTTTGAGACAGAGGATTGTATGTTAAGGAACAGTTCTGAGGAGGAGGTGAGATGGATGGGGAGGATTGAAGAGGAGATGAACAGTTCCTTACTTGGTGTGGGGTTTGGGGGAGGTAGCAGAAAGTGAAGGATTATAGGGGTGAAAACAAACAGAAACATTGTTTACTGTGACTGGCCAGTTACCTTCAGTTCCCTTCTGATTCAATTCTGGTTTTAATTCTAAATTAATCTTCACACTTCTAAGTCACACTTCTAGGAATCACACAGCAGACTAAAGTCATTGCAGACTTGTGCTATGCAATATATGTACAACTAAGTGCATTCAGGTGTGAAGCAGAGAGGAGTGGTCTCTGCTCATCTTGGTCAGAGAATTAAGGGTGGACCAGATGCATGCAATCAAGCCAGAGTAATCAAGGTCATAAATATCACAGGGTAAGCTGGGGTTAGCTGAAAGGGATACCATGTGAAAGCTAGGAGCAGAGGGAAGTCTATGTGCAAAGCTGGGTGATGTACTATGTGCACTTCATAGACAGCAGCAGAGCTGGGTGGATGAACATACCATGTGAAAGCTAGGAGCAGAGGGAAGTCTATGTGCAAAGCTGGATGATGTACTATGTGCACTTCATAGACAGACAGCAGCAGAGCTGGGGTTAGCTGAAAGGCATACCATGTGAAAGCAGACAGCAGCAGAGCTGGGTGGATGAACATGCCATGTGAAAGCTAGGAGCAGAGGGAAGTCTATGTGCAAAGCTGGTTGATGTACTATGTGCACTTCATAGACAAACAGCAGCAGAGCTGGGTGGATGAACATACCATGTGAAAGCTAGGAGCAGAGGGAAGTCTATGTGCAAAGCTGGGTGATGTACTATGTGCACTTCATAGACAGACAGCAGCAGAGCTGGGTGGATGAACATACCATGTGAAAGCTAGGAGCAGAGGGAAGTCTATGTGCAAAGCTGGGTGATGTACTATGTGCACTTCATAGACAGACAGCAGAAGAGCTGGGTGGATGAACATACCTGTTGGAAGAATAGAGATGCTTGTTACAGTGCGATGGTGGCAGGTAGCAGGGCAGGGTCTGTATACATCTTTCAGGTTTTAATTCTACTGTAATCCACACTTTTAGGACACACTTCTAGGAATCACACAGCAGACTAAAGTCATTGCAGACTTTTACTATGCAATATATAGAAAACTAAGTGTGTTCAGGTGTGAAGCAGAGAGGAGTGGTCTCTGCTCATCTTGGTCAGAGAATTAAGAGTGGACCAGATGCATACAATCAAGCCAGAGTAAGCAAGGTCATAAATATCACAGGGTAAGCTTGGGTTAGCTGAAAGGCATACCATGTGAAAGCTAGGAGCAGAGGGAAGTCTATGTGCAAAGCTGGATGATGTACTATGTGCACTTTATAGACAGACAGCAGCAGAGCTGGGTGGATGAACATACCATGTGAAAGCTAGGAGCAGAGGGAAGTCTATGTGCAAAGCTGGGTGATGTACTATGTGCACTTCAAAGACAGACAGCAGCAGAGCTGGGTGGATGAACATACCATGTGAAAGCTAGGAGCAGAGGGAAGTCTATGTGCAAAGCTGGGTGATGTACTATGTGCACTTCAAAGACAGAGTGCAGCAGAGCTCAGTGTATGAACATACCATGTGAAAGCTAGGAGCAGAGGGAAGTCTATGTGCAAAGCTGGGTGATGCTCTTCTATGATGCTCTTCTATGTGCACTTCATAGTAGGGAGGTTACAAGGACCCTACACTTCAGGAGGGCAAATTTCCAATGGATGAGAGAGGATCTTAGTGCAATTAACTGGGACGATACCCTAAGACATAAAAATACACAAAAAAAATGGGAGACGTTTATTAGCATCCTGGATACAACCTGTGCACAGTATATATCGTATGGGAATAAACATACTAGAAATAGGAGGAAACCAATATGGCTAATGTTATGACCTGGTGGTTAGGAGCACCCGGAATGACCTGATAGTTAAACCTCATACAGGACGAGCTCTGGGATGTGGGAGCTCTGCTGACCGCAAGCCCTAATCCTATCACACACACTAGAAATAGCCATGGAGCGCTCCTGACCAGACCTAGGCGCCTAGTCACAGCCTAAGAACTATCTAGCCCTAGAGATAGAAAATAAAGCCTACCTTGCCTCAGAGAAATTCCCCAAAGGTAAAGGAAGCCCCCCACATATATTGACTGTGAGTAAAGATGAAAGTCACAAACGTAGAAATGAAACAGGTTTCAGCAAAGGGAGGCCAGACTTACTAAATAGACAGAAGATAGGAAAGGTAACTTTGCGATCAGCACAAAAACCTACAAAAGACCACGCAGAGTGTGCAAAAAAGACCTCCGCACCGACTCACGGTGCGGAGGGGCCACTCTGCATCCCAGAGCTTCCAGCTAGCAAGACAAAATCATGAAAACCAGCTGGACAAGAAAACAGTGAACAAATAATGACTATCAGGAACTTAGCTTCTGCAGGAGAAGGCAGGTCACCAGAGAGATCCAGGAGCGAACTGAACCAATGCAAAAACATTGACAGCGGGCATGGAGTAACGATCTGAGAGGAGTTAAATAGAGAAGTCAACCAAAGGATAAACCACGTCACCTGTGTAAGGAACCTCAGAAGCAGCAGCTTCACTCACAGCCACCAGAGGGAGCCCATAGACAGAACTCGCCGAAGTACCATTCACGACCACAGGAGGGAGCTCGACAACAGAATTCACAACAGGCTAAATAGAGCTGTAAGGGGCGCAATAAGTGACAAAAAGAACGCAATTCGAGAATTAAAGGAAGTAGGTAGTGATGATGAGGCATTAAATAAATACAAAAAATTTAATAAATTCTGTGAAAAGCAAATCAAGGCAGCAAAGATTGAGACAGAGAGACTCATTGCCAGAGAGAATACAAATAATCCCAAAATATTATTTAACTACGTAAATAGTAAAAAACTAAAAAATGATAGTGTTGTCCCCCTTAAAAATAGTCTGGGTGAAATGGTGGATGAGGATGAGGAAAAAGCCAATATGCTAAATGACTTTATTTCATCAGTATTTACACAAGAAAGTCCCATGGCAGACAAAATGACTAGTGATAAAAATTCCCCATTAAATGTCACCTGTTTAACCCAGCAGGAAGTACGTCGGCGTCTAAAAATCACTAAAATTGACAAATCTCCGGGCCCGGATGGGATACACCCCCAAGTACTGCAGAAACTAAGTACAGTCATTGATAGACCATTATTTTTAATCTTTAAAGACTCCATAATAACAGGGTCTGTACCACAGGACTGGCGTATAGCAAATGTGGTGCCAATATTCAAAAAGGGGACAAAAACTGAACTCGGAAATTATAGGCCAGTAAGTTTAACCTCTACTGTGGGTAAAATCCTGGAGGGCATTCTAAGGGATGCTATACTGGAGTATCTGAAGAGGAATAATCTCATGACTCAGTATCAGCACGGGTTTACTAGGGACCGTTCAGGTCAGACTAATCTGATCAGCTTCTATGAAGAGGTAAGTTCTGGACTGGACCAAGGGAACCCAGTGGAGGTAGTGTATATGGACTTTTCAAAAGCTTTTGATACAGTGCCACATAAAAGGTTGATACATAAAATGAGAATAATGGGGATAGGGGAAAATATGTGTAAGTGGGTTAAGAGCTGGCTCAGGGATAGGAAACAAAGGGTCGTTATTAATGGAGCACACTCGGACTGGGTCACGGTTAGCAGTGGGGTACCACAGGGGTCAGTATTGGGTCCTCTTCTTTTTAACATATTTATTAATGACCTTGTAGGGGGCATTCAGAGCAGAATTTCAATATTTGCAGATGACACTAAACTCTACAGGGTTATCAATACAGAGGAGGACAATTTTATATTACAGGATGATTTATGTAAACTAGAAGCTTGGGCTGATAAATGGCAAATGAGCTTTAATGGGGATAAATATAAGGTCATGCACTTGGGTAAAAGTAAAAAGATGAAGAACTATGTGCTTAATTCTAAAACTCTGGGCAAAACCGTCAATGAAAAAGACCTGGGTGTATGTGTGGATGACAAACTCATGTTCAGTGGACAGTGTCAGGCAGCTGCTACAAAGGCAAATAAAATAATGGGATGCATTAAAAGAGGCCTAGTTGCACACCAGGAGAACATAATTTTACCTCTATACAAGTCACTATTTCGACCACACTTAGAACACTGTGCACAGTTCTGGTCTCCGGTGTATAAGAAATACATAGTTGAACTAGAGTGGGTGCAGAGAAGAGCGACCAAGGTTATTAGAGGACTGGGCGGTCTGCAATACCAAGATAGGTTATTACACTTGGGGCTATTTAGTTTGGAAAAACGAAGACTAAGGGGTGATCTTATGTTAATGTATAAATATATGAGGGGACAGTACAAAGACCTTTCTGATGATCTTTTTAATCATAGACCTGAGACAGGGACAAGGGGGCATCCTCTACGTCTGGAGGAAAGAAGGTTTAAGCATAATAACAGGCGCGGGTTCTTTACTGTAAGAGCAGTGAGACTATGGAACTCTCTGCCGTATGATGTTGTAATGAGCGATTCATTACTTTAATTTAAGAGGGGACTGGATATCTTTCTGGAAAAGTATAATGTCACAGGGTATATATGCTAGATTCCTTCATAGGGCATTGATCCAGGGAACTAGTTTGATTGCCGTATGTGGAGTTGGGAAGGAATTTTTTTCCTCAAAGTGGAGCTTACTATTTGCCACATGGGTTTTTTTTGCCTTCCTCTGGATCAACATGTTAGGGCATGTTAGGTTAGGCTATGGGTTGAACTAGATGGACTTAAGGTCTTCCTTCAACCTTAATAACTATGTTACTAAAGTGGCATCAATTTCCACAGAGTAGAAAAAGTATAATAGGCCTCTGACACATCTTCCACAACAGGCAACCCACCAGATAGATACACAACTTGGAGTCTCCACATTTCAAAAAATTGTTATTTAACATTAGCACCAGAGCAGTAACAACAGCAGGCACAGAAGCCATGACAAAGGTGACACAGGCTGCAATAATGCAAGATCAATGCATGACAATAATAACGACACCAGTGCCTTGTCTGCTCAGTCTGGGGTGCAAAAGTCATTGGCGATCCATGATCATTTTGATGAAAGTTCGCCGGTCTATACTTTCAAGGTTCAACTTGATGCGCTTATCCATCAGTACACCACCAGAAGCACTGAAGACACGTTCAGACAGAGCGCTGGCTTTCAGGCATGAGAAAACTGCCAAGACGTGACAGGCTAGCTCAGGCCACTCTTCCATTTTTGAAGACCAAAATGCAAAAGGGTCCAAACCCCTGATGGCATTGATATTGAGTACCAGATACTCTTACACCATCCTTTTCAGTAGTTCACAACGTGTTAGACCTGTACTCTGTTCTGCAGGTAGAAAGTCTGGTCTAAAAAGTGTATGAAATGACTCACAGAAATTGCTTATGCCACTTACACTACTGCTCCTGCTAATGTTTTTGCTATGACGCCTTGAAGTTCTCAGAGTTGAATGTCTATAACTAGGATGCACACTGTGTGCCTCACTGCTATCTTGGGGAAAACCACTCTTTAGATTTTCTACAAGCTTGTTTCAATACTGCAGCATGCGTGCGTCTTTCCAGGGAGGGAAGCATCTGGCAAAATTTACTCTTGTACCACAGTGTGGTAACCTAGTATTCAGCACTATTTCTAACTCTAAGAATATGGGCATCATGTTGAAGATAGTGCAGCAAGAAGGCGCTCATGTGTCGGGTGCTTCCAGGATGTCCAATTCCATGGTGTGTTGGTGGCGGGGTATCACTCAAGATTGCTTCCTCTGTCCCCTCCTGCTAACTATGGACAACAGAGAGGGGAATATTATCCTCTTCATCTCCTGACTGTTGCACATGCATCACCTCTTCCTCCTCAATTTGTTTCTTGGCACCTGCACCTTCACTAATAATTTTTCTTGTACCATGAGACTCCCTCGATCGCAGTAATCCACCCTCCCATGGAACCCACCTGTGTGACGACAGTCCAGAACTTGGTGATATTGGTATCCCTTCTGCATGTTCCTTTGCTTCCACCTCTTCCTCTGGGACCACCACCTCCTCATGCAGACTACTAAAAGTGTGTTCCAGCATATAGATTATTGGACTAGTGATGTTGATGATGGCTGTGCAGAAGGCTGCAGAGGTCTTTCATGTGTGCCTACTCCGCAAGCATGATTTGCACCATGTCCATACTGTGTTGGCCCAGGCTATGCAAAAGGACATACTACACCAGGGCTCATCACTGCTGCCACCGTCACTCCAACATGTGCAGAGTGGAAGTCCACCGTGTCAGAACATCGCAAATCAAATGGTTAAATAGTAGGCCAAAAGACCTCTGTGTGTAGTTCAAATTGATGAACTGCAAGGAGCGATTGTCGGAAGTGAGCACACAGCGACCGTGCTTTCTTAAGCAGCACGTGCAGGCCAGGATAGTGGCATGCTGTACCACCACATTGAGGACGAGAGCTATGCAAGACACATGTGTGAGGTTGCCCTAGTGTAGGGCCGCCACCAGGTTTGCACCGTTATCACACATGGATTTTCTTGGCTTCAGGCACAGGGGAGACAGCCATTGTTCTAACTCGGCCTTGATAGCTGGGCACAACTTTTCAGCTGTGTAACTGCGATCTCCAGGGCATATTAATTTTAACAATTCCTGATTCCGGTGAGCTATGGCTGCGCAGTACGTAGGTGGGGGGATTCTCAATGCACTGTTGGAGCACGTCTCTTTATGTCTTTATGTGAGAGGTTGAGGGTGCAGGTGGAGGCTCTAGAGGAAATGGAGAAGCCAGAAGCAGTGGAGGAAGTGTTAGACACAAAGGTTTGTCCCAGTACTGCCTGCCTCCACAGCCACCAGAATCACCCAGTGCCCAGTCAGCGAGATGTAACGCCCCTGCCCATGTTTGCTTGTCCAGATATCAGTGGTGAAATGCACCATGGCAGACATAGATTTTTTCAGGGAACCGGTGATTTTGTCTGTGACATGCTGGTGTAGAACAGGCACAGCTTTCTTAAAGAAGTAATGGTGACTGGACAACTGGTACTGGAGGACAGCGACGGACATCATCTTTCGGAAACCATCTGCATCCACCAGGCAGAAAGGCAGCATTTTTGTGGCAAACAATTTGGAAATGGTGGAGTTCAAACTTTTAGCTTTGGAATGTGTAGGAGGAAACATTCTTTTATGTGACATCAACTGCAAGAACGAGGGCTGGCTACTGTGCTGAGAGAGGATGGAGTAGGGTGAACAGGAAAAACTGCTGAACTGTGAATGAGGTGCAGGCAGAGATGTTATGATGGATTGAGAAATATGTGTTGTGCTCGTTGAAAAAAAACAGCAACCATCTCTACTTCCATAACTGTAGGGGGTAAACAAGTGGAGGCCCGGAGACCTGTGTGAGAACATTTGGCACAGTGATGGAGGAAGAAAAAGCAACAGATCTGATTGATGGGCCCGCCGGTGGTTGATGTGGCCCACTAGTCTGCATTTTAGCACAACGAGATTCCTAGACTAAGGCATATTGTGGCTGTTCATGCATGTAGAAGTCTAATGATTTGGATTAGCAAATAGGGCCTCCTGACTGAACCCCCATATTAGGACTAACAATTTTGATGAGCAAATGGGGCCTCCTGATTCCTCACTGCAACACAGTTTTCTCTCAAACGATTTGGATTAGAAAATAGGTCCCTATATTAGGTGTAACAATATTTAAGAACAAATGAGGCCTCCTGATTCCTCACTGCAACACAGTCTTTTGCTCAAATGATTTGGATTAGCAAATGGGGCCTCCTAACTGCAACACAGATTTAGCACAAACTAGTTAGATGCAGGAAGATTGATTTCACACAGGGCAGGATCCTATATAACTAAATGACAAGTTCACTTGCAGCAGCAGCAGGAGTAGCCTCTCTGCGCTGTTACACTGAGAAAATGGCTGCAAAAAAACATGTCCGCTTTTTATATGAGCAGGGACATGGGACTTTGACAGCCAATCACAGAAAACCTTGCGTTATGATGTTGTGGATGGTTTCTGCGCCCTGATTGGCTACTGGAATGTAGAAATATTATGTTATTACATAAAAAAAAATGAAAAGAAAAATTACAGTCCGCCACTCCTTTGACCTAGACACACCCCTTCCTCTCATAAAACACATCCCCCCTGCTCATCATACAGCACCACTATCCTAGGCAAAGTCAGAACTAAAGCATTAGTGGAAACGCGATCATTTACTGATCTGTGACTAAATTTTGAAGACTTTGAGAAAATACATGGGAAACCGAACACAAATCCAACTGTTCTTGCTGAATTTGAGATTGGCGAACATTTTCCAAACAAGTTTGCTCATCTCTAGTCATAATTCCTTAATGGTGGTTTTGGCACCAAACACAGGTTTTCTATTTGGCTCCTATTAGCCATGCTACATATCTCCCCACCCTGGAAGGCGTTCAACCCGTTCCAGAGATCTCGAGAATGTAACTGGTGTGTGGCTAGGATGTATGATAAATCCATATTCTCCATATGAAAACCTAGCTGTCTGAACAAAGCACTTATACCACATGGGCTCTGCAGGAGGTCTTCCTGCAGGAGTTTGGTTACTAGCTAGCTGGTGGCTGGTATGAATTTCTTCTTTGAAGTTGAGAAGGCTGGACTGCCTGCTGAGCCAGGTGTCCTGTTATAGCTGCACAATGGAAGGGGGTTTTTATACTCCATGCCAAATAGGATACAAATTATTGACATGAAATTTTATTCCCAATATTCTTCACACCAACCATTATGAAACTGACAGCTGAGGGTTGCAGCCTGTGCTGGTTATCAAAAATAGAAGAGACCCCACATCATTATTTTTCAAATTCATTTATTTATAGCGCAGGTGCCAGCTGATGAATACTCCCATCAGCGGTGCCTGCTGACAGATGCTAGCTGATGCCTGATAGTAATCAGTAATGATCTTTCCACCGATCACAGCTGCCAGTGTTTCACGCGCTGTCACAAAGATGACAGCACAAGAAACAACAGATGTTGAAAGTTACTGAACCTAAACAGCAACACGGACTTTGTGGAGAAGTCTGTTCGAACTCCGTGCACAAACACCAGGTGTTCAGTACGGTCCCCGAACTTTACTGTTCGGGTTCGCACATCTCTACTTATGAGTATGCAGTGGTGGTTGTGCCAGTGCATCTCAGCTTCATTTATTGTCTTTGTTTGCGACTGAAGAGATAGCCAAGTTCGGCACTTGGCTGTCTCTGGCAGTAGTCTAGTGGCTTGTAAAATTTTTGGTACTCATGGTCAAAATTACAGTTATTGTGAACAATAAAGTAAGTTAAATATGAAATGATCTCTAAAAGGCCTAAAGTTAAAAATTACATATTTCCATAGCTGCAGTTGTTTGGCACAAGGTTAGAGGAGGCTGGATTTTTATAAAGTTGGGACATGTGCATCACCTGGCCTTTCCTTAACTTGATAGTGAACAAGCCATAACCCTAAAAGGCTAATTGATTGGCTAATTTAGGTCTGAAACCTTGACCAAAGTGTGCAAACTTTTGCCTCAACCCATTTTCCTTTTTATAATTTTTAAAATGTAAAGAATGACTCTATATAGGGTTGAGCGAAACGGGTCGGCCAGATTCAGAAGTCGCCGACTTTTGGCAAAGTTGTGTTTCATGAAACCCGACCCCTGTGTGGGGTCGGCCATGAAGTCGGCGATCTTCTGATCTGGAATCGGAATTCCGATATCGAGTTCCGATATGTGTAACATATCGGGAATCGGTATCGGAATTCATATTTAGGTGTAAAATAAAGAATCAAAATAGAAACGCGCCCTGGTTCTCACCGGCAGCCTTCTTTCCTAAGAATGAGCGCCTGAAGGGCCTTCGATGACGTTGCGGCTTGTGATTGGTCACGTGAGCGGTCACATGGGCATCACGCGAACAATCACAAGCCGCGACGTCATCTAAGGTCCTTCAGGCGCTAATTCTTAGGAAGGAAGCGTCCGACGGCACGTCCGAGGGTGAGTATATTCCTAATAGGTATATACTCACCCTCGGACGCGCCCTGGTTCTAACCCGCAGCCTTCCTTCCTAAGAATCAGCGCCTGAAAAACCTGAGATGACATCGCGGATTGTGATTGGTCGCGCGACGCCCATGTGACCGCTCACGCGACCAATCACAAGCCGCGACGTCATCGAAGGTCCTTCAGGCGCTTACTGTTAGGAAGGAAGGCTGCCGGTGAGAACCAGGGCGCGTCCGAGGGTAAGTATATCAATATTTTTTATTTTGATTCTTTATTTTACACTTAAACATGGATCACAGGGCCTGAAGGAGAGTTTCCTCTCCTTCAGACCCTGGGAATCATTAGAAACCCAATGCACTGCATTGGGTTTCGTGTTTCGGCCGACCCCGACCCCGACTTTTCTATAGGATCGGCCGATTTCACTCGACCCGACTTTTGAAAAAGTCGGGTTTCGTGAAACCCGACCCGATCCTATGAAAAGAAAAGTCGCTCAACCCTAACTCTATATATATATATATATATATATATATATATGTATATATATACATAATTTTTTTTATTTTTTTACTCTTTTTTTGCCTAAAATACAAAGGAAATGTATCATCTTTTACTTTTTGTAGTAATTTTTACCAGGGGTGCCCAAACTTTTACAAGCCACTTTACAAACAATAAAGGAAGTGATGGAGCACCAAGGCAGCCACTGCTCCATTCTGGTGGGGCATTTCAGAACTCCAAATGAGAGTCATGAGGTCAATGGAACTGGCCAAGGAGCTCAGAGACAGAATTGTGGCAAGGCACAGATCTGGCCACGGTTACAACAGAATTTCTGCAGTACTCAGGGTTCCTAAGAGCTAAGTGGCCTCCAAAATCCTTAAATGGAAGAAGTTTGGGACCACCAGAAGTCTTCCTAGACCTGGCTGTCCAACCAATCTGAGCAATCGTGGGAGAAGAGGCTTGGTGAGAGAGTTAAAGAAGAACCCCAAGATCACTGTGGCTGAGCTCCACAGATGCAGTAGGGAGATAGGAGAAAGTTCCACAAAGTCAACTATCACTGCAGCAATCCACCAGTCAGGCCTTTATGGCAGAGAGGCTCAATGGAAGCCTCTCCTCAGTGCAAGACATATGAAAACTCACAAAGAGTTTGCTAAAAATAAACATATGAAGGACTCCCAGACTATGAGAAATAAGATTCTCTGGTGTGATGAGATGAAGATAGAACTTTGTGATGATAATTCTAAACAGTACAGGTCCTTCTCAAAAAATTAGCATATAGTGTTAAATTTCATTATTTACCATAATGTAATGATTACAATTAAACTTTCATATATTATAGATTCATTATCCACCAACTGAAATTTGTCAGGTCTTTTATTGTTTTAATACTGATGATTTTGGCATACAACTCCTGATAACCCAAAAAACCTGTCTCAATAAATTAGCATATCAAGAAAAGGTTCTCTAAACGACCTATTACCCTAATCTTCTGAATCAACTAATTAACTCTAAACACATGCAAAAGATACCTGAGGCTTTTATAAACTCCCTGCCTGGTTCATTACTCAAAACCCCCATCATGGGTAAGACTAGCGACCTGACAGATGTCAAGAAGGCCATCATTGACACCCTCAAGCAAGAGGGTAAGACCCAGAAAGAAATTTCTCAACAAATAGGCTGTTCCCAGAGTGCTGTATCAAGGCACCTCAATGGTAAGTCTGTTGGAAGGAAACAATGTGGCAGAAAATGCTGTACAACGAGAAGAGGAGACCGGACCCTGAGGAAGATTGTGGAGAAGGACCGATTCCAGACCTTGGGGAACCTGAGGAAGCAGTGGACTGAGTCTGGTGTGGAAACATCCAGAGCCACCGTGCACAGGCGTGTGCAGGAAATGGGCTACAGGTGCCGCATTCCCCAGGTAAAGCCACTTTTGAACCATAAACAGCGGCAGAGGCGCCTGACCTGGGCTACAGAGAAGCAGCACTGGACTGTTGCTAAGTGGTCCCAAGTACTTTTTTCTGATGAAAGCAAATTTTGCATGTCATTCGGAAATCAAGGTGCCAGAGTCTGGAAGAAGACTGGGGAGAAGGAAATGCCAAAATGCCTGAAGTCCAGTGTCAAGTACCCACAGTCAGTGATGGTGTGGGGTGCCATGTCAGCTGCTGGTGTTGGTCCACTGTGTTTCATCAAGGGCAGGGTCAATGCAGCTAGCTATCAGGAGATTTTGGAGTACTTCATGCTTCCATCGGCTGAAATGCTTTATGGAGATGAAGATTTCATTTTTCAGCACGACCTGGCACCTGCTCACAGTGCCAAAACCACTGGTAAATGGTTTACTGACCATGGTATTACTGTGCTCAATTGGCCTGCCAACTCTCCTGACCTGAACCCCATAGAGAATCTGTGGGATATTGTGAAGAGAAAGTTGAGAGACGCAAGACCCAACACTCTGGATGAGCTTAAGGCCGCTATTGAAGCATCCTGGGCCTCCATAACATCTCAGCAGTGTCACAGGCTGATTGCCTCCATGCCACGCCGCATTGAAGCAGTCATTTCTGCCAAAGGATTCCCGACCAAGTATTGAGTGCATAACTGAACATTATTATTTGATGGTTTTTTTGTTTGTTATTAAAAAACACTTTTATTTGATTGGATGGGTGAAATATGCTAATTTATTGAGACAGGTTTTTTGGGTTATCAGGAGTTGTATGCCAAAATCATCAGTATTAAAACAATAAAAGACCTGACAAATTTCAGTTGGTGGATAATGAATCTATAATATATGAAAGTTTAATTGTAATCATTACATTATGGTAAATAATGAAATTTAACACTATATGCTAATTTTTTGAGAAGGACCTGTATATGCAGAGAAAACCAGGCACTGCTCATCACCTGGCCAATACAATCCCAACAGTGAAACATGGTGGTGGCAGCATTATGCTATGGGGGTGTTTTTCAGCTGCAGGGACAGGACGACTGGTTGCAATTGAAGGAAAAATGCGGCCAAGTACAGAGATATCCTGGATGAAAACCTCTTCGAGTGCTCTGAACCTTAGACTTGGCCAAAGGTTCACCTTCTAACAAGACAATGACCCTAAGCACAAAGGTAAAAGAACAAAGGAGTGGCTTCAGAACAACTTTGTGACCATTCTTGATTGGCCCAGCCAGATCTGTAAGGAAGAATGGCAGAGGATCCCCAAATCCAGGTGTAAAAAACTTGTTGCATCATTCCCAAGAAGACTCATGGCTGTACTAGCTCAAAAGGTGCTTCTACTCAATACTGAGCAAAGGGTCTGAATACTCATGGCCATGTAATATTTCAGTTTTTATTTTTTAATAAATTTGCAAAAATGTCTACATTTCTAATTTTTTTCAGTCAAGATGGGGTGCAGAGTGTACATTAATGAGAAAAAAATGAACTTTTTTGAATTTACCAAATGGCTGTAATGAAACAAAGAGTGTAAAATTTAAAGGGTTCTGAATAGTGTTGAGCATTCCGATACTGCAAGTATCGGGTATCGGCCGATATTTGCTGTATCAAAATTCCGATACCGAGTTCCGATATTTTTGTGATATCGAAAATCGGAATCGGCGTGTGCGGTGCGTATGGTTCCCAGGGTTTGGAGGAGAGGAAACTCTCCTTCAGGCCCTGGGATCCATATTAATGTAAAAAATAATAAATATGGATATACTCACCCCTCCGACGAACCCTGGCTGTCACCGCTGCGAGCGTCCTCCTCCGTTCCTGAGAATTGCAGAGAGTGAAGGACCTTCGATGACGTCGCGGTCACGTAAGCGGTCAGGTGACCGGTCACCTGACCAAGACATCATCGAAGGTCCTTCACTCTCTGCAATTCTCGGGAACGGAGGCAGACGCTCGCAGCGGTGACAGCCACGGTCCTTCGGAGGGGTGAGTATATCCATATTTATTATTTTTATTCTTTATTTTTTACATTAATATGGATCCCAGGGCTTGAAGGAGAGTTTCCTCTCCTTCAGACCCTGGGAACCATCCAGGATACCTTCTGATATTTGTGTCCCATTGACTTGCATTGGTATCGGGTATCGGTATCGGCGAGATCCGATATTTTGCCGGTATCGGCCGATACCATCCGATACCGATACTTTCAAATATCGGAAGGTATCGCTCAACACTAGTTCTGAATACTTTCCGTGCCCACTGTGTTGTCATTTTGTTTGGATGTAGAAATATATTACAGTGGGGCAAAAAAGTATTTAGTCAGTCAGCAATAGTGCAAGTTCCACCACTTAGAAAGATGAGAGGCGTCTGTAATTTACATCATAGGTAGACCTCAACTATGGGAGACAAACTGAGAAAAAAAAATCCAGAAAATCATATTGTCTGTTTTTTTAACATTTTATTTGCATATTATGGTGGAAAATAAGTATTTGGTCAGAAACAAAATTTCATCTCAATACTTTGTAATATATCCTTTGTTGGCAATGACAGAGGTCAAACGTTTTCTGTAAGTCTTCACAAGGTTGCCACACACTGTTGTTGGTATGCTGGCCCATTCCTCCATGCAGATCTCCTCTACAGCAGTGATATTTTGGCTTTTCGCTTGGCAACACGGACTTTCAACTCCCTCCAAAGGTTTTCTATAGGGTTGAGCTCTGGAGACTGGCTAGGCCACTCCAGGACCTTGAAATGCTTCTTACGAAGCCACTCCATTGTTGCCCTGGCGGTGTGCTTTGGATCATTGTCATGTTGAAAGACCCAGCCACGTTTCATCTTCAATGCCCTTGCTGATGGAAGGAGGTTTGCACTCAAAATCTCACGATACATGGCCCCATTCATTCTTTCATGTACCCGGATCAGTCGTCCTGGCCCCTTTGCAGAGAAACAGCCCCAAAGCATGATGTTTCCACCACCATGCTTTACAGTAGGTATGGTGTTTGATGGATGCAACTCAGTATTCTTTTTCCTCCAAACACGACAAGTTGTGTTTCTACCAAACAGTTTCAGTTTGGTTTCATCAGACCATAGGACATTCTCCTAAAACTCCTCTGGATCATCCAAATGCTCTCTAGCAAACTTCAGACGGGCCCGGACAAGTACTGGCTTAAGCAGTGGGACACGTCTGGCACTGCAGGATCTGAGTCCATGGTGGCGTAGTGTGTTACTTATGGTAGGCCTTGTTACATTGGTCCCAGCTCTCTGCAGTTCATTCACTAGGTCCCCCCGCGTGGTTCTGGGATTTTTGCTCACCGTTCTTGTGATCATTCTGACCCCACGGGGTGGGATTTTGCGTGGAGCCCCAGATCGAGGGAGATTATCAGTGGTCTTGTATGTCTTCCATTTTCTAATTATTGCTCCCACTGTTGATTTCTTCACTCCAAGCTGGTTGGCTATTGCAGATTCAGTCTTCCCAGCCTGGTGCAGGGCTACAATTTTGTTTCTGGTGTCCTTTGACAGCTCTTTGGTCTTCACCATAGTGGAGTTTGGAGTCAGACTGTTTGAGGGTGTGCACAGGTGTCTTTTTATACTGATAACAAGTTTAAACAGGTGCCATTACTACAGGTAATGAGTGGAGGAAAGAGGAGACTCTTAAAGAAGAAGTTACAGGTCTGTGAGAGCCAGAAATCTTGATTGTTTGTTTCTGACCAAATACTTATTTTCCACCATAATATGCAAATAAATTGTTAAAAAAACAGACAATGTGATTTTCTGGATTTTTATTTCTCAGTTTGTCTCCCATAGTTGAGGTCTACCTATGATGTAAATTACAGACGTCTCTCATTTTTTTAAGTGGTGGAACTTGCACTATTGCTGACTGACTAATTACTTTTTTGCCCCACTGTATATGACCTTGCAAAATTAATTTGTCAATATAGTGTTCTGAGCCTGACATTTTGTGCTGCAGCAGTTTATTTGCTTTAGTGCTAGACACTTCTTTTCTGTTGTCAAAAAAAGGAGCTTGGAACTTGCACATTATATTCCCTCTGGCAGAAACAAAACTGCAGTTTTTAGCAATAACTAAGCTGCATTGTCAAATCCACTTTATAATTTGTATAGATTTTTTATTTGTAGTGTTCCTCTGTCATTCTTGTAATAATAAATACTTGGTATCTGTCACTGTGTGTAGTTGTAGTTTAGTACATTGGTTGTGAAAATGGATTATGAAAGACAGCATTGTAAACAGCTTACTTTGCTCTTTGTACTGTGTCGTACAAGCTGTTTTAAAGTGGGATTCCCAGAGTCACGCATGTTGATTGAACATGTGAAGGTTCATACATATAATAGTCAAATTATTTCACTTTTTACCTAGACCCAGTTTTTTTTGCAAAGTTGGCAGATTACATGAGTTAACTCATCCTTTGCAGTGTCAAAAAAGTCCCAGGCTAGGCAACCCTTGCCAATCCTGTGAGCTGCAGACCCACAGATGCTGCTGGTCACAGCCACAGCTGTGTCTGAGGATGCATTGCTTGTCGTGGCTGCATCAATATGTATATGCGATGTACGGCGCAGCGTAACCTGCTTGTGTTCCTCTTCAGATGACCTACTTAGCTGTGTGCCTCTATGTTCATGCCAACTGGGATCTAACACCTCATCATCATCATCCTCTGTGTTATCACATTCCTCGACCATGGAGTCACCCTCCTCATCTTCCAGCCCTGACAGTACAGAACAGTCCACATAAGAATCATGTATCTGATTCTCCTCAGGATCACCTCCTCCCAAGGGGTTAACATCTGATGACAAGAGTCAGGATGCTGTTCGGATCCTACTTCGTCCTTCCCCAAGACAAAAAAAATTTGGGTATCGGTGCAGATCTCTGCCTCTTGGCTCTGTGAAGCTTTTGAGCACACCTTCTGATGACCATTTCATAGAATGTGTGAACAGCTCTTCAGACTCACCCATCTATGTTTCCATACAGTCAGTTGTATGGTTGAAGAGTTGGAATGCAGGGGGAAGCAAAGGGAATTTGTGTGCCACCTCTGTAGACTGTACTGTATGTGATGTTGAGGTGGAAGAAAAGGAGGAGTAGCTACTTGAAGCTGCACTTGCCATCCACTTGAGCACATGCTGTTTCTGGGCCTCATCAACATGGCGAACTGCTGTGCGTCTGCCAAAAAAAGGTAGTGGAGTAGCCCGTCCAGTAACAGAAGTTGTCAGTTGTCTTTGCAGAGGATGTGACGTTGGTTCCTTCCATCACTTCCTCACTTTTTCCCAGCCATGTTGCTCAGATAGTGTTGTAGGAGCACAGTATTAGCAAAAAAAAATAGATTTTAAACTCTGCATCACCTCTGCAAACAGCTGATTTTCAGCAGCAGTAAATTCAAAGGTGAAATTTGGCCTGTTGTATCGTGTTAGTCACAGAAGAATTGTTTAAGTGTGTATAAGGCCTGTATGACAAGGAAGATATGCTACAAACAATTTGAAAGTCAGATGTCCACTACTGCAGGGGTGTCAAACTGCATTCCTCGAGGGCTGCAAACAGGTCATGTTTTCAGGATTTCCTTGCATTGCACAGGTGATAATTAGTGTTGAGCGATACCGTCCGATACTTGAAAGTATCGGTATCGGATAGTATCGGCCGATACCTGAAAAATATCGGATATCGCCGATACCGATATCCGATACCAATACAAGTCAATGGGACATCAAGTATCGGAAGGTATTCTCATGGTTCCCAGGGTCTGAAGGAGAGGAAACTCTCCTTCAGGCCCTGGGATCCATAGGGATGTGTAAAATAAAGAATTAAAATAAAAAATATTGATATGCTCACCTCTCCGGCGGCCCCTGGACATCACGCTGCTAACCGGGAGGCTTCTTTGTTTAAAATGCGCGCCTTTAGGACCTGTGAATGACGTCCCGGCTTCTGATTGGTCGCGTGCCGCCCATGTGACTGGCACGCGACCAATCAGAAGCCGCGACGTCATTCGCAGGTCCTTAATTCCTAGAATTAGGAGTTTTTGTGAATGAGAATGACGTCGCGGCTTCTGATTGGTCGCGTGCCGGTCACATGGGCGGCACAGGAGCCCGAAACAGGAGCAAGCTTTCAGCACTGTTACAATGCTAAAATGGCACTAAAACAAGATGTCCTCTCTTTATATGGAGAGGGACATGTGATTTTAGCAGCCAAGGACACAAGTCTTTGTCTCAGGACATTGTGGGTGTTTCATGCTCCATGATTGGCTAGCCGCAATGTGCACACATAAAGTTGGGAATAAAAAATTACTGTTAACAAGAACGCCGCGCCTCTGAGCTCTTCAAACTTCCTCCCCTCATGAAAAACATGCCAAATGCTCATGATACATCACAATTATCATTGCTAAAGTGCTGAAAATAATTTTGTGGCAACGCAAATATTTTCCAGCATTTTTTACCGAATGTTATCGATTTTTTCCGATTTTATAAAATTTTGCTCGTGTTTCTTGTCACGTATCCAAATGTGCCATATTCGTGCCGAATTTATGTTTGGCGATCATTTTCTCAACAAATTCGCTCATCACTAATAATGGTATAAAGAGGCTAGACAATTTTTTATTATTAAGTCAGTTGGTTTTCTATTAACAATGTAAACTTTGCTAAACATGAGCTATATGTAACAAATACGTAATGATGCAAATGTATTAAAGTATCACTTAACAAATCAACAAAATATTAGGCATGAGCAAACCCAAACTACAAAGTTCTGGTTCGTACCGGGCACCTAGTGTCCGGCATGAACCCTGAACATGGACTTCGTACTACATGTCCATGTTACTGTTCGGGTTCAGCAGACTATTAAAGCTTGTTGAAAGGCTGCAGCACATTTTTATTTGCACAGTTGGACCTCAATTAAAAATGGGGAAGAGCTAGGAACCAAGCTTAGCTCATAATGGGACCTTTTTAGGAAAGATGAGTGGCTAAGATTTCATAGTCTGGAAGGGACATACCTCCCTGCACGCCTTTAGGATTAAATTAATATACAGGTACACAAATATGTGATCAAAAATCGTTAACTAAGTACCCCACATTGTATAGCAATAGTGGAACTCATTAAGTGTTTCACACCCCAAGGTGGTTTGCACTTTAATGACCAGGCCAATTTTTACAATTCTGACTAGTGTCACTTTATGAGTTAATAACTCTGAAATGCTTCAACAGATCCAACTGATTTGGAGAGATTGTTTGTTTGTGACATAAGGTACTTCATGATAGTGGTAAAAGTTTTTAGTTATGACTTGCGTTTATTTGTGAAAAAAAATGGAAATGTATCCAAAATGTAGAAAATTTTGCAATTTTCAAACTTTGAATTCTTATGCACTGAAATCAGAGAAATTTGTCGCACAGAATAGTTAAAAAATAGCATTTCCCACATGTCTACTTTACATCAGCACAATCATTCAAAGAACAATTTTTTTTGTTAGGAAGTTATAAGGGTTACAAATTGATAATCAATTTCTAATTTTCCCAACAAAATTTACAAAACTATTCTTTTAGGGAGCACATTACATTTGAAGTGACTTTGAGGGATCTATAAGGCAGAAAATACCCAAAAGTAAATCCAATTAAAAAAAACTACACCCCTCAAGGTGCTCAAAACCACATTTAAAAAGTTTGTTAACACTTCAGGTGCTTCTCAGGAATTTTTTTATTTTTGCAAGGGTAACAAAAAATGAACCCTAAAATTCGTTGTGCATTTTCTCCTTTGCATGCCGATACCCCACATGTGGCAGAAAACCACTGTTTGGGTGCATAGCAGAGCTTGGAAGGGAAGGATTGCCAATTGACTTTTTGAATGCAAAATTTGCTGGAACAATTAGTGAACATCATGTCATGTTTGGAGAGCTCCTCATATGCCTAGACAGTGAAAATCCTCCACAAGTGACACCATTTTGGAATCTAGACTCCGAGGGAACTTATCTAGATGTATATTGAGCACATTGAACCCCAGGAACTTCAGAGAAGTTTATAACGTTGAGCTGTGAAAATTAGAAAATCAAATGTTTTCAGCACAAATGTATTTAAGCCCCAAATTTGGCATTTTTAGAAGGGTAACAGGAGATATTGTACCATACAATTTGTTGTGCAATTTTCCTGAGAAAGTTGATACCCCATATGTTGAAGAAAACTACTTTTGAGGCACAGTGAAAAGCTCAGAAGGGAAGAAGCACCGTATTGGAATTTCTATTTTGTTGGAATGGTTTGAGGGTGTCATGCCACATTGGCAGAGTCCCTGAGGTGCCAGCATAACAGAAACTCCCTATACAGGTCCTTCTCAAAAAAATAGCATATAGTGTTAAATTTCATTATTTACCATAATGTAATGATTACAATTAAACTTTCATATATTATAGATTCATTATCCACCAACTGAAATTTGTCAGGTCTTTTATTGTTTTAATACTGATGATTTTGGCATACAACTCCTGATAACCCAAAAAACCTGTCTCAATAAATTAGCATATCAAGAAAACGTTCTCTAAACGACCTATTACCCTAATCTTCTGAATCAACTAATTAACTCTAAACACATGCAAAAGATACCTGAGGCTTTTATAAACTCCCTGCCTGGTTCATTACTCAAAACCCCCATCATGGGTAAGACTAGCGACCTGACAGATGTCAAGAAGGCCATCATTGACACCCTCAAGCAAGAGGGTAAGACCCAGAAAGAAATTTCTCAACAAATAGGCTGTTCCCAGAGTGCTGTATCAAGGCACCTCAATGGTAAGTCTGTTGGAAGGAAACAATGTGGCAGAAAACGCTGTACAACGAGAAGAGGAGACCGGACCCTGAGGAAGATTGTGGAGAAGGACCGATTCCAGACCTTGGGGAACCTGAGGAAGCAGTGGACTGAGTCTGGTGTGGAAACATCCAGAGCCACCGTGCACAGGCGTGTGCAGGAAATGGGCTACAGGTGCCGCATTCCCCAGGTAAAGCCACTTTTGAACCATAAACAACGGCAGAGGCGCCTGACCTGGGCTACAGAGAAGCAGCACTGGACTGTTGCTAAGTGGTCCCAAGTACTTTTTTCTGATGAAAGCAAATTTTGCATGTCATTCGGAAATCAAGGTGCCAGAGTCTGGAGGAAGACTGGGGAGAAGGAAATGCCAAAATGCCTAAAGTCCAGTGTCAAGTACCCACAGTCAGTGATGGTGTGGGGTGCCATGTCAGCTGCTGGTGTTGGTCCACTGTGTTTCATCAAGGGCAGGGTCAATGCAGCTAGCTATCAGGAGATTTTGGAGCACTTCATGCTTCCATCGGCTGAAATGCTTTATGGAGATGAAGATTTCATTTTCCAGCACGACCTGGCACCTGCTCACAGTGCCAAAACCACTGGTAAATGGTATACTGACCATGGTATTACTGTGCTCAATTGGCCTGCCAACTCTCCTGACCTGAACCCCATAGAGAATCTGTGGGATATTGTGAAGAGAAAGTTGAGAGACGCAAGACCCAACACTCTGGATGAGCTTAAGGCTGCTATTGAAGCATCCTGGGCCTCTATAACATCTCAGCAGTGTCACAGGCTGATTGCCTCCATGCCACGCCGCATTGAAGCAGTCATTTCTGCCAAAGGATTCCCGACCAAGTATTGAGTGCATAACTGAACATTATTATTTGATGGTTTTTTTGTTTGTTATTAAAAAACACTTTTATTTGATTGGATGGGTGAAATATGCTAATTTATTGAGACAGGTTTTTTGGGTTATCAGGAGTTGTATGCCAAAATCATCAGTATTAAAACAATAAAAGACCTGACAAATTTCAGTTGGCGGATAATGAATCTATAATATATGAAAGTTTAATTGTAATCATTACATTATGGTAAATAATGAAATTTAACACTATATGCTAATTTTTTGAGAAGGACCTGTATGTGAACTCATTTTACAAAATACACCCCCCAATAAATTCATCTAGAGGTGCTGTGATCATATTGACACCACATGTGCCTCACAGATTTTCTACCATTGAGTGGTGAAAAAAGAATAACTTGCATTTTTACCACTGAAATAATGTTTTGCCACAAATTTTTATTTTTTCTAATAAATAATAGGAGAAATTTTTACAACAAACTGAGTGTGAGGGGTTGAGTTCCTGCTTCTGCACAGAGGAATCTGGGTCCATCTCCGCTGTGGTCTCCCATTCTTCTTTTGCCACAGTGGAAGCTGCTCAGCGAAGACGTCGGTCCCTACGTCTTGCTGGGTCTGACTCTGTGCAAAGGGTTACTGCTGCCTTTCCAGCTTCTACCATTGTAGCCAGTACTGGGCAGCAGCGAGCAGATGATTTTGGGACTAAGTCCTGCTTTTCTCCTTCTGAGCATGCTCAGGGTAAGATCACCCATTGGAGATCAAGGGTCACATGCTTAGATACTGCCACAAACCCCATTGGTCCTCTGGGAAGGTCCTGAAGGTGCTCAACTTCTGTGGCAGCCTCTCATTGGTTCTTCTGGGAAGGTCCTGTACTTGCTTCAGCTATAAAAGGTTCGCATGGCTGCATGGCCATGCGCTAGTGTACATTTGAAAATGTATGTGTGTTGATGAGTGCAAGTCATTCTTTAACTCCCTTGTGTATGACTGTTTGCAAAAGGTGGATGTATGCTATCCAGCACCCGGCTGAGCTATCAGCATCTAGCATAAGCTACAGCGTCTCAGCACGAAGCATACGTTACAGCGTCCATTGCTGTGACCACCAGTGCGGCGCCGTGAATTATTAAAGCACTTTCCAACCCAAGCCTGGGTGGTTAGTGGCGTCCACCAGTGTGGCACTGCTTGCGCTCTTGTGCTTCAAACTTCTTTAGATTATTCTGACACCCAGTTGTGATGTCGAGCGCATTTGGTCTAGACGAAAACAATCCTGAGTCTTTCAACTGGGTTCTATGACTTCTTGCTTGCGCTCTTGGTGCGGTACTATGGCTCTGTGACATAACAGAGTTTGTTTCCACCACCATATAGTGCCGCCATTTGCCAGCAGCGGGTTCTCTCCTGCATGGTGGACCCCAGACTGCGAATGCACCTTATTTTTTACTCGGTGCGTTCCGCCAGTCCTAACAGAACACTAGCACAAGGGTCTGGCTAGTAAATGGTCGGACGATGAGCGTCTATAGCGGTACATTCAGCAGCTGGAGGATAGGTTGGCGGCTCTTGAATGCACAACCTCAGCTGTGGATGTTACCGCAGTCGCTGTTCAGGCTGCAAGTGCAGCAGCAGCCAGTTTGTCCTCTGCCACCCCTGCTCCGACTTTATCCCGTCTCCCGCTTCCAGACAAGTTTGCTGGTGACAGTAAGCTATGTCGGGGATTCGTGAGTCAGTGCTCCATACATCTTGTGCTTCTGGCTGCACGTTTTCTTACGGAACGGGCAAAAGTGGGATTTATTTTATCTCTTTTGTCGGGCAGGGCGTTGGAGTGGGCAATGCCGCTTTGGGAGCGTGATGATTGTGTGGTGCAGAGTGTTCCTCTCTTCCTTGATGCTCTGAAACAGGTCTTTTTGGGACTTTGTGTCACCCACGGTACCGCGCTCCAATTGTTGGCAATTATACAGGGTTCGTCCATGGTCAGCCAGTTCGCCGTCCAATTCCGGACTCTGGTCTCAGAGCAGGAGTGGCCAAATAAAGTCCTTATTCCGGTGTTCTGGAAAGGACTGGCAGACCATGTGAAGGACGCCTTGGCCACCAGGGAGATTCCTGCCACACTGGAGGAGCTCATTTCAATATCTACCCACATCGACCTCCATTTTAACGAGCGGAGGTTAGAGCGGATCCAGTGTAGGCAGAGGTTTCGGCTGGCTCCCACCTTCGCCAGACCTCTAGAATCTTCCGTTCAAGCGTCCGACACCCATGAGGCCATGGAGGTTTCTCGAGCGGGACCAAAGTCTCGGACCGCTCAGGTACCCGTGCTTTGTAAAAATTGCCAACAGCTAGGACATTTTACCAATAAATGTCCACGGCGGTCGGGAAAACAATCGCGTCTAGTAACCATTGGAGGAGGTTCACTAGATACAGCAGCATTTTCCTCCAAGCTGTCTTTTAAAGGGACAATTATATTAGGCTCATCCACTCTAACAGTCGAGCTTTGTGTGGACTCTGGAGCAGAGGGGAATTTTATGTCCTCTGCTTTTGCTCTGTGCCATGCAATACCTCTGGTGATGCTCACCAAACCGGTGACTGTTAGAGTAGTGAATGAGTCAACACTTCCCTCTCAAATCATACACCAGACTGTCCCATTCACATTGTCCATGTCCCCTTCCCACCAGGAGGTTATTTCCCTTCTTATTCTTCCCTTGGGAATAGATGAGATTCTTCTGGGAATACCCTGGCTCCGTTTTCACTCTCATGATTGGAATGAATCATGTTAGGGCAGATGTGTGAGGGAGGGCATTCAGGTTTCTTCTACTGAGATACCCGCAGATCTTTCTTCTCTTCCCAAATGCTTTTGGTCCTATGCAGACGTCTTCTCCAAAAAGGCTGCGGAGACCCCAGGAAGTCAGTGTCACCTGCAAGGGCGGGGTTCTTCTTCATGCAGAAGAAGAACGGAGAATTACGTCCATGCATAGACTACAGGGGTCTTAACGCCATCACCGATAAGAATAAATATCCGTTGCCTCTGATTTCTGAGCTCTTTGATAGGCTATGGGGAGCAAGGGTATTTACCAAATTAGATCTGCGGGGTGCTTATAACCTGATTCGCATCCGTGAGGGGGACGAATGGAAGACGGCTTTTAATACCATGGATAGGCACTATGAGTATCTGGTGATGCCCTTCAGGCTCTGTAATGCCCCAGCAGTCTTCCAAGACTTTGTTAACGATATCTTCCGGGATATCCACTCCACATCGGTCGTAGTCTATCAGGATGATATTCTCATCTTCTCTCCAGATATTGACTCCCACCGGAGAGATGGGCAGAGTCTTCAACCTCTTACGGGCAAATTCCCTTTATGAAAAGTTAGAGAAGTGTATGTTTGAGCAGGAGTCTTTACCTTTCCTGGGCTATATCATCTCCGCCCAGGGAATGGCTATGGATCCTGCCAAACTACAGGCTGTGATGGACTGGCAAGAACCCCATTCTCTTAAAGCAGTGCAGCGCTTTATGGGGTTCATTAATTACTATCGCCAGTTCATTCCCCACTTCTCAACTTTGGTATCTCCCTTGGTAGCCCTCACCATGAAGGGAGCAAATCCCAAATTGCGGTCTGAAGAAGTCTCCAAGGCTTTCTCTTCTATTAAGTCTCATTTTGCTAGCGCTCCCATCTTACATCGTCCCGATGTTGATAAGCCATTTATAATGGAGGTGGATGCCTCATCTGTTGTTGCTGGAGCAGTCCTCTTCCAAAAGGATGCTCAGGGTCGGAAGCATCCTTGCTTCTTTTTCTCTAAAACCTTCACACCAGCGGAGAGGAATTATTCCATCGGGGACAGGGAGTTGCTAGCAATGAAGTTAGCCTTCTCAGAGTGGAGACATCTTTTGGAGGGGGCTCGCTTTCCCTTCCAAGTCTTCAAGGACCACAAAAATTTGGTTTATTTACAAACAGCCCAGTGGCTAAATTCTCGTCAGGCCAGATGGTCCTTGTTCTTTTCCCGGTCCACTTCACCCTCCATTATCTCGCTGGGAAGAAGAACATTCCTGCTGATGCTCTCTCTTGCTCCGTTGTGTCTTTTGAGGAGGAGGAAGTGGAGCCTCGGCTTATTGTCCCTTCAGAGAGCCTGAGAACTGTAGCTCCGGTATCGCTAGAGTCAGTGCCTCCGGGCAAGACTTTTGTACCCATTAATTTGCGACCAGAGATTCTCTCTTGGGCTCATTCGTCCAGGGTGGGTGGACATTTTGGGACTGCTGGCGAGGACGTACTGGTGGCCGCGTATGGTCCGTGACGTCAGAGATTATATTTGGGTGTGTGTCTCCTGGGCCAAAAATAAGTTTCCTCAACAATGGCCAGCTGGGTTACTTTTTCCCTTGCCAGTGGCAGACAGGCCCTGGGAGATGGTTGGGATGGACTTTGTGGTGAGCTTGCCCAAGTCTCGTGGCTGTACCATCATTTTGGTTAACACCGATCATTTTTCTACATTGGTGCATTTGGTGTAACTTCCACAGTTACCTTCTGCATGGACCTTGGCAGCGTTGTTTATAAAACACATCTTCCGCCTACACGGTATGCCAGATAAAATTGTCAGTGACCAGGGTCCCCAGTTTGCATCTCGGTTCTGGAGAGAGTTTTGTCATCTTTTCAGCATTGAGTTGAATCTCTCTTCTGCATATCATCCTGAGACGAATGGGTTGGTGGAGAGGACCAACCAGACCTTGGTCACATATCTGCGACATTTTGTTTTAGCCAGGCAGGATGACTGGGCATCCTTGCTACCGTGGGTGGAGTTTGCAGTGAACAACGCTGTAGCTGACTCCACTGGACAGACCCCATTCCCATTCCTCCTAAACTATGGTCAGCATCCCGTGTCTTCCACTGACTCCAGGGTGGCAGACTGGGCTGTGGAGGCACAGGACATTTGGGACCACACTCAGGATGCCATTTGGTCCTCCACTGATGCACATCAGCGCCCTGCTCCGACCTTTGCTCTTGGCGACTTAGTGTGGCTCTCCGCCCGTAACATCAGGCTGCGAGTTAAGTCCACTAAGTTTGCTTCTCGCTACTTGGGTCCCTTCAAGGTTCTCAAACAGGTTAACCCAGTGGTCTACCATCTGGCCCTTCCTCCACGCCTGGGTATCACCGACACCTTTCATGTGTCCCTCCTTAAGCCCGTATACATGTCCCGGTTTTCCGAGTCATCTGCCGGGACATCGGGTTCATCTACGGACGATTACGAGGTGAATGCTATTTTGGGGTGCAAGGTGGTACGTGGCAAAAAGTTTTATCTGGTGGACTGGAAGGGTTATGGTCCTGAGGACAGGTCCTGGGAGCCTGCTGAGAATATTCGGCATCAGCAGCTCATTGCTGCCTTCGAGCGAGGCGAGGCCCAGGGAGGGGGGCCTAGGAGGGGGGGTAATGTTAGGGGTCGAGTTACTGCTTCTGCACAGGGGGAATCTCGGTCCATCTCCGCTGTGGTCTCCCATTCTTCTCCTGCCTCAGTGGAGGCTGCTCAGCGGAGACGTCGGTCCCTACATCTTGATCGGTCTGACTCTGCAAAGGGTTACTGCTGCCTTTCCAGCTTCTACCATTGTAGCCAGTACTGGGCAGCGGTGAGCAGACGTTTTTGGGACTAAGTCCTGCTTTTCTCCTTCTGAGCATGCCTAGTGTAAGATCTCCCATTGGAGATCAAGGGTCACATGCTTAGATGTTGCAGCAAACCCCATTAGTCCTCTGGGAAGGTCCTGAAGGTGCTCAACTTCTGTGGCAGCCTCTCATTGGTTCTTCTGGGAAGGTCCTGTACTTGCTTCAGCTATAAAAGGTTTGCATGGCCGCACAGCCATGTGCTAGTGTACATTTGAAAACGTATGTGTGTTGATGAGTGCCAGTCGTTCTTTAAACATCCCCTCCCTTGTGTATGACTGTTCGCAAAACATGGATGTATGCTATCTAGCGCCCGGCTGAGCTATCAGCATCTAGCATAAGCTACAGCGTCTCAGCACAAAACATACGTTACAGCGTCCATTGCTATGACCGCCAGTGCGGCACCGTGCGTTATTAAAGCGCTTTCCAACCCAAGCCTGGGTGGTTAGTGGCATCTGCCAGTGCGACACTGCTCGCACTCTTGTGCTTCAAATTTCTTTAGTTTATTCTGACACCCAGTTGTGGTGTCGAGCGCAAGTGGTCTAGACGAACCCAATCTCGAGTCTTGGAACTGGGTTCTTTGACTTCTTGCTTGCGCTCTTGGTGCGGTACTACGGCTCTGTGACGTAACAGAATTTGTTTCCACCACCATATAGTGCCGCCATTTGCCAGCAGCCGGTTCTCTCCTGCACGGTGGACCCCGGACTGCGAACACACCTTATTATTTACTCGGTGTGTTCTGCCAGTCCTAACACTGAGGTCCTGAGTGCACCAATGCCCTACATGTAAACGGGCATTACTTTTCAGGCACTGTAAAAAGTTCAGAAGATATTGTGCAGATTTTACTGTTATAACTTGCTGGTGCCATGCCTCACTGAGAGAACCCGTGAGGTTCCAGCACTGGAGAACCCCACATAAGTGACCCAATTTACAAACTACACCATTAAGTGAATTCATCTAGGGGTGCAGTGATCATATTGACAACATGGGTGTGTCACAGAATTTTATACCATTGGGCAGTGAAGAAAAAATAGCTACATTTTTACTACCAGAATTTTGTTTTAGCCCCAGGTTTTACATTTTCACACAAGAATTGGGTAAAATTGGCACCATAATTTGAAAGTGGCAATACCCAATATTTGGTTATACAGTGCTACTTAGCCATATGATGAGACTCGGGAGGAACGGATCGCTATTTGCCTCCTGGAGCACAGATTTTCCTAGAACAGTTTGAGGACTCCATATACAAAGCCCCTAATTGCTAGAAGAGCAGAATCCCCATTCAATTGTCCCCATTTAGGAAAATATACCCCTCTGGGAATTTACCTACATGTGTAGTGCTGATTTTTATTCCATAGGTATTTTCCAGAATCACGCAGCAATGTTTATTGCTGAGTGAAAATTGCAAAATGCCTTTGTAGTGACAAGTATGCTGTAGTGACCAGTACGTTAAGCCCAGGATGTGCTTTTGGAGACATGCACCCGTAAGTTAGGCGGGCTCTCATCGCTTCAGAAATGCTAAACATGTGGACGCTATATGTGGTTTAGACACACTCGGGCTCAGAAGGGAGGGGCGTTTGGATTTGGGAGCGCAGAGTTTGCTGAATTTCTTTTGGAGAGTGAGGAGCCATTTTGCTTTTCCAAAGCCTTTGTACTACCAGTTACTTGGAGGTCCCCTATGTTTACATTAACAGATGATGGACCTGAGTGGTAAATTACTTTTTTGTAGAATGAGTTGAAGCTTTTGAACAATTTACATTACTTTTGGGAAGACATTTATCCAGCATTCTACGCTGAACACCTACTATATAGTAGGGTTTTCATCCAAATCTCAGACTGACATGATTCAGATGAAACCCCCAAGGGATCCATTCACTATAATGGAGCAGCAGACATATTCTGGACTCCATCTGGCGTTTGTTCAGCGTCATTCTTTTCAGAAGTGCACAAAACTGTGGCCAATGGCACTTTTATGTATGCCTAAAGAGACAGACACAGTCGGACATCTTCCTGCAGGGGTTCCATCTGAATCATGTATTTCAGAGATTTACATGAAAACCCTGATGTAAGCGCTCAGCGCAGAGCACAGGATAAATGTGCACCGAGCCTTACTGTGAATTTTGTGAGGCAGAATGAACATATTAACAGCAGGTGAAGAATTGGATTAATTTATTTTTTACGCAGTGTGGTATGAGTGATTAGGCGACTTTAATTCTTCGGGTCAGTGTGATCACAGTCATACCAGATTTATATCTTTTTTATGTTTGGCAGTTGTCACACAGTAAAAGAAGCTTTTTTTTTGCAAAAAATAGTTTTTGCATCACCATATTTTAGGAGCTGTAATTTTTCCATATTTCGAATGACAGGATTGGGTGAAGGCTTCTTTTCTGCGGGATGAGTTGACTTTTTTATTGCTATCATTTTTGGGCACATGACATTTTTTGATCACTTTTTATTGTGATTTTTGGGATGCAGAATAAACAAAAACCAGCAATTCAAGAATAGTTTTTTTTAATGTCATTCTGCCTGTGGTAAAATTGATAAAGAAGCTTTATTCTTACGGTCAGTACGATTACAGCGGTACCACATTTATATAGTTTGTCTATGTTTTGGTGCTTTTACACAATAAAAACTATTTTATAGAATAAATAATTATTTCTGCATCGCTTTACTCCAAGAGCTATAACTTTTTTATTTTTCTACTGATGGGGTCATATGATGACTTGGTTTTTTTTGCTGGACAAGATGGCGTTTTCAGTGGTATCATGTTTATTTATATTTCTCTTTTTGATTACGTTTTATTTCACTTTTTGTCCGGGGGTATGTTGATAAGCATTGTTTTTTTTTTGCTGTGTTTTTTTTTCAAAGGTGTTCACTATAGGAATTAACTAGTGGAAGAGTTTTATAGGTTGGGTCGTTCCGGACGTGGCAATACCAAATATGTGTGCTTTTATTGTTTATATTTTTTTTCATAATATTCTGAGCATGATCAAGCAACTTTGCTAGCTCTGGTGACCCAGATGTCATAATGATGACATTGAGCCACCATGACGATTGGGACCCCTCTATGACTTTGCGGGGTCTCTGATCCAAGGGCGGAGGGGCTTTCTTCTCTTTGCCTGCTAAAGAAATACTGCAATCAAATTCCATCACAGGATTTAGAGGGTTAAAGCATTGGACTGCTGGATGTCAGCTTTCAGAAACAGCTAATACCACGCAGGATCATGTGTTCACAGTGTCTGTGTGCGCAATGTTGCCTGGACGTATCCATATGTCCAAGGTCGGTAAGTTCCGGGCTACCTGGACATATGCATACGTCTAAGTTCAGAAATGGGTTAATCGCAGTGTAATGATGCACTGTGTATGTACACAGTGGGGAAAATAAGTATTTGTTACACTGACGATTTTGCAAGTTTTCCCACCTACAATGAATGAAGAGTTTTGTAATTTGCATCGTAGGTACACTTCAGCTGTGAGAGACAGAATCTTTAAAAAATTCCAAAAAAGCACATTGTATGATTGTTACATAATAAAATTGCATTTTATTGAATAAAATAAGTATTTGGTACAATAGAAAAATAGAACTTATTTTTTTGGTACAGAATTCGTTGTTTGCAATTACAAAGGTCAGACATTTCCTGTAGTTCTTGACCAAGTTTGCACACACTGCAGAAAGGATTTTGGCCCATTCACCTATAGAGATCTTCCTCAGATCATTCACGTTTCAGAGCTATCATTGGGCAAGATTGAGTTTCAGCTCCCTCCAAAGATTTTCTATTGGGTTCAGGTCTGAAGACTGGCTAGACAGCTCCAAGATCTTGAAAATGCTTCTTACAGAGCCGCTTCTTAGTTGCCCTGGCTGTGTGTTTCGGATCATTGTCATGCTTGATGACCCAGCAACAGCCCATCTTCAATGCTCTTGCTGAGAGGAGGTTGTTGGCCAAAATCTTGCAATACATAACCCCATTCATCCTCCCTTCAATATGGTGCAGTTATCCTTTCCCATTTGCAGAAAAGCACCACCAAAATGGTGATGATGTTCTTGGCATTGTACTCATTCAACTGTACTTCTTCCTTCAAACATGGTGAGCGGAGTTGATACCAAAATGTTCTATTTTGGTCTCATCTGACCACATAAACGTCTCCCATACCCCCTCTGGATCATCCAGATGGTCACTGGCATACTTCAAAAAAGCCAAGACATGTGCTGGCATGAGCAGGTGGACCTTGCATGCCCTGCAGTATTTTAATCCATGACAGCGTAGAGTGTTACTAATGGTAATGTTCAAGACTGTGGTCCCAGCTCTCTTTGGGTAATTGACCAGGTCCTGTGTAGTTCTGGGCTGATTCCTGACCTTACTCAGAATCATCCTTACCCCACAAGGCGAGATCTTGCATGGCGCCCCATACCGAGGAATATTGACAGCCATCTTTTTTTTCTTCCATTTTGTAATCATTGTGCTAACAGTTCGTGCCTTCTCACCAAGCTGCTTGCTTATTGTCCTGTAGCCCATGCCAGCCTTATGCTGGTCTGCAATTTTGTCTCCGGTGTCCTTAGACAGCTCTTTGGTCTTGGCAATGGTGGAGAAGTTGGAGTGTGATTGATTGTGTGGACAGGTGTCTTTTATCTACATAACGAGTTCAAACAAGTGCAAATAACACAGGTAATCAGGGCAGAGTAGGAGGGTTTCTTAAAAAAAAACGTACAGATCTCGAAAGCCAGAATTCTTGATGGTCGGTAGGTGATAACATACTTATTTCATGCAATAAAATGCAATTTAATTATTTAAAAATCACGCAATGTGATTTTCTGTTTTTTTTTTTTGTATTCTGTCTCTCACAGTTAAAGCGTACCTGCGATAAAAAATTACAGACCTCTACATTCTTTTAGGTGGGAAAACTTGTAAAATCTGCAGTGTATGAAATACTTATTTTCCCCACTGTAAATATGTAAGATGCCCAAGCAAGGTAGTCGTGGGCGAGCTTCTGTTCCCACTCATTTTTGTTTCCTACAGACAATTTGTGTCCCAGTCCCGGTATACTGCTGTGTGTGGGGTGCAACACACTTACTTCAGCACCGCTGACCTCTTCTGACTCCAGGAATCCATCTTCTGGATCCAGGGCAGCAATCAATCCATTTGGCATGAGGTTCATAAAAACAACCAAACTTTTACTTTGCTATTGGCAGTATTTACAGTATTTACAGGCAGGTGTAGAAGATAAGGCCCAACTTTAGCCCCAGTTCTCGGGATAGGTAGAACATTCCTTTTACTAAATTCTCTAGTTATAGGGAATTGTCTCCATTTTTATCAGTATATCTGGATTTCATCACACTCCTCCTCTTAGATTTTGACTCCAACTTCTCCCGTCGCTTCGCAGAAGGAGTGTGCCCCCAGACCACAACATTTATCTCAAAGTTCCCTGGCCAGCAAAAGGGACTCGTGAGGAGGAGTTCTCGGGCAATCTACCTGCCCCGAGGTTTGTGCTCACGCTGTTCCTAGCAGTCCCTATCTGGAGCCTGTTGCTTGTCACGTCTCACAACTCACTGAACTGTCACTTCATGAACTTGGCAATAACCTTCAGTTCCCCTCCCCAATCTGTGCTAGCTGATAACCCTCATCTAAGTCTATGCCTGCTATGTTACTGGGCAAAGTTCACCTACATTCAAGACAGTGACATGCTGTGATCGTTAGTTATTATTGCAGCCCACAGGGCAATTACAATTGTTATAAGAAGGAAACATATCAGGAGTAGTGTTGAGCGATACCGTCCGATACTTGAAAGTATCGGTATCGGATAGTATCGGCCGATACCCGAAAAATATCGGATATCGCCGATACCGATATCCGATACCAATACAAGTCAATGGGACATCAAGTATCGGAATGTATCCTCATGGATCCCAGGGTCTGAAGGAGAGGAAACTCTCCTTCAGGCCCTGGGATCCATATTAAAGTGTAAAATAAAGAATTAAAATAAAAAATATTGTTATATTCACCTCTCCGGCGGCCCCTGGACATCAGCGGGAGGATCCGGCGTCCGGCAGGGCTTCTTTCTTCAAAATGCGCGCCTTCAGGACCTGTGGAATGACGTCCCGGCTTCTGATTGGTCGCGTGCCGCCCATGTGACCGCCACGCGACCAATCAGAAGCCGCGACGTCATTCCTCAGCTAAAGTCCTAGAATGAGCGCCTTCTAGGACCTGAGGAATGACGTCGCGGCTTCTGATTGGTCGCGTGGCGGTCACATGGGCGGCACGCGACCAATCAGAAGCCGGGACGTCATTCCACAGGTCCTGAAGGCGCGCATTTTGAAGAAAGAAGCCCTGCCGGACGCCGGATCCTCCCGCTGATGTCCAGGGGCCGCCGGAGAGGTGAATATAACAATATTTTTTATTTTAATTCTTTATTTTACACTTCCGATACCGATACCCGATATCACAAAAATATCGGATCTCGGTATCGGAATTCCGATACCGCAAGTATCGGCCGATACCCGATACTTGCGGTATCGGAATGCTCAACACTAATCAGGAGCAATACATTATTCACAGTAGCATTGATGTCTTCAGGGGAAACACAGCAGCTGTTCCATCTCCCTACATTCACCCCTTTTTTAATCATGGTCATCCTCAGCCATCCAGAAAAACGTGCTGGACATCAATGCATAAAACCAATTAAAAACAAACATTAATTCTTTGCTTCTCCAGAAGGCAGATGTTTTATTTCCTGTTTCTTTGGGTCAGTGTAACCTCGGTCCTACTAAGTTGGGACCCCGGAACCAAGTGTTCATGTCCATATTTGACAGAGGCCCACAGGCCATCACAACCACAGCCCAGCACAACAGCAGCCCTTCCTGTCTAAGGACACAGTCTTTAAGGTTCTTGATCTTGCTGAAACATCAGGTCATCCATTCCCCTACTCCCTCAACTGTGGGTCCTTATGACCAGGGCACATTCCATGGTAGGTACAGTCCATTGTTTCCCCCAGCCCATAGAATGGGGGCACCGTCCATATAGTCCATAAGGGCATTGGGATAAAGTCCCCAACTGGTAGGGCAAGGTAAAACCCTCCTGCAGCACAAAGTCCCCCAACCAGCTGGTGGGGGAATAAGCATTTTGGTGGCCAACAGCAAGGAGTCCTGGACAGATCGGTCCTAGCAGGGCCGGTGTCAGCACCTGACACACTCGGGCAAGTGCTGGAGCCCTGAGCAGATGTGGCCACTCTTAGACTGTGCAACCACATACACACATCTTTCTCAAAAAGTCATATTGCAAGTTAAGTCAGGTTCCAGTCTCTGCTCCATTTTCATTTGAAGCCTGTCACTAGAATTAGGGACCATCTATTTTGTGGTCATCTTGCTTTTTGATAAAAAAAAAATGTTAACTATGTATCTCACTTCTTTTTACATATATAGAATTAGTGGAATTCATTTAATCACTAATCGCAGTATGCTGACCCACATTGTATGGATATGTGTATATATTGGCCACATAGAGTATTTGTGCACCTGAATATTAATGCGTTTAATGCTGAAGGTGGGTGGGCTCTTTTTTTGTGCTCAAAATACCTAGTTTTGTATGCCCAATTTACGATCAAAGTCACTCAGATAAATATGGCTGCACCATCCTTGAATTTGAGTCGAACAATTAAACCTCTTTGCTATATCTGCAGGCTCGTTTACATTTAGTTGCTGTCACAATGTTATCTAATTGGAAATTTTTAATACTAAGTAGATGTATATAGTGGGGAAAAAAAGCATTTAATCAACCACCAATTGTGCAAGTTCTCCCACTTAAAAAGATGAGAGAGGCCTGTAATTGACATCATAGGTAGATCACAGAGGTGCCTCTTAAGGAAGAAGTTACAAGTCTGTGAGAGAGTTAGAAATCTTGTTGTTATTTGACCAAATACTTATTTTCCACCATAATTTGCAAAATAAATCTTGCCAAATCAGACAAGGTGATTTTCTGGATTTGTTTTCTCATTTTAACTCTCATAGTTGTGATCTACCTATGATGTTAATTATAGGCCTCTCTCATCTTTTTAAGTGGGAGAACTTGCACTATTGGTGGCTGACTAAATACTTTTTTCCTCACTGTAAGTATTCAATATGTGTAGTTGTACATATTTTTTTGAGCATTAACTTCTTTCTCAAGTCATTTATACCAATTGTTAAAGAGGATTACATCCTATCTCCTGATCATCATGAAATATTTGGTGAAAGGTCATTTTCAATCATTTCTGACCACTAACAAATAATATATCTGTAATTCAAATATTGGTGGAAAAAGAAATAAAATAAATTCAATGCTGTTTCATTTCATCAAAAATATTTTCTTAAGTACCTAATTATACAGTCTAGCATACTACATTTGGGACTATTGTCTATTGTCTTATTCTCTATCAAGAACTGCCATCCCGCTCAGGTCACCCCCACTTTCCACACTTACAGAAACATACAGGCCATTAACACCCAGAAACTTATGAAGAACTTGCAGTCCTCATTGGCCCCAATCTCCTCCATCTCATGTCCTGATTCTGCTCTGAAGCATTACAATGAAACCCTGCAAAGTGCTCTGGATGAAGCTGCTCCTCCTATACATAAAACAACTCGGCACAGACGGCAACAACCGTGGCACACGCTGCAAACACGTTTCCTGCAGCGGTGCTCCAGGTGCGCAGAACGTCTGTGGAGAAAATCTAATCTACCCGAAGATTTCATCCATTATAAGTTCATGCTAAAGACATACAATTCTGCCCTTCACCTCTCCAAACAAACCTACTTCAACACCCTCATCACCTCCCTGTCCAATAACCCTAAACGTCTCTTTGACACGTTCCAGTCCCTACTCAACCCAAGAGAGCAGGCCCCAACCACGGATCTCCGTGCTGACGATCTGGCCAATTACTTCAAAGAAAAAATTGACCACATTCGACAGGAAATCATCTCCCAATCTCTTCATACCATGCACTGTCCTCCCTCCCCCACTGCATCTAGTTCACTCTCTGACTTTGAAGCAGTTACAGAAGAAGAAGTAAGCAGGCTCCTTGCATCTTCTCGCCCGACCACTTGCACCAGTGACCCCATTCCGTCACATCTCCTCCAGTCCCTTTCCCCGGCTGTCACCTCTCACCTAACAAAAATATTCAACATTTCCCTCACTTCCAGTATTTTTCCCTCCTCATTTAAGCATGCCATCATACATCCATTACTTAAAAAACCATCCCTCGATCAAAACTGTGCCACTAATTATAGACCTGTCTCTAATCTTCCCTTCATCTCTAAACTCCTCGAACGCCTGGTCCACTCCCGTCTTACCCGCTATCTCTCAGATAACTCTCTTCTCGACCCTCTTCAATCTGGCTTCCGCTCTTTACACTCTACTGAAACTGCCCTCACTAAAGTCTCTAATGACCTACTAACAGCTAAATCTAATGGTCACTACTCCATGCTAATTCTCTTGGATCTCTCCGCAGCTTTCGATACTGTGGATCATCAGCTCCTCCTCACTATGCTCCGCTCCATCGGCCTCAAGGACACCGTTCTCTCCTGGTTCTCCTCCTATCTCTCTGACCGATCCTTCACTGTATGTTTTGCTGGTTCCTCCTCCTCTCACCTTCCCCTTACTGTTGGGGTTCCTCAAGGATCAGTCCTAGGCCCCCTCCTCTTCTCGTTGTATACTGCCCCTATTGGACAAACAATCAGTAGATTTGGTTTCCAGTACCATCTCTATGCTGACGACACCCAATTATACACTTCTTCTCCTGATATCACACCGACCTTTTTAGAAAACACCAGTGATTGTCTTACCGCTGTCTATAACATCATGTCCTCCCTCTATCTGAAACTTAACCTGTCAAAAACTGAACTCCTCGTGTTCTCTCCCTCTACTAACCTACCTTTGCCTGACATTGCCATCTCCGTGTGCGGTTCCACCATTACTCCAAAGCAACATGCCCGCTGCCTTGGGGTCATCCTTGATTCTGACCTTTCATTCACCCCCCACATCCGATCACTGGCTCGCTCTTCTTACCTGCATCTCAAAAACATTTCTAGAATTCGCCCTTTTCTTACTTTCGACTCTGCAAAAACTCTTACTGTTTCACTTATTCATTCTCGTCTGGACTATTGTAACTCTCTACTAATCGGCCTCCCTCTTACCAAACTTTCCCCGCTCCAATCTGTCCTGAATGCTGCTGCCAGGATCATATTCCTCACCAACCGTTACACCGATGCCTCTACCTTGTGCCAGTCATTACACTGGCTACCCATCCACTCCAGAATCCAGTACAAAACTACTACCCTCATCCACAAAGCACTCCATGGCTCAGCACCACCCTACATCTCCTCCCTGGTATCAGTCTACCACCCTACCCGTGCCCTCCGCTCCGCTAATGACCTCAGGTAAGCATCCTCAATAATCAGAACCTCCCACTCCCGTCTCCAAGACTTTACACGTGCTGCGCCGATTCTTTGGAATGCACTACCTAGGTTAATACGATTAATCCCCAATTCCCACAGTTTTAAGCGTACCCTAAAAACTCATTTGTTCAGACTGGCCTACCGCCTCAATGCATTAACCTAACTATCCCTGTGTGGCCTATTTATAAAAAAAACAAACAAAAAAAAAAACAATCAGGTTCCTCGCATCATGTTCTCATACGCTTTATGCAGTTAATAGCCCACTGTGTCTGTACTGCTACATACTTAGGCAGTTAACTGGTTCATGCAGCTTTACATGAACACCCGAGCCTTACACTATGGCTGGTCCGAATAACTAAAGCAATTGTTACCATCCACCTCTCGTGTCTCCCCTTTTCCTCATAGTTTGTAAGCTTGCGAGCAGGGCCCTCATTCCTCCTGGTATCTGTTTTGAACTGTATTTCTGTTATGCTGTAATGTCTATTGTCTGTACAAGTCCCCTCTATAATTTGTAAAGCGCTGCGGAATATGTTGGCGCTATATAAATAAAAATTATTATTATTGTCTTTTGCCTGTTTAATTTTAGGGGTCTTTGTTAGTAAAAACAAACTGCAAGTAAACAAGGAACACATATATTTCCTCTTATCTTAAAATTGTCAGTAGAAAACTAACAAAAAACATGCAAATTGATCCAGTTCCACCTGTCAAATGCCAACATTTCAAAAGGTTTCCTGTTGATGGACGTATGCTTTTACAAATATAAAGTTTCAATGCCACCGGCATGTTGTGCCTAACATAATGTACTTAGCTTATCTTGTTCTCTTTATAGTGTCAAAATATGAAGCATCTCTCACGGGAACAGTGTGTAATATATTTGTTGTGTTCATGCCGTTATTCTACAGAGGCATGGGATACTTGCAGACTAATATATTTCCTATGCCAGATTAACTAAACTAATTTAAAAAAAACTGACCGTCACATCCAAACATTGACTAAGTGTGAACAGGTGCTGAACCTAGAGTCACCATCTCGTATACAGTCAAATAAATAAGGCAGCACACGCTAAAACATGCAAACATGAAACATGAAAATTGAACTGCATTACTGCACTAGAAATATGAAAAAATGAGAGCGTTTAGCGCATAAATTGGCCAATTCATGTGTACCTGGTAGCCACATTAGGGCATCTCTCATTAGTAGAGTTGAGCGAAACGGGTCGGCCATTTTCAGAAGTCGCCGACTTTTGGCAAAGTCGGGTTTCATGAAACCCGACCCGACCCCTGTGTGGGGTCGGCCATGAAGTCGGCGTTCTTCTGAATCTGGAATCGGAATTCCGATACCGATTCCCGATATGTTTAAGATATCGGGAATTGGTATCGGAATTCAGATTTAAGTGTAAAATAAAGAATAAAAATAAAAAATATTGCTATACTCACCCTCGGACGCGCCCTGGTTGTAACCGGGAGCCTTCCTTCCTAAGAATCAGCGCTTGAAGGACCTTTCGATGACGTCACGGCTTCTGATTGGTCGCGTGACGCCCATGTGACCGCTCACGCGACCAATCAGAAGCCATGACGTCATCGAAAGGTCCTTCAAGCGCTGATTCTTAGGAAGGAAGGCTGCGGGTTACAACCAGGGCGCGTCCGAGGGTGAGTATATTCCTAATAGGTATATACTCACCCTCGGACGCGCCCTGGTTGTAACCCGCAGCCTTCCTTCCTAAGAATCAGCGCTTGAAGGACCTTTCGATGATGTCACGGCTTCTGATTGGTCGCGTGACGCCCATGTGACCGCTCACGCGACCAATCACAAGCCGCGACGTCATCGAAAGGTCCTACAAGCGCTGATTCTTAGGAAGGAAGGCTCCTGGTTACAACCAGGGCGCGTACGAGGGTGAGTATAGCAATATTTTTTATTTTTATTCTTTATTTTACACATTAATATGGATCGCAGGGCCTGAAGGAGAGTTTCCTCTCCTTCAGACCCTGGGAACCATTAGAAACCCAATGCACTGCATTGGGTTTCGTGTTTCGGCCGACCCCGACCCCGACTTTTCTATAGGATCGGCCGATTTCACTCGACCCGACTTTTGAAAAAGTCGGGTTTCGTGAAATCCGACCCGATCCTATAAAAACAAAAGTCGCTCAACTCTACTCATTAGCCTTCTGACTGAGCACTCCGCCTCTTAGCCACAGGTGTTTTAATCGCAGCAGGTCCATTACCCCTCCACAGAGAGAGATAAATTTAGTCTAAGAAGAGGTTTCACAGGTACTCATTCAGATGAAGACGTTTATTCTCAGCGAGGAAAGGAAAGTTTAGGACCTGGTATACGAGAGATGCCCTAATTTGGCTACCAGGTACACATGAATTGGCCAATTTATGCGCTAAACGCTCTCATTTTTTCATATTTCTAGTGCAGTAATGCAGTTCAATTTTCATGTTTCATGTTTGCATGTTTAGCGCTGCAGTGTGCTGCCTTATTTATTTGACTGAGATTAACTAAACTGACACCAGTTTTGCAGTTTACACATTTTTATATGCTAAGAGGAATGATTCAGTGGGAACACTATGGTGATCTGCTTTAAAAAAATGTGTTCTCTTATGCTAAACGTTTCCAGAGTGTTCTTGGTAATGAGAATAAGATGCTTATACCTAAACATATCTTATGTATCAGAGTCGCACAGAAGAACACATTGGACCTAACTTGCTCTACAAATCACTGTTGATGATAATAGCAGCAGTATAAATCTTATAGTCATTATTATGGAAAACTTTCGTTTTGCATTTTAAAGGGTTACCTCCAAATATTACCCTAAACTACAGTAATCTGTAACTAAAGTGCAAATTCCTAACCTTTATTCTTACGTCTCTCCTCACTTGCATTCCTTGCTGTAAATGGTGTGTGTGCTACACGAGACCTAGGACTCTTTTCCATTATGTGCATATGCCTATGAACTCTCTTAATGCATCAGCATGCATCACATAGGCATGTTTATTGGTACATAGAGGGAAAATCACAGTTTTGGAAATAGGGTCTCAATCTATTTACTGATTATTGTAGTTTAGAGGGGCTTTTGCAGGTTACAGAATCCTTTTAAACTTAGTATTGGGGCAGGGACTGTTATAGTATAATCTCATTATAAATAAAATTACTTGCCCTCGAATCTAATCAGTGAAACAACAGGGTCCATGTTGGTGCACACTAATAGCCTCACCCCAAGGGTTTTTTTAATGCAGTGCTGGAGTGGTGCTACTAACACAAGATCCATGCACCTAATGTTATACTCACCACACGCAGTCTTCTGTTCTTCCTGGTGCCCCTCCGGTCCCATGGTGCCATCTTATAGTAATTTGTGACTGTCCAAATGTCAGAGGTAATGGTCCCTAGCTCTCAATGCAAGTCTATGAGGGCCAGAAAGAGTCTCTCATAGACTTGTATTGAAAAGTGTCCTGTGGTAAATAGTGGAACGATTCAGCAGGTCACAACCTCCTTAAGACCAACCAGGGTGGGGCTGATGAAAGATGAAGACAGCAACTGGTAAGCATGAGAATATGGGAAGGGAACATACAGTTGTGACCAAAAGTATTGACACCCCCGCAATTCTGTCAGATAATACTCAGTTTCTTCCTGAAAATGATTGCAATCAAAAATTCTTTGGTATTATTATCTTCATTTAATTTGTCTTAAATGAAAAAAGCACAAAAGAGAATGAAGCAAAAAGCAGAACATTGATAATTTCACACAAAACTCCAAAAATGGGCGAGACAAAAGTATTGGCACCCTCAGCCTAATGCTTGGTTGCACAACCTTTAGCCAAAATAACTGCGACCAACCGCTTCCGGTAACCATCAATGAGTTTCTTACAATGCTCTGCTGGAATTTTAGACCATTCTTCTTTGGCAAACTGCTGCAGGTCCCTGATATTTGAAGGGTGCCTTCTCCAAACTGCCATTTTTAGATCTCTCCACAGGTGTTCTATAGGATTCAGGTCTGGACTCATTGCTGGCCACCTTAGAAGTCTCCAGTGATTTATCTCAAACTGTTTTCTAGTGCTTTCTGAAGTGTGTTTTGGGTCATTGTCCTTCTGGAAGACCCATGACCTCTGAGGGAGACCCAGCTCTCTCACACTGGGCCCTACATTATGCTTCAAAATTTGTTCGTAGTCTACAGACTTCATAAAGCCATGCACACAGTCAAGCAGTCCAGTGTCAGAGGCAGCAAAGCAAAACCAAAACATCAGGGAACTCCGCCATGTTTGACTGTAGGGACCGTGTTCTTTTCTTTGAATGCCTCTTTTTTCTCCTGTAAACTCTATGTTGATGCCTTTGCCCAAAAAGCTCTACTTTTGTCTCATCTGACCAGAGAACATTCTTCCAAAACATTTTAGGCTTTTTCAGGTAAGTTTTGGCAAACTTCAGCCTGGCTTTTTTATGTCTCGGGGTAAGAAGTGGGGTCTTCCTGGGCCTCCTACCATACAGTCCCTTTTCATTCAGACGCCGACGGATAGTACGGGTTGACACTGTTGTATCCTCGGACTGCAGGGCAGCTTGAATTTGTTTGCATGTTAGTCAAGGATCTTTATCAAACATCCGCACAATCTTGCGTTGAAATCTCTTGTCAATTTTTCTTTTCCGTCCACATCTAGGGAGGGCTTTAAACTTCTTGATGACACTGCGCACGGTAGACACAGGAACATTCAGGTCTTTGGAGATGGACTTGTAGCCTTGAGACTGCTCATGCTTCCTCACAATTTGGTTTCTCAAGTCCCCAGACAATTCTTTGGTCTTCTTTCTTTTCTCCATGCTCAATGTGGTACACACAAGGACACAGGACAGAGGTTGAGTCAACTTTAATCCATGTCAACTGGCTGCAAGTGTGATTTAGTTATTGCCAACACCTGTTAGGTGCCACAGGTAAGTTATAGGTGCTGATAATTACACAAATTAGAGAAGCATCACATGATTTTTCAAACAGTGCCAATACTTTTGTCCACCCCCTTTTTATGTTTGGTGTGGAATTATATCCAAATTGGCTTTAGGACAATTATTTTTGTGTTTTTTCATTTAAGAAAAATTAAATGAAGATAATAATAACAAAGAATTTGTGTTTGCAATCATTTTCAGGAAGAAACTAAGTATTATCTGACAGAATTGCAGGGGTGTCAATACTTTTTGCCACAACTGTAGATTAGTAGCACCACTTTAGTGTTGCAATAAAACTAAAATGCTAGAGTGGTGCTGTAAGTTTTAGCAAAGTATGTAGATGAGCATGATCAATTTTTAAAATTAAGATTACTTTTAGTAAGCCCGCTTTACATGTTGTGTAAAGAGTCAAACTCTGAGGGGGTGTTTTGACTTTTTGCCAGTGACATTGATGAAAGTAATTTTTATAAAGTGCAAAATAGGAGGTCGTCTGCTGTGTGTAAACACTGCAAGAATGAATGGAGGTTTTGTAAAAGAGCCTGTGTGTGTTTTGATGACATGTGGTATGTGCCAATGTGACTGGTTGGATTTGGCAAGATGTTATAAGATGCAGGCTGAAAAGTAGAACATCTTTCTTAAGAGGGATAGGGACATTTTTATTATCTGCTAGAAATAATGTTAGCATACATGATACATTAATTTGTCGTCACTTTCGAGCTGGGAGGTCTCCCCTCCATTTTTCAGCAAAGATAGTTACGGTAAATGTTATTTTATGAGAATTCAAATCTCTGTGCAAAAGGAAATAGGCTGATGATGATGTACCTAAAATAAAATGATCTTTGATATCTAAAGAAATTAGTACACAGTAATTTTTTAGCACATTTTTATTATTGTATTTATTTTAGCATATTTTATTATTGGACTATAATAAATTAGGAAGTAAAGGTATGAAGTAGCTCTTTTATGTGTTTCTTTAGGACTTGTACTACCTATATGACATCCTTGCTTGCACATGGTCATGTCAACTGGCACTGTCTCTAATTATTTAGGCTCTATGTCGTATTGTGATTTGATAGGCTTAAGCCCAGAGATACTGAGACAAAACTGCATTCTACCACAACTACTGTTTTCTACAAAATAAAATTGATTCTTTTTGATACTATGGAATATGGAAACTAAGAATTTTGGCCAACTCACAGAGAAGACATGTTTAATTTAATGACATAGCTTTTTGCACCCTCTTTTATTCTCTTTGTTGTCATTGACAACATGACTAAGGGTTTTGTTCTCAGATAAATGTGGGCAAAAAACATAAGAGTTAAAATGAGATTATTAAACATAAAAATTAAAAGCAAATAATTGAGACCAACGTGTCTATTCATTGATCATCAAGGACTAGATGTGGAAATAATGTGGAATTTCTGAAAGACTTACACATCTAGACTTTCCAACCACCCTAATTTGTTATATTCTCATGATCATCAAGTCATAGAGTGGTAAATGTTCCACATAACCCTGTGTAGGACTCTAGAGTAATAGAAATGGATGCTTTTTATAGTTAATAGGGTTATTGAGATGTATGTTTCTTTTCCCTTTTTTGTAACAAAAAAAATGGGTATGAGTCTAGGTAGAAGAGAAAAAATGGAAAACCACCTATTAGTGACATAGATTTCACATATACAGTGGGGCAAAAAAGTATTTAGTCAGTCAGCAATAGTGCAAGTTACACCACTTAAAAAGATGAGAGGCGTCTGTAATTTACATCATAGGTAGACCTCAACTATGGGAGACAAACTGAGAAAAAAAAATCCAGAAAATCACATTGTCTGTTTTTTTAACATTTTATTTGCATATTATGGTGGAAAATAAGTATTTGGTCAGAAACAAAATTTCATCTCAATACTTTGTAATATATCCTTTGTTGGCAATGACAGAGGTCAAACGTTTTCTGTAAGTCTTCACAAGGTTGCCACACACTGTTGTTGGTATGTTGGACCATTCCTCCATGCAGATCTCCTCTAGAGCAGTGATGTTTTTGGCTTTTCGCTTGGCAACACGGACTTTCAACTCCCTCCAAAGGTTTTCTATAGGGTTGAGATCTGGAGACTGGCTAGGCCACTCCAGGACCTTGAAATGCTTCTTACGAAGCCACTCCTTCGTTGCCCTGGCGGTGTGCTTTGTATCATTGTCATGTTGAAAGACCCAGCCACGTTTCATCTTCAATGCCCTTGCTGATGGAAGGAGGTTTGCACTCAAAATCTCACGATACATGGCCCCATTCATTCTTTCATGTACCCGGATCAGTCGTCCTGGCCCCTTTGCAGAGAAACAGCCCCAAAGCATGATGTTTCTACCACCATGCTTTACAGTAGGTATGGTGTTTGATGGATGTAACTCAGTATTCTTTTTCCTCCAAACACGACAAGTTGGGTTTCTACCAAACAGTTCCAGTTTGGTTTCATCAGACCATAGGACATTCTCCCAAAACTCCTCTGGATCATCCAAATGCTCTCTAGCAAACTTCAGACGGGCCCGGACATGTACTGGCTTAAGCAGTGGGACACGTCTGGCACTGCAGGATCTGAGTCCATGGTGGCGTAGTGTGTTACTTATGGTAGGCCTTGTTACATTGGTCCCAGCTCTCTGCAGTTCATTCACTAGGTCCCCCCGGGTGGTTCTGGGATTTTTGCTCACCGTTCTTGTGATCATTCTGACCCCACGGGGTGGGATTTTGCGTGGAGCCCCAGATCGAGGGAGATTATCAGTGGTCTTGTATGTCTTCCATTTTCTAATTATTGCTCCCACTGTTGATTTCTTCACTCCAAGCTGGTTGGCTATTGCAGATTCAGTTTTCCCAGGCTGGTGCAGGGCTACAATTTTGTTTCTGGTGTCCTTTGACAGCTCTTTGGTCTTCACCATAGTGGAGTTTGGAGTCAGACTGTTTGAGGGTGTGCACAGGTGTCTTTTTATACTGATAACAAGTTTAAACAGGTGCCATTACTACAGGTAATGAGTGGAGGAAAGAGGAGACTCTTAAAGAAGAAGTTACAGGTCTGTGAGAGCCAGAAATCTTTATTGTTTGTTTCTGACCAAATACTTATTTTCCACCATAATATGCAAATAAAATGTTAAAAAAACAGACAATGTGATTTTCTGGATTTTTTTTTCTCAGTTTGTCTCCCATAGTTGAGGTCTACCTATGATGTAAATTACAGACGCCTCTCATCTTTTTAAGTGGTGGAACTTGCACTATTGCTGACTGACTAAATACTTTTTTGCCCCACTGTATATAACACATATACACAAAGACTGATTTTAAGGGCTGTTATACACTACCAGGGAATACTATATAAAAACAACGAAAAAGGCTCTTTATGTTGCCAAATAAAATAGGATAAAGACTAATATATCGTATACAATGAATTGAGAACCTTGTATTTAAAAGGGGTCAGGAATAGGATAGGTCATCAATATAAGATACTAATCTTATATTGATGACCTATTCTCTTCCTGAACCTTTTTATGACCCCATACCAATGGGTCTGACTTCTGGCACCCCCACCTGTAATCACCTTCAGTGGCGGCTGGATGCAAGCATAGTATGGAGCGGTACATCAGATCTGCTCCTTTCGAGAAAGCAAAAGAGCTGATCTACAGTACCTAGAGCTGTGCTTTTCCACCCCATACACTTTTTACATCTGGATGCATCTAAAAGTAATAACAGCTGATTGTGGTGTTGTAAAATATTGGACCCCCATCTATTTTATATTGATAACCTGTCCTAACAAACGGGTCGTTAATATTAAGATACTGGAAAATCCCGTTAATGAAATTTTTTTATAAACATTCAAGAATTACGTGTGGTATTCTCTATGTGACTTTTTTTATGTTTGACATTGAAAGTGACTAAGTTGTTTTTGTAGAATAAAACTAAAATTATTCATGTCCTCGTACAGCTTTCCCTCGTACCTTCTGTTTTTCTCCAAAAACAAAATGCAAAGCTTTGAAAAAGAACACAGATTTCTTCTGAATTACTATTATTACAGAGCCAACATGCCATGCACAGAAGAAAACTTTGCGTACAGATGACATTGTCACAGATATGTTTTGAGAGAAAGAGAATTGATTCTGTGTCATGTTGGTGGCAGGATGACATTTTCAGAAAGATAAGGAGCACTCATTAAAACGTAGCGTGGAGTCAAAGCAATGACCCACACAATAGACAGTGATAATAATAATGTGAGGAAAAGGTACAAGTGTTTAATGCTTTCATGGTACACTGTGTACTACTCCAACAAAGAGGAGGTGGAGAATTTTCAATAGCAAACCCACATCTGTCTGTAACATTCTGTACCTTAATTATTATGATAGCAGCCTTTAACTTCACCTGCTGCCATAGACAATTTGATTTTCTGCTTCTCGCCTGTTACATACTTACCATAAAAAAGACAAGGATTCCATCCAGTCTTTCTTGCAACCCTTTATGTATTTTATTTAAGAAAGATTACACAGTAAGCGCTCTGTAATATTCCTTTTATGGTCCTCTCTTTACAAGTAGATTTTTTTTTATCTGTGTTCCTTGCTGTTTTGGAACATACTACAGAGATGAAACTACACATCTAATTGTTGGATTTTCAATAAATTACACCAATTTGCATTTTTTAAAAGGTATACTTTTTTAAATTGACACTTTTGAAAAAGAAAAATTGTCTCAAATGTATGAGGTTGTAAATCTGATTTTTCATGTGTAAGTGCACAAAGGAATATATGCATCATTATTCAATAGATCTTAAAAGAAGAAGTGGTATGTTATGATCAATGTATTATTTCAAAGACCGTATTTTGTAATGATGAAGCATTACTTTCATGTAAAGAACTCAGTGTTTCCTGCGATGTGAAGCCAACTTTTTGGTCAATTGATGACAGAATACATTGTACAGATGACTCTTATATCTCACTTCATAACCTTTCTAAAAAAAAAGGCTTTTGTAATATCACTTTTACAGTCGATATAAAAAGTCTAAATGCCAGGTTTTTGTAATGTTTAATAAGTTATGCCAAGAAGAATCATTGCACAACTTTTCCCACATTTAATGTCACCCATAATTTATGCAGATCCAGTGAAAATAATTTTTAGGTGGAAAATAAAATAAGAACTTTCTTACAAGGGATGCAACTGTGATCATAATTATTCAATCACATTTACACCCATGTTAGATAGTAGTCATTACACAGCTGCCATCAGCTTACAATACAGCAAAAGGGCTTCTTTGCTGAAACTTAGTCAGGAGAAGGGAGCAATATTTTTTGAAGACTTTAGGTATATCATTTGAAGTGGCTTGAATTTGGCACTTGGCACAACAGTGACATTATCTAGACCTGTAAATTTCTTAAAAATTTATGAAAAGACAAGAAGAATATACAACAATCATTCATGCATTCATATGGTTTGCCAAAACCTATATTGAGTCTGCCAAGAGCATGTGAAAAAACATCCTGTGGTCTGCTGAGACCAAGGATGAACTTTATGGACTTAATTCCAAAACGTATATTTTGCCCAAAGCCAGCACTTGCGCACTCACCAAAGACTGAAGCATGGTAGAGGCAGCTTTAACCCCTTTCCAACATTGGGTGTAATAGTATGCCGATGCCAAGCTCCCCCTGTTTGATGCGGGCTTGAACGCTGAGCCCGCACTCTTCCGGGCACATGACAGCTGATCTATACAGTTAACATGTGCCCAAAACAGCCATGAGTGGGATCGCGATCCACCCACGTCTGTTAACTAGTTAAGGCTACGTTCACACTAGCGTTGTGCGCCGCTGCGTCGGCGACGCAACGCACAACGCACGCAAAAACGTGGCAAAACGCACACAAAAACGCTGCATTTTGCGACGCATGCGTCGTTTTTTGCCGAAAATCGGACGCAAGAAAAATGCAACTTGTTGCGTTTTCTTGGTCCGACGCTTGCGGCAAAAAAGACGCATGCGTCGCACAACGCAACAAACAATAACGCATGCGTCCCCCATGTTAAATATAGGGGCGCATGACGCGTGCGTCGCCGCTGCGTCACCTGACGCTAACCCGACGCACACTAGCATAACGCTAGTGTGAACGTTACCTAAATGCCACTTTCAATCTCTGACAGCGGCATTTAACTCATGCTTACCGGGAGCGCATTGCTTATTCAACTCATCAGTGACTCCATCACATGATCATGGGTCACTGTTGGGTCAGCATGACAACTAGAGGTCTGCAGTAGACGTCAATTGTTGTCATTGCCAGATTGCTATGAGCGCCACCCCGTGAAAATATTTTTAAAAATATTTAAAAAATAAAAAGTATAAAAGTTCAAACCACCTTCTTTTTTGCCCCATTCAAAATAAAACAATAAAAAAAAAAATCAAATATACACATATTTGGTATTGCCGCTTTCAGAATCGCCCTATTTATCAATATAAAAAAAAATAACCAGATTGCTAAATTGTGTAAAGTGAAAAAAATTGTAATAAATTGTAATATACTGTAAAAAAAATGCAAAAATGGAGATGCTACAGGTCTCGGCGCCATTTTTTATTTTTTTTTACCAAATTTGGGATTTTTCTTTTCACCACTTAAATAAAAAAGAACCTAGACATGAAATTGCAATTTCACTGCACCTGGAATGTTTTCCCCTTTTTACAGTACACAATATGTTAAAACTAATGGTGTCTTTCAAAATTGCAACGTGTCCCACCAAATACAAGCCCTCAAATCGCCATTTTAAGTAAAAAATAAAAAAGTTATGGCTCTGAGTGTTAGGGTTGGCAGAACGCACCGAATATATATTTATTAGAGGAAGTTGGTGCGTTCGCAACCCGGGATCCACCGTGCAGGAAAGCACCTGCAGCTAGATATGGCGGTACTATATAGTGGTATAAACAGACTCTGTTACTTCATGGAGTCTGTTAGCGAATATAACGCTGTGCCCTGTTTGGCTCACAGAGGCACACAGCTACTTAGTAGAGCAGCTGGTGGTCATGCAGTCAAATGCAAACATGAAACTCCTCGCCGCAGGTGCCAGCATTCTAGGGGCTTATTTCAGCCGGGTCCCTGAATACACACACACAAAACTCCTCACCAGAGGAGCCAGCATTCTAGGGGCTTATTTCAGCCGGGTCCCTGACTGCATACAAAACATGACCACGCTGGCGCTGTGCTCATATATAAATTGACACTAGCGCATGGCCGTGCGGTCATGAGAACCCTTTATAGTTGTAGCACCTACAAGACCTTCCTAGAAGGACCAATGGAAGGCTGCCACAGAACTTGATCAGGTACAGGGCCTTCCTAGAGAACCAATGGAAGTTGCTGCAGTACCTGAGCATGTGACCCTTGATCTCCACTGAGAGATCTTGCCCTGGGCATGCTCAGTGTGTGCAAAGCAGGACTTAGTCCCAGAAAAGCCTGCTCGCCGCAGACCAGTGCAGGGTACAATAGTAAAGCCTGGAGAGGCAGCAGTAACCCTGTGCACAGTATCAGATTCAGTGAGACGCTGGGACCAATGTCTCTGTTGAGCAGGCTCCACTGCGGCCGATGCAGAATGGGAGACCGCAGCAGACATGGTTCGAGATTCCCCCTGTGCAGCGGCGGGAACCTGACTACTAACACTGGGAAAAAAGGGAACAAAAAACAAAAACTGAAATACCTCAGATTGTTAAGGGGTTAAGCTTTTGGTTCTTTTTTTCAGCAGATTAATTATGGGTGAAAAGGTTAAAGGTGGAAAAAGGTCTGAAATTATATTTTGGATGTCTTTTTAAAATGACAAAAACCTGGCATTTTAACAGAGGCATGTAGACTTTTTACATGAACTGTATTTTGTAAATAAACAGTGAAAATCATTGTATAATCCACATGCTAGGACAGGCCTACATATATTGTCAAAATCAACAGGTTTGGACAATATATTTGTAATTCATTTCTGTTTTGTTCATGCTGCCTAACCTAGTATGTATGACCAACTTCTAATTTCAGTTTAATATATCAGTGTTACCATGTTTATGTATCTCTTAAATAGTGATAATTGTGTTCTTGCATGGACAATGTTCAAAGTATTTGATTAATCAGAAACAACACCCTATCATATTATGTCCACATCTAATTTGGAAAGCCACGTCTAGACAGATGTTGTGTAGTTATGTGCAAGTACTTGATGGCTTGCCATTCATGGATAGCTTCAACTCACCACAGAGAGAGAGAGCTGTCTTTATGGAGGAGCTCAGCATTCTGCTCATAGAGAGGAGGAGAACCTAAGATAAGAACAAGTGAACAAAATGAAAAAGATAAAAATAGTGAACAAATACCCGGTAGTAAGTACCGTAATTTTCAGACTATAAGGCGCACCTTTTTTGTCCCAAAATTTAGCATCTTATAGTCCAGATGTACCTTGTAGTATGGCTGTGGCTGGAGCAGGGTGGCAGCAGCTGAACAACGGGTTACAGGAGATAGGAGCCGCTGTTGCTGCAGATAACATGTGTGCCCACTGTTAAAGAGAATGAATATTCACTGCTCCTCACGCCCATAGACCCTCCCACCTCTATGCACTGAAGGCGGGAGGGGTTATGGCAGTTGAGAGCAGTGAATATTCATCTTCTTTAATAGCGGACATACTGTTAGCCACAGCGGATGGCTTCTTGCAGCGTGTGGAAGATCAGGTGTGCCCGCTTTTTAAGAAAATGAATATTCACTGCTTGCCACTCCTATTAGAGTGGCAAGCAGTGAATAGTCATTCTCTTTAAATGATGGCACACATGACCATCCAGTTACTGCTTGGAGCCGGCGGCTGTGGCTATCAGTGTGCCCGCTATTAAACAGAATGAATTATCACTGCTCTCCACTCCCATATTCCCAGGCATGGGGAACAGTGAATGTTCTAGAAGCTGACCTTGGCATGTGAGGGCGCATGGCAGGGACGTCATATGATGCTTACATGCCGAAATCAGCTGCTGACATCAGCACAGGATGCCGTGTAAGCAAGTGAAGGTAAGGTAAGTAGAATTGGCTTTTTTTTTATGTCTGCACCATGATGAGGGCCATATACGCTAGGATGGGGATGAGGGGACAATGCATACCAGAATGAGGGTATTGGCTATTTATACCAGGATGGAGATGAGAGGACCATGTATAACAGAATGGGGATGAGGGGACCGTGTATACCAGTATGGGGATGAGGAGCCATGTATTTCAAGATAGGGTTAGGGCCGTGTATACCAGGATGGGGATGGGGCCATGTATACCAGGATGGGGATGTAGCCATGTATGCATGGATAGGGAAAGGGGAGCCATGTATATCAGGATGTGGATGGTGGCCATGTATACCAGGATGGGGATGGTGGCCACATATACCAGGATGGGGATGGAGGCCACATATAACAGGATGGGGATGGAGACCATGTATACCAGGATGAGGATGGGGGGCCATGTATACTAAGATGGGGATGAGGCCATGTATACCAGAATGGGGATGGTTGCCATGTACACCAGGATGGGGATTTTGGCCATGCATAAGTGGACTGGGGGCCATATATGATAGGACTGGCGGAATGCACCAAATATAAATAAGAGGCGATATAAGATGCGTTCGCACTCCGTGGTCCACCGTGCAGAGAAGACACCTGCTGCTTGGTAATGGTGGACTATATGGCAGTATTAAGAGAAGACACACACGGGTTAGCTTCACCCGGTATGAAGGAAGCGAACCTTGTTGCATCAAAGGGCCACGATACCGCACAGAGTCCGCAAGCAAGGAGTCACAAAACTCTGCCCCAAGACTCAGGGTCAGAGTCCCTCGAGACCTCTTGTGTCAGGAGTAAACTAAAAATAGATTTAGCGCACTGGGTGTGCGCAGCGCCGCTCTGGTGAACACCACTAACCGCCCTAACTAAGGACAGATAAGCACACTGGTTGCGCACGGTGCCGCATTGGCTAATGCTGCTGTTTGACACTATAGATTGTGCCTGGCGCTGGATGGCACTAACAGGCGCTAGACATCTCCAACATTCGTGAGCATTCATCAACACTAGGGATGGGAATGATTTGGAGCTTTCACCAGAACAGGCATACAGCCACACACACACAATAATTTATTTATACTAGCGCATTGCTGTATGGCTATGCAAGCCTTTTATAGCTTCACGACCCCCCGAGGAAGCCAACGCGAAACGCGCGTCGGGGCCGCCGGACGGACGCTGGCACCTAAACAGTGTGGGTAAGACAGGCAGAGTACCGTTTATTTATTTGAACTGGTTTAGATGTCACTGATGCAATATAATGTAGCGTTACCAGGTATGTGTAGTCGGCACTATGCACTTTTATGTGAGAGGATATTTTGAAAGACTGACATTTCCCTGGTAGGCTTTCGGTTTATGCTTTGTCTGCACCCTAGGTGTTATATGCAGCGGTTCCTGTCCGCCGTACATGAACTATATGTGTACACTGTATGTCGAGTCTGTTTTTTGTAACCTTGTGTATTTATGTAATTATGAGATTTAATAAAGTTGTCACTATTTTTACTTCTGGGTGTCTTTATACTCCGTGGTTTGCTTGTAGGATTAAGCCTTTTATAGCTGTAGCTATCCAGGACCTTCCTAGCGATCCAATAGGAGCCGATACAGGATCTGAGCATGTGACCCCCGACCTCCAATGAGAGGTCGACCCGTGGGCATGCTCAGTAGGGGAAAAGCAGGACATAGTCCCTGGAACGTCTGCTCGCCACTGATCAGTGCTGGCTACAAGGGCTGAGCCTGGAAAGGCAGCAGTAACCAAGAGCACAGTATCAGCTTGAGCCAGACGCTGGGATCGACATCTCTGCTGAGCAGGTTCCACTACAGCTGAAGGAGAATGGGAGACCGCAGCAGGGTTACAGGAGATAGGAGCGGCTGTTGCTGCAGCTAACATGTGTGCCCACTGTTAAGGAGAATGAATATTCACTGCTCCCCATGCCCATAGACCCTCCCACCTCTATGCACTGAAGGCGGCGCCGAGAAGTTTGAGGGATTATGGGAGTTGGGAGCAGTGAATATTAGGAATAGTACATTCCAGTGCCCACAGCTCCAGCTGACGGGCAATCAAGTGTTCTCGCTCATTAAGGTAATGAATATTCACTCCACTCCATGCCTAAGGGTAGTGGAGAGAGGTGAATATTCATAACTCTTAAGTAGCGCGCACTCATGATGGCCTGGCAGCTGCTTGAAGCTGGCGGCTGTGGCTGACACTGTGTGCGCTATAAGAGAAATGAATACTCACTGCCAGTGCAGTGCAGTGAATATTAATTTCTCTTTAGCAGCTGGCACAGGCTTTAGCTACAGCAGCTGGCTCCTGCCTCCTGCTGCCTAACCTAGTATGTGTGACCAACTTCTAACTCGATTCTAACATATCGAGTTAGGTAGCATGCATAAAAGAGAAAGAAAATACAGTGTGAAGTGCTACCATGTATATGTAGCTCTTAAATAGTAGCAATTGTGTTGTGTCATTGAGTGTGAAGAATCAACAAAGTAATTGTTTCATCTGAAACAACACCCTATCAAATTATAGCCACAAGTAAATTTTAGGGAAAAGCCACGTCCAGATAGATGTTGTGTAGTATGGTAATCTGTAAGGAATAAATGGCTGTCCTTACCAGCATGATTTGGGCTCACCAGGGAGTGAGCTCTGCATTCTGCAAATAGAGAGTAGGGTCTGCTCATGTAAAAAAAATATATATCCTGTTGAAATTTTTGCAGTTCAATATTATACATCATGAAACACGTGCAAAGACTAAAAAGTAAAAAAAAAGGAAGGAGATAGCCAAATACAGTGCTCAGCTATTTCAGTCCCCAAATCAATGAAAGAAATTCCGCTGGCATGGAAGGACATGGGACCACTATTCTATTGATCAATGTGGGTCCCTGCATTAGGATCCACAGCAAATATGCATGATACAAACTGCTTATTGTGCAACCGCCTTATTAAAACAAACCCTGATAAAACAGCATTGTTGTCACAGTCACAGACATTCTTCTTCTCATTTATTGTCAATACTAAAAAAGGAATTCTCATTTAAAATAATAATAATAATAGTAGTAAGAACCATTACATAAAACTGTGTGAATTACACAAAGGAAACCACTAAAGTGTTACATGAATAAATGAATAGGATAAATAATGCATGTACAGCAGTACAAAAGATTAACTTGCAAACTACTTCATATTCCCCTGTGAAAATTCTATGGAAAATGTGCATTTGGGTGCATCAGGGTCTGTATAGTCATTCAATTATTCAACAATTTCTTACTTCTCATTGTTTTGTTAGCATTGCCCTGACTCTCTTCAATGCTACGTGACTTCGGTATGTTGTTTAATATCTGATAGAGTTGTTTTTATAAGATTTACCTAACTAATTTTCAAATTCTCCTACATTAGTGCTGATGTATACACTGGATGGTAAGGAGGAGTAATTTAATCTTATGTGCATGCTTTATTTTCCCTATGCAACCCTTTAGTGGTTTCCTTTGTGTAATTCTCCAAATTGTATGCAATATTTATTATTATTATTATTATTATTCAATAATAATTATACGATCAATTTGAATATATTTTTGTGCACAAATAATTTTTGGCATAGTACAATAGTCCTAACTGTGAAGAACCAGCCATAGGCTATCTGTCCTATGGGTGCTGGAATATTTATTGGTTCTCTCATTTACTGTCTAGTTATTGGCCATTATAAAGGACCTTTCATTAGTTTCAGCATGTTAAACTGGCTACATCATCAAGTATTGGCAGCAGTGCTGAATAAAAAGTTTTATTTTTTTAATTTCTCATCTCCACTTCAGAGATATTAGCTTGCAAAGTTTTGGTTATAATTTACAGTATGTTAATTCTAATTGTCTGTTGCTAGAGATTTTCTCTGGGGGTTGAATTTCTTCTCCTGTATGATGTCGAACAATCATAAGTAAGCAGCAACATGCATCCCCTATGATGAAGCAAGGCTACTTATATGAAGCGAAACGTAATCTCCCATGATGAAGCAAGACTGGTTATAAGAAGCGAAACACACGTAGGGGATTCAAGGAGGTTTCTTACTGGGCGACTCACCTTCAGCATTAATTACTTGGTATGTTTTATTATGCTTTATTATGTTCCATCTACTTTATGTAGACTTACCATATGTTGTGTGCTGGAATATGTGTCTTTGATACGCCTGATGAGTTGATTACTAATATGCTCTCATTAGACTTTGTGCTTTCAGGGACTTTCACTGCCCCTCTTTCAATGCATATAACTGCAATTGGTATTTTTAAATGGGCCCATGTGATTATCAGCGCAGGTCTATTAGATATTGTGACTTAATGGAATCACGTTGCCTCATTTTTGCACTTTAGGTGGATGTAAGCCTTGCTTAGTGTCATGCCTATCATTCTGTTAAATATTTGTCTATATTTTAATATAAAGTACGGTATATTAAATAAAGTTTAAAGCACCATACACTCCATGTGTCTTTCCTAAAGTATCCAATATATTTTTTCATGGAGTGTTCTCTTTGTGATCAGCTAGGACATCACATTGCCTTTTCCTGCTCCAACTAGCATGATTTGGGTGAACCTAGTGGATTTTTGTTTATCGACCTGTAACTGCAGCAACATGAGTGAGCTCCCATCATCGCAATTTAACCACTTAAATGCTGTCGTCAAGCTGTGACCGCAGCACTTAAATGATCAGTGCACACCGGCACTGAAATAACAATTTTCCTCCAATGAAAATAAGGTCTACATCGGATTTGATGGACTACATTGGATCGGCATGGGCTCTATATCTTTAATAAAATGGTAACAAAGAGACGGTGTAAAAATATTTTTTAAATAAAGTATTTTTATCTTTTAACACCTTATTACAGCACTACTGTAGTAATGTATCTGACAGAAAACTTTGCAATATTTTACTATAGTTTGTACTTGGTATCTGCCATATTTGTTTTTTGCTGCCCAAGGGCCACCCCCCCACACACACTATTATTTAACTACCCAAACACAGAGGTATTGAGAAGAGACGGTTTACCTTCAGAATTGGACCATTCAATGTGACAGGTCACCACTAGGGTGACTTCTGCCTGGTGATTTTAGGGTGTGAATGGACCAATATCCATGGACCATCCCACCCTGATAGCATCAGTTTGCTGGTGTCATTTTTACCTTGGTTGGTTATGTAACATGAGTGAAACCCATGTTTGTTTGTTTTTTAACTCATCATTTATGCAGAATTGAACAGTCTGTATTTCACTATACTGGGGCCATTTATTTCTATGTCTTTAGAAATGAAGGAGGTAATTTTTGGCTGGTTACATTTTCAAGCTAACACAGGATAAAACATTTACATGTGAAACAATCTGATTTATTTAGCTATTAATTTTTGTGGGGGTCCGCACATGTTCATAACTAGTCAATCCAAAACCAACACCAGAAAACTGATCCTCTTGGGATGGGAAGGTCCTTAGATACTGGATACCTACTAATCTAAAAATGATAGCATTCAGCTGCCTCAGGTAAAACTATCGCATTGGATGGTCTGTTTCAGGGGGTAACCAACTTTTTTCCCAATTCTCCTGGTGCATTAGTCAATCAACACTGACTAAAATTAAGCCCAACAGATAATAATCTAAAGGTGTCTGTCAGGTACAGTGGCTTGTGTTGTGAATTCTGTGGTCGAGCTCCCAACTGTGGTCATGAGTGGTACTTCGGCTGGTTCTGTCTATGAGCTTCCGCTGGTGGATGTGAGTGGGGCTGCGGCTTCTGAGTTTCCTTCCTCAGGTGACGAGGTTAAGTCGTTAGGTGCTGCTCTATTTAACTCCACCTAGTTCTTTGTTCCTTGCCTCCAGTCAATGTTCCAGTATTGGTCTTGCTCTCTCCTGGATCGTCCTTGTGGCCTGCATAAGCTAAGTTCTGCTTGTGTTTCTTGGTTTGCTATTTTTTCTGTCCAGCTTGCTATTTTGGTTTATCTTGCTTGCTGGAAGCTCTGGGACGCAGAGGAAGCACCTCCGTACCGTTAGTCGGTGCGGAGGGTCTTTTTGCGCCCTCTGCGTGGTTGTTTGTAGGTTTTTGTGCTGACCGCAAAGCTATCTTTCCTATCCTTGGTCTATTCAGTAAGTCGGGCCTCACTTTGCTAAAATCTATTTCATCTCTGTGTTTGTATTTTCATCTTTACTCACAGTCATAATATGTGGGGGGCTGCCTTTTCCTTTGGGGAATTTCTCTGAGGCAAGGTAGGCTTATTTTTCTATCTTCAGGGCTAGCTAGTTTCTCAGGCTGTGCCCGAGGCGCCTAGGTCTTGTCAGGAGCGTTCCACGGCTACCTCTAGTGTGGTGTGATAGGATTAGGGATTGCAGTCAGCAGAGTTCCCACGTCTCAGAGCTCGTCCTATGTTATTAGTAACTATCAGGTCACTTTGTGTGCTCTTAACCACCAGGTCCATTGTGTTTCTGAACCACCAGTTCATAACAGGCTTGTGAAAGTATTCACTACCCTTGGCTTTTTACCTATTTTATTGCATTACAACCTGTGTTTAAATATTTTTGTAATCCAATTTGTGTGAGATGCATCAGCACTAAATGATCTAAGTTGTTGAAGTGAAGTGAGAAAAATATGGGCATAAATTATATTTTTGGGATCAACTAAAAATTGGCATGTGTATATGTATTCACCCCTTTTTCTATGAAGCCCCTGAAAATTTCTGGTGCAAGCAATTACTTTCATAAGTCACACGCTTACTGAAAAGAAGTCTGTTGTGAATTCTGTGGCTGAATTCACTCCTGTGGTCACAAGTGGTACTGCAGCTTCTGAGCTTCCTCCCTCAGGTGTTCTGGTGAGCTCGTTAACTGCTTCATTACTTAACTCCGCCTGATGCTGCTATCCTTGCTCCTTGTCAATGTTTCAGTGTTGGATCTGAGCTTCTCCTGATTGTTCCTGTGACCTGCTGCTCTGTATAGCTAAGTGCCTTTTGCTTTTTTGTTGCTTTTTTTCTGTCCAGCTTGTCTTTTGTTTTGCTGGAAGCTCTGAGACGCAAAGGGTGTACCGCCGTGCCGTTAGTTCGGCACGGTGGATTTTTTTTGCCCCCTTTGCGTGGTTTTGCTTTAGGGTTTTTTGTAGACTGAAAAGTTTGCTTTACTGTCCTCGCTCTGTCCTAGAATATCGGGCCCCACTTTGCTGAATCTATTTCATCCCTACGTTTTGTCTTTTCATCTTACTCACAGTCATTATATGTGGGGGGCTGCCTTTTCCTTTGGGGAATTTCTCTGGGGCAAGTCAGGCCTATTTTTCTATCTTCAGGCTAGCTAGTTTCTTAGGCTGTGTCGAGTTGCCTAGGTAGTTGTTAGGCGCAATCCACAGCCGCTTTTAGTTGTGTTTAGGATAGGATCAGGTGTGCAGTCTACAGAGTTTCCACGTCTCAGAGCTCGTTCTTGTATTTTTGGGTATTTGTCAGATCACTGTGTGCGCTCTGATCGCTAAGCACACTGTGTTTCTGGATTGCCTTCATAACACCTGTCATTAGCAAACATAACAGTACAAGGAGCCTAACTAATGATTCTCAATAGAGGGAAAGAAAAAGTTCTGACATCATTTTTTTTTTTTTTTCTGCTCTGTGTTCACTTTTTTTTTTCCCCTAGACATTTGGGTGATTCTGGACACAGGTGTGGACATGGATATTCAGGGTCTGTGCTCTTCAATGGATAATCTCGTTATAAATGTACAAAAAATTCAAGATACTATTGATCAGAAATCTATGTTAGAACCAAGAATTCCTATTCCTGATTTGTTTTTTGGAGATAGAACTAAGTTTCTAAGTTTCAAAAATAATTGTAAGCTATTTCTGGCCTTGAAACCTCATTCTTCTGGTAATCCTATTCAACAGGTTTTGATTATTATTTCTTTTTTGCGCGGCGACCCTCAAGACTGGGCATTTTCTCTTGCGCCAGGAGACCCTGCATTGAGTAGTGTCGATGCGTTTTTCCTGGCGCTCGGATTGCTGTACGATGAGCCTAATTCAGTGGATCAGGCTGAGAAAAATTTGCTGGCTTTGTGCCAGGGTCAGGATGATATAGAAGTATATTGTCAGAAATTTAGGAAATGGTCAGTACTCACTCAGTGGAATGAATCTGCGCTGGCAGCTTTGTTCAGAAAGGGTCTCTCTGAGGCTCTTAAGGATGTCATGGTGGGATTTCCTATGCCTGCTGGTTTGAATGAGTCTTTGTCTTTGGCCATTCAGATCGGTCGACGCTTGCGCGAGCGTAAATCTGTGCACCATTTGGCGGTACTGCCTGAGGTTAAACCTGAGCCTATGCAGTGCGATAGGACTATGACTAGAGTTGAACGGCAGGAATACAGACGTCTGAATGGTCTGTGTTTCTACTGTGGTGATTCCACTCATGCTATTTCTGATTGTCCTAAGCGCACTAAGCGGTCCGCTAGGTCTGCCGTCATTGGTACTGTACAGTCCAAATTCCTTCTGTCCATTACCTTGGTATGCTCTTTGTCGTCGTTTTCTGTCATGGCGTTTGTGGATTCGGGCGCTGCCCTGAATCTGATGGATTTGGATTATGCTAAACGTTGTGGGTTTTTCTTGGAGCCTTTGCGGTGTCCTATTCAATTGAGAGGAATTGATGCTACACCTTTGGCCAAGAATAAACCTCAATACTGGGCCCAGCTGACCATGTGCATGGCTCCTGCACATCAGGAAGTTATTCGCTTTCTGGAGTTGCATAATCTGCATGATGTGGTCGTGTTGGGGTTGCCATGGCTACAAACCCATAATCCAGTATTGGATTGGAATTCCATGTCGGTATCCAGCTGGGGTTGTCAGGGGGTACATGGTGATGTTCCATTTTTGTCGATTTCGTCATCCACCCCTTCTGAGGTCCCAGAGTTCTTGTCTGATTATCAGGATGTATTTGAAGAGCCCAAGTCCGATGCTCTACCTCCGCATAGGGATTGTGATTGTGCTATCAATTTGATTCCTGGTAGTAAATTCCCTAAAGGTCGATTATTTAATTTATCCGTGCCCGAACACGCCGCTATGCGCAGTTATGTGAAGGAATCCCTGGAGAAGGGACATATTCGCCCATCGTCATCACCACTGGGAGCAGGGTTCTTCTTTGTAGCCAAGAAGGATGGTTCGCTGAGACCGTGTATTGATTACCGCCTTCTTAATAAGATCACTGTTAAATTTCAGTATCCCTTGCCATTGTTATCTGACTTGTTTGCTCGGATTAAGGGGGCTAGTTGGTTCACTAAGATAGATCTTCGTGGTGCGTATAATCTGGTGAGAATCAGGCAAGGAGATGAATGGAAAACTGCATTCAATACGCCCGAGGGTCATTTTGAGTATCTAGTGATGCCGTTCGGACTTGCCAATGCTCCATCTGTGTTTCAGTCTTTTATGCATGACATCTTCCGTGAGTATCTGGATAAATTCCTGATTGTTTACTTGGATGACATTTTGATCTTCTCAGATGATTGGGAGTCTCATGTGAAGCAGGTCAGAATGGTTTTTCAGGTCCTGCGTGCTAACTCTTTGTTTGTGAAGGGATCAAAGTGTCTCTTCGGTGTGCAGAAAGTTTCATTTTTGGGGTTCATCTTTACCCCTTCTACTATCGAGATGGATCCAGTTAAGGTCCAAGCCATCCAGGATTGGATTCAGCCGACATCTCTGAAAAGTCTGCAAAAGTTCCTGGGCTTTGCTAATTTTTATCGTTGCTTCATCTGTAATTTTTCTAGCATTGCCAAACCATTGACCGATTTGACCAAGAAGGGTGCTGATTTGGTTAATTGGTCTTCTGCTGCTGTGGAAGCTTTTCAGGAGTTGAAGCGTCGTTTTTGTTCTGCCCCTGTGTTGTGTCAGCCAGATGTTTCTCTTCCGTTCCAGGTCGAGGTTGATGCTTCTGAGATTGGAGCAGGGGCGGTTTTGTCACAGAGAGGTTCTGATTGCTCAGTGATGAAACCATGTGCTTTCTTTTCCAGGAAGTTTTCGCCCGCTGAGCGTAATTATGATGTGGGCAATCGAGAGTTGCTGGCCATGAAGTGGGCATTCGAGGAGTGGCGTCATTGGCTTGAAGGAGCTAAGCATCGCGTGGTGGTATTGACTGATCATAAGAACTTGACTTATCTCGAGTCTGCCAAGCGCTTGAATCCTAGACAGGCCCGTTGGTCATTATTTTTTGCCCGCTTCGACTTTGTGATTTCGTACCTTCCGGGCTCTAAAAATGTGAAGGCGGATGCTCTGTCTAGGAGTTTTGTGCCCGACTCTCCGGGTTTATCTGAGCCAGCGGGTATCCTCAAGGAAGGAGTCATTGTGTCTGCCATCTCCCCTGATTTGCGGCGGGTGCTGCAAAAATTTCAGGCGAATAAACCTGATCGTTGTCCAGCAGAGAAACTGTTCGTCCCTGATACGTGGACTAATAAACTTATCTCTGAACTTCATTGTTCGGTGTTGGCTGGTCATCCTGGAATCTTTGGTACCAGAGAGTTAGTGGCTAGATCCTTCTGGTGGCCATCTCTGTCACGGGATGTACGTACTTTTGTGCAGTCCTGTGGGATTTGTGCTAGGGCTAAGCCCTGCTTTTCTCGTGCCAGTGGGTTGCTTTTGCCCTTGCCGGTCCCAAAGAGGCCTTGGACACATATTTCGATGGATTTCATTTCTGACCTTCCAGTTTCTCAAAAGATGTCAGTCATTTGGGTGGTCTGTGATCGCTTTTCTAAAATGGTCCATCTGGTGCCCTTGGCTAAATTGCCTTCCTCCTCTGATTTGGTACCTTTGTTCTTTCAGCATGTGGTTCGGTTGCATGGCATTCCTGAGAATATTGTTTCTGACAGAGGTTCCCAGTTTGTTTCAAGGTTTTGGCGAGCCTTTTGTGGTAGGATGGGCATTGACCTATCCTTTTCCTCGGCTTTCCATCCTCAGACTAATGGCCAGACCGAACGAACCAATCAGACCTTGGAAACATATCTGAGATGTTTTGTTTCTGCAGACCAGGATGATTGGGTGTCCTTTTTGCCGTTGGCTGAGTTCGCCCTTAATAATCGGGCCAGCTCGGCTACCTTGGTTTCTCCATTTTTTTGCAATTCTGGGTTCCATCCTCGTTTCTCTTCAGGACAGGTTGAGTCTTCGGACTGTCCTGGTGTGGATTCTGTGGTGGATAGGTTGCAGCAGATCTGGACTCAGGTAGTGGACAATTTGATCTTGTCCCAGGAGAAAGCTCAACTTTTCGCTAATCGCAGACGCCGTGTGGGTCCCCGACTTCGTGTGGGGGATCTGGTTTGGTTATCTTCTCGTCATATTCCTATGAAGGTTTCTTCTCCTAAATTTAAACCTCGTTTTATTGGTCCGTATAGGATTTCTGAGGTTCTCAATCCTGTGTCTTTTCGTTTGACCCTCCCAGACTCCTTTTCCATACATAATGTATTCCATAGGTCGTTGTTGCGGAGATACGTGGCACCTATGGTTCCATCTGTTGAGCCTCCTGCCCCGGTTTTGGTGGAGGGGGAATTGGAGTATATTGTGGAGAAGATTTTGGATTCTCGTGTTTCTAGACGGAAACTCCAGTATCTGGTTAAATGGAAGGGTTATGCTCAGGAAGATAATTCCTGGGTTTTTGCCTCTGATGTTCATGCTTCCGATCTTGTTCGTGCCTTTCATGCGGCACATCCTGGTCGGCCTGGGGGCTCTGGTGAGGGTTCGGTGACCCCTCCTCAAGGGGGGGGTACTGTTGTGAATTCTGTGGCTGAATTCACTCCTGTGGTCACAAGTGGTACTGCAGCTTCTGAGCTTCCTCCCTCAGGTGTTCTGGTGAGCTCGTTAACTGCTTCATTACTTAACTCCGCCTGATGCTGCTATCCTTGCTCCTTGTCAATGTTTCAGTGTTGGATCTGAGCTTCTCCTGATTGTTCCTGTGACCTGCTGCTCTGTATAGCTAAGTGCCTTTTGCTTTTTTGTTGCTTTTTTTCTGTCCAGCTTGTCTTTTGTTTTGCTGGAAGCTCTGAGACGCAAAGGGTGTACCGCCGTGCCGTTAGTTCGGCACGGTGGGTTTTTTTTGCCCCCTTTGCGTGGTTTTGCTTTAGGGTTTTTTGTAGACTGCAAAGTTCGCTTTACTGTCCTCGCTCTGTCCTAGAATATCGGGCCCCACTTTGCTGAATCTATTTCATCCCTACGTTTTGTCTTTTCATCTTACTCACAGTCATTATATGTGGGGGGCTGCCTTTTCCTTTGGGGAATTTCTCTGGGGCAAGTCAGGCCTATTTTTCTATCTTCAGGCTAGCTAGTTTCTTAGGCTGTGCCGAGTTGCCTAGGTAGTTGTTAGGCGCAATCCACAGCCGCTTTTAGTTGTGTTTAGGATAGGATCAGGTGTGCAGTCTACAGAGTTTCCACGTCTCAGAGCTCGTTCTTGTATTTTTGGGTATTTGTCAGATCACTGTGTGCGCGCTGATCGCTAAGCACACTGTGTTTCTGGATTGCCTTCATAACACCTGTCATTAGCAAACATAACAGAAGTCCATCTGTGTGCAATCTAAGTGTCACATGGCCTGTCATTACAGTGACATGTAAAACTTTAGGCACCCCTGGTCAAAATTACTGTTATTGTAAATAGTTAAGCAATTTGAAGATGAAATGATGTATAAGGGCTAAAGTTAGACCTGATACATTTTCTTTGTATTTTAGCAATATATATATATATATATATATATATATATATATATATACAGTGGGGCAAAAAAGTATTTAGTCAGTCAGCAATAGTGCAAGTTCCACCACTTAAAAAGATGAGAGGCGCCTGTAATTTACATCATAGGTAGACCTCAACTATGGGAGACAAACTGAGAAAAAAAAATCCAGAAAATCACATTGTCTGTTTTTTTATCATTTTATTTGCATATTATGGTGGAAAATAAGTATTTGGTCAGAAAAAAAATGTCATCTCAATACTTTGTAATATATCCTTTGTTGGCAATGACAGAGGTCAAACGTTTTCTGTAAGTCTTCACAAGGTTGCCACACACTGTTGTTGGTATGTTGGCCCATTCCTCCATGCAGATCTCCTCTAGAGCAGTGATGTTTTTGGCTTTTCACTTGGCAACACGGACTTTCAACTCCCTCCAAAGGTTTTCTATAGGGTTGAGATCTGGAGACTGGCTAGGCCACTCCAGGACCTTGAAATGCTTCTTACGAAGCCACTCCTTCGTTGCCCTGGCGGTGTGCTTTGGATCATTGTCATGTTGAACGACCCAGCCACGTTTCATCTTCAATGCCCTTGCTGATGGAAGGAGGTTTGCACTCAAAATCTCATGATACATGGCCCCATTCATTCTTTCATGTACCCGGATCAGTCGTCCTGGCCCCTTTGCGGAGACACAGCCCCAAAGCATGATGTTTCCACCACCATGCTTTACAGTAGGTATGGTGTTTGATGGATGCAACTCAGTATTCTTTTTCCTCCAAAAACGACAAGTTGTGTTTCTACCAAACAGTTCCAGTTTGGTTTCATCAGACCATAGGACATTCTCCCAAAACTCCTCTGGATCATCCAAATGCTCTCTAGCAAACTTCAGACGGGCCCGGACATGTACTGGCTTAAGCAGTGGGACACGTCTGGCACTGCAGGATCTGAGTCCATGCTGGCGTATTGTGTTACTTATGGTAGGCCTTGTTACATTGGTCCCAGCTCTCTGCAGTTCATTCACTAGGTCCCCCCGCGTGGTTCTGGGATTTTTGCTCACCGTTCTTGTGATCATTCTGACCCCACGGGGTGGGATTTTGCGTGGAGCCCCAGATCGAGGGAGATTATCAGTGGTCTTGTATGTCCTCCATTTTCTAATTATTGCTCCCACTGTTGATTTCTTCACTCCAAGCTGGTTGGCCATTGCAGATTCAGTCTTCCCAGCCTGGTGCAGGGCTACAATTTTGTTTCTGGTGTCCTTTGACAGCTCTTTGGTCTTCACCATAGTGGAGTTTGGAGTCAGACTGTTTGAGGGTGTGCACAGGTGTCTTTTTATACTGATAACAAGTTTAAACAGGTGCCATTACTACAGGTAATGAGTGGAGGAAAGAGGAGACTCTTAAAGAAGAAGTTACAGGTCTGTGAGAGCCAGAAATCTTGATTGTTTGTTTCTGACCAAATACTTATTTTCCACCATAATATGCAAAAAAATGATAAAAAACAGACAATGTGATTCTCTGGATTTTTTTTTCTCAGTTTGTCTCCCATAGTTGAGGTCTACCTATGATGTAAATTACAGACGCCTCTCATCTTTTTAAGTGGTGGAACTTGCACTATTGCTGACTGACTAAATACTTTTTTGCCCCACTGTATATTACATTTTCTTTGTATTTTAGCTATATATATATATATATATATATATATATATATATATATATAAACATCATGCTTTGGGGCTGTGTCTCCGCAAAGGGGCCAGGACGACTGATCCGGGTACATGAAAGAATGAATGGGGCCAAGTATCGTGAGATTTTGAGTGCAAACCTCCTTCCATCAGCAAGGGCATTGAAGATGAAACGTGGCTGGGTCTTTCAACATGACAATGATCCAAAGCACACCGCCAGGGCAACGAAGGAGTGGCTTCGTAAGAAGCATTTCAAGGTCCTGGAGTGGCCTAGCCAGTCTCCAGATCTCAACCCTATAGAAAACCTTTGGAGGGAGTTGAAAGTCCGTGTTGCCAAGCGAAAAGCCAAAAACATCACTGCTCTAGAGGAGATCTGCATGGAGGAATGGGCCAACATACCAACAACAGTGTGTGGCAACCTTGTGAAGACTTACAGAAAACGTTTGACCTCTGTCATTGCCAACAAAGGATATATTACAAAGTATTGAGATGACATTTTTTTTCTGACCAAATACTTATTTTCCACCATAATATGCAAATAAAATGATAAAAAAAACAGACAATGTGATTTTCTGGATTTTTTTTTCTCAGTTTGTCTCCCATAGTTGAGGTCTACCTATGATGTAAATTACAGACGCCTCTCATCTTTTTAAGTGGTGGAACTTGCACTATTGCTGACTGACTAAATACTTTTTTGCCCCACTGTATATATGTATATATATATATATATATATATCTATATATATATTGCTAAAATACAAAGAAAATGTATCAGGTCTAACTTTAGCCTTTATACATCATTTCATCTTCAAATTGCTTAACTATTCACAATAACAGTAATTTTGACCAGGGGTGCCTAAAGTTTTACATGTCACTGTAATGACAGGCCATGTGACATACAGTTAGGGCCAGAAATATTTGGACAGTGACACAATTTTCGCGAGTTGGGTTCTGCATGCCACCACATTGGATTTGAAATGAAACCTCTACAACAGAATTCAAGTAAAGAAAGAAACCTCAATCCCTTCCCATATGGACCACCCCCTGACGAAGGAGAATAATCCGAAACGCGCGTCGGGGCGCGTTTTTTGCAGGTCCAGGCTACCCAATAAGGTATATACCGCTATACATCTATATTAGTCCTAACTTGCCTATTTGCACATATCTGTTTTACCGAGTGGTTGTGCTCATGTGTGAGCAGTAATTAGCACTTTTTTGCACCTCACACTTTTTTTATCATCACGATTGATCCTAGTATTCATTGTATGGTTTTGCCTGTATGGGGTAAATCAAAGTAATAATTCATTTATTTTCTCACTATTTTATTTTACACTGAATATTTTCATCACGGCTTTGTGGACATATTGTGCAATATTGGGCTTGCCTGTTTTCTACTATTTGTAGAAGTCCTGCATTACGCACAGCATTATCTGTTTTTATATGAGATTTTTATATAAGATTTTTATATCATGTACTGTCATTTAATTATAAATTAATAAAATATATTGAGATATCTATCCTGGTTTGGGTATTTCCTGGTGGTCCATATGGGAAGGGATTGAGGTTTCTTTCTTCACTTGGTGGTAGTTGTCACCGCTATTACACAGTGTACTTGAGTGGTATATGTCCCGAAGTGGGACACATATATATATATATATATATATATATATATATATATATAAGAAGTATAGGAATATATTAGAATTGTATATACATCTTGTCCACCAGTATTTCTGTGGTTTAACATTTAACAGAATTCAAGTGCAGATTGTAACGTTTAATTTGAAGGGTTGAACAAAAATATCTGATAGAAAATGTAGGAATTGTACACATTTCTTTACAAACACTCCACATTTTAGGAGGTCAAAAGTAATTGGACAAATAAACATAACCCAAACAAAATATTTTTATTTTCAATATTTTGTTGCAAATCCTTTGGAGGCAATCACTGCCTTAAGTCTGGAACCCATGGACATCACCAAACGCTGGGTTTCCTCCTTCTTAATGCTTTGCCAGGCCTTTACAGCCGCAGCCTTCAGGTCTTGCTTGTTTGTGGGTCTTTCCGTCTTAAGTCTGCATTTGAGCAAGTGAAATGCATGCTCAATTGGGTTTAGATCTGGAGATTGACTTGGCCATTGCAGAATGTTCCACTTTTTGGCACTCATGAACTCCTGGGTAGCTTTGGCTGTATGCTTGGGGTCATTGTCCATCTGTACTATGAAGCGCCGTCCAATCAACTTTGCAGCATTTGGCTGAATCTGGGCTGAAAGTATATCCCGGTACACTTCAGAATTCATCCGGCTACTCTTGTCTGCTCTTATGTCATCAATAAACACAAGTGACCCAGTGCCATTGAAAGCCATGCATGCCCATGCCATCACGTTGCCTCCACCATGTTTTACAGAGGATGTGGTGTGCCTTGGATCATGTGCCGTTCCCTTTCTTCTCCAAACTTTTTTCTTCCCATCATTCTGGTACAGGTTGATCTTTGTCTCATCTGTCCATAGAATACTTTTCCAGAACTGAGCTGGCTTCTTGAGGTGTTTTTCTGCAAATTTAACTCTGGCCTGTCTATTTTTGGTATTGATGAATGGTTTGCATCTAGATGTGAACCCTTTGTATTTACTGTCATGGAGTCTTCTCTTTACTGTTGACTTAGAGACAGATACACCTACTTCACTGAGAGTGTTCTGGACTTCAGTTGATGTTGTGAACGGGTTCTTCTTCACCAAATTAAGTATGCGGCGATCATCCACCACTGTTGTCATCCGTGGACGCCCAGGCCTTTTTGAGTTCCCAAGCTCACCAGTCAATTCCTTTTTTCTCAGAATGTACCCAACTGTCGATTTTGCTACTCCAAGCATGTCTGCTATCTCTCTGATGGATATTTTCTTTTTTTTCAGCCTCAGGATGTTCTGCTTCACCTCAATTGAGAGTTCCTTTGACCGCATGTTGTCTGCTCACAGCAACAGCTTCCAAATGCAAAACCACACACCTGGAATCCACCCCTGACCTTTTAACTACTTCATTGATTACAGGTTAACGAGGGAGACGCCTTCAGAGTTAATTGCAGCCCTTAGAGTCCATTGTCCAATTACTTTTGGTCCCTTGAAAAAGAGGACGCTATGCATTACAGAGCTATGATTCCTAAACCCTTTCTCCGATTTGGATGTGGAAACTATCATATTGCAGCTGGGAGTGTGCACTTTCAGCCCATATTATATATATAATTGTATTTCTGAACATGTTTTTGTAAACAGCTAAAATAACAAAACTTGTGTCACTGTCCAAATATTTCTGGCCCTAACTGTATATATATAATATATATATATATATATATATATATATATATATATATATATATATATATTATATATATATATATATTGTCATCTTTTACATGTTAAAAATAATAAAAAAGGAAAATGGGCCAATGCAAAAGTTCTGGCACTTTGCATGGTTAGTACCTAGTAGCACCCTCTTTTGAAAGTATCACAGCTTGTAAACGCTTTTCTACCCAGCCAAGAGTCTTGTTTGAGTGATGTTCATCCATACTTCATTTGAAAATTCTTCTAGTTCTGTGAGATTCCTGGGTTGCCTTCCATGCACTGCTATTTTGAGATCTAGCAACAGATTTTTAATGATGTTCAGATCAGGTGACTGTGAGGGTCATTGTAAAACCTTCAGCTTGCACATTTTGAGATAGTCTATTGTGGATTTTGACCTGTGTTTAGGATCATTATCCATTTATAGAAGCCATTCCCTTTTTATCTTCAGCTTTTTTACAGATAGTGTTATGTTTGCATAAAGAATTTGTTGAAATTTCATTGAATCCATTATTCCTTCTACCAGTGAAATGTTCCCGTGCCTTTGACTACAACACAACCCCAACGCATGATTGATTTACCTTCATGCATAACCCCTTCACGCCGCAGCCCTTTTTCGCTTTTGCGTTTTCGTTTTTCACTCCCCTTCTTCCCAGAGCCATAACTTTTTTATTTTTCCATCAATATGGCCATGTGAGGGCTTATTTTTTTGCTTGACACGATGTACTTTTGAACGACGCCATTGGTTTTACCATGTCTTGTACTAAAAAAGGGACAAAAATCCAAATGTGGTGAAATTGCAAAAAATGTGCAATTTGCTTGGCTTTTTTGCTAGGTTCACTAAATGCTAAAACTGACCTGCTGTTTTGATTCTTGAGGGCATTACGAGTTCATAGACACCTAACATGTCTAGGTTATTTTTTTATCTAAGTGGTGAAAAAAAATTCTAAACTTTGCTAAAAAAACAAAACAAAAAAACAATTGTGCCATATTCCGGGGTTAATAGTTGGCCAAATGTTCTTTTCCTAATATTCCTTTTTTTCTCGACACATACCTTTGGTCATTGTGGCCAAAGAGTTCTATTTTAACCTTTTGTTTGGTTAAAGTTATCTGAGCACACAAATCTCCACTGGCGCCCAAACATTTGGTTTGAATCAGACCTTTTTCCTTTTTCTAATTTTTAAAATGTAAAAAAAGACAATATATGTACTGTATTTTTTCCTAAAATACAAAGGATATGTGTCAACTTTAGCCCTTTTAGAGATGCATTTCACGTTCAACTTGCTTAGCTATTCACAATAACAAAAGTAAAAAGAGCTATCGTGCTATGAACAAATGCCAGTGCCACACTGGCTACGAAATCATAAAGCCTCACTTAAAACTGCCCACAATTGAACCACTAAATGTGGCACACCAGCGTGATAGTAAAGAATTGATAGAATTAGTAATATCAATCTAATGCATAAAAGTAACAACCATTGATCTCTTGCTGGTGTTAGCCTATTAGGTTCCAGGGGGTGAGAGACCAATACATCAATAATTAAAAACGAACTAGTGCTGTGCAGTGCAACAGCTTGCAATCTCCTATGGTGAGTGTCCAGACGTTCACCTAGCTGTAAACCTCTCCAGTCCGTGGTCGTGAGATGCCATCCAGGTCTGCTGGGTGGAGAGTAGATACTTTTGTACAGGACCATCCAGTCATGATCCAGTCCTGAGTTCGTTTTCAGCTGTCTTTTCTCTAGACTGGTCATGTGGGAGTTAATCCCCTATGCCTCATTTTGAAGCTGGCTGGGCTATTTCAGTCCTCTGCAGCCTGTGGGCCAGTGTCAGCTTTAGTTCATGCTTCCTGGCTTGAGCCCCTGACCTGTATACCTTAGTAATCCTTATGCCTCTGACTGCCTGTACTTGTGTATGACTCGACCTGATCTCTGGACTTCGCCCCTTGTTTTTCTGTCTCTGATACCACGCTTTGTCTTATGTCTCACATTTTTGTTACCATGTTACCGGTAGGCTCTGACTTTTTGCTTGTCAGTGACTATGTGCTTTGCTGTTATCTTTGGTACTTATGCTGCTGACAGTTTTAGATTTGTCTTGTCTGACTACTCTTTTGTTACCTGTGGCACCTGTGCTGCTGCTCAGTGTTGCTACGCTGTGTGTGCAACCTCTTTTCCCTCACCAGCACCGCCTGGTGGAGGTTGCACTATTCTGCACTGCAGCAGCACATTACGTCATAGCTGACCACACATTTGAAGGGGGCTGATCACAAAAACTGGTCAGCTCAAGCTTTGGTGACATTTTCTTCTTTGAAGAACTGTTTCATGACTGCTCCTGTACTGGTTCAACTTGATTTGTCTAAACCATTTATCATGGAGGTGGATGCCTCGGAGGTGGGAGTGGGGGCTGTGTTGTCCCAAGGGCCCACCACGTTGACTAACTTAAGACCATGTGCCTTCTTTTCGAGAAAATTTTCCTCTGCTGAGAGGAATTATGATGTGGGTAACCGGGAGCTATTGACCATTAAATTGGCATTTGAAGTATGGAGGCATTTTTTGGAGACAGCTGCCCATCGTATCACTGTCATTACGGATCACAAGAATTTGTCTTACATCAAATCAGCCAAGAGTTTGACCCCGAGACAGGCAAGGTGGTGACTTTTTTTTTCAAATTTCAGTTTTCTATTACTTTCAGATGGGGGCAAAGAATGTGAAGGCTGATGCTTTATCTCATAGCCTGGATCCAGTTTCACCTCTTGAACCTCCTTCCTCCATTCTTCAGTGCAGAATGGTGATGGTTGCGGTGTCATCGGCATTGGAACAAGAGATTCATGAGGCCCAATCTCTTGCTCCTTTGTCTATACCTGATAATAAGCTCTTTGTACGTGTCCAGTATCGGTTAAGGGTGCTTCGGGAGTTCCATGACTCGGCTCTTAGTGGACATCCTGGAATCTCGGCCATGCATAAAGCCATCACTAGGCTGTTTTGGTGGCCTTCATTGGCTTCTGACACCATTGGGGTTGTGTCTTCCTGTAAAACTTGTGCTCTCGCTAAAACTTCCCGTAACTGGGGAATTTGTGACAGTGCCAATTCCAGATAGACCATGGACTCATCTGTCCATGGATTTTATCACCGATCTTCCCCCCTCTAATGGCAAAACCGTGATCTGGGTAATTGTTGATAGGTGTATTTTGTACCTTTGGCGGGCCTTCCTAATGCTGAGACTCTATCAAAACTATTCATTGAGCATGTGGTCTGATTTGATGGTGTGCCTGTCAGTGTGGTGTCTGATAGAGGGGTGCAATTTGTGGCAAAATTCTGAAGGGCCTTTTGTAAAAGGTTGGGTATCAGTCTGACCTTTTCATCGGTCTATCATCCCGAGACCAACGGTCAGACTGAAAGGACTAATCTGTCTTTGGAGCAGAAATTGTGATGTCTTGCTATGTCCAGACAGGATCATTGGTGCTCTGTGGTACCCATGGCTTAATTTGCATTCAATAATTGTGTCAATCAGTCCACTGGTACTTCCCCATTCTTTTGCAACTATTGGTTTCACATTCACTTTGGTGAGTTTTCCCGGCTGGATTTGAGGAGTCCAGGGGCTGACTCCGCTTTTCTGCGGAGCGAGATCTGGAGGGAGGTTCAGAGAAACATTGGGGAGGCTCAGGGCAAGTATAATTTTTTGCTGATAAACAATGTTCTGTGGGGCCGGCTTACCAGCTGGGGGATAAGGTATGGTTATCCACTAAGATTATTAGATTGAGGATTCCCTCTGCTAAGTTGGGTTCCAAGTTTATTGGCAGTTATAAAATTTTAGAGGTCGTTAATACTGTGGCCTTTCGTGTGCGCTTGCCTCCATCATTGCGGATCCCCAATGTATTCCATAAGGCACTTCTGAAGCTGTCTGTGCCTTCCTCAGGAAGGTCTCCCTTGCATCCGCTGCCTGTTGTGGTGGATGGCTGACCGAGTATGAGGTAAAATGGGTGGTGGATTCTCATATTCTCCGCCTTTACTGCAGTACTTGGTCTATTGGAAAAGTTACGGTCCTGAGGATAGGTCGTGGGTGACGGCGTGTTTGGTCCATGCAGATCGAATGGTCCGGGCCTTTCACGCTCATTATCCAGGGAATCCTAGGAGTCCGGTGGCCCTCATTGAGAATGGGGTACTGTCATGATCCTGTCCTGAGTTTGTTTTCCGCTGTCTTTTCTCTGGACTGGTAATGCGGGAGTTAATCGCCTCTGCCTCATTTTGAAGCTGGCTGGGCTATTTCAGTCCTCTGCAGCCTGCGGGGCAGTGTCAGCTATAGTTCATGCTTCCTGGCTTGAGCCCCTGACCTGTATACCTTAGTGATCCTTATGCCTCTGACTGCCTGTACTCATGTATGCTTCGACCTGATCTCTGAACTTTGCCCCTTGTTTTCCATCTCTGATACCACGCTCCCCGACTGGCTTCGACTCTGGCTTGTACCCCGACTTTGTCTTATGTCTCAGGTTTTGGTTAGCACATTCCCAGGAGGCTCTGACTTCTTGCTTGTGAGTGACTAGGTGCTTTTCTGTTATCTTTGGTACTTCGGCTCCAGACCATTCTGGATTTGGCTTGTCTGACTACTCTTTCAATACCTGTGGCACCTGTGCTGCTGCTCAGTGTTGCTACGCTGTGTGTGCAACCTCTCTTCCCTCACCAGCAGCCCCTGGTGGAGGTTGCACTATACTGCACTGCAGCAGCACATTACAACTCCGGTATCTAAACAGCAAATACAGGAGAGACACGCAGAGCCAGAGGCGCCCAGGCCGGTGGCGTCCCTGGATGTGCAAAAAAATGACCGTCAGTGCTCGGCAGAGTGTGACGTCACTAGGCTTATGGAGCATCGCTGGGGCCAAAATACAACCAATGCGTTTTGAGGGAATTCGTCCATAGGACTCACCATAGGAGATTGCAAGCTGTTGCACTGCTCTGCACTAGTTTGTTTTTAATTATTGATGCATTGGTCTCTCATCCCCTGGAACCTAATAGGCCAACACCAGCAAGAGATCAATTGTTGTCACTTTTGTGCCTCAGAATGATCTGTGCATCAGATTGATATTACTAATTCTATCATTCTATCACGCTGGTGTGCCACATTTAGTGGTTCAGCTGTGGGCAGTTTTAAGTAAGGCTTTATGATTTGGTAGCCAGTGTGGCACTGGCATTTGTTCATAGCGCGATACCTCTTTTTTCCTTTGTTTTTCAAGTAATTGACAGAGTTGGCACGATATCTGTCTCGGTACCAGCAGCTTTGGTTTTTCATAACATAGCACCAGTGTGTCTTATCCATATTCACAATAACAGTAATTTTGACCAAGGTTGCCCAAACTTTTATATGCCAATATATATACACACCTTTTCTGAAAGACCACAGAAGCTGCAACACCATTAAGCAAGAGGCACCACTAACCAAACAACACCATGAAGACCAAGAAGATCTCCAAACAAGTAAGGAACAAAATTGTTGAGAAGTATGCTTCCGGGTGAGGTTATCAAAAAAATGCTAATCTCTGATCAAATCTATTATCATCAAATGGAAAGAACTTGGTACCACAACAAACCTGCCAAGAGAGGGCCATTCCACAAAAACTCTCAGCCCCGTCAAGGAGTGCATTAATCAGAAAGGCAGCACAGAGACCAAACATAACCCTAAAAGAGTTGCAGAGTTCCAAAGCAGATATTGGAGTATCTGTCCATACGACCACCTGCCAACAAGACAGTGACTCAAAGCATATTGCTAAAGCAACACTCAAGTGGTTTAAGGGAAACATTTAAATGTTTTGAAGAGGTCTTAATCACAGTTTGAATGCTGCCAACTGGCATTATCAATTCCTTGGATATCTTTTTGTATCCCTTTCCTCTTTTATACAGTTCAACTACCTTTTTCTGTAGGTCCATTGACAATTCTTTTGTTTTCCCCATGACTTACTATCCAGAAATGTCAGTGGCTGGATGAAAGATGCAAGAGTCTGTCTGGAACGAAAAAACTCACTCAGCTTTTATGCACACACAATTATAACAAGAAAATAGGTCACAGGTGAGGATGTTACCTTTAGTAGCCATTGAAACCCATTTGCTTCAACATCTGTGCATGTTATCAGGCCAAAATCACCACGGTATGTCAACTTTTGATCAGGGTCATTTGGATGTTTTGGGTTGTCATTATGATTTAAAAAGAGAAAACGCAGTAATTTGGCAATAAATTGCTTCACCCAACCATTAACCATGAGTGGATAAAAAGTTTTGATGTTATTCGTATTCTCTGGAAAAAAAGGCCAAATGCAAAAGTTCTGCCATGGTATGTAAACTTTTGAGCACAACTGTATTTTTTCCTTTTGTGTGTATTGGAACAGCAAAAAAAAACAGAAGGCAAATTGGATATAATTTCACACAAAGCCCCAAAAATGGACTGGACAAAATTGTTGCCACCCTCAACTTAACATTTGGTTGCGCAGCCTTTGGAATCAATAACTGCAATCAATCACTTCATATAACCATCAACAAGCTTCTTACACCTCTCAGCTGGAATTTAGGACCATTTTTCTTTTGCAAACTGCTCCAGATCTCTCATATTTGAAAAGCGCCTTCTCTGAACAGCAATTTTAAGATCTCTCCACATTTGTTAAATAGGATTTAGATGCACACTTGTTGCTGGCACTTCAGAAGTCTCCAGCACTTTGTTTTCATTAATTTCTGTGTCGTTCTTGAAGTATGTTTGGGGTCATTGTCCTGCTGGAAGACTCATGACCTAGGACGCAAACTCAGCTTTCTGACTCTGAACACTACATTGTGACCCAAAATTATGTGCTAATCTTCAGATTTCATGAAACCTTGAACACAATCAAGGCACCCCATGCCAGAGGCAGCAGAACATCCCCAAAATATCTTTGAAACTCCAACATATTTGACTGTAGGTTATGTGTACTTTTATTTGTAGGCCTCATTCTGTTTTCGGTTAATAGTAGAATGATATGCTTTACAAAAAAGCTCTATCTTGGTCTGATCTGTCAGCAAGACTCTTTCCGAGATGGATTTTGGCTTACTCACGTACCTTTTGGCAAACTGCAGTCTAGCTTTTTTTTATGTCTCTGTGTCAGCAGTGTAGCTAGAAGGAATATAGCACGCACATAGGGTCTTATCCGAGATAAAGGGAATATTCGTGAGAGATAGTATGAATTCACTCACCTATTATGGTTGTGTAAGACACAACAACTGCACTTAGCATTGGCGGCTGCTGCAAGCCCCGATGTGATGATCCTTGGCTAGATGAAGAGAATAGACTTTATTTCTACGCGTTTCGTGGTGATCACACCACTTCCTCAGGACAGTCTATACACATACACAAGACCCTGTATGTGTATAGACTGTCCTGAAGAAGTGGTGTGATCACCACGAAACGCGTAGAAATAAAGTCTATTCTCTATTACCTCTATTTGGACTTCTCTGGTACATTATCCTGACAGGTGAGCAGCGCAGTCTGATGCCCCATTCTCTTCATCTGTGTCAGCAGTGGGATCCTCCCGGGTCTCCTGTCATACCATTTCATTCAAATGTCAACAGATAGTTCTTACTGACTGCAGGACAGCTTGAATTTCTTTGGAACTTGATTGAGGATGCTTATCCACCATCCAGACTATCTTACATTGCAAAAATTCATCAATTTATCTCTGCTATCAACATCCAGGGAGATTAGCTACAGTGCCAGGGGTTGTAAATGTCTTGATTATGTTGCGCACCGTGGACAAATGAACATCAAGATCTCTGGAGATGAACTTGTAACCTTGAGATTGTTGATATTTGTCAACAATTTTGGATCTCAAGTCTTCAGATAATTATCTTCTCCTCTTTCATTGGAACTTGATTGGGGCTGCTTATACACCATCTTGACTATCCTCCATTATAACCCTTCATCAATTTTTCTCTGCCATGCACATCTAGGTGGATTAGTTACGGTGCCATGGGTTGTATGCTTCTTGATTATGTTGAGAACCGTGGTCAAATGAATATCAAGATCTCTGGAGATGGACTAGTAACCTTGAGATTGTTAATATTTTTCAACAATTTTGGATTTCACCATGCTTAGTATGAGATACACAATGCAAATATTGAGTCAACTTATGCTTTTATCATCACATGCTAGAAACAAATTTGTTTACTCACATTTTTGGAAAAGTGCAAACAATCTTGTCAGGCCCATTTGTGAGGTTTTGTTTGAAATTATTCCAGTTTTCCTTTTTTTTCTCTGTTTTTGCAATACGCACAAAAGAAATAAACATGTTGTAACACTGCTATTCATTTGGGAGCGATATGGGATATCAAATGAACCATTTCTGTTTAAAAGGCTGGCTGGTTTATTTCAGTCCTCATAAACCACATCACAAGCAAACTTAGATACAGTCCTTGTCTGGCACAAAATGAAAAATGAAGCAAAAAGTCAATACAATAGTGCTTGTTTGCCCACCTGGGTTAGAGGCGAGCTTCTTACTGTAGTTCATTAGCAAAGGCACTCAATCCAGGAGATCTGCACACCTACATGCACACAGACATGTGTGAGACAACCAGACCTCATTTTAAAACGTTTATAAGAAAATACCTGGCACTCAACTTATATATAGGCGGTTTATTATTCAAGTAACAAAAATGTTTCGGTCACCAATTTGACCTTCATCAGTTACATATTGTAGATGGTGGTGGAGAAAATGTGCCAGAATAGGCAAGTCGTGATAAGCTTCCTTTGTTTGTAAGAGGAAGTGTGGTATGGGTAATGGTTAGTTCAGCCGAATGTATGGCGCTACAGACGCGGTGTCGGTGTCATTTTAAAACATTAAGCACACCCAGGGTTGGAGATATGGTGAGCAACCTTCTCTCCTAACTCTTCATCTGCTCATAATCAATCAGTCATGGCCTATTAACCCCTTTTAGTCCAATATGTACTAAATTGTGTTGAGCATTCCGATACTGCAAATATCGGGTATCGGCCGATATTCACTGTATCTGAATTCCGATACTGAGTTCCGATGCTTTTGCGATATCGCAATGTTGCACTATAATGGAGTGTGGGCGGTGCGTGGCCAGAGACTGCGTGTGTGTGTGTGCGGGCTGGGTCTGTGCATGATCGTGGGGGGGTCTGTGCGTGCCTGCTGGGGCTCTGTGCGTGCCTGCTGGGGCTCTGTGCGTGTGTGTCGGGGCTCTGTGCGGGCCTGCCGGGGCTCTATGCGTGTGTGCCGGGGCTCTGTGCGGTGTGCCAGGGCTCTGTGCGGTGTGCGAGGCTCTGTGCCTGTGTGCCGGGGCTCTGTGCGGTGTGCCACGGCTCTGTGCAGCGTGCAGGGCTCTGTGCGTGTGTGCCGGGGCTCTGTGCGGCATGCCGGGGCTCTGTGCATGTGTGCCAGTTCTCTGTGCTTGTGTGACGGGGCTCTGTGCAGTGTGTTGGGGCTCTGTGCGGTGTGCAGGGCTCTGTGCGTGTGTGCCGGGGCTCTGTGCGGCGTGCGGGCTCTGTACGGCATGCCGGGGCTCTGTGCGGGCTGCCGGGGCTCTGTGCCTGTGTGCAGGCATCGTCCGATGGGACTACAAGTCCCATCGGACGATGCCTACTACAGTGACAGTGATTGACACATTAGTCAATGATGGGACAGTAGTAGTCCCATCATCCGGCTAATGTGTTGAATGAAAAAAAAAACCATACATACTACATACATACTAAATACATGCTACATACATCCTACATACATACTACATACATACTACATACATACTACATACATGCTACATACATACTACATACATACATACATGCTACATACATGCTACATACATACTACACACATACTACATACATGCTACATACATACATACTACATACATGCTACATACCTCATACATACTACATACATATTGCATACATGCTACATAAATGCTACATACTACATACATGCTACATACATGCTACATACATACTGTACATACATGCTACATGCATGTTACATACATACTACTTACATACTACATATATACTACATACAGTACATTCATACATTACATACAATACATAAATACAGACATTCACTCCTTTTGAGAAAGCGGTCAAGTAGGGACGCGAAACGCGCTTCGGGGGGCTTTTTGATCCACCCGGCCTAGGACCCTTCAGCCCCTGCCAGTGGTAAGTGCCTGCCTACCCCTTATGCAATGATTATTGCCTCACTGTGGGGCTATGCTTACATGGGGTTTTGTTTGGCGGTAGGCATACTTACCTGTGCCATAACGTTATGCACATGCACTTGATAGATTGATAGGCACTTAGGGACTAGGGTTGTTTTGTGGGTCCTGGTTACCCTGGTGTGTTGTCTCTGCACATGTACCACTTCATTTTATGTGTGTAAATGTATGTGAAGTATATATTATGTAAACTTTCAATAAATGTTGGATCTTTTTTACTCTACATATACCTAGTATATCTCTCATTTCTCCTTCTATAGTATACATACAGACATACAGTACATTAAACATAGAGTACATACTGTACTCACCATTACTTGTCACTTTGTTCCCCGAAGCCAGTGTCATCTGTTAAAAAATATGAAAATAACAATCAATATACTCCCTGTCAGCAAAAATCCACGAGTGTCCCACGACGATCTCCTGTAGAGAACGGCAGCATCAGCTGATGCGACCGCTTTCTAGGGGCTCCAGGAACATAATGATGGGAGGAAGGTATCCTTCCGCACTGTATTCCTCCACCGCTGTAAAAAAAATAGTCCCTAGTCTCACTTTTAATTAGAAATAGTGTTGAGAGAAACCAAACAAACTAGATAATTTGGAACCCTAGAGCAATAGAAAACCAAAACAGAAAAAACAAGGATCCCTAAAAAATAACCTTTAATCACAATAGTTAAAAATAGAGGACTTTATATAACACATATGATAAAAAGTACACAATGTACCTACAGAACCCTGTAATGGACTACAATAAATCCTGCCTGTCAGTGGAGGTTGGCACCCTAATTTTCCGCGGTAGGCGCCCCCACTCCTCGACGGCTCACCCTTTTAAATCCCTAGAAAAAACCTGTAATACAGGAAACCTGGTGAGCCCTAAAGTCCAGTTCTATGCTGATGACTACCTGACAGTGGAGGTTGGCACCCTAATTTTCTGCGGTAGGCGCCCCCACTCCTCGGCGGCTGACCCTAGGGTCCCTAATGGTCCCTATAATAGGGATAGACAAAAGATAATGTCCCACACACAACTCCAATACCCGTGAAAAAAATAAATAAATAAAAATAAAATGAAAAAATGAAAAACAGATCCCTCACCCACATTGTCTTACTTTGACGTTCAATTGAAAGCTGTAAATGCTGGCCCAGACCACAATACTTAATGCATAGCTGATTGCTGCAGTGTCATGCTACAATTTCCACTGTGGATGAATTGAGGCCACTTTCCTGGTGTCTGTCCCTCATTTGAAGTGTTTTTGGCAGCTTTTGGTGCCATTAGAAGGTTGTTGGTCTACATTTGCTGGGTTGGCTGTGGTGGAAGACATGTCTATCCCAATTATACTAACTATTTCTACTCTTGTGAAATTTAAGCCACTTCTGTGGTGTCAGGCCCTCATTTGTTTAAATGTGAAAAATCCTGGTTGGGTGTCCATTTGCTGAATTGGGCATAGTGGAAGACTTGTCGATCCCTATTATACTATTTCTACTGTGGTGAAATTTATGCCACTTGGGTAATGTCTGCCAATAATTTTTGGAAATGTGAGCACTTCTGTTTGTGTGTCCATTTGCTGGGTTGGGTGTAGTAGAAGACCTGTCGATCCCTATAATACTATTTCTACTGTGGTGAAATTGATGGCACTTTGTTGGTGTCTGCTGCTAATTTTTGAAAATGTGCAGACTCTTGGTTGGATCTCCTTCATGTGTGTTGCCTGTAGCAGTAGGCCTCCGAGAACTTCAGGCCTCCATTTCATTAGATTCAACTACTCATGTTACTACTATCCTTGGACTTTTCTGACAATGATAGTCTATGAAAGTGATATTTGTGCCACCTGAGTGTGGCTCAGCATGAGAGCAGGTTGAGCTGTTGTATGTGGTATCAGGGCTCCCAGCACAGCAGGTCTACACCGATCCCTCACCCACATTGTCTTACTTTGACGTTCAATTGAAAGCTGTAAATGCTGGCCCAGACCACAATACTTAATGCATAGCTGATTGCTGCAGTGTCATGCTACAATTTCCACTGTGGATGAATTGAGGCCACTTTCCTGGTGTCTGTCCCTCATTTGAAGTGTTTTTGGCAGCTTTTGGTGCCATTAGAAGGTGTTGTGTCTGCGTTTGTTTTAGCCTCCCATTGATTTCAATGGCATTCGTCTATGTTCAGCGAATATTTGACGAATCAATCTGCAACTATTGAAAATTCAGCGATAGTAACATTGAAATATTCACTTATCGCTCCTCTTCCCTCTGTACCAGTCTGTCATTGTTATTTTTGTTTACTGTAAGTGATATTTGTATTTTGATGTAACCCCATCTCATGTACAGCACCATGGAATTAATGGTGCTATATAAATAAATAAATAATAATAATAATCTCTAATTGTTACCTCTAGGCGTGCCAATATTTTTAATTGTGTATATTCTTTGGTGTCCTGTAATTTTGGCGCCCCAGGGTCCTGCAGCTCCTGGCGGAAAGAGGAAACTGAGAAGGAAAGAACAACTTGAGGAAAGAGAGCAGGAGTGAGAAGGCACAGGAGAGTGACACCAGGGGAGCAGAGCAGTGATTTGGCTACCTCTCTGGCTAGCGCAGATTCCGGTAGCTGGAAGACCGAGGACGTGTCAGACTCTAAGGGACATAGCTGAAACTGGCAGGACAGCAAGTTACCTGTCCGCCTTACACCCAGGAGACACAGTGATAATTATAGGGCCCGGATAATCCTAGAGACCTTATTAAAAGGCCCAGTTCACCTTTCATACGGGTTTGTGTCCTAACCTATATGGGGGACAGAGAAGAACTGTGAGGACCTTATCAGAAGCCTTAGGCAGTAAGGGACTACAACACCACCTCGCTTTGAGGAGGCTTTCATCTCCACCTGGTAAAGGGGACTCTGGATTTGCTTCCAAGCTGGCCGGACCCTGCCTGTCCTGTGATCTGGTGCCCTGGACTGCAGTTGCCTGAAGCTACATAAACCAGGTAAAGACTATAAACCTGTGTCCTCGTTCTTCAGTGCACCACTCACCATCTCCAACTACACACGGGAGCCCTCAGGAACTACTTCGCCTGAGGGAAGTTATACCATCTAGCTGCCATACCATCACCCCAGAGGACCCATTTAAGCAGCGTTGGTCCCTACTGACCGAATACCACAGGTGGCATCACGAACAAACTTTATCCAAACCTTGCTGTTGCAGTAAGATGTAGACTGACAGTGACACCATCAGCTCTGCTCAGTCCACCTTCTCTACTGCCTGCCATAGCATTCTATGTTTTACATAGCAGAATTTCCATTCAATCATTGACACTTGTTTCTGTTCTGCTTCTTAGTCCCCTAACACTCCACAAGATAGTGCCCAAGATATTACAGCTTCATCAGATCCTATGACTAAGGGCACCGTGTTGCGCCAGAAACGCATCAGGCAGAGAGTCACTTTCTCTCTTTTTTAAAATTGTTTTTTAAAATGTTCAAATAAAATTGAAATTTTACTTAAACTTGATGGACGTGCTGAAAATTCCCTTCCTTCATCCTCACTTTGGCTGAAATCACCAGCAGGTACGGCACTCACCAGGTATATTCAACTGCAACGGCTTATTATACATGTCTCAGCGTGTCAAGCTCCAACTTTTCCCTCTCCCCCCTCTCTCCGACAGATACAACTTCATCTAGTTTTTTTATTGGAACAGATGAACAGATAGCCTTTGTGCACAGATAACATGGGATCAGATTTGTAAAATGAGATGATTCTAGTGTCAAGCTGTGTTGCTGACTCTGCGAGCTGTGATGTCAAATTGGCAGTGGTAGTAGTACTCTGAAGCAGGGAAAATATCAAGGTGGGAATTAGGCGGGGGGCAAGGAGTTCAGGCCACTTTTCATTAAAAAAAAAGCAACTGTCAGCCGAACTTTGGAAAAGAATGATGATGATTCTGTGGTGGACAAGAAATGGGAGCCAGACAGTGGTACCAATGAGGTGATGTCATCAGAGACGGAGGTTGATGGCTTCAGCGATACACAAAGCAGGTCTGCTTGTGGTGCTGGGGAGTCTAGTGTGTGGGCATCATATATGTGGGAATTCATCTGCAAGTTATGGAGTCAGCTGCCTCTGGAGAAACAATGGCATGCGTTCAGACTGATTGGAAAACACCCAGTTGCCATTATTTCTCCCAAAAAGGGTAGCTGCTCTGTACTGTCACATGCAGGAAAGCATGCTCTCTGATCTCACCTATGGGCTCCAAAATTCACTGCACCATAGACACATGGAATAACAGCTATGGGCATAAACAATACATAAGTTTCACAGCCCACTAGCTGAATGCTTAGAGCGACAGCAATGCACCTCTATAATTTTGTGCAGATAGTGAAGCCTCCACAAATGAGAGTTATATCTGTATCTAGTGCCAAGCGGCAGATATCTGTCTCCTTCTTTACCCCCTACAGATCCTACTCAACAAACATAACCCCTAACAACCACAGAGTTGATTCCACATGACTGTGTATGCAAGATAAAGCGATACCAAAAGGTTCTAAAGCCTGAATGCATCAGGGGACAAATCCATACAGTGAACAAGTTGCTGCAGTGCATAAAGCAGCTAAACTCAGGCTGCCTGATGCTCCATCATCTGCAACTGGGAATTGTCATGAGTGGACAACTTAACTCACTCCCTGCATGACACACATCCCAAATGTATTTCTTTCAGAAATGTCTGTACTTGAGGAAGGTGGTGGATATGACAAGAAACTAGTGATGAGCGAGTGCCATCATTACTCGAGTTTTCCAAGCATGCTCGGGTGTTCTCCGAGTATCTTGGGCATGCTTGTAGATTATGTTTGAGTCCCCACAGCTGCATGATTTGCGGCTGTTAGACAGCCTGAACACATGCAAGGATTGCCTGTTTGTTAGGGAATCCCCAAATGTATTCATGTCATGTCACTGCATTGTTACTGTTTTGCTTCTAATGGTGGAAAAATCTACAAAATACAATCTGTTCTCACATTCCCTAATAGCTCAGTGTGTTATGAAGTTGATTCTCAAGCAAAAGGTCACTAGTTTTGAATCGAGAAGCAGCCATGAAGATTTCCCAAGTAAAGATAAACAGCATCATTCATCTCATCGATAGCAGCCTCTCAGCCAAGAAAATTACCAAACTGCATCACATAAGTGCCATGACAGTTGGAAGAATACAAAATTAAGTCAATCCATCCATTAAAAAGCCAAGAGTTGAACATCCAGGCAAAATATTGGAGTTAACAAGTTGGCTAATCACAATGTCTACCAGTTCTGGTGTGAAAAACATGGCAGTGGAGGTGGCTCGTTTACTCTGCAACAGTGAGATTGCATATGTCCATGAATGGACCGTGTGATGCACGTTACACAAGTATGAAAGGGTGGCTAGAAAAATGGTGAAGAAACCTCGACTTCAATACCATCGTAACAAGCGTTGGCTCATGTTTGCAAAGAAGTATGAAAACATGGACAGCAGAAGATTGGAGATAGGTGAATTAGAGCAATGATATGACAATAAATAGACTAGGCTCTGATGGCTGCAAATGGGTTTTGAAGGAGCGAAAAAGGAGATAACAAATCAAGTAATTTAAGGGGCTATCAAGTTTGGTGGAGGAAGCCTGATGATATGGGGTTGTTTCACAGCCAAAGGTGTTGGATACTTGACTAGGATCGATTGTGATCTCAATGCTGAGCTATATGCGAGTTTCCTACAAGATGAGTTACTTCCTAAACTTGAGTATTATGGGTATGAAAAGAACGACATTGTGTTCCAGCAGAACAACCACCCAAAGATTGAAGAAATTGTTTAATGACAATGAAGTAGAGATGATGGATTGGACCCCGCAGTCTGAACCCAATAAAACACTTGTGGGTAGAGTTAAAAAAAAAACTGTATACTTAAGTATGTATATGTACACCATGTTCCAAAATATTATGCAAATTATATTTTACTCGGATTTTCCTAAACAGTCGGTGCAAATGACAGTCAGTCTAATAAAAGTCATCACCCATTAGAGTATACATAGAATTTTATTGCAGAAACCTCCCAATGATAACAGCATAATCTCCAAAATGAATAAAAACTGAAATGCACTGTTCCAAATTATTAGGCACAGTATAATTTATAAACATTTGATATGTTTTGAAGAACTGAAAATGCTCATTTGTGGAATTTGCAGCATTAGGAGGTCACATTCACAGAACAAAAAAGCAATTTAACTGCAAAACATCCTAACAGGTCAAGTTACATGTTAACATAGGAACCCTTACTTGATTTCACCTTCACAATTCTTGCATCCATTGAACTTGTGAGTTTTTGGAGAGTTTCTGCTTGTATTTCTTTGCATGAAGTCAGAATAGCCTCCCAGAGCTGCTGTTTTGATGTAAACTGCCTCCCACCCTCATAGATCTTTTGCTTGATGATACTCCAAAGGTTCTCTATAGGGTTGAGGTCAGGGGAAGATGGTGGCCACACCATGAGTTTATCTCCATTTATGCCCATAACAGCCAATGACTCAGAGGTATTCTTTACAGAATGAGATGGTGCATTGTAATGCATGAAGATGATTTTGCTCCTGACGGCATGTTTTTGCTTTTTATCCCATGGAAGAAAGTTGTCAGTCAGAAACTGTATATACTTTGCAGAGGTCATTTTCACACCTTCAGGAACCTTAAAGGGCCCTACCAGCTGTTTCCCCATGATTCCGGACAAAAACATGACTCCTCTACCTCCTTGCTGATGTCGCAGCCTTGTTTGAACATGGTGGCCATCCACCAACCATCCACTACTCCATCCATCTGGACCATCCAGGGTTGCTCGACACTCATCAGTAAACAAGACTGTTTGAAAATTAGTCTTCATGTATGTCTGGGCCCACTGCAACCATTTTTGCTTGTGAACACTGTTGATCCATTGAGCCCTGAGACACAATGTCATCCACGAGTTTATTTGAAAAACAAAACAATTAAATCTTTATGACACTTAAATTCAATTTGCATAATAATTTGGAAAACAGTGTATGTACCTAAGTGAGTCGACCAGTATGCACCAACTTTCAGAACATGTAAAAGAGACCTGGGTTCAGATTTCGGTCAAGAATGTTTGAATCTGATCGAGAGCATACCCAGAAGGATTCAGGCAGTCTTGAAAGACAAAGGTGGATTTACAAAAACTAGCAAAAAAATAAAAATTAAAAATTTGAATTATTGGAGCAAAACAATAGCAATGCAGTGACATGACAATAATCTTCATAACTTATCATATGCTAAGTAGTTGCAAGTCAAATTTATGTATGAGATAGCCAAGATGGTTGTATATAATATGATGGTAGTCATTAAAATATGATGGGGTGCATTAAAAGAGGTCTGGATACACATGATGAGAGCATTATACTGCCTCTGTACAAATCCCTAGTTAGACCGCACATGGAGTACTGTGTCCAATTTTGGGCACCGGTGCTCAGGAAGGATATAATGGAACTAGAGAGAGTACAAAGGAGGGCAACAAAATTAATTAAGGGGATGGGAGAACTACAATACCCAGATAGATTAGCGAAATTAGGATTATTTAGTCTAGAAAAACGACGACTGAGGGGCGATCTAATAACCATGTATAAGTATATAAGGGGACAATACAAATATCTCGCTGAGGATCTGTTTATACCAAGGAAGGTGACGGGCACAAGGGGGAATTCTTTGCATCTGGAAGAGAGAAGGTTTTTCCACCAACATAGAAGAGGATTCTTTACTGTTAGGGCAGTGAGAATCTGGAATTGCTTGCCTGAGGAGGTGGTGATGGCGAACTCAGTCGAGGGGTTCAAGAGAGGCCTGGATGTCTTCCTGGAGCAGAACAATATTGTATCATACAATTATTAGGTTCTGTAGAAGGACGTAGATCTGGGGATTTATTATGATGGAATATAGGCTGAACTGAATGGACAAATGTCTTTTTTCGGCCTTACTAACTATGTTACTATGTTACTATGTTACATATGAAGCAGTAATGGATGATGAAATATGGAACCTGAAAGTCAAAAGTTCAAAACTGTTCAAAAATTGTTACCCTTTTGCTCATCACTGTACATCCGTCACGAGCAGTGGTTGTTTCATTGACTATAATCTACATTTTGGCTCTAGAAATGCGGTAATAAAAAAGAAAAGAAAAAGATGTCCAAAGGTCCTAAAATAACTGGGTCTTGAAAGGCTAACTTTAAGGCAGTTTTTGTGTTATTTTTTATGCACTCCAGTGAGCTAAAGTTTTGAGAAATCCGCATATTGTTAGTCTTGCAGTAAAAGTGAAAGATATATAAACTCTACTGTAAAACATATTTTTCAAGTTTTCTTATTCTTATTATCAGAAGATATTGGTATCTCTGTGATGAATAACTTAAGCAGAAGCAGAACTATAAGATGAAAGAACATGACCTTGACTTGTTGTACATGACATATGTTAAGCTTTGATCTGTCACTAGGGAATATACTATTTCATGTTCACTTATAACATTTGCTTTAAACATACTCAGTATACAGTAAGTAGCATCAGGAAAGACAGCAATTTGGTCAGTTCTAGCCAACACTTTAATATCTCAATTTTCTTTTCTTTTTGTTAGGTTTTCTTTTTGTTTTTTTGTTTTGTTATTTTTCTCAGTACCCCATATTTCATTTTTGGGGGGCTATAGTTTGCTTATGTTTATGAACATTGTTTAAATGGAAAGAGCTGCATTGCAAATTAATGTAGATGAAGAGAGGAGGATGTAAAGTTCTGAATGAAAAGTCAGGTGGTTGATTTAAGATTTGATAAGCAATGATTTCATAGAATTTATTTTTACATAACTAAAAAAATATAGATTTGCGAATCTCCTAACATTGATCAGAAACAAGTCAAAGAAAATAAAGCTATACATTATTAAGCTCTTTGCTGAGACATATCTATCTTTTTGGTGGTAACCAGGGAATTTTAAATTATCAGTATTGGGTTTATCTCTCCAGCATCTACAGTGGGTACGGAAAGCATTCAGACCCATTTCAATTTTTCACTTATTGTTTTCATAGCAGCTATTTGACAAAATTCAAAAAAGTTCATTTTTTTCACATTAATGTACACTCTGCATCCCATCTTGACTAAAAAAAACAGAAATGTAGAAATTTTTGCAAATTTAATAAAAATAAGATGGGATGCACAGAGTACATTAATAAGAAAAAAAATGAACTATTTTGAATTTATCAAATGGCTGCAATGAAACAAAAAGTTGAAAATTTAAAGGGATATGAATACTTTCTGTACTCGCTGTATACGACAGTGCTAATTTACTTGCAAATACAGATAAAATTACAAATAGAAATCTCAGCATTTTCATTTTCCATTACAATAGTTTCTTCTTTATCTTTTGTAGAGTATGTATTGTCCAATTTCCTTTTCTACAAGTCTATATACTTTTACATTTTTGGATATTTAGTTAGTGCCATTAGCAATATGTTTTTCCACTTCAAGGCTTGCTAATTTGAATCCTTTTTGAAATTTTATTGCAGTTCTTATAAATGTTTAATGCACTTTCACATCTTCAACATTTAGGAGCTTAACTGCTCTGCTTTTAGGCCTCAGAATATCTAAAACTTATATTTAACCATCTGTTTTCTTCTAATATTGGGTTTTAATTCCCCAAAGGGGTAAAGAGAATTTACTTGCTAAAATATTCATATAGTTAACTTTTTTGAAAATTCTGTTTAAAATTGAGTTAAAGCAAAGCAAAATATGTATAAGACCATGCAAATTTGATATACATTTTACATTTAGCTATAGTATTAAGGAGTTATTTATGAAGAATCCAATTGTAGTTTGCATCTAGATAGGTTTTTCTTAATATTCAGCATTTTATAGCACATGTTTGCCTCTCAAATTAGTAAATTATTTAAGACTTCTTACATTTCCCACCATATACATTTTTCCTTAGCTTAACCCCTTTACCCCCAAGGCTCGTTTGCACGTTAATGACCTGGCCAATTTTTACAATTCTGACCACTGTCCATATATGAGGTTATAACTCTGGACCACTTCAACGGATCCTGGTGATTCTGACACTGTTTTCTCGTGACATATTGTACTTCATGATAGTGGTAAAATTTATTTGATATTACTGCATTTACTTGTGAAAAAAATGGAAATTTGGCGAAAATGTTAAAATTTTCAATTTTCCAACTTTGAATTTTTATGCAATTAAATCACAGAGATATGTCACACAAAATACTTAATAAGTATCATTTACCACATGTCTACTTTACATCACCACAATTTTGGAACCAAATTTTTTTTTTGTTAGGGAGTTATAAGGGTTAAATTTGACCAGCAATTCCTCATTTTTACAACACCATTTTTTTTAGGGACCACATCTCATTTGAAGTCATTTTGAGGGGTCTATATGATAGAAAATAACCAAGTGTGACACCATTCTAAGAACTGCACCAGTCAAGGTGCTCAAAACCACATTCAAGAAGTTTATTAACTCTTCAGGTGTTTCACAGGAATTTTTTGGAATGTTTAAATAAAAATGAACATTTAACTCTTTTTCACAAAAAATTTACTTCAGCTCCAATTTGTTTTATTTTACCAAGGGTAACAGGAGAAAATGGACCCCAAAAGTTGTTGCACAATTTGTCCTGAGTACGTCAATACCCCAAATGTGGGGGTAAACCACTGTTTGGGCGCATGGCAGAGCTCGTAACGGAAGGAGCGCCATTTGACTTTTCAATGCAAAATTGACTGGAATTGAGATGGGACGCCATGTTACGTTTGGAGAGCCCCTAGTGTGCCTAAACATTGAAATCCCCCACAAGTGACACAATTTTGGAAAGTAGATCCCCTAAGGAACATATCTATATGTGTGGTGAGCACTTTGACCCACCAAGTGCTTCACAGAAGTTTATAATGTAGAGCCGTAAAAATAAAAAATCATATTTTTTCACAAAAATGATCTTTTTGCCCCCAATTTTTTATTTTCCCAAGGGTAAGAGAAGAAATTGGACTACAAAAGTTGTTGTACAATTTGTCCTGAGTACGCTGATACCCCATATGTGGGGGTAAACCACTGTTTGGGCACATGGGAGAGTTCGGAAGGGAAGGAGCGCCGTGTGACTTTTCAATACAAAATTGACAGGAATTGAGATGGCACGCCATGTTGCTTTTGGAGAGCCACTGATGTGCCTAAACATTGAAACCCCCCACAAGTGACAACATTTTGGAAAGTAGACCCCCTAAGGAACTCATCTAGATGTGTTGTGAGAGCTTTGAACCCCCAAGTGTTTCACTGCAGTTTATAACGCAGAGCCGTGAAAAAAAATCCTTTTTTTCCACAAAAATTATATTTTAGCCCCCAGTTTTGTATAATTGCAAGGGTACCAGGAGAAATTGGACCCCAAACGTTGTTGTCCAATTTGTCCTGAGTACGCTGATACCCCGTATGTGGAGGGAACCACCATTTGAGCGCATGGCAGAGCTCGGGAGGGAAGGAGGGTCATTTGGAATGCAGACTTAGATGGAATGGTCTGCAGGCGTCACATTGCGTTTGCAGAGCCCCTGATGTACCTAAACATTGAAACCCCCCACAAGTGACCCCATAATGGAATCTAGACCCCCCAAGAACTTATCTAGATGTGTTGTGAGAACTTTGAACCCCCAAGTGTTTCACTACAGTTTATAACGCAGAGCCGTGAAAATAAAAAATATATTTTTTTCCACAAAAATTATTTTTAGCCCCCAGTTTTGTATTTTCTCAAGGGTAACAGGAGAAATTGGACCCCAAAAGTTGTTGTCCAATGTGTCTTGAGTACACTGATGCCCCATATGTGAGGGGGACCACCATTTGAGCACATGGCAGAGCTCGGAAGGGAAGGAGCACATTTGGAATGCAGACTTAGATGGATTGGTCTGCAGGCGTCACATTGCGTTTGCAGAGCCCCTAATGTACCTAAACAGTAGAAACCCCCCACAAGTGACCTCATATTGGAAACTACCCCCCCAAGAACCTATCTAGATGTGTTGTGAGAACTGTGAACCCCCAAGTGTTTCACTACAGTTTATAATGCATAGCCGTGAAAATAAAAAATCTTTTTTTTCCACAAAAATTATTTTTTAGCTGCCAATTTTGTATTTTCCCAAGGGTAACAGAAGAAATTGGACACCAAAAGTTGTTTTCCAATGTGTCCTGAGTATACTGATACCCCATATGTTGGGGTAAACCCATGTTTGGGCGCACGGGAGAGCTCAGAAGGGAAGGAGCACTGTTTTACTTTTTCAACGCAGAATTGGCTGGAATTGAGATCGGATGCCATGCCGCGTTTGGAGAGCCCCTGATGTGCCTAAACAGTGGAAACCCCCCAGTTATAACTGAAACTCTAATCTGAACACATCCCTAACCTTATTCCCAACGGTAACCCTACCACACCCCTAAGCTTGACACACCGCTAACCCTAATCTCAACCCTATTTCCAACCGTAAATGTAATCCAAACCCTAACCCTAACTTTAGCCCCAACCCTAACCCTAACTTTAGCCCCAACCCTAACTGTAGCCATAACCCTAGCCCCAACCCTAACCCTAATCCTAGCCCTAACCCTAGCCCTAATCCTAACCCTAGCCCTAACCCTAGCCCTAACCCTAAACCTAGCCCTAACCCTAACCCTAGCCCTAACCCTACCAGGAAAATGGAAATAAATACTTTTTTACATTTATTAATTTTTCCGTAACTAAGCTGCCATGACCAATGGAATTCAAGAATTGTGTCTCCAAGTTAATGCAAGAAAAGACGGACAGGAACCACATAAGCCAAAGCAGCACAGCTCCTCAGTGAGAAAACATGACAGGAAGTAGGGGATCACACACGTGTGACCTTGTAAGTAGCAATGATGTTACATCACAAATTTATATACAGGCGTCCCTTGGGATAGGTAATGCTATTGGTGGTAGTATTTGTGCCGCTGTGCCGCTTCCCGCACACCCTAGAACCCATCTTTTTCTGTGGAGTGCAGCACTCTGCACACTTCTGACATATAGCCAGGCTGGGTTCATAGCACCAGTGCTTATACCCCCATATGCTTTTTATCTATGGATCCGCTTACCCTCTTTCAAATACACTCTTCTGATGAGACCTTATGACTGAGGCAGAAAAGCGTTGTGAGGATTTTTGTAGGAGTACTGTTGTTACTAAGATATACACTTGGGTACAGCCCTTGTAAGGTCAGCAGCTATGCTGTGCATGACAGGGACAAATGGGAATATTTTCCTAACATGATTAACCTCTTCTTTTTTGATTCAGTGGTGAACAGTGCATATGGGGAGAAATTGAGGTGAGACTGAACCATTCTTCCTGAGCACTGATAGAATTGAGCACCTTATATATATTGCTGTGTACATATACAGCTCTGGCATGGTTATTCCACAAAATATTGATTTCTGAAGTCTTCCTGAGTTGAAACATTAGTATTGTTGTTTCTAAATGATTATGAACTTGTTTTCTTTGCATTTTTTGAGGTCTGAAAGCACTGTTTTTTTAAATTTTGACCATTTATCTTTGTCAGAAAAAAAATACAAAATTTATTGCTTGGAAATTCGGAGACATGTTGTCATAAGTTTATAGACTAAAAGAACAATTTACATTTTACTCAAAAATATACCTATAAAGAGAAAAATCAGAGAAACTGAACATTTTGCAGTGGTTTCTTAATTTTTGTCAGAGCTGTACATGTGATTATTTGTTGTACATCTTGAGTTCAGTTCTTTTATAACTATTGTGAGTTTAAATTTTAAAATATACTGATTAAAGTTAATTTTTAATAATTTAGTGAGGTCCTTCAGATTTAGATTTTATTGTCATCAAATCACCCCAACCCAAACCCACTCAAAGAGCAAACTAAAAATAAATTATTCACCATTCTTAGCAGATTAATCAAAGTAATAAAATAATCTATCCTCTATCAATAATAATGCTTGTCACTATGCATTTCATAAGGTAGCCCTTTCAAAGCCTTCCACAATTCTAGGTCTTATCTTTATCTTTTTGGATAAGGAGTCATTGGTAAGGTCACACAGTTGTAGGGGATAACAGTGTACTAGCATTTTTGTGACCATGAGTTAATATATTTTTTGTTAATAAATGACAATGTGAGGAGTTTAATAATTAGGAGTGCAGTATTTTGAAGTTAATACATACATGGTAGTCTACATACCCACAAACCAGTAGCGTAGCTACAGGGGGGGCAGAGGGAGTGGTCACCCGGGCCACACAGCACACCGATACAGTTACATTCTGTGGCAGAGCGGGGAGAATTGATCACCCTGCTCTGCTACCCGACCGCTATGGGGCCCCTGAGCAGGTTCAACTGTATCAGCTGGAAGCTGATACAGTTGACCGCATTGATGGAAGTGGGAGCGTTACACTCCCTCTCCCATCATCCCCCTCTCAGAGTCTGACTTCCCTTATGCAGACACTGACAGGGGTCGTGATGACGTCCCTACTCCATGCCTGCTGTCCAGAGATGTGTGGGTGCTCGGAGCAGCAGAGGAACCAGGAGGAAGAAAGGTGAATATTTATTATATTTTATTATGGAGGTGCTTTTGTAGAGCCTGCCTATGGGGGTGCATTATATTAGAGTTTGGACGGCCAGGTCTAGGAAGACTTCTGGTGGTCCCAAACTTCTTCCATTTATGCATTATGGAGGCCACTGTGCTCTTAGGAACCTTGAGTACTGCAGAAATTCTTTTGTAACCTTGGCAAGATCAGCAACTTGCCACAATTCTGTCTCAGAGCTCATTGGCCAGTTCCTTAGACCTCATGATTCTCATTTGGTCTGACATGCACTGTGAGCTGTGACGTCTTATATAGAAAGGTGTGTGCCTTTCCAAATCAAGTCCTATCAGTTTAATTAAACACAGCTCACCTCCAATGAAGGGGTAGAACCATCTCAAGGAGGAAATGGACCGCATGTGACTTAAATATGAGTGTCTGAGCAAAGGGTCTGAATACTTATGATCATGTGATATTTCAGTTTTTCTTTTTAAATAAATATGCAAACATTTCTACATTTCTGTTTTTTTCAGTCAAGATGGGGTTCAGAGTGTACATTAATGAGAAAAAAATTTACTTTTCTGAATTTACTAAATGGCTGTAATGAAACAGAGTGAAAAATTTAAAGGGGTCTGAATACTTTCAGTACCCACTGTATCTTATCTATGTAGACCAATGAATTTGCTTTATCCAACTATTATAATTTGCACATCATTAAATCTTCTCTACATCCTCTAGCCCCTTCCTATCAATATTTTTCTGCTCCCCTCCCCCTACTAGGGCCTCATAGGGTCAGCAGGGGCACCATTGCGCAGGTATATAGGGTGCCATCCTCTGCTGTTAGGTAGGGCGGTTTAGTTTTTTACAAGGGTAGGCACCTTCCTGTGGTTTTTCTCTTTTAGAAATAAGTGTTCACTGGTGATGGTGTTTTTTTCACATTTTATAAGTTCCTGATATTTTATTGATATGAATTAAAAGTTAAATTTTATTCTAAAATTGTAGTACTCCTACACTCTTTAAAGCTCTGCACACAGTGCAAAGCCTGCCTCAAATTGCAAGCAGGGTCATCGGTACACCCGTAAAGGCACCAACTATAGCACCCCATTCAGATATTTTGTAGAAAGTAATTGTGGTACTTCTACACTTATAAAAGTGCTGCACATAGTGCAAAGCCTGCAAAAAATTACATGCAGAGTAATCCATACACTCTTCAAGGCAAAAACAGGAGGATCTCATTTAAATATTGTGAACAAGGTGTAGTTGTGGTACTCCTACGCTCATAAAAGCTCTGCACACAGTGCAAAACCTGGCAAAAAATACAAGTAGTGTCATGAATACAATCTTGAAGGTACCAACTGTAGTGCTTCAATAAAATAATAGGAAAACATAGTTGTGGTACTACTACACTCATAAAGGTTCTGCACACAGTACAAAGCCAGAAAACAACTTGTAAGGAGGGTCATTTGTAGACCATTGGAGGCAGCAACTGGAGGGACTCATTCCAATATTAAGAATGTACAGGTCCTTCTCAAAAAATTAGCATATAGTGTTAAATTTCATTATTTACCATAATGTAATGATTACAATTAAACTTTCATATATTATAGATTCATTATCCACCAACTGAAATTTGTCAGGTCTTTTATTGTTTTAATACTGATGATTTTGGCATACAACTCCTGACTTAGTTACCCGATGTTTACCCTGGTTACCAGTGAAGACATCGCTGGATCGGTGTCACACACGCCGATCCAGCGATGTCAGCAGGAGTCCAGCGACAAAATAAAGTTCTGGACTGATCGTTGGTCGCTGTCACACATAACGATTTCATTAACGATATCGTTGCTACGTCACAAAAAGCAACGATATCGTTAACAATATCGTTATGTGTGAAGGTACCTTTACACTGAGTGCAGAATTATTAGGCAACTTGTATTTTAGAGGATTATTTTTATTATTGATCAACAACTATGTTCTCAATCAAACCAAAAGACTCATAAATATCAAAGCTTAATATTTTTGGAAGTTGGAGTGGGGTTTTTTAGATTTGGCTATCTTAGGAGGATATCTGTTTGTGCAGGTAACTATTACTGTGCAGAACCATTAGGCAACTTAATAAAAAACAAATATATTCCCATCCCATTTGTTTATTTTCACCAGGTAAACCAATATAACTGCACAAAATTTAGAAATAAACATTTCTGACATGCAAAAACAAAACCTCCCAAAATTAGTGACCAGTATAGCCACCTTTCTTTATGCTGACACTCAACAGCCTTCCATCCATAGATTCTGTCAGTTGCTTGATCTGTTTATGATCAACATTGGGTGCAGCAGATGCCACAGCCTTCCAGACACTGTTCTGAGAGGTGGACTGTTTTCCCTCCCTTTAGATCTCACATTTTATGAGGAACCACAGGTTCTCTATGGGGTACAGATCAGGTGAACATGGGGGCCATGTCATTATTTTTTCTGCTTTGAGACCTTTACTGGCCAGCCACGCTGTGGAGTAGTTGGAGGCATGTGATGGAGCATTGTTCTGCATGAAAATCATGTTTTTCTTGAACAATACCGACTTCTTCCTGTACCACTGCTTGAAGAAGTTGTCTTCCAGTAACTGGCAGTAGGTCTGGGATTTGAGCTTCACTCCATTCACAAGCGGAAAAGGTCCAACAAGTTCATCTTTGATGATACCAGCCCATACCAGTACCCCACCTCCACCTTTCTGGTGTGTGAGTCGGAGTGGAGCTCTCTGCCCTTTACTGATCCAGCCTCTGACCCATCCATCTGGCCCATCAAGAGTCAGTCTCATTTCATCAGTCCATAAAACCTTTGAAAAGTCAGTCTTATGATATTTCTTGGCCCAGTTTTGACATCTTATACTATGCTTCTTGTTCAAAGGTGGTTGTTTTTCAGCCTTCCTTACCTTGTCGCTGGGTATCTCGCACCTTGTGCTTTTTGTTACTCCAGTAACGTTACAGCTCTGAAATATGCTTGATTTTCCTCAATTCATGGGCAGTTATTTTTGCCCAACACGCTTCTTGCGACCCTGTTGGCTATTTGCCATGAAATGCTTGATTGTTCAGTGATCACGCTTCAAAAGTTTGGCAATATCAAGACTGCTGCATCCCTCTGCAAGACATCCCACAATTTTGGACTTTTCAGAGCCCGTCAAATCTCTCTTCTGACCGATTTTGCCAAAGGAAAGGAAGTTGCCTAATAATTAAGCACACCTTATATAGGGTTTTGATGTCATTAGACAACACCCCTCCTCATTACAGAGATGCACCTGATTTACTTAATTGATAGTTTGCTCTCAAGCCTAAACAGCTTGGAGTAGGACAACATGTATAAAAAGTATCATGTGATCAAAATACAACTTGCCTAATAATTCTGCACATAGGGTATTCAAATATTAGGAAAGTGTAGTCTTATTGAAGTCTCTCCATTATTAACCCATGGGTTTGAAGTCACTGGACAATACAAAGGTGACATCAACCCCACAAATATGAACCCCACTTGCCACTGCCACATGGCAAGTGTTACGAGCCGGGCAAAGCGCCAGAATTGGTGCATCTAATAGATGCGCCTTTTCTGTGGTGGCTGTGGGATGCTATTTGTAGGCTGGGGTGGGCAATATCCATGGCCCCTTACCAGCTTGGGAATAATAGCCGCCAGATGTCTGCATTAAATTGGCTGGTTGTAAAAAAACGGGGGGGACCCCACACAGTTATTTAATTAAATCTCTATTCTTGATAGCCAGCCTTGCTGAAGCTGACAGCTGAGAACTGCAGCCAGTTTTGCCTGGCTGCTAATCAAAAATTCAGAGGGAACTCCAAATAATTTTTTATTATTTATTTATATATAGCGCAGTCTGTGGCTGATGAATACTCCCATCAGCTGCCGCTTGTTCTCGCTGTTAACAGTTAAATAGAACTCTCAACATTGTCTCCAGCTAGCGCTGATCGACTGGGATTCGCCATGTGCCTGGGAACAGCGCAAACAGTACTGCAGTGATGTTTTCACTGTGTCATCAGTGTTCACATGTGCGAGACATTTTGTGGCCTGAGCTGCAACCAGAAACACTGATGTCTGAAAGAGCCCTTAGTGAACTTACCGAAGTTTGGCTGACTTTTGCCGAACTTTAAGAAAAATGCTCGGGAATCCGGACACAAATACAAATGAGCTAAGTTCATGCCGAATTTGAGATTGGTGAACCTTTTCCAAACAAGTTCGCTCATCTCTATACATAAGATGAGTCATAATTTTTTTAAAGATGGTCCTAGGGAGGCAGTTTTGGTGCCATCAGATCTAGCCAGGTCCCTGCTAAGTATTGAGACTAAACATATAATTGTTATCTTGCTCCTTTTAGCCATTCTATGCATCTCCCTTCCCTGGGGTGTTAGAATAGGTTAAGACCCTAGGTGGCGTTCGGTCCATTCCAGAGATCTTAAAAATGTACACAATGAACGGCTGGGACGTATAGTATCTCCATGAAATTATGTTTCTAGAATGTTCTTTGGCAGTTTCAGCATGAATCTGTATTGCAAGCAAGCCTTTGTCCTGCTCTGAGCTGGCTGGCTCAAGCTGTGAGATCTGTCACTTACAGCCTTTTGAGGCTTGACTCACCCTGCTGAGCTAGGAGTTCTGTTACAGCTGTACACTGAAGGGGGTTTTATAATCAATGGCAAATAGAATACAAATGATTGATATTACATTATATCTCCCATATTTATCACAATGACAAACCTGAGTGTGGACTTGTTTTTCGTGGCTTAAGTGGAAGCTTTTATTGGTGGCATTTTAGGGTACAGAACATTTTGGATCAGTTTGCATTTTTCCTGTACTCTACGCTGAGCACTTACATCAGGGTTTCCATTTAAATCTACAAAATATGTGATTCGGATGAAACTACAGAGGGATTCATTCAATAATATAGCAGCAGGGTTACTCTGGACTCTGTGTGGCTTCTGCTTGGAAAAATCCGGCTTTGCAGAGGTGCACAAAACTGTGGCCAACTACGTTTTTATGCACACCTAAAAAGATGGTCAAGGTCAGATCATAGGCCAGCCAGAGTCCATAGTGCCTCAATCTGCCTCATTATGAGGAATCTCTTGTCAGGGATTCCATCTGAAACACACCTTTCAAAGATTTAGATGGAAACCCAGGGTAAGCACTCAGCATAGAGCGCAGGAAAAATGTGCGCCAAGTCTTACTGTGATCAACAAACAAATCAACCATAGGTGAAGAATTGCTTTTACTTAATTTTTACACCATTCCCTTTTCGTTCTAAGTGATTAGACGATTTTATTCTTCGGGTTGGTGCGATTACAGCGATACAAGAATTCTGTCTATTTTTCTGTTTGGCTGCTATCATGCACTAAAAAACACTTATGTTTGCAAAATATAGTTTTTGCATCGCTATATTTTGAGAGCTATAATTCTTCTATATTTCTGCAGACAGAGTCATGAGAGGGTTTGTAATTTGCAGGAGGAGTTAATGTTATTATTGATATCAATTTCAGTCACCATTTTTGCTTTTTGTGTTGTTCACCATGTGGTAAAAGTAATAAGGCAAAAATCTTCGGGTCAGTGCAATTACAGTGATACCACATTCATATAACAGTTCTAACCCCTTTACCCCCAAGGGTGGTTTGCACGTTAATGACCAGGCCAATTTTGACAATTCTGACCACTGTCCTTTTATGAGGTTATAACTCTGGAATGCTTCAACGGATGCCGTTGATTCTGACACTGTTTTCTCGTGACATATTGTACTTCATGATAGTGGTAAAATTTCTTTGATGTTACCTGTGTTTATTTGTGAAAAAAACGGAAATTTGGCAAAAAATTTGAAAATTTTGCAATTTTCCAGCTTTGAATTTTTATGCCCTTAAATTACAGAGATATGTTACAAAAAATACTTAATAAGTAGCATTTCCCCCACATCTACTTTACATCAGCACAATTTTGGAAGCAAAATTTTTTTTTTGTTTGGGAGTTATAAGGGTTAGGCTGCCGTCACACTAGCAGCATTGGTCAGTGTTTTACATCAGTATTTGTAAGCCAAAACCAGGAATGGGTGATAAATTCAGAAGTGGTGCGCATGTTTCTATTATACTTTTCCTCTATTTGTTCCACTCCTGGTTTTGGCTTACAAATACTGATGTAAAATACTGACCAAATACTGCTAGTGTGACGGCAGCCTTAAAAGTTGACCAGCAATTTCTCATTTTTACAACACCATTTTGTTTTAGGGACCACGTCACATTTTAAGTCATTTTGAGGGGTCTATATGATAGAAAATACCGAAGTGTGACACCATTCTAAAAACTGCACCCCTCAAGGTGCTCAAAACCACATTCAAGAAGTTTATTATCCCTTCAGGTGTTTCACAGGAATTTTTGGAGAAAAAAAAATGAACATTTAATTTTTTTTCACAAAAAATTTACTTCAGCTCCAATTTGTTTCATTTTACCAAGGGTAACAGGAGAACATGGACCCCAAAAGTTGTTGGACAATTTGTCCTGAGTAGCTGGATACCCCATATGTGGGGGTAAACCACTCTTTGGGTGCATGGCAGAGCTTGGAAGGGAAGGAGCGCCATTTGACTTTTTACTGCAAAATTGGCTGGAATTGAGATGGAATGCCATGTTGCGTTGGGGAGCCCCTGATGTGCCTAAACATTGAAACCCCCCACAAGTGACACAATTTTGGAAAGTAGACCCCTTAAGGAACTTATCTAGATGTGTGGTGAGCACTTTGACCCACCAAGTGCTTCACAAAAGTTTATAATGTAGAGCCGTAAAAATAAATAATATCTTTTTCACAAAAATGAAATTTTCGCCCCTAATTTTTTATTTTCCCAAGGGTACCAGAGGAAATTTTACCCCAAAACTTGTTGTGCAATTTGTCCTGAGTACGCTGATATGCAATATGTGGGGGTAAACCACTGTTTGGGTGCATGGCAGAGCTCAGAAGGGAAGGAGCGCTATTTGACTTTTCAATGCAAAATTGGCCCCTGATGTGTGTAAACATTGAAACCCCCCACAAGTGATACAATTTTGGAAAGTAGACCCCCTAAGGATCTTATGTAGATGTGTTGTGAGAGCTTTGAACCCCCAAGTGTTTCACTACAGTTTATAACGCAGAGCTGTGAAAAAAAATAGTTTTGTATTTTCCCAGGGGTAACAGGAGAAATTGGACCCCAAAAGTTGTTGTCCAATTTGTCCTGAGTACGCTGATACCCCATATGTGGGGGGAATCACCGCTTGGGCGCATGGCAGAACTCGTAAGGGAAGGAGCGCATTTGGAATGCAGACTTAGATGGATTGTACTGATGTACCTAAACAGTAGAAACCCCCCTCAATTGACCTCACATTGGAAACTAGACTCCCCCAAGGAACTTATCTAGATGTGTTGTGAGAACTTTTAACCCCCAAGTGTTTCACTACAGTTAATAACGCAGAGCTGTGAAAATAAAAAAATCATTTTTGTCCCACAAAAATTTTTTTTAGCCCCCCAATTTTTTTTCCCATGGGTAACAAGAGAAATTGGACCCCAGAAGTTGTCCAATTTGTCCTAAGTACGCTGATACTCCATATGTGAAGGGGAACCACCGTTTGAGCTCGGAAGGGAAGGAGCGCCATTTGGAATGCAGACTTAGATGGATTGGTTTGCAGGCATCATGTTGAATTTGCAGAGCCCCTAATGTACCTAAACAGTAGAAACCCCCCACTATAGAACCTATATTGGAAACTAGACCCACCCCTGTTGTGAATTCTGTGGTCGAGCTCCCTCCTGTGGTCACGAATGGTACTGCGGCTTCTGAGTTTCCTTCCTCAGGTGATGAGGTTAAGTCGTTAGGTGCTGCTCTATTTAACTCCACCTAGTGCTTTGATCCTGGCCTCCAGTCAATGTTCTAGTATTGATCTTGCTTCCTCCTGGATCGTTCCTGTGGCCTGTCTCCCAGCATAAGCTAAGTTCTGCTTGTGTTACTTTTGTTTGCTATATTTTCTGTCCAGCTTGCTATTTTGGTTTTTCTTGCTGGAAGCTCTGAGACGCAGAGGGAGCACCTCCGTATCGTTAGTCGGTGCGGAGGGTCTTTTTGCCCCTCTGCGTGGTTGTTTGTAGGTTTTTGTGTTGACCGCAAAGCTATCTTTTCTATCCTCGGTCTATTCAGTAAGTCGGGCCTCACTTTGCTAAATCTATTTCATCTCCGTGTTTGTATTTTCATCTTAACTCACAGTCATTATATGTGGGGGGCTGCCTTTTCCTTTGGGGAATTTCTCTGAGGCAAGGTAGGCTTATTTTTTCTATCTTCAGGGCTAGTTAGTTTCTCAGGCTGTGCCGAGTTGCATAGGGAGCGTTAGGCGCAATCCACGGCTACCTCTAGTGTGGTGTGATAGGATTAGGGATTGCGGTCAGCAGAGTTTCCACGTCTCAGAGCTCGTCCTGTGTTTTTTGGTTATTGTCAGGTCACTTTGTGTGCTCTGAACTTCAAGGTCCATTGTCGTTCTGAATTACCTATTCATAACAGTATTGGAGGCCCAAAGTACTATGCTTCTCAATAGAGGGAAAAAAGAAGTTCTGAGACCATTTTTTTTTCTCTGCACTGTGTTTTGCCTTTTTTTTCCCCTAGACATTTGGGTGGTTCAGGACACAGGTGTAGTGATGGACATTAAAGGTCTGTCTTCATGTGTGGATCATCTCACTGCAAGAGTACAAAATATTCAAGACTTTGTGGCTCAGAATTCTATGTTAGAACCAAGAATTCCTATTCCTGATTTGTTTTCTGGAGATAGAGCTAAATTTCTGAGTTTCAAAAATAATTGCAAACTGTTTCTGGCGTTGAAACCTCGCTCCTCTGGTGACCCAGTTCAACAAGTTAAGATCATTATTTCTTTATTACGTGGCGACCCTCAAGACTGGGCATTTTCCCTTGCGCCAGGAGATCCTGCATTATGTAATATTGATGCGTTTTTTCTGGCGCTCGAATTACTGTACGATGAACCTAATTCAGTGGATCAGGCAGAGAAAAATTTGCTGGCTCTGTGTCAGGGTCAGGATGAGATAGAGATTTATTGTCAGAAGTTTAGAAAGTGGTCCGTGCTCACTCAATGGAATGAATCTGCGCTGGCAGCTATTTTCAGAAAGGGTCTCTCTGAAGCCCTTAAGGATGTCATGGTGGGATTTCCTATGCCTGCTGGTCTGAATGAGTCTACGTCTTTGGCCATTCAGATCGGTCGACGCTTGCGTGAGCGTAAATCTGTGCACCATTTGGCGGTATTATCTGAGCATAAACCTGAGCCTATGCAGTGCGATAGGACTTTGACCAGAGCTGAAAGGCAAGAACACAGACGTCAGAATGGGCTGTGTTTCTATTGTGGTGATTCCACTCATGCTATCTCCGATTGTCCTAAGCGCACTAAGCGGTTCGCTAAGTCTGCCACCATTGGTACGGTACAGTCGAAATTTCTTTTGTCCGTTACTTTGATCTGCTCTTTGTCTTCCTATTCTGTCATGGCATTTGTGGATTCAGGCGCTGCCCTGAATTTGATGGACTTGGAGTTTGCTAGGCGCTGTGGGTTTGTCTTGGAGCCCTTGCAGTGTCTTATTCCATTGAGAGGAATTGATGCTACGCCTTTGGCCAAGAATAAGCCTCAGTATTGGACCCAGCTGACCATGTGCATGGCTCCTGCGCACCGGGAAGATATTTCTGGTGTTGCATAATCTGCATGATGTGGTCGTATTGGGGTTGCCATGGCTACAAGTCCATAACCCAGTATTAGATTGGAAATCAATGTCTGTGTCCAGCTGGGGTTGTCAGGGGGTACATGGTGATGTTCCATTTCTGTCTATCTTGTCATCCACCCCTTCTGAGGTCCCAGAGTTCTTGTCTGATTACCGGGATGTATTCGATGAGCCCAAGTCCAATGCCCTACCTCCGCATAGGGATTGTGATTGTGCTATCGAGTTGATTCCTGGTAGTAAGTTTCCTAAGGGTCGACTGTTTAATTTATCTGTACCTGAGCACGCCGCTATGTGGAGTTACGTAAAAGAATCATTGGAGAAGGGTCATATTCGCCCGTCGTCATCGCCATTGGGAGCAGGGTTCTTTTTTTGTGGCCTAGAAGGATGGTTCGCTGAGACCTTGTATTGATTACCGCCTTCTAAATAAAATCACGGTCAAATTTCAGTACCCCTTGCCACTGCTATCTGATTTGTTTGCTCGGATTAAGGGGGCTAGTTGGTTCACCAAGATAGATCTTCGTGGTGCATATAATCTTGTGCGTATTAAACGGGGCGATGAATGGAAAACTGCATTTAATACGCCCGAGGGCCATTTTGAGTGCCTAGTTATGCCATTCGGACTTGCCAATGCTCCATCAGTATTTCAGTCCTTTATGCATGACATCTTCCGAGAGTACCTGGATAAATTCCTGATTGTATACTTGGATGATATTTTGGTCTTCTCGGATGATTGGGAGTCTCATGTGAACCAGGTCAGAATGGTGTTCCAGGTCCTGCGTGCTAATTCTTTGTTTGTGAAGGGATCAAAGTGTCTCTTTGGTGTTCAGAAGGTTTCATTTTTGGGGTTCATTTTTTCCCCTTCTACTATCGAGATGGACCCTGTTAAGGTCCAGGCCATTTATGATTCGACTCAGCCGACATCTCTGAAGAGTCTGCAAAAGTTCCTTGGCTTTGCTAATTTTTATCGTCGCTTCATCTGTAATTTTTCTAGTATTGCTAAACCATTGACCGATTTGACCAAGAAGGGTGCTGATGTGGTCAATTGGTCTTCTGCTGCTGTGGAAGCTTTTCAAGAGTTGAAGCGTCGTTTTTCTTCTGCCCCTGTGTTGTGCCAGCCAGATGTTTCGCTCCAGTTCCAGGTCGAGGTTGATGCTTCTGAGATTGGAGCAGGGGCTGTTTTGTCGCAAAGAGGTTCTGATTGCTCGGTGATGAAGCCATGCGCCTTCTTTTCCAGGAAGTTTTCGCCTGCTGAGCGAAATTATGATGTTGGCAATCGAGAGTTGCTGGCCATGAAGTGGGCATTTGAGGAGTGGCGTCATTGGCTTGAAGGAGCTAAGCATCGCGTTGTGGTCTTGACTGATCACAAGAACTTGACTTATCTTGAGTCTGCCAAACGGTTGAATCCTAGACAGGCTCGTTGGTCGTTGTTTTTCTCCCGTTTTGACTTTGTGGTTTCGTACCTTCCGGGCTCTAAAAATGTGAAGGCGGATGCCCTGTCTAGGAGTTTTGTGCCCGACTCTCCGGGTTTGCCTGAGCCGGTGGGTATTCTCAAAGAGGGAGTAATTGTGTCTGCCATCTCCCCTGATTTGCGGCGGGTGCTGCAAAAATTTCAGGCTAATAAACCTGATCGTTGCCCAGCGGAGAAACTGTTTGTCCCTGATAGGTGGACGAATAAAGTTATCTCTAAGGTTCATTGTTCGGTGTTGGCTGGTCATCCTGGAATCTTTGGTACCAGAGATTTAGTGGCTAGATCCTTTTGGTGGCCGTCTCTGTCGCGGGATGTGCGTTCTTTTGTGCAGTCCTGTGGGATTTGTGCTCGGGCTAAGCCCTGCTGTTCTCGTGCCAGTGGGTTGCTTTTGCCCTTGCTGGTCCCGAAGAGGCCTTGGACACATATCTCTATGGATTTTATTTCGGATCTCCCCGTCTCTCAAAAAATGTCGGTCATTTGGGTAGTTTGTGATCGCTTTTCTAAGATGGTCCATTTGGTACCCTTGTCTAAATTACCTTCCTCCTCTGATTTGGTGCCATTGTTCTTCCAGCATGTGGTTCGTTTACATGGCATTCCAGAGAACATCGTTTCTGACAGAGGTTCCCAGTTTGTCTCGAGGTTTTGGCGAGCCTTTTGTGCTAGGATGGGCATTGATTTGTCTTTTTCCTCGGCTTTCCATCCTCAGACAAATGGCCAGACTGAACGAACCAATCAGACCTTGGAAACATATCTGAGATGTTTTGTTTCTGCTGATCAGGATGATTGGATGTCCTTTTTACCGTTGGCTGAGTTCACCCTTAATAATCGGGCCAGCTCGGCTACCTTGGTTTCGCCGTTTTTCTGCAATTCTGGGTTCCATCCTCGTTTCTCTTCAGGGCAGGTTGAGTCTTCGGACTGTCCTGGTGTGGATACTGTGGTGGACAGGTTGCAGTGGATATGGACTCATGTAGTGGACAATTTGACCTTGTCCCAGGAGAAGGCTCAACGTTTCGCTAATCGCAGACGCTGTGTGGGTCCCCGACTTCGTGTTGGGGATTTGGTTTGGTTGTCATCTCGTTATATTCCTATGAAGGTTTCCTCTCCTAAGTTTAAGCCTCGTTTCATTGGTCCGCATAGGATTTCTGAGGTTCTTAATCCTGTGTCTTTTCGTTTGACCCTTCCAGATTCTTTTTCCATCCATAACGTATTCCATAGGTCATTGTTGCGGAGATACGTGGCACCTATGGTTCCATCTGTTGATCCTCCTGCCCCGGTTTTGGTGGAGGGGGAGTTGGAGTATATAGTGGAGAAGATTTTGGATTCTCGTGTTTCGAGACGGAAACTCCAGTATCTGGTTAAGTGGAAGGGTTATGGTCAGGAAGATAATTCCTGGGTCTTTGCCTCTGATGTCCATGCTGCCGATCTTGTTCGTGCCTTTCATATGGCTCATCCTGGTCGGCCTGGGGGCTCTGGTGAGGGTTCGGTGACCCCTCCCCAAGGGGGGGGTACTGTTGTGAATTCTGTGGTCGAGCTCCCTCCTGTGGTCACGAGTGGTACTGCGGCTTCTGAGTTTCTTTCCTCAGGTGATGAGGTTAAGTCGTTAGGTGCTGCTCTATTTAACTCCACCTAGTGCTTTGATCCTGGTCTCCAGTCAATGTTCTAGTATTGGTCTTGCTTCCTCCTGGATCGTTCCTGTGGCCTGTCTCCCAGCATAAGCTAAGTTCTGCTTGTGTTACTTTTGTTTGCTATATTTTCTGTCCAGCTTGCTATTTTGGTTTTTCTTGCTTGCTGGAAGCTCTGAGACGCAGAGGGAGCACCTCCGTATCGTTAGTCGGTGCGGAGGGTCTTTTTGCCCCTCTGCATGGTTGTCTGTAGGTTTTTGTGTTGACCGCAAAGCTATCTTTCCTATCCTCGGTCTATTCAGTAAGTCGGGCCTCACTTTTCTAAATCTATTTCATCTCTGTGTTTGTATTTTCATCTTAACTCACAGTCATTATTAGTGTTGAGCATTCCGATACCGCAAGTATCGGGTATCGGTATCGGAGGTGTAAAATAAAGAATTAAAATAAAAAATATTGTTATATTCACCTCTCCGGCGGCCCCTGGAACATCACCGCGAGTCACCGGCGTCCGGCAGGCTTCTTTGTTCAAAATGAGCGCCTTTAGGACCTGCGGAATGACGTCGCGGCTTCTGATTGGTCGCGTGCCGCCCATGTGACCGCCACGCGACCAATCAGGAGCCGCGACGTCATTCCTCGGATAAATTCCTAGAATGAGCGCCTTTAGGACCTGTGGAATGACGTCGCGGCTTCTGATTGGTCGCGTGGCGGTCACATGGGCGGCACGCGACCAATCAGAAGCCGCGACGTCATTCCGCAGGTCCTAAAGGCGCTCATTTTGAACAAAGAAGCCTGCTGGACGCCGGTTCCTCGCGGTGATGTTCCAGGGGCCGCCGGAGAGGTGAATATAACAATATTTTTTTATTTTAATTCTTTATTTTACACCTCACTATGGATCCCAGGGCCTGAAGGAGAGTTTCCTCTCCTTTAGACCCTGGGATCCATCAGGATACCTTCCGATACTTGATGTCCCATTGACTTGTATTGGTATCGGATATCGGTATCGGCGATATCCTATACTTTTCGGGTATCGGCCGATACTATCCGATACCGATACTTTCAAGTATCGGACGGTATCGCTCAACACTAGTCATTATATGTGGGTGGCTGCCTTTTCCTTTGGGGAATTTCTCTGAGGCAAGTTAGGCTTATTTTTTCTATCTTCAGGGCTAGTTAGTTTCTCAGGCTGTGCCGAGTTGCATAGGGAGTGTTAGGCGCAATCCACGGCTACCTCTAGTGTGGTGTGATAGGATTAGGGATTGCGGTCAGCAGAGTTTCCACGTCTCAGAGCTCGTCCTATGTTTTTTGGTTATTGTCAGGTCACTTTGTGTGCTCTGAACTTCAAGGTCCATTGTGGTTCTGAATTACCTATTCATAACACACCCCCAAGGAACTTATCTAGATGTGTTGTGAGAACTTTTAACCCCCAAGTGTTTCACTACAGTTAATAACGCAGAGCCGTGAAAATAAAAAATCATTTTTGTCCCACAAAAATGTTTTTTTTAGCCCCCTAAATTTTTATTTTCCCAAGGGTAACGAGAAATTGGACCCCAAGAATTGTTGTCCAATTTGTCCTGAGTATGCTAATACCCCATATGTTGGGGTTAACCCCTGTTTGGGCGCACAGAAGAGCTCGGAAGGGAAGGACCACTGTTTTACTTTTTCAATGCAGAATTGGCTGAAATTGAGATCAGATGCCATGTCCCGTTTGGAGAGCCCTGATGTGCCTAAACAGTGGAAACCCCCAATTCTAACTGAAACCCTAACCCAAACACACACCTAATCCCAAAAACACCACTAACCCCAACCCTAACCACACCCCTAACTCCAACACACCCCTAACCCTAATCCCAACCATAACCACACCTCTAACTCCCACACACCCCTAACCCTAGTTCCAACCATAACCCTAACCACACCCCTAACCCTGACACACCCCTAACCCTAATCCCAGAAGTAAATATAATCCAATCCCTAACCCTAGCCCCAACCCTAACCCTAGCCCCAACCCTAACCCTAGCCCCAGCCCTAACACAAGCCCTAACCCTAACCCCAACCCTAAACCTAACCCTAACCCTAGCTCTAACCCTAACCCTAGCCACAACTCTAACCCCAACCCTAACCCTAGCCCTAACCCTAACCCTAGTCCCAACCCTAACCCTAACCCTAACCCTAGCCCCAACCCTAGCCCCAACCCTAGCCCCAACCCTAACCCTAGCCCCAACCCTAGCCCTAATCCTAGCCCTGACCCAAGCCCTAGCCCTAACCCTAACCCTCAGCCCTATCCCTAATGGGAAAATGGAAATAAATACATTTTTGTTATTTTTTTATTTTTCCATAACTAAGGGGGTCATGAAGGGGGGTTTGATTTACATTTATTGCGGGGTCTTTAGCGGATTTTTATGATTGGCAGCTGTCACGCACTAAAAGACGCTTTTTATTGCAAAAAATAATTTTTTGCATTACCACACATTTTGAGAGCTATAGTTTTTCCATATTTTGGTCCACAGAGTCATGTGAGGTCTTGTTTTTTGCGGGACGAGTTGACATTTTTATTGGTAACATTTTCGGGCATGTGACATTTTTTGTTCGCTTTTTATTCCAATTTTTGTGAGGCAGTATGACTAAAAACCAGCTATTCATGAATTTCTTTTGGGGGGGTGTTTATACCTTTCCGCGTTTGGTAAAATGGATAAAGTGGATAAAGCAGTTTTATTCTTCGTGTCAGTACGATTACAGCGATACCTCATTTAGGTTATTTTTTTATATTTTGGCGCTTTTATACGATAAAAACTATTCCATAAAAAAAAGAATTATTTTTGCATCGCTTTATTCTGAGGACTCTAACTTTTTTATTTTTTCACTGATGGTGGCTCGTTTTTTGCGGGACAAGATTATTTATATCTGTCTTTTTGATCGAGTGCTATTCCAATTTTTGTTCAGCGATATGATAATAAAGGGTTGTTTTTTTAACTCGTTTTTTTTATTTTTTTTACGGTGTTCACTGAAGCGGTTAACTAGTGGGACAGTTTTATAGGTCGGGTCGTTACGGACGCGGCGATACTAAATATGTGTACTATTATTGTTTTTTTAATTTAGATAAAGGAATGTATTTATTGGAACAATATTTATATATATTTTTTTTACACATGTAAATAGTTTTTTTTTACTTTTTTACTTTGCCCCGGGGGTGAGGGGGGGACATCACAGTAAAGTGACAGATCGCTGATCTGACACTTTGCTGTGCACTGTGTCAGATCAGCGATCACACAGGCACAGCAGGGAGGCTTCCCTGCGCCTGCTCTGAGCAGGCGCTTGTAAGCCACCTCCCTGCAGGATCTGGATGCAGCCCCACAGCCATTTTGGATCCGGCACCTGCAGGGAGGAGATGCTCGGTACAAGATGAGCACATTGCCTTGTACAGAGGGTCTCAGTGATCTGTTTATACCAAGGAAGGTGACGGGTACAAGGGGGCATTCTTTGCGTCTGGAGGAGAGAAGGTTTTTCCACCAACATAGAAGAGGATTCTTTACTGTTAGGGCAGTGAGAATCTGGAATTGCTTGCCTGAGGAGGTGGTGATGGCGAACTCAGTCGAGGGGTTCAAGAGAGGCCTGGATGTCTTCCTGGAGCAGAACAATATTGTATCATACAATTATTAGGTTCTGCAGAAGGACGTAGATCTGGGGATTTATTATGATGGAATATAGGCTGAACTGGATGGACAAATGTCTTTTTTCGGCCTTACTAACTATGTTACTATGTTAGGGAAGCACGCAGGGAGCCCCCTCCCTGCGTGATGCTTCCCTGTGCCCCCGGAATGCTGGGATCATGTTTGATCGCAGTGTGCTGGGGGTTAATGTACCGGGGGCGGTCCGTGACCGCTCCTGGCACATAGTGCCGGATGTCAGCTGCGATAGTCAGCTGACACTCGGCCGTGATCGGCCACGCTCCCCCCGTGAGAGCGGCCGATCGTTATGATGTACTATCCCGTCGGTGGGCATACGGGCCCACCTCGACAGGATAGTACATCTAATGTCAGAAAGGGGTTATAGAAAAAAATAGTGATTTGGCATCTCTCTATTCTGAGAACTATAACTTTTTGATTTTCCACTGACTGAGCTGTATGGCAGCTTGTTTTTTGCAAAACAAGATGACGTTATCAGTGATTCCATTTTTATTTATATTCGTCTTTTTGATTGCTTTTTATTCCACTTTTTCCAGCGGTATGATGAAAAATCATAGTTTTTTGCCCTGTATGTTGGTTTTTGTTATGGCGTTCACTGTAGGGGTTAACTAGAGTAAAAGTTTTATAGGGCAGGTTGTTCTGGAGCGGCGATACATAAATATGTGTTTGTTTTTCCATAAATTTATGTATTTATAGGTGTAATGTTTTTGTTCCTTATTTTGTGTTTTTAAATCATTTTTTTCATCTTCTTAACTTTTTTATTGTTTTTACTTCGTCCCTCTATGGAATTGTGACTTTCATTAGTCTGATTAATGGTTTCATACCTTGTAATGCACCAGCACTGAAATGGATGAGAACTGAGATATTAAACAGGCAGATCGCCTGTTAGACTCTGCCTATGACTGGGTCTAACAGGTCACCATATCTGACACACTAAGAGGCCATTATTTGACCTCCAGGTGCCGTGACAACCACCTGCTCCCTGTGATTGGGGTGACAGAGAAAGCCCTCTCCCTCTCACAACCTCCCAAATGTCACGATTGCTATAGATCGCAACCTCTGAAGGGATAATCAGCCGGTGGCCAGAAAAATGCCCACAGGAAAATTGCTCCCATGGAAAATTACCCACACTGAAAATTGCCCACACGGAACATTGCCCACACGGAAAAATGCCCACATGTAAAATTGCCCACATGTAAAATTGCCCACACAGAAAATTGCCCACACGGAAAATTGCCCACACAAAAAATTGCCAATTGCAGCATCACAAAGTTTCAGATCTATGATGTTTGAGGTGCAAGGTGAGGATGTTCACATGATATGTGAAAAATGCCCACATAAAATTGCCCACAGACATGAATATCCAGGAAAATAGTAGAGAGTTATAGGTGAGATGCTATGCATTAAAGAGAATTGCATAGTTCTATAGGTTAGAAGCTCTGCAGGACAGGGGGATAGTATGCAGGTATATGTGAGATGCTCTGCAGGACAGAGAATAGTATAGAATTATAGGTTAAATGTTCTGCAGGACAGAGGGATAGTATACAGGTATAGGTGAGATGCTCTGCAGGGCAGTGGAATAATATAGAATTATAGGTCAGATGCTCTGCAGGACAGAGAATAGCATAGCTCTATATGTTAAATGCTCTGCCGAACAGGGGGATAGTATACAGGTATAGGTGAGATGCTCTGTAGGGCAGAATAATAATATAGAATTACAGGTGAGATGCTCTGCAGGACAGGGGGATAGTATACAGGTATATGTGAGAGCTCTGCAGGACAGGAGAATAAAATAGAATTATAGGTAAAATGCTCTGCAGGACAGAGAATAGCATAGATCTATAGGTTAAAGCTCTGCAGGCCAGGGGGACAGTATGCAAGTATATGTGAGATGCTCTGCAAGGCAGAAGAATAAGATAGAATTATAGGTGAGATGCTCTGCAGGACAGAGAATAGTATAGAATTATAGGTTAAATGTTCTGCAGGACAGGGGGATAGTATACAGGTATAGGTGAGAGCTCGGCAGGGCAGGAGAATAAAATAGAGTTATAGGCAAAATGCTCTGCAGGACAGAGAATAGTATAGATCTATAGGTTAAATGCGCTGCAGGACAGGGGGATAATATGCCGGTATACGTGAGAGTTCTGCAGGGCAGAAGAAGAATATAGAATTACAGGTGAGATGCTCTGCAGGATAGGGGGATAACATGCAGGTATAGGTGAGATGCTCTGCAGGACAGGAGAATAAGGCCGGCATCACACTAGCGTATGGCATCCGATGCAAGAGCATTGGATCTGATATGCTAATGACCCTCGGCTCCTGCTCTGCTGCGAGCAGGAGCCGAGTGTCATGCGCCTGTGCTCCGAGCCTCTCGCACAGAATGTGGGCAATTTTCCATGTGGACAATTTTCTGTGTAGGCAATTTTCCTGTGGGGATTTTTTAGGGAACCTTATCACCCAGGGGCAGTGTGGCACCGTCCCTGGATGTTTCTGCAGGAGCTTGGCTGTTAGCTGCGCGACCCTCCTACGGTGATTGATTGGGAGGTTTTGATATTTCTGCATGCTGTGTTCAATCAGTCAGATTGACTAACTGATCACAGCGATCTGAGTACGTGGACCGATGTCATATCGCCACACCTCTTCCCATGCCACTCAGGTGTCAGTGACAGCTGTCGGCATGGAAATGTCTCAGTGTGTTTACACACAGGTACAGTTTTAGGCCATGTTCACACAGTGCGTTTTTTACCGCGGAACCGCGGCGGTTTTGCCGCTGCGCTTCCGCAGCTGTTTTCCATGCAGGGTACAGTACACTGTACCCTATGGAAAACAGGACACACTGTGCACATGGTCCGGAAATTGTAAAAAAAAAGCCGCGCTGAATAGCTCCCGGAAAAAAGAAGGAGCATGTCAATTCTTCTTCCTGAACCGCAGCGGTTCTGCACCCATAGACCTCCATTGTGAGGTCAAAATCGCAGTAAAACCCGCAGATCAAAAATATATCTGCGGGTTTTACTGCGATTTGATGTGCAGAACCGCTGCAGCAGGAAGTGCGGGGGAGCGGGCGGAAGTGCGTGGGCGGAGTGTGGCTGCCCCCCCATGCTCCGATCCCGCCCCCCCGTGCTCCGATGCCCCCCCCCGTGCTCCGATGCCCCCCCCCAGTGCTCCGATGCCCCCCCCGTGCCCTAATCTCCCCCCCTTATACTTACCCGGCGTCCCGGTGTCCGTCCGGCCGTCTTCTCCCTGGGCGCCGCCATCTTGCAAAATGGCGGGCGCATGCGCAGTGCGCCCGCCGAATCTGCCGGCCGGCAGATTCGCTCCAAAGTGCATTTTGATCACTGAGATATAACCTATCTCAGTGATCAAAATAAAAAAATAGTAAATGACACCCCCCCCACTTTGTCACCCCCATTGGTAGGGACAATAAAAAAATTAAGAATTTTTTTTTTTTTTTTTCCACTAAGGTTAGAATAGGGTTAGGGTTAGGGGTAGGGTTAGGGGTAGGGTTAGGGGTAGGGTTAGGGTTAGGGTTAGGGGTAGGGTTAGGGTTAGGGGTAGGGTTAGGGGTAGGGGTAGGGTTAGGGTTAGGGTTAGGGGTAGGGTTAGGGGTAGGGGTAGGGTTAGGGGTAGGGGTAGGGTTAGGGGTAGGGGTAGGGTTAGGGTTAGGGTTAGGGGTAGGGGTAGGGTTAGAGTATTTTCAGCCATTTTAGCCCTAAAAAGCTTCCTAGGAAACACACAGTAAAAAAAGGATAAAAAAACGCATCAAAAAACGCATCAAAAAACGCATCAAAAACGCATCAAAAAAGGACAAAAAAAGGACCTGCGTTTTCTGCCAAGAGCTGCAGTTTTTTAAAAAAACTGTCCTGAAAAAAAAAGGATGGAAATCCTGAACGTGTGAACATACCCTAAATCTATGATGGACATAGCATGTCATGATGAGGGAACCATCACAGGCTTATATCCGTCATTCTTCGTAAAGGGGTTAAACTACATTTTGTTTAAATTCACTTAAAACACTAGGTGTTTAGATTAACATGCTCAAATGATTAAGTTCAACAAGGGTGTGGAAGAGAAGTATGCACTGCATGCAACATCCCCCAATAAGTTCAATTTAGTCAAATTTTATAATTTAATAAAAAATTATGCCCTCGCCATGTTCCATCAAATGTACACATGAAACCATAATCACAAAAGGTGCTTCACATTATGGAGTCACAAAGGATTCTGCGTGTAACCGTACATCCAGATCTGGCATGTCCGTAAATCCCAACTACAAAGACTAATAGGAATAATTTAGAAGCTAGCTGCTAATAAGTAGAGATGAGCGAAACCTTTAAGGCTTGGTTCGGTTTGATTCACCAAATGTTTAGACGTTCGCTTAGCATGTCCGCTGAACAATTTGATGAACGTACCCTATTAAATTCAAAGGGAGTGCTGTTATGAACAGGTGATTCAGAACCACAATGGACCTTGAAGTTCAGAGCACACAAGTGACCTGACAATTACCAAAAACATAGGACGAGCTCTGAGACGTGGGAACTCTGCTGACCGCAATCCCTAATCCTATCCAACCACACTAAAGGTAGCCGTGGAGCGCTCCTGACCAGTCCTATGCGCCTCGAGCACAGCCTGAGAAACTAGCTAGCCCTAAGAAAGAAAAATAAGCCTACCTTGCCTCAGAGAAATACCCCAAAGGAAAAGGCAGCCCCCCACATATAATGACTGTGAGTAGAGATGAAAATACAAACGCAGAGATGAAATAGATTTAGCAAAGTAAGGCCCAACTTACTGAACAGACCGAAGATAGGAAAAATTGCTTTGCGGTCAACACAAAACCATACAAACAACCACGCAGAGGGGGCAAAAAGACCCTCCGCACCGACTAACGGTACGGAGGTGCTCCCTCTTCGTCCCAGAGCTTCCAGCAAGCAAGAAAAACCAATATAGCAAGCTGGACAGAAAAAATAGCAAACAAAAATAACACAAGCAAAACTTAGCTTATGCAGGATAGACAGGCCACAGGAACGATCCAGGAGAAAGCAAGACCAATACTAGAACATTGACTGGAGGCCAGGATCAAAGCACTAGGTGGAGTTAAATAGAGCAGCACCTAACGACTTAACCTCATCACCTGAGGAAGGAAACTCAGAAGCCGCAGTACTACTCTCATCCACCAAAGGAAGCTCATAGACAGAACCAGCCGAAGTACCACTCACGACCACAGGAGGGAGCTTGGCCACAGAATTCACAAGAGAGTCCAAACCAAACGTATACACAACACCTTAAGTGGTGACAAAAACCTTCCCAAACAGCTAAAATTAAGGGCAGACACTATGAAAAGTGGCATCAATTGAACCACAGTAGAAATTTGCAAATGGCACAGCAGCCGTCAGGTCAGCTATAGGGCATGCATGAGGTATCAGGGTCTGGGCCAGCATTTACAACTTTGAATTGAAGTTTCAATGAGGACCTGGTGGTTAAGGGAGCTGTGCAAGCCTTCTTAGCTGGGAGCCCTGATACCTCATGCAACAGCTCCTATTTTTTTATTTTCCCAGCCACACTCAGATAGCATAAACATCAGTTTAATACAGTACTATTAGTAGAAAAATGTAAGGAAAGTAACGCAGGTAGTTGACTGCTCAATTGACCCACAGTAGAACATTTTATAATGACACAGGAGCAGCCAGCCATGGGCCATGCATGAGGTATCAGAGTCTTGACCAGTATTTACAGATTAGAATAGAAGTTTCAATGAGGACCTGGTGGTTAAGGGAGCTGTGCAAGTCTTTTTAGCTGTGAGCCCTGATATCTCATGCAACATCTTCAATATTTTTTTCAGCCACATAGATGGTGCAAACATCAGTTTAATTCAGTACTATTAGTAGAAAAATGTAAGGGATGTAACACAGGTTGTTGAATGAAAGTAAGTGCAGGCCTGCCCAGAAGTGTAGCTAGGGGTTCAGCTCAGGGGGGACAAAATATGTGAGTGACCCTAACAGGCAGACATATCATTAGTGCAACCTGTGTGGCCGCACATGTCCCAAGAGATAAGGGGGCCCATTTCTACCTCTAAAGAAGGTGCAATTTTGCATTTATAGGAGCTCTTCGGCAGCCTCCCATCTTCTTATGATCATAGTAACATAGTAACATAGTTAGTAAGGCCAAAAAAAGACATTTGTCCATCCAGTTCAGCCTATATTCCATCATAATAAATCCCCAGATCTATGTCCTTCTACAGAACCTAATAATTGTATATAGTAACATAGTTAGTAAGGCCAAAAAAAGACATTTGTCCATCCAGTTCAGCCTATATTCCATCATAATAAATCCCCAGATCTACGTCCTTCTACAGAACCTAATAATTGTATATAGTAACATAGTTAGTAAGGCCAAAAAAAGACATTTGTCCATCCAGTTCAGCCTATATTCCATCATAATAAATCCCCAGATCTACGTCCTTCTACAGAACCTAATAATTGTATATAGTAACATAGTTAGTAAGGCCAAAAAAAGACATTTGTCCATCCAGTTCAGCCTATAGATTTCTAGTCCATCGCCTTAACCACTCGGCCACGACTACTCAGACATTAGAAAAGGTGATGTCAGAAGTGGGATCGCAGTCCTCCTTCTTGATCCAGGGTCTCAAATCTTCTTGCGATGCCACCCTCCTCCTTCCTTCATGTGGATGACGCGTCCCTGCATCATCCACGCAGTCTGCTCAGCATTGAGCTCCTGCTCAGGTGTACTTATCTGCTCTGTTGAGGGCAGCGCCAAGTACTGCAGTGCGCAGGCACCAGGATAGGTCAGCGAGATCGAGCACCTGCACATTGCAGGACTTTGCTCTGCCCTCAACATAGCAGTTAAATATGCCTGTGCAGGAGCGTTATGCCGAGCAGACTGTGTGGATGATGTCATCCACATGAACCAAGAAGGAGTACAGTGATCATAAGAAGATGGGAGGCAGTGGACCAAGAAGAAAGACACCTCTCGGACCGGACCGCCCCACAGGTGAGTATAATAAAAGTTATTTTTCTTCTCTTACAAGTCTTTTTGGGGGCAGATATGTAGCATTATAGAATGCTGTATATGAGCCATGATAGGAGGTGGCCGTAACTCGTGTCGGCCAAACCTGGTGACAGGTTGCCTTTAAGTGCCTACTTAATATTTAACAATGAGTCCCTCTATGTACAGTAATAATGACCCCAGCATCGCTGATGTGAGCAGGGGATCGTGTGAAAATTCTCTTCTATAGAGAGAAGTCAAACTTATCTTGTCTACACATGCAAATAGCAAACGTGGTTGTATGACAGCCTGATCACACCAGTGGTACTGGGGTCTCATGACGGAAGGCGCATCCCATCATGATTTGGCAGTCTGTAGTCTCAGAATGACTGCAGACATTTATCCCAAGCGTTTAATAACGTAATAATTTCATAATAAGCAATTTACTTTTATAACATAGAATGCAGCCCGTAGTTATGGTATTGTTATGCTTGTTAGGGGGCACACAGACGTAAACATTTCTCGTGGGTGGATCGTATCCCAATCCTCGGACTGACTGTCGGCTCTCCTGACCTAAGAGTGATAGCTGCATATTAATCCATCACGCTGTCATGCTCAGGTCAGGAGAGGTGCTGGGCCAGTGGGAGGATTGTGATGTGATCTTCGCATTAGCTAAACAGCAGTCTGTCTGAGCCCTTATGCTAATACTTATCCTTGTTATACCAATACTTAAATATTAACTTATTAGTAAAGTATTAAAGCTAGTAACCTGTATTGCTATGCTTGTTATACTAATACTTATGAAAGACCCAACTCGCAAGTATAAAAAGTCACCTGTCTCCCCATCTCCAGCCCCCAAGACAGCAAATATTACATGTGATGGAGTGCATAAAATCTCACAACATAAAACAGTATAATAATAATCAGCCCCTCAGTGCCCTGTACCCCTTCCACAATACCCCATCTCTCAGATTCACCCCCACAGTTCCCTGTCCCCCTCCCACACCCCAACAACCACAATAACCCCCATGCTCTCACATTCACCCCCCCGTGAACTGGGGGTGAATGCTTTTGCCACTTACACTGCTGCTGCTATTGCTTTTGCGATGACACGTCAACATTCCCGGGGTTTGACGTTTAGAACTGCAAGGTACACTGTGTGCCTCACTGCTGTCTTGGAGAAAACCACTCTTAAGATTGTCTACAGGCGTGTTTTGATACTCCAGCATGCAGTCCTCCCTTTTCAGGGGGCAGCATCCTGGCTAAATTTACTCGTGTACTGTGGTTCTAGAGTGGCAACCCAGTAGCCAGCACTATTTCTAACCCTAAGAATATGGGCATCATGTTGAAGAAGGCACATATGTGTAAGGCACTTCCATGAGGTCCAAGTTCATGGTGTGTTAGTGGTGGGGTAACACTCAAGGTTGCTTCCTCCGTCCCCTCTTCTCAAACACAAACAACAGAGAGGGGAGAATTATCCTCTTCATCTCCTAAGTGTTGCACATCCATCGTCTCTTCCTCCTAGTTCTTCTGTATTTCTCTTGGCTCCTGCACCTTAACTAACAGTTTGACTGATACCATGAGCCCCCCTCGATGGCTGTAATCCACACTTCCATTGCACCCACCTGTGCGATGACAGTCCGGAACTTTGAAGTATTGTTATCCTTTCCACATCTTCCTCTGCTTCCACCTTTTCCTCTGGGACCTCCACCTCCTCATACAGACTATACAAAGTGTGATCCAGCTTGTAGGTGACCGGAATAGGCATGCTGATGATGACAGCATTGTCAGCCCTAACCATCTTAGTAACCATTTCAAAACTGTGCAGAAGGGTGCAGATGTTTAGATGGCCAGTCCATTCCTCCGTTAATTAGAAATCATTGCTTGAATTGATATGCAAATGAGGCTGGAGAGTTATTTGTAAGTCTGAAGCAAGCTTCTGTCACGTAAGCTCTATTCCCCTCCCAGAGAAACATCCTATGTGTGTATTTGCTATTAATCTGTTTGCAACATTACAAAAACTGACCAGACATTTTTAACCCCTTTACAACATATGACATAAACAATTGACGTAACCAGCTGATTTAATCAATCATTATGTGCCTCTAAGAGCAGCTGTTAACCTGTTAAATCCAGCTGTCAATATCTGAGAGCAATATTGTATAAAATAGTGCTAGTGCTGGCACGGGGGGCACGTCATTCCATGCTCCCAAGAAAAATGGCCATGTCCTCAAGGTTTTAATTATTTGCCCCAAAATTAGAACAGATACAGATAAATGAGCAGAACACCCTCAAAACAATATTGAAGTAAAATAAGTAAAAAATAAAAAACAGAAGTGTAATATCTACAATACAAAAATCTTTTTGTGCATGTGTATTAGATCTTATTTACAAAATGAATCTAAAATGAACCTTTAGGCTGCTGCCTAAGCCACATTAAGCAGTTCAAAGTCATGCAGCAATTTTAAATGACAGCTGTAAAAAAAAATAGCTATAAAATTAATGTCTAATAAGAAATTGAAAGTTCCAAGAAGTTAATGACATAAATATAGTTATTGATTTCCAATGATGTTTACTAGATATGAGTAAATGTTTTGACATTCATATTTGCAAACTTTGCCAAATTTTCCCAAAAAATTTGATTTGCGGTGAATATATGTGCACGAATCTCAATGCTGGAAAGATTATAATTGCTCAGAACAAAAAACAGACAAAGGCGAGAAAACAGAGATAAGATCTTACACTTTATTTTCAAGAGAGAGGACTCTGATGGCCAAAAGAGCTTTACAGGAGAGAGAGGAACCCGATTTTCATAAGAGCTTAAGGTACCATTACATTAAACGACTTACCAACAATCACGACCAGCGATACGACCTGGCCGTGATCGTTGGTAAGTCGTTGTGTGGTCGCTGGGGAGCTGTCACACAGACAGCTCTCTCCAGTAACCAACAATCAGGGGAAAGACTTCGGCATCGTTGAAACTGTCTTCAACGATGCCGAAGTCCCCGGGTAACCAGGGTAAACATCGGGTTACTAAGCACAGGGCCGCGCTTAGTAACCCGATATTTACCCTGGTTACCATTGTAAAAGTAAAAAAAAAACAGTATATACTCACATTCCGATGTCTGTCACGTCCCTCGCCGTCAGCTTCCCGCACTGACTGTGTCAGCGCCGGCCGTAAAGCAGAGCACACCGGTGACGTCACCGCTGTGCTCTGCTTTACGGCCGGCGCTGACAGTCAGTGCAGGGAAGCTGATGGCGGGGGACGTGACAGACATCGGATTGTGAGTATGTACTTTTTTTTTTTTACTTTTACAATGGTAACCAGGGTAAATATCGGGTTACTAAGCACGGCCCTGCGCTTAGTATCCCGATGTTTACCCTGGTTTCAAGTGAACACATCGCTGGATCGGCGTCACACATGCCGATCCAGCGATGACAGCGGGTGATCAGAGACCAAAAAAAGGTCCTGATCATTCCCCAGCGACCAACGATCTCCCAGCAGGGGCCTGATCGTTGGTCGCTGTCACACATAACGAGATCGTTAGCGGGATCGTTGCTACGTCACAAAAAGCGTGATGTTGCCTTTACACTCTACAGAAGAGAAATAATTGCCCAGTGATTCTGGAGATAGAAAACAAACCTGTCATATAAACTATGCTCCACTAGGAACCACTGATCTGTGACGGCCCAGGTACTGAAAACCACTGTACAATGTATGATAATCTGTAAGATGTCATAGCTGCAGGGCATTATGTGGAGGCCCACACAGCAAGGTAAAATTACTTTTGTCTGCTCTCTGATGCTTCAGCAGTGTGGGAAATGGTGCCAGGCAAGTGTTTTCTTTAGTAAACCATGAACAAACCATGAACAAATATCGAAATGTTTGAGATCAAGTGAATTTGCAATTTCAGTAAATTCTGAACTGTTCTGCTTATCTGTGATGTTTACCCTTTATTTTGGTCCCAATTTTAGATGTTAAGTGAATTGTTATCTAAAGGCATAAACATTAAATACCTGACAGAACAGGAATAGGCAATAACTGAATTGCCTTTTGAAAATTATAATATTTATATGAAAAATCTAGTTTGGTAATTTGTTCCCAAATAGCAATTGAAGTTTACATTCCATTTCAAATGAACACATTCAGCTGACAAGCTAATAGAATTCTGAATGCCAATTAAATTACATCCAAATGATACTTTTGATGTTTTATTTTTGCATTTCAAGCTTTATTTCATCACTTTAGAAAATAATTTGATGAGAAATCCTGTTTTTTTTCATCAACCACAAAGTAAAATATTTTAGTAATTTAAAAAATGAAACTCAAGGAAGTAATTTCAAACCTGCTTGAAAAATAATGTGCAAAATTATTTGTCACTACAGCTGTGGGTTTACAATGTGCAAATGTTTTGTTTCTCACTGACCATAACCAAAATGCTTAATTCTCAATTTTTCTTTCAGCTGTCAGTAGTTACCATGGAAACATTTGTGTTTGGCCATTTTAAGACAGCAGCCCCTTCCCCCTTCACAAAATAACATTTTGTTCTGTTGTCTCTAATTGTATTTCTTTTATTCACTGAAATCTAAGTTTCATTTTAAAAAAATACAAATTTTTAATGACCTTTTTTTTAATACAAATTGTTTATAGTGCACATTAAATAAATAAGAAAATAAAAATACAACTGTAAGAAACCTTAACAATCCTGGAATAAAATGCGTATTCATGTACACGAAGAAGAATCACACTTAATTTCCCAGAGGAAAAATGTTATGAATGTTTTTTCTCCATGGGAAAAGTCGTTCTACAAAAAAATGTAAATAAAATAAATTGCAATAGTGCACCTTAATTCCTTATTTATGAAGCATTTCCTGGAAGGTATAAAATATAACGTTGATCTCTCCAAAATGTATTTTTAATTACACCATTCTACAGCCAAATTGGTTCAGATACAAAAGAGTTGAACTCAACTAATTTTGAGGTGCTGAAAACAAATACGATGCTTAAATTTGCTGATAGACTGGAATTTTCAAGATCGAGAGTCGGTTGTAATTACTTGTGATGCCTTTCATGCAGGTTTATAGAAAAATTACATCTTTATTCATTTATTGTATTGATAGTAGCCAAAAGCCATCTTTCTGCATAATGGCAATGAGCTACCTTAAATTACAGTTGATTATGCAGTCTACATGAAAGAAGCCTATGACAAAATAAAGCAGGTGTTCAGAACTAAACTATAGCCAACATTTGTGGCTCCTCTGTGGTTGACCTCCATAGTGGATACAAAAAGTTTTGCTGCTTTCTGGGTGAGTAGGATAGTCATGCAAGATAATATCACTTCAATAAAAGAAACTGGCCTCTATGGCATTCACTTCAGCCAGGGAGTAAAAATGTCCTGCATCCAACAATGTTGAACTCACATAAGATTTCTTTACCACCATTCCAAATCAAGCTGAGCCGAATGAAGAAGTTTGTAAAGGCAAAAATGCATAAAGCATTTAAGTAACTCATTGATACATTTTCAGGCTTGAGAGAGGCAAAGATAAAGGAAGGAGTCTTCATTTGACCTTAGATTCGCAAGCTTCTTCAAGATGAGGAGCTTCTTTGTTGCAGGGCAAGGAAAATTCTGCATGCATAGCATTCACATTAGTAGTAACTAATTTTGAATGAATAGTTGTTGGATAATCTTCTAAAAATATATAAGCATCATGGCTATATCATGTCCTTAAAGATACATTTCTTACATCTACATCTTGAATCTTTCCCACCAAACTGAGGAGCAATGAGTGACAATCACGGTGTGAGATTTCCCGCAAGATATTGCTGCTATTGAGAAAAAATATCAAGGAAAATGGAATCCATCAATGCTTGCAGATTACCGTTAGGCAATTGTAAGAGATGACCTGATGCAGGAGTACAAGAGACAAGCAAAAAAAAAGTCATTGAGTGAGGACTAGGTTTGAGCGAAACGGATCGGAAATTTTCATAAGTCACTGACTTTTGGCAAAGTCGGGTTTCATGAAACCTGACCCGATCCCTGTGTGGGGTCGGCCACGCGGTCGGCGACCTTCGCGCCAAAGTCGCGTTTCCTATGACGCGTTCAGTGCCATTTCTCAGCCAATGAAGGTGGACGCAGAGTGTGGGCAGCGTGATCACATAGGCCCTAGTCCCCACCATCTTAGAGAAGGGCATGGCAGTGATTGGCTTGCTTTCTGCGGCATCACAGGTGCTATAAAGGGGCGTGCACGCCGACCGCCATCTTACTGCTGCCGATCTGAGTATAGGGAGAGGTTGCTGCCGCTTCGTCAGAAGCAGGGATAGCGTTAGGCAGGGTACATTAACCCCCAAACCGCTTGTGCTGTAGCGATTTCCACTGTCCAACACCACCTTTTGTTTGCAGGGACAGAGGAGGCTAGATTTTTGATCCTCAGCTCTGTAGCTCATTGGGCTGCCCTAGAAGGCTCCCTGATAGGTGCATTACTGTTTGTATGCCGCTGTGCAAACCAACTACTTTTTTAAAAGCACAAATCCTGTTGCTCCTTCCTTTCTGCACAGCTATCTTGTTTGTTTGTCCACACTTTTGTGTGCAGCAGTCCTTTTTATAGCTGCCTACCATACTTTTCTGAGATTACTGTAGGGAGATGGTAATTGTAGTACAGCCCCCTTTTTTTTGTTATATATTTTCAAGCCACTTTCTGCCACAGGAAATAAACTCTAATACAGTGGCCCAGATTTATTCACTAGTCTCCATGAAAAAATTAAAAAGGGGCAGATTAAAATTGGCAAATCTGCATCTGTGCCATTCCTGTCTGTGGTTTCTGTCACTCATTTTCTGCCACAGAAAATATACTGTATTACAGTGGGCCTGATTTCTTCACTATTCTCCCAGAAAAAATAAAAAAGTGGGAGATTAAGGTTGGCAAATCTGCATCTATGCCAGTTCTGTCTGTGGCATCTGTCTGTCATTTTCTGCCACAGAAAATATACAGTATTACAGTGGGCCTGATTTCTTCACTATTCTTCCTGAAAAAATAAAAAAGTGGGAGATTAAGATTGGCAAATCTGCATCTGTGCCATTCCTGTCTGTGGTATCTGTCACTCATTTTCTGCCACGGAAAATATACTGTATTACAGTGGGCCTGATTTCTTCAATATTCTCCCAGAAAAAATAAAAAAAGTGGGAGATTAAGATTGGCAAATGTGCATCTGTGCCAGTCCTGTCTGTGGCATCTGTCTGTCATTTTCTGCCCCAGAAAATATACTGTATTACAGTGGGTCTGATTTCTTCAATATTCTCCCATAAAAAATAAAAAAGTGGGAGATTAAGATTGGCAAATGTGCATCTGTGCCAGTCCTGTCTGTGGCATCTGTCTGTCATTTTCTGCCCCAGAAAATATACTGTATTACAGTGGGCCTGATTTCTTCACTATTCTCCCAGAAAAAATAAACAAGTGGGAGATTAAGATTGGCAAATCTGCATCTGTGCCAGTCCTGTCTGTGGCATCTGTCTGTCATTTTCTGCCACAGAAAATATACTGTATTACAGTGGGCCAGATTTATTCACTATTCTCCCAGAAAAAATAAAAAAGTGTGAGATTAAGATTGGCAAATCTGCATCTGTGCCAGTCCTGTCTGTGGCATCTGCCTGTCATTTTCTGCCACAGAAAATATATTGTATTACAATGGGCCTGATTTGTTCACTATTCTCCCAGAAAAAATAAAAAAGTGGGAGATTAAGATTGGCAAATCTGCATCTGTGCCAGTCCTGTCTGTGGCATCTGTCTGTCATTTTCTGCCACAAAAAAATATACTGTATTACAGTGGGCCTGATTTCTTCACTATTCTCCCAGAAAAAATAAACAAGTGGGAGATTAAGATTGGCAAATCTGCATCTGTGCCAGTCCTGTCTGTGGCATCTGCCTGTCATTTTCTGCCACAGAAAATATACTGTATTACAGTGGGCCTGATTTCTTCATTATTCTCTCTGAAAAAATAAAAAAGTGGGAGATTAAGATTGGCAAATCTGCATCTGTGCCAATCCTGTCTGTGGCATCTGTCTGTCATTTTCTGCCAAAGAAAATATACTGTATTACAGTTGGGCAGATTTATTCACTATTCTCCCAGAAAAAAATAAACAAGTGGGAGATTAAGATTGGCAAATCTTCATCTGTGCCAGGTCCTGTCTGTGGCATCTGTCTGTCATTTTCTGCCACAGAAAATATACTGTATTACAGTGGGCCTGATTTCTTCACTATTCTCCCAGAAAAAATAAAAAAGTGGGAGATTAAGATTGACAAATCTGCATCTGTGCCAGTCCTGTCTGTGGCATCTGTCTGTCATTTTCTGCCACAGAAAATATACTGTATTACAGTGGGCCAGATTTATTCACTATTCTCCCAGAAAAAATAAAAAGGGGGAAATTTTTATTGGCAGTGTGTGCATCTGTGTCAGTCTTGTTAGTGGCATATCTGTCTGCCACTTAAGCTGTGCACTGTTATACAGTGGGCCTGATTTTCCCTGCAGTCTCACCAACCTATAAAGGGAGATTTAAATACACCACAAGTTTGAGTACACCTTGTAATTGGTTTTATAGTACCAAATACCGTTTGTTTGTTTGTTTGGTTACATTTTTCAAACAATGAGGAAGTCTGGTGGAAGAGGTCGTGGCCGTGGGCAGTCATTGCCAGCTGGTAATGATGGTAGTGGTCGTGGAGCATCAGGTGGTCGTGGGAAAAGCAATATAGCACCTAAGTCTCGAGTTTTGAAGCCAGCATCATCGTCTGGCTACACAAGGCCTCGAACGCTCCCTTTTCTGGGAGTAGGAAAACCGCTTTTAAAGCCGGAGCAGCAGGAACAAGTTTTGGCTTTCCATGCTGACTCTGCCTCTAGCTCTTTTGCCTCCTCTTCGGAAAGTGCAAAATGTAAAAGCAGCGCGTCATCAGTGGATGTTCCCGGTCAGGACAAGTTGCTTCCTTGTCTTCTTCACCCAGAACAACAGAGAAGGATGTGTCAGGCGACACAATGGGTTACTCCATGGAGCTCTTTACACATACCGTTCCTGGGTTAGAAAGGGAAATTGTTAACAGGCCATGCCCATTACAAGATGAATCGGACATGGAGTGCACAGATGCACAGCCACGGCCAGATTACTATGCTGTTCCTTTGACTCAGATCAGAACATTGCCCTCGCAGTGTACTGATCCAGAATCTGACCCTGATGAGACTATGGAGCCCCGTCACGAACGCTATAGCACCGGCTTACACGGAGACAAAGAGGAAGGTGCACAGGACATAGAAGAGGAGGTCATAGATGACCCAGTTGTTGACCCCGATTGGCAGCCATTGGGGGAACAGGGTGCAGGCAGCAGTAGCTATGAAGTGGAGGAGGAGCCGCAGCAGTTATCAACATCGCAACAGGTTCCATCTGGCAGGCCCGTATCTGGCCAAAAACGTGTGGCAAAACCAAACCAGTTGTAGGACAGCGTGGCCATCCGGTTAAAGAAGCTCAGTCTGCAATGCCTGAAAAGGTATCCGATAGTAGGAAGAGTGCAGTCTGGCATTTTTTTAAACAAGATCCAAATGATCAGCGCAAAGTCATCTGTAAAAAATGCTCAAGGACCTTCAGCAGAGGTCAGAATGTTAAAAATCTAAATACAAGTTGCATGCGTAGACAATTAACCACCATGCACTTGCAAGCCTGGACTAACTACCAAACGTCCCTTAACGTTGTAGCACCCTCTCACAATGAAGCTAGTCAGCAACGCTACATCCCTTCCCTCACTGTAAGCCCACCGTTTACCACACCACCTGCAGTAAATGTGGAGGTTTCGTCGCAAGGCCAAAGCAGTTAGGGAATCACCAGGTTCGTGGTAGGAAAGACTGTATGTAGGGCAGCAGCAAGAATACCATCACCAACCCTCTCTCAGTCTGCCATGTCCACCGGCACCCTCGCTAGTTCCACCATATGCAGCTCTCCAGTCCAGCTCACCCTACATGAGACTCTTATTAGGAAAAGGAAGTACTCATCCTCGCATCCGCGTACACAGGGTTTGAACGCCCACATTGCTAGACTAATCTCATTAGAGATGATGCCCTACTGGTTAGTTGAAAGCGAAGCTTTCAAAGCCCTGATGGACTACACTGTACCACGCTACGAGCTACCCAGTCAACACTTCTTTTCGAGAAAAGCCATCCCAGCCCTCCACCAGCATATAAAAGACCGCATTGTCCATGCACTCAGGCAATCTGTGAATACAAAGGTGCACTTGACAACAGGTGCATGGACCAGTAGGCATGGCCAGGGGCATTACGTCTCCATCATGGCACACTGGGTTAATGTGGTGGATGCAGGGTCCACAGGGGACAGCAATATTGGGACAGTTCTGCCCAACCCACGGTCTAGGAAACAGTTGGCTGTAGGCGTTCGCCCCCCTCCTCCTCCTCCTCGTCCTCCAGCAGAAGCGAGAGCTCGTCCACAGACCACAGTCGCACGACCACTCCATCCGCAGCTGCCACTGTTGCACACGAGGTGTCCAATTATGGAACAGCTAGTGGCAAGCGTCAGCAGGCTGTATTGGCAATGAAGTGTTTGGGCAACAACAGACACACCGCGGAAGTTCTGTCCGAGTTCTTGCAGCAAGAAACTCAGTCATGGCTGGGCACTGCACATCTTGAGGCAGGCAAGGTAGTGAGTGATAACGGAAGGAGTTTTATGGCTGCCGTAGCCATTTCACAACTGAAACACATTCCTTGCCTGGGTCACACCTTAAACCTGGTGGTACAGTGCTTCCTGAAAAGTTATCCGGGGTTACCTGACCTGCTCCTCAAAGTGCGCAGACTTTGCTCGCACATCCGCCATTCGCCCGTACACTCCAGCCGTATGCAGAACCATCAGCGGTCTTTGAACCCTCCCCAGCATCGCCTAATCATCGACGTTGCAACAAGGTGGAACTCCACACTGCACATGCTTCAGAGACTGTGCGAGCAGAGGTGTGCTGTTATGTATTTGTGGGAGGATACACATACACGGGCAGGCAGTTGGATGGCAGACATGGAGTTATCAGGTGTGCAGTGGTCGAAGCTACAAGACCTGTGTCAAGTCCTTCAGTGTTTTGAGGAATGCACACGGGTGGTTAGTGCAGACAACGCCATAATGAGCATGAGCATCCCCCTAATACGTCTGCTGATGCAAAGTTTGACGCACTTAAAGGAGCAGGCGTCTGCAGCTGAGGACGAGGGAAGCCTTGATGACAGTCAGCCATTGTCTGGTCAGGGAAGTCTACAGGATGAGGTGGCGGGCAAAGAGGAGGAGGACGAGGAGGATGATGGGGATGAGTATTTTTTGGATGAGGAAGCTTCTCAGGGGGCAATTGAAACTGGTGGCGTTGCAAGGCCGATTTCAGGGTTTTTGAGGGAGACAAGTGACGTTGATTTGCCAGAAAGTGCTCCTCAACCCAGCACAAGCACAGATTTGACAACTGGATCATTGGCCCACATGGCGGATTATGCCTTGCGTATCCTCAAAAGGGACCCACGCATTATAAAAATGATGACCGATGATGATTACTGGTTGGCCTGCCTCCTTGATCCTCGCTATAAAGGCAAATTGCAAAATATCATGCCACATGAGAACCTTGAACAAATATTGGCAACCAAACAAGCAACTCTTGTAGACCGTTTGATTCAGGCATTCCCAGCACACAGCGCCGGTGATGGTTCTCACACGAGCTGCAGGGGGCAACAGGGCAGAGATGTTAGAGGTGCACAAATCAGAAGTGGCGTTGGACAGAGGGGTTTTCTGACCAGGTTGTGGAGTGATTTCGCAATGACCGCAGACAGGACAGGTACTGCAGCATCAATTCAAAGTGACAGGAGACAACATTTGTCCAGTATGGTTACTAACTATTTTTCAACCCTTATCGATGTTCTCCCTCAACCGTCATTCCCATTTGATTACTGGGCATCCAAAATAGACACCTGGCCTGAATTGGCCAAATATGCATTGCAGGAGCTTGCTTGCCCAGCAGCTAGTGTGCTATCAGAAAGAGTATTTAGTGCTGCTGGGTCAATACTGACCGAAAAAAGGACTCGTCTGGCTACCCAAAATTTTGATGATCTTACCTTCATTAAAATGAACCACTCATGGATTTCTAACTATTTTGCCCCAGCTTTCCCGGCTGACACCTAGCTTTCCTGTAAAAAGGTCTTGCTTTTGGACTGGTCTTACTGACTGTTCCAATCTCTTAATTTGCAGCTGCTGTTTGTCCAGCATACGACATGTTTACACCTCCCTAAATTGGCTAACTCCCCCCACGGGGCCGTGGTCTCGCCACTTGGCGCAAGCACCCGTGAGAGTGCCGTTTGAAGAGGTGGGTGTGCCCACTTTTGGTCGACGGCACTGCCACTGGGTCCCTCATAATTCAATGAAGTGTCTCTGGCGGTGGTGGCGCGCACCCAACGTCAGACACACCGTTGTAACATGAGGGGCCCTGGGCCGGTACCGCTGGCCACGAGAGAGTGTCCCCCCCAGCTCAAACAGTGCTCTACCACTTGCAAAATTATCTCTCACAGCTCCACCACTGTTTAGTCTATGTGCTGAAATCCTTCAATGCCTGGCACTGACGATACCAATTTGTTGACATGTATGATGCTAGTTAAAATATTCAGGGGCCCTGTCCTACATTTACACCAGTAAATACTTTGCTCCAAATTACTATGTCTGAAAGGCAGCAGAGGAGCCCACCCCTGTACCTAAGTATGCCACCCTTTTTTTGTTTTGTTTTGTTGTTTTGCGAGACATTAACATCTATTTATTTTTTGGGAGTACTAACTGTGTCAGACACCCCTTCCAATTGTCCTCCACTGACCACACCAATGCTGCCTGTGTACCCCTACCACATAATCAAAGCTGCATTGAGCCTATTTTGTTGTTTAAGGCCTGCTAAGTCTGTCTGCCATCCCTCTTACAAATTGTCCTCCGGTGACCACACCAATGCTGCCTGTGTACCCCTGCAACATAATTCTAACTGCATTGAGCCTAATTTTTTTATTTTAGGCCTACTAAGTCTGTCTGCGGTCCCTCCTACCAATTGTCCTCCGGTGACCACACTAATGCTGCCTGTGTACTCCTGCAACATAATTCTAACTGCATTGAGCCTAATTTTTTTATTTTAGGCCTACTAAGTCTGTCTGTGGTCCCTCCTACCAATTGTTCTCCGGTGACCACACCAATGCTGCCTGTGTACCCCTGCAACATAATTCTAACTGCATCGAGCCTATTTTTTTATTTTAGACCTACTAAGTCTGTCTGCGGTCCCTCCTTCCAATTGTCCTCCGGTGACAACATCAATGCTGCCTGTGTACCCCTGCAACATAATTCTAACTGCATTGAGCCTAATTTTTTTTATTTTAGGCCTACTAAGTCTGTCAGCGGTCCCTCCTTCCAATTGTCCTCCGGTGACCACACCAATGCTGCCTGTATACCCCCACCACATAATCAAAGCTGCATTGAGCCTATTTTGTTGTTTTAGGCTTACTAAGTCTGTCTGCGGTCCCTCCTTCCAATTGTCCTCCGGTGACCACACCAATGCTGCCTGTGTACCCCTACCACATAATCGAAGCTGCATTGAGCCTATTGTGTGGTTTTAGGGCTACTAAGTCTGTCTGCGTTCTCTCCTTCCAATTGTCCTCTGGTGACCGCACCAATGCTGCCTGTGTACCCCTACCACATAATCGAAGCTGCATTGAGCCTAATTCTTTTATTTTAGGCCTACTAAGTCTGTCTGCGGTCCCTCCTTCCAATTGTCCTCCGCTGACCACACCAATGCTGCCCGTGTACCCATGTAACCTTTTTTAAACCTGCAGCCAACTTTGTGGTGTAAGGCCTACTAGCAGTGTATGTCTGCGACACTCAATGCAGCTAAAAAAAGAGCTGCAATTGTCTGGTTTTCAGCCTGTCGGAATTTTAAAACTGCATTGGGGCCACAAGTTTCATTGGGGTCTACAAACTGTGCCTTCCGCTCCAAGGTGTTCTCCATGTTGCCTATCCCTAGCTTCTATCTTGAAGCTCTCGTTAAGTAGTTGTTGATACAACACTGCATTAGGCCTACAAGTTGGGTCTGGGTTCTACAAACGGTGTCTTCCGCTCCAAGGTGTACTCCAGGTTGCCTTTCCCTAGCTTCTATCTTGAAGCTCTCGTTAAGTAGTTGTTGATACAACACTGCATTAGGCCTACAAGTTGGGTCTTGGTTCTAGAGACGGTGTCTGCCGCTCCAAGGTGTTCTCCAGGTTGCCTCTCCCTAGCTTCTATCTTGAAGCTCTCGTTAAGTAGTTGTTGATACAACACTGCATTAGGCCTATAAGTTGGGTCTGGGTTGTAGAGACGGTGTCTGCCACTCCAAGGTGTTCTCCAGGTTGCCTCTCCCTAGCTTCTATCTTGAAGCTCTCGTTAAGTAGTTGTTGATACAACACTGCATTAGGCCTACAAGTTGGGTCTGGGTTCTACAAATGGTGTCTTCCGCTCCAAGGTGTTCTCCAGGTTGCCTTTCCCTAGCTTCTATCTTGAAGCTCTTGTTAAGTAATTGTTGATACAACACTGCATTAGGCCTACAAGTTGGGTCTGGGTTCTAGAGATGGTGTCTGCCGCTCCAAGGTGTTCTCCAGGTTGCCTCTCCCTAGCTTCTATCTTGAAGCTCTCGTTAAGTAGTTATAGATACAACACTGCATTAGGCCTACAAGTTGGGTCTGGGTTCTAGAGACGGTGTCTGCTGCTCCAAGGTGTTCTCCAGGTTGCCTCTCCCTAGCTTCTATCTTCAAGCTCTCGTTAAGTAGTTGTTGATACAACACTGCATTAGGCCTACAAGTTGGGTCTGGGTTCTAGAGACGGTGTCTGCTGCTCCAAGGTGTTCTCCAGGTTGCCTCTCCCTAGCTTCTATCTTGAAGCTCTCGTTAAGTAGTTGTTGATACAACACTGCATTAGGCCTACAAGTTGGGTCTGGGTTCTACAAACGGTGTCTTCCGCTCCAAGGTGTTCTCCAGGTTGCCTTTCCCTAGCTTCTATCTTCAGGCTCTCGTTAAATTGTTTTTAATATAACACTGCATTTGGCCTACTTGTTTTGTTGGCCCTACTAACGGTGTCTGCCGCTCCTTGCTGTTCTCCTCCACTGAACAAACCAGTGCCGCTTTTTTACTTCTGTTACCAATTTTGAACTGCATTTTTGTTATTTGGGCCTATATCTGTGTTTCCTCCTCATTCTGCCCATTGTCCAGCCAGTGATAGATGAGTCTGCTGGTACATTGACCCATAACGCAACATTCCCTGTGCACGCTACACAGCAAGATTGTGACCCTGCTGAAAGTCAGGTCCCCCTTCCCGCATACCATACCACCTTACACGGGGACAAAGAGGAAGGTGCAGATGAAAGTGCAGGTTCCTTCATCAGGTGGTGGGGGGAATACTCGTTGGCGACGTCACTGGCCCAGGGCCCCTCATACTACGCAAAAGTGTCGCTGCCGGTGGGAGGCGCCCCCGCCGTGCAAGCACACCGCCGTACTTTGAGGGACCCTGTGCCAGTGGCAATGCCAACGAGTGGGCCCCCCCTGCTTGCTCAGGATCACAGCACTTGCAAAGTTTAAATACTTACCTCTCCCTGCTCCACTGCCGTGACGTGGTCCACATTTCCTGGGCCCACTAAATACTTGAACCAGCCCTACCCCCCACAACTTTAGCCAAATGACCCCCAATTTCCAATGCCTAACTATTATTATAAGGTAAATTAAGATTGACAAGCTTAAGTAACAAGAATGGATGTTTTTGCCATTTAAAATGGGCACTGTAGGTGTTTTCCTGGCCCCCACTCACTGCCAACTATGCTTTCCCATTGACTTGCATTGGGTTTCGTGTTTCGGTCAATCCCCGACTTTTCGAGATAATCGGCCGATTTCACTCGACTCGACTTTTGAGATAGTCGGGTTTCGCAAAACCCCAAAAAAGGAAAAGTCGCTCAACCCTAGTGAGGACCAAATTTTTTAGTGTAATTTCTGTAATTATTTATAATTCACAATAGTGTTTAGACATGTTTTTGCTATTTGAAATGTTGCTAATTTTCCAACTAAAACCGAGGAAAACCACCCGCTCAGCATAAATCAGCATCCAAAGGTTTCCTTTACAGGTCACAATGTACTGGTGCTCCACTCTCCAGGTCTACGGAATGCTGACTGCCTCTGGAAGCAAGCTATTTAAGCCCCAGTCTACACCATAGGATGGAGATAAGTAGGACACTACAGATGTCCACATAAAAGCCAGCCCAGTATAACAAATTAGCTTAACCTCTGGGTTTAATATCACTGACACCATCAAGCATAGTGACATATTTTTCCCCTCCAGTACTTTACCAGTGACTTTGTCACATATTCCCTCCCTCTGCCCAAAGCTGGGGGTTATGCCTACCTTCACTCACTAAACAGGTGAGTCTGGACAGGGCATCTGCATTGCCATGCAGCTTGCCTGGCCTGTGCTCAACATGAAAATTAAAATCCTGGAGTGCTACAAACTATCAAGGCACACAGGCGTTCTTCCCCTTCCTTTCCCTCATCCATCTCAGGGGCGCATGATCTGACAATCGCCTGAGCTTACAACCAAGCACTCTTTTGGGCGTTGATCCAGGGAACTAGTCTAATTGCCATATGTGGAGTCGGGAAGGAATTTTTTTCCCCAAAGTGGAGATTACTATTTGCCACATGTTTTTTTTTTGCCTTTCTCTGGATCAACATGTTAGGGCATGTTAGGTTAGGCTATGGGTTGAACTAGATGGACTTAAAGTCTTCCTTCAACCTTAATAACTATGTTACTATGTTACTATGTTTTTTTAACAATGGCATAGTTTTTTTTCACAGGAGGAGAGATGCAAATAAAAATATTAAAACTACAAAAATTACTTTTCTGCTATTTAGCTATATATATCTATTAAAGTTGTTATGCTTATACCCAAATACTATTGCATCCAGTTTTTAAGAGTCCTTAAAACTAGATATGAGCGAATATAGCAAATATATTAACCCTTTTCTACCATTGGACATACTTTTCTGTCCATGTGACCAGGGCGCTAATTCCCATTGACGGAATAGTACGTCACATGCGATCAGCGGCCGGGTGTCAGCTGATTATCACAGCTGACATTTGGCACTATGTGCCAGGAGCAGTCATGGACCGCTCCCGGCACTTTCACCCCCGGAAGACAGCGATCAAACAAGATTGCGGCGTTCCAGTGGCATAGGGAAGCATCACGCAGGGAGGGGGCTCCCTGCGTGCTTCCCTGAGAACCTCAGAACAACACAATGTCTTTGTGTTGTTCCGATGGCCTCCTCCCTGCAGGCCCCCTGATCCAAGATGGCCATGGGGTCCTTCCGGGTCCTGCAGGGAGGTGGCTTGTCAGTGCCTGCTGAGAACAGGTGCTGGCAAGCCTTCTGCACTTCCTGTCAGATCGCTGATCTGACACAGTGCTGTGGAAAATGTCAGTTCAGTGATCTGACACTATATAGTGATGTCCCACCCTGGGACAAAGTAAAAAAGTTAAAAAAAAATAAGTTAGCATGTGTAAAAATATTTTTGCAAAAATTCCTAAATAAATAAAAGCTAAAAAATAAATATTGTTCCAACTAATACATTTCTTTATATATATAAAAAAACAATAAAAGTACACATATTGATTATCGCCGTCTCCGTACCAACACGACCTATAAAACTGTCCCAGTAGTTAACCCGTTCAGTGAACACAATAAAAAAACAAGGCAAAAAACAATGCTTTATCATCATACCGCTGAGCAAAAAGTGGAATAACACGAGATCAAAAATATGGATATAAATAAACATGGCACCGCTGAAAACGTTATCTTATCCCGCAAAAAAACGAGCTGCCACAAAGTGTCATCAGCAAAAAAATAAAAAAGTTATAGCCTTCAGAATAATGCGATGCAAAAATAATAATTTTTTCTATAAAATAGTTTTTATTGTATAAAAGCGCCAAAACATAAAAAAAATAAATGAGGTGTCGCTGTAATCGTACTGACCCAAACAATAAAACTGCTTTATCAATTTTATCAAACGTGGAACGGTATAAACACCCCCCAAAAGAAATTCATGAATTGCTGGTTTTTATTCATTCTGCCTAACAAAAATCGGAATAAAAAGCGATAAAAAAAAGTCATGTGCCTGAAAATGATACCAATAAAAACGTCATCTCGTCCCGCAAAAAACAAGACCTCACATGACTCTGTGGACCAAAATATGGATAAATTATAGTTCTCAAAATGTGGTGACGCAAAAACCATTTTTTGCAGTAAAAAGCGTCTTTTAGTCTGTGACAGCTGCCAAACATAAAACCCACTATAAAAACCCACTATAAATAGTAAATCAAACCTCCCTTTATCACCTCCTTAGTTAGGGAAAAATAATAAAATTTAAAAAATGTATTTATTTCCATTTTCCCAATAGGGTTAAGGTTAGGTTTGGGGCTAAAGTTAGGGTAAGGGTGGGGGCTAAAGTTAGGGTTGGGGCTAAAGTTAGGGTTAGGGTGGGGGCTAAAGTTAGGATTAGGGTTGGGACTAAAGTTAGGGTTAGGGTTGGGGCTAAAGTTAGGGTTAGGGTTGGGGCTAGAGTAGGGGTTAGGGTTTGGATTATGTTTACGGTTGGGTTAGGGGTGTGTCAGGGTTAGAGGTGTGGTTAGGGCTATGGTTAGGGTTTAAATTAGGGTTAGGGGTGTGTTGGTTGGGGATTAGGGTTAGGGGTGTGTTTGGGTTAGGGGTGTGGTTAGGATCATGGTTAGGGTTGGTATTAGGGTTAGGGGTGTGTTGGGGTTAGGGGTGTGGTTAGGGTTGGAATTAGGGTTAGGGGTGTGTTGGGGTTGGGGTTGGAGTTAGAATCAGGGGTTTCCACTGTTTAGGCATGTCAGGGACTCTCCAAACGCGACATGGCATCTGATCTCAATTCCATCCATTTCTGCGTTGAAAATGTCAAACGGTGCTCCTTCCCTTCCAAGCTCTGTCATACGCCCATACAGTGGTTTACCTGCATATACTGGGTATCAGAGTACTCAGGACAAATTGCACAACAACTTCTGGGGTTCAATATCTCCTGTTACCATTGGGAAAATAAAAATTTGGGGGCTAAAAAATCATTTTTGTGGAAAAAAAATTATTTTTTATTTTCACAACTCTGTGTTATAAACTTTAGTGAAACACTTGGGGGTTCAAAATTCTCACAACACATCTATATAAGTTCCTTGGGGGGTCTAGTTTCCACCATGGGGTCACTTGTGGGGGTTTCTGCTGTTTAAGTACACCAGGGGCTCTGCAAATGCAGCATGACTCTGCAGACCATTCCATCAAAGTCTGCATTCCAAAACGGCGCTCCTTCCCTTCTGAGCTCTGCCATGCACCCAAACAGTAGTTCCCCCCACATATGGGGTATCAGCGTATTCAGAACAAATCGTACAACAACTTTTGGGGTCCAATTTCTCCAGATACCCTTTGGAAAATGCAAAATTGGGAGCTAAAAGATAATTTTTGAGGAAAAAAAAAGATTTTTGATTTTCACGGCTCTACATTATAAACTTTAGTAAAACTATTGGGGGTTCAAAGTGCACACCACACACCTACATAAGTTCCTTAGGTGGTCTAGTTTCCAAAATGGTGTAACTTGTGGAAGGTTTCCACTGTTTAGACACATCAGTGGCTCTCCAAACACGACATGGCGCCTGATCTCAATTCCAGCTAATTTTGCGTTGAAAAAGTCAAATGGTGCTCCTTCCCTTCCGTGCTCTGCCATGCGCCCAAATAGTGGTTTATTTGCACATATGGGGTATGGGAGTACTCAAGACAAATTGCACAACAACTTTTGGGGTTCAATTTCTCCTGTTACCCTTGGTAAAATAAAACAAATTGGATTTGAATTAATTTTTTGGTGAAAAAAAGGTAAATGTCCATTTTTTCTAAACATTCCAAAAATTCCTGTGAAGCACATGAAGGGTTAAAAAAAACTTCCTAAATGCGGTTTGAGCACCTTGATGGGTGCAGTTTTTAGGCTGTGCTGAAGCTAATCTGCATAGGTGACAAACCACACAATGCAGAAGAGTTGTGGACAGCGCTGACAGAGCACTCAGATGTTTGGATGACACCGCTGAACCTACTGCGAGGCATGGTCATGTGTGAAAATGGCCGCAACCTGGTGGCGGCTCTGAGGCAAAGTGAGCTCACACACATACCTTGCTTGGCCCATGTGCTTAATCTCGTGGTTCAACGTTTTCTGAAAAGCTACCCGGAGCTGACGGATCTGGTAGTGAAAGTATGCCATCTGTCTGCCCATTTTAGAAAGTCAGCTGCAGCTTCAGCCGCCCTTGCCGTGCTTCAGCTGCAGTTTCAGCTTCCAGCTCACCAACTGTTGTGTGATGTCCCCACGCGCTGGAAGTCTACGCTGCATATATTGGAAAGGATCCAGAAGAGGGCCGTTGTTGACTACCAACTTCAACAAGGCTGTCAAATTTCAGGTCAGACTCCACACATAAGACCTCAGGAGTGGACATGGGTGTCAGACATATGTAACATCCTCCAAAACTTTGAGGACTGCACCAAGATGGTGAGCGGCGATGACTCCATAATTAGCATCACCATCCCGATTCTCAGCATTCTGAAAAACTCTCTGCTCACAATCAAAGAGGATGCATTGTAGGCAGAGCACGAGGACATGGAGCAAGGAAACATACAGGGGGATTACACTCAGCCCAGCCTCATGTCTTCTCAGCGTGGATTGGTAGGCAATGAGGAGGACGAGGAGGAAGAACAGGAGCTACTTTAATGCACTATAGATGGTACTACAAACACATCTGTATTAGCTTCTGTTCAGCAGGGATGGCCTGAGGACAGGGAGGAGGAGGATGAGTATGAGGAGGAGGAGGACAGCATGGTCAGTCATCCTGTTGGTGAGGACACGGAAGTCTTGCCTGTTAGCAGTCTGGCACGCATGGCTGACTTTATGTTGTGCTGCATTTCACGTGACTCTCGGATTATCAAAATTTTGGGTGACACTCATTACTGGTTGGGGACACTTCTAGACCCATGCTACAAGGAGAACTTTTAATCTCTTCTGCCTGAGGCAGAAAGGTGAACTAAAATGTTGCAGTACCACAGGGCCCTTGTAGCAGAATTACTTAGAAAATTCCCATGTGAGAACACTGGCAGCAGACATCAGAGTTTGTTGTACAACCAAGGACTCCAATCGAGAGAGACTGAAGTACAATCCAGCTCAGGCAGGGGAACAATGGCCACGTTCTGGGACATTTTTCTCAAACCCTCCCATCGTGGTGGCACAGAGGCAAGGGGTGCTGACACAAGAAGTGCAATGTTTGGGAAGATGGTGAGGGAGTACCTTGCAGATCATACAAACATCCTCCGTGATTTTTTTTAATTATTGGGTATCCAAGCTGGACACGTGGCATGAACTGGCTCTCTATGCCTTGGAGGTCCTGGCCTGCCCTGCTGCTAGTGTTCTGTCAGAGAAGGTTTTTAGTGCTGCTGGTGGAATTATAACAGATAAGCACATCCGCCTGTCAACTGAAAATGCTGACAGGCTGACTCTTATAAATATTAACAAGGCCTGGATTTGGAAAGACTTCTGTACACCACCAAGTGAAAACAGCGAAGCATAACCTCAAATACATTCTCTCTTTTGGGGAGGTGTATTCTCATGCACCTCTTCACAACCACATATGGGTATACGCTTGCAGATTTGGTCTGTTTGTTTTTATCCTCCTCCTTATCCTCATCCTCCTCATCCAGAACCAATATACCACCATGGTGAGTTGGGTCTGTGCAGTGCATTTTGGCCAAGGGTGCTATGATGGCACTCTTTTATTTTTTAAAAAAAGGACAATACATTGGGGAATTGGGCATGACATTACATTGGGCCTACTTCTTAACTCTGTCTCCTGCAATCTGTCCTGTACCTGCCAGTAGATCACCAGGGTGAACATGCTCTGTATTGTGCATGTTGGCCAAGGGGGCTATGGTGGCACTCTTAAAAAAATAGATTTTACATTGGGGAATTGGGCATGACATTACATTGGGCCGACTTCTTAACTCGGTCTCCTGCAATATAAAATGTATCTGCCACTAGATCACCAGGGTGAATGTGCTCTGTACGGTGCATTTTGGCCAAGGGGGCCGTGATGGCACTCTTTTATTTAAAAAAAAGGATTTTACATTAGGGAATTGGCCATGACATTACATTGGGCCTACTTATTAACTCTGTATCCTGCAATCTGTCCTGTACCTGCCAGTAGATCACCAGGGTGAACATGCTCTGTACGGTGCATGTTGGCCAAAGGGGCTGTGATGGCATTCTTATTTTAAAAGGGATTATTTTAAAAGTGAACCTGGAAATTATAGGCCAGTAAGTCTAACCTCTATTGTTGGTAAAATATTTGAAGGGTTTCTGAGGGATGTTATTCTGGATTATCTCAATGAGAATAACTGTTTAACTCCATATCAGCATGGGTTTATGAGAAATCGCTCCTGTCAAACCAATCTAATCAGTTTTTATGAAGAGGTAAGCTATAGACTGGACCACGGTGAGTCATTGGACGTGGTATATCTCGATTTTTCCAAAGCGTTTGATACCGTGCCGCACAAGAGGTTGGTACACAAAATGAGAATGCTTGGTCTGGGGGAAAATGTGTGTAAATGGGTTAGTAACTGGCTTAGTGATAGAAAGCAGAGGGTGGTTATAAATGGTATAGTCTCTAACTGGGTCGCTGTGACCAGTGGGGTACCGCAGGGGTCAGTATTGGGACCTGTTCTCTTCAACATATTCATTAATGATCTGGTAGAAGGTTTACACAGTAAAATATCGATATTTGCAGATGATACAAAACTATGTAAAGCAGTTAATACAAGAGAAGATAGTATTCTGCTACAGATGGATCTGGATAAGTTGGAAACTTGGGCTGAAAGGTGGCAGATGAGGTTTAACAATGATAAATGTAAGGTTATACACATGGGAAGAGGGAATCAATATCACCATTACACACTGAACGGGAAACCACTGGGTAAATCTGACAGGGAGAAGGACTTGGGGATCCTAGTTAATGATAAACTTACCTGGAGCAGCCAGTGCCAGGCAGCAGCTGCCAAGGCAAACAGGATCATGGGGTGCATTAAAAGAGGTCTGGATACACATGATGAGAGCATTATACTGCCTCTGTACAAATCCCTAGTTAGACCGCACATGGAGTACTGTGTCCAGTTTTGGGCACCGGTGCTCAGGAAGGATATAATGGAACTAGAGAGAGTACAAAGGAGGGCAACAAAATTAATAAAGGGGATGGGAGAACTACAATACCCAGATAGATTAGCGAAATTAGGATTATTTAGTCTAGAAAAAAGACGACTGAGGGGCGATCTAATAACCATGTATAAGTATATAAGGGGACAATACAAATATCTCGCTGAGGATCTGTTTATACCAAGGAAGGTGACGGGCACAAGGGGGCATTCTTTGCGTCTGGAGGAGAGAAGGTTTTTCCACCAACATAGAAGAGGATTCTTTACTGTTAGGGCAGTGAGAATCTGGAATTGCTTGCCTGAGGAGGTGGTGATGGCGAACTCAGTCGAGGGGTTCAAGAGAGGCCTGGATGTCTTCCTGGAGCAGAACAATATTGTATCATACAATTATTAGGTTCTGTAGAAGGACGTAGATCTGGGGATTTATTATGATGGAATATAGGCTGAACTGGATGGACAAATGTCTTTTTTCGGCCTTACTAACTATGTTACTATGTTACTATGTTACTATGAATTGGGCATGACATTACACTGGGCCTACTTTTTCATTCTGTCTCCTGCAATGTGTCCTTTAACTACCACTAGATCACAAGGGTTAATGTGCTATGTACTGTGCATCTCCTTGCGAGCCTTAACTTTGTCTGCCTCAAATGTACAAATGGAGAATATACAAATGGCGATTTGTAAACAAGATTGAAATACTGTATACCGAATGCGTTCAGACAATCATATAGCTGCATTTTTTGTAAAGCATTTAGAGATGTGACAGACAATGCTCATAGTGACACCATCTTGATAAATGTTTGTTTATTCACTTCACAAACAGTTATAAGCCTCTATATGTTTGCTGTTTGTCATTGTAAAACATTAAGGTTTACTGAAACAATGCCGGTGGTGGTTTGATCTAAATCTTTGTGGCTTTTATTTTCTAGGGGTTTATGGCCCCTCGTCTGATGACTCCATGATATGTCAGTTTCATCCAACCTTGAAAAGTGGCCACTTGAAGGTGTGGGTAAAACTAGAGTTACTACAAAGTGTTATTCACTATATAAGACCAGAGAAACATGACTAAGACAGATGCCAAAACTGGGGTACCTGTACATGTACAGTGTGCTGATACCTGCATAATTGGGGATGCCCATGCAGTGTAGGTAATCTCCCAGGGGTTCTCTGTCTTGGTGTTGCTTCTCTGATATTCCAGACGGATGATGTTTAAAAGCCTCTTGGTGGTGATCTAACTATACTGTATGTAGTTAATCTTCATATATACGTAATCACTATATTTATTTAATCCTTATATATACTTATTAACCTGTGTACGTTAACACATACAAAAGTGTACGCACTCACTATTCAATCGTACTATTCCTTGAATTTTGCAGTTTGCAATAAAATTGCCTTGTATTGCAAGTATTAGCCTTTTTTAAAGCCGTATCTGAACCTTACTGTTAAAAACATATCAAATAAAATTGCCAAATTCTCCTGTAAATAATTGTGCAAAAAGGGAACCATCATACCATTAAAAAATACGAGAGGGGATTAGAGGGAGAGAAATGGGAAGCGCAGACTTCTGAGTGTAGTAGTTAGTTTCCCAAGGTATGTACTCAATGTGAATCCACTCACCTTTTTGGTGTCTTGATATACTCTGTATAGATCCAATCCATGGATCACTCCATTCCTCTTTCCACTCAGTTTGCTGCAAAAGATCTGGGAACTGATAAGCGCACTGAACAGTGCTTTCATAGGCGATAACACTTTGTGAATGTTTTTCCCAGCAATATGCGCTCCTGAAGGATGATGATGGAACTCGATATTCTGATATAAGGATGATTTTTATTTCAAACTAAAATACAACCGGTTTCGACTTCTTAGAGTCTTCCTCAGGTATGATATCGTGCATATAAACAGATCTTTCTGAACACATTTTATAGCAGATATCCCTGCTTGTCAATTTGGGTGGGGGCTGACAGATCTATTCGTCAGACACTCCACAGTAGTACAAGGACCATCTCCTTCTCCAGCAAATTCCAATATATCTTTTTTTAGAGATTGTACCAAGAATAACACAACCACCCACAGAGGTAATTTTACCCAGTCTGGAGACAGGCTCGCTAGTAGCGCCTCCAATAGAGGCACAAAAGAAGAATTTGATCACAAAGTATTTTCCTCCAACACCATTGCAGTCCTCAAAAAGAAAAAGAGGACCAGAGGCTCTAGAGGAGGGAAGAAAGAAAAAAACTCTGGTCTCTCTAAAAGAAGGAGGATTTTAAAAAAGAATACTGAATGGAAAATAGAGAATAGTACGATTTAATTATTCAATTTATCAAAACATCAACTCTCTAAGGCTGAAGAAGCAATTCTATCTAAAGGACTAGGCTTCTGTCCCACACAAAGAGCCAGGCCTTTTGATTTATTTCTTGATCTAAATAAGTATATCCGCAAATTAAAACTTATTAGACATTTTGCCATAATGGATCAAACAGCAGGGTGTAAAGACAAAGATGAAGTAAAAACTATTGAAAAAGCAGATACCATTCCATCTAGTAAAAGTATACATAAAAACGTCTGTCCCAAATCTAATCTAATAAAAATCATCCTTGAATCAGAATATCGAGTTCCATTATCATCCTTCAGGAGCGCATATTGCTGGGAAAAACATTCACAAAGTATAAAAAAATACGAGTGACTATTCCTGGGCCCATCTAGTATGTGGGTTCCAAGACCTAATGTGGTGCATATGACTGACTATGCAGCATGGCTCGCCTTCATGCCAATGTATAAAACAATGGAGTATGGAGCACAAAATGCATATTGTGAAGTGGATTTTCATGGGCCCATCCAGTATGTGGGTTCCAAGGCCTAATGGGGTGCATATGACTGACTATGCAGCAGGGCTCGCCTTCCTGCCAATGTATAAAACAAAGGAGTATGGAGCACACAATGCATATTGTGAAGCGAATTTCCATGGGCCCATCCACTATGTGGGTTCAAAGGCCTAATGGGGTGCATATGACTGACTATGCAGCAGGGCTCGCCTTCCTGCCAATGTATAAAACAAAGGAGTATGGAGCACACAATGCTATTGTGAAGTGGATTTTCATGGGCCCTAGTATGTGGGTTCCAAGGCCTAATGAGGTGCATATGACTATGCAGCAGAACTCGCCTTCCTGCCAATGTATGAAACAAAGGAGTATGGAGCACACAATGCATATTGTGAAGTGGATTTTCATGGGCCCATCCAGTATGTTGGTTCCAAGGCCTAATGGGGTGCATATGAGTGACTATGCAGCAGGGTTCGCCTTCCTGCCAATGTATAAAACAAAGGAGTATGGAGTACACGACGCATATTGTGAAGTGGATTTTCATGGGCCCATCCAGTATGTGGGTTCCAAGGCCTAATGGGGTGCATATGACTGACTATGCAGCAGGGCTGGCCTTGCCGCCAATGTGTAAAACAAAGGAGTACGGAGTACAAAATGCATATTGTGAAATGGATTTTCATGGGCTCATCCACTATGTGGGTTCAAAAGCATATTGGGGTGCATATGAATTAGTAGCAGGGCAGGCATTGAATTCAATGCAACACTTTTTCAGGAGTCCCCCCCGGACATCTTATGTCAGGGGTATTGTGGTGCGTCGTAATTCATGGCAGCCCATCCACTCACAGCATAGGCTACAACAGTTTAGGAGACCCACTGTTTCATAATGGCTCTTTAAGAAGATTAATGTGGCTCGATGCACCAGTAAAAATAGGCTCTGTGACTTTAAGAGTCTCTCCTTCGTAAATGAAACAAGATGGGTCTGCTTATGTGTCACACACCACATGACCAGGTAGGGGTGTTAAATGTTACAATGACATTTCCCAGTGAATGCATTTGTAGTGGTTGAAAGCAATGTTAAAGTTGAAAAACACTTCAAAAATGCTGCGACTGAACTAAGCCTAAGTGGGGGAGGAAATTTTCGATCTGGGGTTAAATATTTGGCCTTACAGGCAAGTCATTAACCTGCAAAGGATCACGGTAAAAATACTCGGGTCTCCCACAGACTTACATTGGGCTTGTTGTTCTGGCCGAGTACCTGAGTATTCCAATTTGCTCGACCCAAGCAATGAGCACCCTAGCATTTTAGTGCTCGCTCATCACTATACAGAACCTGATGTGCGTTATGTTACCAGAAATATGCGTAATATAATAAAAAATCATATTCTGCACTGTAATAGGAGCTCAAAATATACAAATACTTGCAACAGACACCCAGGATAAATGTATGCACAGATATCAGATACTAAGAAGAACAACCTAACACTACAGGTACTTTTCCACTCTCGATCGTGCCCGGTTCACTTACATTCTCTCCCTTGTCTGTATGTCCACAGGTAGATATCTTCTGTAGACTAGTAACTGAGGATTTGAAAATGATACCTAAGAATATACAGAATGATAATCTTACAACCTCACAGAGGAAAGCCATGAGGGAATTACAATCATTAGTCACTGTGGTCATTAAACCAGCAGACAAGGGGGGGAACGTTGTGATCTGGCTAATCGAGAAGTATGAAAGGGAGGCTTTTCGTCAATTGAAAAATAAGGACACATATTGTGTACTCCTTAAAAACCCTATTCACATTTTTACATCTAGGCTTGTTTCAACTCGGTATCACACCAACGAGTCAGGTATTGTCTCAAAGAAGATTATGGATGGATTACTATCTAAGACTCTACATACATGCTAGCCACCTTAGGGAGAGACCCAAGTTGGGCTAAATGTAGCGGGACGAAAGAGACCGAAAAGCCCTCTACTTAAAGGAAATACATAGTGGATGCTTTCCTGAAACGGAAAGTACTTGCAAGCAGCATAATACAAAGAATAGCAGGTTTACCCAGAATCCTTTGCAGTAGGCGGAGCTATGCAAATCATCTCTTTCCACCCCTGTCTAATCCACAGCGCTTGGAACCGCCAAGCGTGCAATGCTGCGGATTAGTTTCTAAATTTACACAGCCAACCAATTCCTACCTGTGGACACGTGTTTCGGGCTTTAGGCCCTCATCAGCACAGGGCTGGAATTGGTTGGCTGTATGGAGTGGGGCTCGGTGAGCAAGCGATACATACATGCTAGCCACCTTAGGGAGAGACCCAAGTTGGGCTAAATGTAGCGGGACGAAAGAGACCGAAAAGCCCTCTACTTAAAGGAAATACATAGTGGATGCTTTCCTGAAACGGAAAGTACTTGCAAGCAGCATAATACAAAGAATAGCAGGTTTACCCAGAATCCTTTGCAGTAGGCGGAGCTATGCAAATCATCTCTTTCCACCCCTGTCTAATCCACAGCGCTTGGAACCGCCAAGCGTGCAATGCTGCGGATTAGTTTCTAAGTTTACACAGCCAACCAATTCCTACCTGTGGACACGTGTTTCGGGCTTTAGGCCCTCATCAGCACAGGGCTGGAATTGGTTGGCTGTATGGAGTGGGGCTCGGTGAGCAAGCGATACATACATGCTAGCCACCGAAGGCAGACGCCGAAACGCGCGTCGGGGTTTGGCACATCCCAGGGACGTTCATCCCATTCAGCATGTAATACTAGGTGGCTTCTTTTTGACCTCTACTCCGATTTTTATTTTGTTTTTTTGGGGGCATTTTTTTTTTTTTTTTTGCTTGCCCGCTGGGTGCTTTATAGCTCACTGGTCACTATGACTATTATACTATATACCGGCCGGATTTAACGCCAATAGATTGCACCAATATTTATTATCAGCATCTCTATTCGGTCTCCTTTTTGCCACCAATTAATTAAATTTGCACATGCACTTTATAATATTCATTTGGTAAATCTGCTTGCTATATATTCTATGGCTTATTGACACAGGTATGCACATATATGTTGTTCTTACACTGGTTATATATTTAACTTATTTTTAGTGCTGCCATTTACATGTCCCTGGTGTTGTGCTTTTTATGGTATTTTTTCCTACTGTTACACTATATTATAGATATTTTAATAAATATTATAATTTATACTGCATTTTTGGACTTTGTTTCGGTTTTTTCTTCGTTTCTTCTACTGAAGGTGCATAAGGACACTGTGAACCCCTCGGTCAACCCATTTTCTCTGGCATGGGAGGATTGAGTGACAACATCTGTAAATTTATTGACTACTACTAGAAACCTTTGGTGGAAACACTCTCCTCCTATGTCAAAGACACGACTGATGTGCTCAATAAGATTGTCGTGGTTTTCTATTGAGGCTAACATGATGTATGTCATTGATATTGAATCATTACATACATCAATTAGTCATGCTGACCTCCAGAAGGCCTGCTTTTTCTTGGAGACGGCCAACTGGGACAGCCATTTTTCAGCTTATATTCTTGATTTACTTGCGTTTGTTTTCATTTTTTATGATTAAAGAGAGTTTGTTTTTTGTAAACTCAGGGGACCGCAATGGGCACAGTGTGTGCACCATCATAGGCAAATCTGTTTTTTGGCTTTCGGGAGAGACAGATTTTCCAGGGTGATTTAATGATTTAACCCAGTTATAGGCTGGTTCCACTACATCGATGATGATCTAATGATCTGGGAGGGTGACGAAAACAGCCTATTTGTGTTTAAGTGGCAACTGAATGATATTTCATTTAACCTTAAGTTTACTTGTATCGGAGTAGGATTGATCTTTTGGACATTAGTTTGTTTATCGGAGAAGATGGATCTATTGAGACAGATTTATACCGAAAAGAAACATCTGTTAATTCTCTTCTACACGCTTCATCGGAACACAACTATCCGATCATTAAGACCATCCCAGTTGGCCAGTTTCTCAGAAACAGGTGGGTCTGCTCTACAGAGGCCCATTTTGAGAAACAGTCCGCCATTCTTACTGAGAGATTCAAAGCTAGGGGGTACAGTGGCCACTGCATCAGGGAGGGCTACAGGTGGGCCAGATCTACAAGGAGGAGTGACCTGCTCGTGCAGTCTAATAAAAAAGCACAGACAAATAATTTTGAAATTAGTTTTATCTCAACCTCTAATTGCCACTGGGATTGAATCCGTGAGATTTTAAACAGGCATTGGCCAGTTTTAAGCACTGACTTCATCCTGGCAGCCCATTTACCTTTGGCCCAGTGCATGACTTAGTGGTAAAATTTTAAGTGACCACCTAGTAAGAAGCCACTATGTGGTGAAACAAAAACCACTCAATTCCGGTGGCCCCAAACACAGCTGCTTCCCCTGTGGCTGATGCGTGGCCTGCCCTAATACCCTACGATGTGGGACCTTTGCATCATTTTATGGGAGCAGGGAGTAAGCGATTCGTGACTTCATCTCTTGTAATATAACACATGTTATTTATTAAGCTACATGTCCCTACTTCCTCATTTATATTGATCTCACATCTAGAGAATTGAAAACAAGAACTTGCGAACATATACACAATATTTTGGCTGCCAGGGAGGTGTCTGACGTGTCGATACTTAGAACATTACAGAGGCATTTCAAGGCCTGCCACACGCCCATTTCCATTGGCCTGAGGGTGAGGGGGATAGATAGGATTCATGGTGGTGTCAGGGGTGGCAACTTGAAACAGATGTTGGCTCAATGTGAATGTAGGTGGATTGTCACCCTTGTCACCATGTCGCCGAAAGGAAAAACTCAGTTTCATTCCCTTCTTGTGATCTTTCTCCCCTGCCGCCTGTTCTGTCCTACCTGATGCTCTCCACCACTATTGTCTGTTACCCTCCATATTCCCTTCATTTGGCTACCCTGTTTTTTTATTTTTTTACTTATGTATTGGCTGTGTCTTTTTCTTTTAGTTGTTCTTATGGTTCTTACCATATGCACACCTTTATCATGACTTCTTCCTGGATCCACTACATTTACCTCGGTTGTCCTCCACCCGTCCCATTTGCTCAAGTGAAGAGAGGGTCACGTCACCATTAGCCACATGAGATTCATCATGTACATAAGGACTGGTAGTGCTTTCAGCTGCAACATTCTCTGGATATATATTTTATGTTTTTTAATCTGTATATGTGTTATATTAATGATGTATTAATGGGGAAAATTATTGTTTATGTATTTTATGTATTTTGGTGCTTATTCTTTCTCACGATTTATAGTATTACTTTATTTGCCATTGAACTTATGTCACTTTATCCTACAGGCTGTCTTATTTTTGGCCCTGGGACTACATATTCTTATATAATATAATTTTTTTATATAGTGTTTTCAGGTATGCACTATTGTCACCAACTCTGTAACTACATGATTCTATATCTTCTTCACACTCCATAGTCCAATATTCAAACACATACCTGGGCTTCATGTCTCCGTTTATATACAGAGACTACATTTCATTTTCTATTCTCCTGTGGCATTTCCTTACCTTATACATATTCCCCCCAGTATGTGGGGTGTTTTCACTGTCCCAGTTTTTGTTTCCCATTTTTCCCTTTGACATTGTCTTACCATCTATATGACCTCAGCATGGGGTTTATTGCCCGGACATCATCTCCGCCGCATTAAACACTGACCTTTGTTGAAACTCGGCATGATGGCAGCAATCCCTGCTCTTCAAGAAAATGGCCGCCGATAGTGCACATGCACACCATTACTTTCTTGACACTTTGATTCCTCGGCAGCTATCAAACCATAGCAGTGCGCATGTCCAATGATGTCATTGGGTGCTAGGTCACCCAATTGCACAGTGCGTGGAGATGGTGGAGGAGGAAGTGACATTCTATGTGGTTGGAGTCCGGGGCGAATGCGCTGCAATTATCGGCACTTTCCTATTTTGTATATAATGCTGGCATGACACAGGACATGTTATCTTCTCCCCTTTGAGAAAGCAAGCATGCAAAACACATGTCAGGGACAGCAAGGGAGGCTGTAGTGGTCTGGACCTACCATGGGTAAGCAGGTGTCTATATGTGGCATTTTATGCTATTGACATATATGTATATCCTATTAGTATCCATAGTGCATTTGACTTTGTGTCACATATACAGTTAGGTCCATATATATTTGGACAGAGACAAAATTTTTCTAATTTTGGTTATAGACATTACCACAATGAATTTTAAACAAAACAATGCAGATGCAGTTGAAGTTCAGACTTTCAGCTTTCATTTGAGGGTACCCACATTAAAATTGGATGAAGGGTTTAGGAGTTTCAGCTCCTTAACATGTGCCACTCTGTACTTAAAGGGACCAAAAGTAATTGGACAGATTCAATAATTTTAAATACAATGTTCATTTTTAGCACTTGGTTGAAAACCCTTTGTTGGCAATGAGTGCCTGAAGTCTTGAACTCATGGGCATCACCAGACGCTGTGTTTCCTCCTTTTTGATTCTCTGCCAGGCCTTCACTGCGGTGGTTTTCAGTTGCTGTTTGTTTGTGGGCCTTTCTGTCTGAAGTTTAGTCTTTAACAAGTGAAATGCATGCTCAATTGGGTTTAGATCAGGTGACTGACTTGGCCATTGAAGAATATTCCACTTCTTTGCTTAAATAAACTCCTGGGTTGCTTTGGCTTTATGTTTTGGGTCATTGTCCATCTGTAGTATGAAACGACGACCAATCAGTTTGGCTGCATTTGGCTGGATCTGAGCACACAGTATGTCTCTGAATACCTCAGAATTCATTTGGCTGCTTCTGTCCTGTGTCACATCATCCATAAACACTAGTGACCCAGTGCCACTGGCAGCCATGCATGCCCAAGCAATCACACTGCCTCAGCCATGTTTTAAAGATGATGTGGTATGCTTTGGATCATGAGATGGACCACATCTTCACCATACTTTTCTCTTTCCATCATTCTGGTTGAGGTGGAGCTTGGTTTCATCTGTCCAAAGAATGTTATTCCAGAACTGTGCTGGGTTTTTTATATGTTTTTTAGCAAAGTCAATTCTAGCCTCTTTATTCTTGATGCTTATGAGTGGCTTGCACCGTGCAGTGAACCCTCTGTATTTACTTTCATGCAGTCTTCTCTTTATGGTAGATTTGGATATTGATACGCCTACCTGCTGGAGAGTGTTGTTCACTTGGTTGGCTGTTATGAATGGGTTTCTCTTCACCATGGAGATTATTCTGTGATCATCCACCACTGTTGTCTTCCGTGGGTCCCCAGGTCTTTTTGCATTGATGACTTCACTAGTGCTTTCTTTCTTTCTCAGGATGTACCAAACTGTAGATTTTGCCACTCCTAATATTGTAGTAATTTCTCAGATGAGTTTTTTTCTGTTTTCACAGCTTAAGGATGGCTTGTTTCACCTGCTTGGAGAGCTCCTTTGACCGCATGTTTACTTCACAGCAAAACCTTCCAAATGCAAGCACCACACCTCAAATCAATTCCAGGCCTTTTATCTGCTTAATTGAGAATGACATAACGAAAGGATTGCCCACACCTGTCCATGAAATAGCCTTGGAGTCAATTGTCCAATTACTTTAGGTCCCTTTAAAAACAGGGTGGCACAGGTTAAGGAGCTGAAACTCCTAAACCCTTCATCCAATTTTGATGTGGATACCCTCAAATGAAAGCTGAAAGTCTGAACATCAACTGCATCTGAATTGTTTTGTTTAAAATTAGTTGTGGTAATGTCTATATCCAAAATTAGAAAAATGTTGTCTCTGTCCAAATATATATGGACCTAACTGTATGCATTGTCATTGTAACATTTATTTACTCAGTTTCCCCAGGTTCTATACTGACCCCTAGCCTATCCCTTTAGCCTTCCTTCTTGTCTCCTTCATTTGTTTTTCTACTATGTCTATTTTGTTTACATATATAATGTTTTGTCTGATTACAATGTGATTTTTCATAATAAATAAATTTATGTAAACTGATCTTTTGGTGGTTTGTTGCTACTCTGTGTAGCCTCTAGTTCTAGTTCTAGTTCTAGTTCTAGATACCAGTAAGTAGGCATTCCATCAATCAAATTTGAGAGGTTATAGGTGTCAATGCTTATTAATATAGCAATGGTATGTTGTTTACTCAATGATCATTGCATATTCAAATTAAACTCTTTGATTAATTTTTCATTTGTGTCACCCTTATAGCCATGAATATTTTTTAGCCTTACTTGATTCACACAATGTGCTGTCTATGTAACACATCAAGGCTTTAACGTCATGTGTTTTGTCAGGAGGGTGAATTCTTCTCATTCTTAGAGAGATTTGAATTTGTCCTAGGCAGATTCTGGGAGACAAACATTATATTGTTAGAACAGTTTTAAACTTGGTCTAATTACACTGATTTGATAAAATTGAAAGACATGATTATTAGAAATGCACATTTAGCATTTCCAACTCCCACACTACCTCCTCATCCCGCCCTCGCTCTGTTGGTGTCCCCCAAGGCTCTGTCCTGGGGCCCCTACTTTTTTCCATCTATACCCTTGGCCTAGGACAACTGATAAAGTCCCATGGCTTCCAGTACCACCTGTATGTGGATGACACTCAGATCTACCTCTCTGGCCCAGATGTCACCTCCCTGCTGTCCAGAATCCTGGAGTGTCTGTCAGCCATATTCTCCTTCTTCACCTCTCGCTTCCTAAAACTCAATGTAGACAAAACCATACTCATCATCTTTCCTCCATCTCGTGTATCTCCCCTACCTGATCTATCTATTAAGGTAAATGGCATCACGCTCTCTCCCGTACCTGAAATCTGCGGCCTCGGAGTAACTCTCGACTCTGCCCTGTCCTTCAAACCGCACATCCAAACTCTTGCCACCTCCTGTCGCATCCAACTCAAAAATATTTCAGGAATCCGTCCCTTCCTCAACCGTCAATCTACTAAAACTCTTGTGCATGCCCTCATCATCTCTTGATTACTGCAACACCCTCCTCTGTGGCCTCCCCGCCGTCTCTCTTACACAACTCCAGTCTGTCCTCAACTCTGCTGCCCGACTAATCCACCTCTCTCCTCACTACTCCTCTGTTTCTCCCCTCTGCAAATCCCTCCACAGGCTCCCAATTCCCCAACAAATCCAGTTCAAACTACTAACACTGATCTACAAAGCCATTCACAACCTGTCCCCTCCCTATATCTCTGAACTAATCTCCCAATATCTTCCCTCACGTAATCTTCGATGATCCCAAGACCTCCTATTCTCTTCCACACTTATTCTTTCCTCACACAACCGCCTCCAAGATTTCTCCAAATATCCCCCATCCTCTGGAATTCCATGCCTCAACACGTCCGATTATCCACCACCCTCGGATCCTTCAGATGGAACCTGAAAACCCATCTCTTCAGGAAAGCTTACAGCCTGCAATAACCATTCTGCCACCTCACCACCACCCGAGCTGCCACCTCACCACTACCAGAGCTGCTGCACCACCGACCTTCTGTCTCTTCCCCATTATCACCATTATAGAATATAAGTCCGCTAGGACAGAGTCCTCTCACCTCTGTACCAGTCTGTCATTGTAAATTTGTTTACTGTAAATGATATCTATAACTTTGTATGTAACCCCTTCTAATGTACAGCACCATGGAATTAATGGTGCTATATAAATAAATAATAATAATAAATTAAATATTGTCATTGGAAGATCAGATATTTTGTAAGGGTGCATTTAAAATGGGCAATTATCGTGAATGAGCGTTCCTAGGCTCTCAGTGTCCTGTTCACACATTTACTGATAATGGCGCAATGTTAACAAGCTGCCAATCAACCGGTGAATAACTGCAATGTCCTTTTGTCCAGTGAAATTATCTTTTCAGCTTGCTTAAAAGATCATACTTATTGGCAGCACATCATTTTGTGCAAACAGGATATGTGCTGCCAAGAACAATGCGCAGAATAATCTATTACTCATCCTTGAGTGTACTTCAGAAGTGGAGTCTGCAGTGCTAGTCTAAGTAGGCTATTAAACAACTTCGGAAGCAGAGTTGGCCAGAGTAAGCAGCCTATTAAACAAGCACCAATTTGCAGACATGTTGCTGATTGGCAGTTATTTTCAGCCACAGATTGCCTAAGAAATAATGGTGCTTTCTGAGTGTTGTCTGCCCTACCAGACATGATATAACCTTCCTCAATATGCTATTGAAAGTTGGAGTCTTTCATTTGTGGAACATCATGAGGTATTTTTCTTTCTGCATAAGGGCATATCTTTTATAAAGGTAATCGTTGCAGCTGCTACAAGGCCCAGGCCTGGTTGGTCCCATGGCCTATGAGGTGCTCTTGAATGGTGAGAAATTGTACATGCCTGTATACAGTAACAAAATCCATTTCAAACAAGAGAGTGGTAAAAAATGTAGAGAGTAAACAGCCGCCAGGTTCTTTGGTCCTAAATGGCAAAACCCAGACTGATGTTGTCCTTTGCTATGTTGTGAGGCAGGAAATAAGTGGGTACAAATTCCACACTATCAGTGGTCCAGAGAAGAGCCATGAGACAGGAATAGTAGAAATGCGGCTTATTAGTCAACTCAACACATTTCGAAGTGACACACTTCTTCATTAGGACAAACCACAGTTGTTATTATTATTATTATTTATTTATATAGCACCATTGATTCCATGGTGCTGTACATGAAGGGGTTACATCAAAATATAAATATCCCTTACAGTAGACAAACTAACAATGGAAGATTGGTACAGAGAGAAGAGGACCCTGCCCTTCCGGGCTTATATTCTACAGGATTATGGGAATGGAGACAGTAAGTTGGGGGTTGCAGTATGTTCGGTGGTGTTGAGGTGGCAATTGGTCATTGCAGGCTGTAAACTTTCTTGTAGAGATTGGTTTTCAGGTTCCAACTAAAAAATCTGAATGTGGTGGATAATCGGGTGTGTTGGGGCACAGAATTCCAAAGGATGAGGGATATTCAGGAGAAGTCTTGGAGGCAATTGGGTGAGGAATGAATAACTGAGGAGAAGGAGGTCTTGGGAGAACCGGAGATTACGCGTTGGAAGATATTCGGAGATTAGTTCGGAAATATATGAAGGAGAAAGGTTATGGATGACTTTGGAGGTCAGTGTTAGCAGTTTGAACTGAATGCGCTGGGAAATTGGGAGCAATGATGATCATTGTGGTTTCTCCTAATGAAAAAGAATGTCAGCTTGAAATGTGTTGACTAATAAACCGCTTTTCAACTATTCCCGTTTCATGCTCATCTCTGGACCACTGGCAGCGCAGGTTTTTTACCCACCTATTTCAAGCCTCACAAGTTTATTCACTTTGTGGATTTCAGCTGCCTTTTTCTAAGCTTATATAGGGGTTGTGACTCCCCCCTACCGGTGAGTATAAATCATTTTTTCTCCCTATTTTTCACTCGGATAAGACTCTGTTACTCTTATTGTCTTTCCAGTTCTTCCTTTGATTCTTCTTTGCTATCTGACACCCTCTTCTACATTTACACCAATGAGATTGGATATGGTAATCTGACTTCAAAATAACATTATTACATTAATTTTTAATGGCTACATATCTAAATTATAACTATGGTTTATAAAACTATCTTTTTAGATCTTAAAGGGAATCTGTCAGCAAGGTTTTGCTATGTAATATGAGAGCAGCATATTACAGGATAAAATAGCTTAATTCCATGGATGTATCACTCACTGGACTGCTTAGTATAGTTTTGATAGAATCCCTGATTTATCTGTTGTAGATGTAGTAGTGGTCATAATGTTGAGCCCTGCATAAGCTCACTCACACTACTGATTGGCACATTCCTGTGTACAGTGGATGCTGTCATCAAACTGCCAATCAGTGGTAGTGGCAGAGTTAACAGATTCACTGAACTGCTGTGCACAGTCAGTGACCATCTCCTGCCAATAAAACAATGATTCTATTGAAACTACAACAAGCAGTCAAGTAAGTGACACATCCTTGGAATCAAGGTCTTTTGTCCTATATTATGCTGCTCTCCGATTAAACAGCAACAACCTGTTGACATATTCTCTTTAAAAAAGCTATGCTTATGTGAGATTCGCATCTGTCACTACAATACCAGATGGGTTCCTACACGTTAAACCTTACTTGCCTACACCAGGATTCATGACTGTCGTAAAAGTTTAGCCATGCTGGTTGACAAGTTGAGTATAGTACTGTAGCCCCACACAATTATTTTCCCTAAAGCTGAGCTACAATGCCAAACACAAAAAAAATTATAGCAATGTTTCTGAACAAAATCATCCATATTCCTACTGTGAAATCCAGTACCACTCCTTCAATACAGCAAAGATGATTTAATTAATTGAACTAGATTAGTGATTGGCTCAGAGAATCCCCAAACCTTGACCTATTGGAGTATTTTAAAACTGAATTTGAGAAACCCAGGGACAGCCTTTAAGGGGAACACCAAATTGTTTTGAAGGCTATCAGGAAAATAAGAAGGCACATTAGGAAAAGAAAATCAACTGAACCTGCCATCCTATGATTCCATAAACTTTTTCACAGTGAAGGTGATCAATGAGTGGAACAGACTGCCACAAGAACTGGTGAGTTCTCCTTCAATAAAAGTCTTCAAACAGAGGCTGGATAGACATCTGTCTGGGATGGTTTAATGAATCCTTCATTGAGAAGGCGGTTGGTCACAATTACTCTGGAGGTCCCTCTCAACTCTAACATTCTATGATTCTATAGCATCAGGAATATTCAAAGAGTCATGGTGTATTCAGGCCTCCTTTGCCTGTGGCCTAAATACATTTTGGACTTCAGGATGACCGATCATTTGTATCTACGAGAAATAATGTACAGTCAGAAAAGTGACCTATTCTCTTCTCTCAAATAAAATAAATCAGACGCTTGGCTCAGCACAATCGTTAAAGATTCAGGAGGGATATCTGTCTCATGTATGGCCAGCTTAAAATTTGACAAAATCATTGTTCTTTTTAAATTTCGAAACATACTTCATCTTACAGTGTTACGAAGGTAATTGCATAACTAATCTAAGAAGGGAAATGGAAGGCAACTAAGGACAGAGCACACAATTTCTTAGTTACGTGTCAACTTGGAATAAACAACTTGTAGAACACTGTGATCGGTACAGATATAGTGTTTATGTGACGTAGATGTGTGATGTGGACAGTTACAAAATTAGAAAAGAATGTGTTTTACCTGTTTTTCCACATGCTTGCAAGTATCATACTGTACTGTATGTGCCAACTTCTTGTACAATCTTTTTATACTCAACTGAAAGTACAAACATTACTATTATTATTATTTATTAATACTATTACAGTTGTCGCCAAAAGTATTGACACCCCTGCAATTCTGTCAGATAATACTCAGTTTCTTCCTGAAAATGATTGCAAACACAAATTCTTTGTTATTATTATCTTCATTTAATTTGTCTTAAATGAAAAAAAACACAAAAAGAATTATCCTAAAGCCAAATTGGATATTATTCCACACCAAACATAAAAAAGGGGTGGACAAAAGTATTGGCACTGTTCGAAAAATCATGTGATGCTTCTCTAATTTGTGTAATTAACAGCACCTGTAACTTACCTGTGGCACCTAACAGGTGTTGGCAATAACAAAATCACACTTGCAGCCAGTTGACATGGATTAAATTTGACTCAACCTCTGTCCTGTGTCCTTGTGTGCACCACATTGAGCATGGAGAAAAGAAAGAAGACCAAAGAACTGTCGGAGGACTTGAGAAACCAAATTGTGAGGAAGCATGAGCAATCTCAAGGCTACAAGTCCACCTCCAAAGACCTGAATGTTCCTGTGTCTACCGTGCGCAGTGTCATCAAGAAGTTTAAAGCCCATGGCACTGTGGCTAACCTCCCTAGATGTGGACAGAAAAGAAAAATTGACAAGAGATTTCAACGCAAGATTGTGCGGATGTTGGATAAAGAACCTCGACTAACATTCAAACAAGTTCAAGCTGCCCTGCAGTCCAAGGGTACAACAGTGTCAACTCGTACTATCCGTCAGCGTCTGAATGAAAAGGGACTGTATGGTAGGAGACCCAGGAAGACCCCACATCTTACCCTGAGACATAAAAAAGCCAGGCTGGAGTTTGCCAAAACTTACCTGAAAAAGCCTAAAACGTTTTGGAAGAATGTTCTCTGGTCAGATGAGACAAACGTAGAGCTTTTTGGGCAAAGGCATCAATATAGAGTTTACAGGAGAAAAAAAGAGGCATTCAAAGAAAAGAACACGGTCCCTACAGTCAAACATGGCAGAGGTTCCCTGATGTTTTGGGGTTGCTTTGCTGCCTCTGGCACTGGACTGCTTGACCGTGTGCATGGCATTATGAAGTCTGAAGACTACCAACAAATTTTGCAGCATAATGTAGGGCCCAGTGTGAGAAAGCTGGGTCTCCCTCAGAGGTCATGGGTCTTCCAGCAGGACAATGACCCAAAACACACTTCAAAAAGCACTAGAAAATGGTTTGAGAGAAAGCACTGGAGACGTCTAAGGTTGCCAGCAATGAGTCCAGACCTGAATCCCATAGAACACTTGTGGAGAGATCTAAAAATGGCAGTTTGGGGAAAGCATCCTTCAAATATCAGGGACCTGGAGCAGTTTGCCAAAGAAGAATGGTCTAAAATTCCAGCAGAGCATTGTAAGAAACTCATTGATGGAAGTGGTTGGTCGCAGTTATTTTCGCTAAAGGTTGTGCAAACAAGTATTAGGCTGAGGGTGCCAATTCTTTTGTCTGGCCCATTTTTGGAGTTTTGTGTGAAATGATCAATGTTTTGCTTTTTGCTTCATTCTCTTTTCTGTTTTTTCATTTAAGACAAATTAAATGAAGATAATAATACCAAAGAATTTGTGATTGCAATCATTTTCAGGAAAAAACTGAGTATTATCTGACAGAATTGCAGGGGTGTCAATACTTTTGGCCACAACCGTATTTATTATTATTTTAGCGCCATTTAATCCATGGCACTTTACATGTGAAAAGGGGTATACATAATAAAAACAAGTAAAGTAATCTTAAACAATAGAAGTCACAACTGGTACAGGAGGAGAGAGGATCCTGCCCACAAGGGCTCACAATCTACAAGGGATGGGTAAAGATAAAATAGGTGAGGGCAGAGCTGGTCGTGTAGTGACTTGGTCAATAGGTGGTTACTGCAGGTTGAAAGCTTGTCGGAAGAGGTAGGTCTTCAGGTTCTTTTTGAAGGTTTTGATGGTAGGCAAGAGTCTGATATGTTGTGGTAGAGAGTTCCAGAGTAGGGGTGATGCGCAAGAGAAATCTTGTATGTGATTGTGGGAAGAGGACACAAGAGGGGAGTAGAGAAGGAGATGTATGGAGGAGGCAGGTTGTGGATGGCTTTGTATGCCATGGTTAGGGTTTTGAACTGGAGTCTTTGGGTAATGAGGAGCCAGTGCAGAGATTGACAGAGGGGAGAGACCAAGGGTACCGTCACACTGAAACAACGCTGCAGCGATACGACAATGATGTCGATCGCTGCAGCGTCGCTGTTTGGTCGCTGGAGAGCTGTCACTCAGACAGCTCTCCAGCGACCAACGATCCCGAAGTCCCCGGGTAACCAGGGTAAACATCGGTTTACTAAGTGCAGGGCCGCGCTTAGTAACCCGATGTTTACCCTGGTTACCAGCGTAAACGTGAAAAAAACAAACACTACATACTTACATTCCGTGTCTATCCTCCAGCGCTGTGCTTTCCTCTGCACTGTCAGCGCCGTTCAGCCGTAAAGCAAAGCGGTGACGTCACCGCTGTGCTTTCCGGCTGGCCAGCGCTCACAGCCAGTGCAGAGAAGCACAGCGCCGGAGGACAGACACGGAAGGTAAGTATGTAGTGTTTGTTTTTTTACGTTTACGCTGGTAACCAGGGTAAACATCGGGTTACTAAGCGCAGCCCTGCGCTTAGTAACCCGATGTTTACCCTGGTTACCAGAGAAGACATCGCTGAATCGGCGTCACACACGCCGATTCAGCGATGTCAGCGGGAGATCCAGTGACGAAAGAAAGTTTCAAACGATCTGCTACGACGTATGGTTCTCAGCGGGGTCCCTGATCGCAGTAGCGTGTCAGACACAGCGAGATCGTAACGATATCGCTGGAACGTCACAGGTGGAACGTCATAGGTGTCATAATTGACGCCTCTCCATTATTAATCTGCCTTAATGTCACCTTACAATAGCAAGGTGACATTAACCCTTCATTACCCCATATGCCACCGCTACACGGGAATGGGAAGAGAGTGGCCAAGTGATAGAATAGGCGCATCTTCCAGATGTGCCTTTTCTGGGGTGGCTGGGGGCAGATGTTTTTAGCCAGGGGGGACCAATAACCGTGGACCCTCTCCAGGCTATTAATATCTGCCTTCAGTAACTGGGTTTACTACTCTGGTGGAGAAAATTGCGCGGGAGCCCACGCCAATTTTTTCAGCCATTTAACCCTTAAATTTAATAGCTAGAGCGCACAAATTTTGCCCATACACACTACTAACATTGGTAGTGTGGAATATGCAAAAAAATGGGGATATGAGATGGTTCACTGTATGTAAACCATGTCTCATATCATGTCGGGTTTAGGAAGGAGATAGCAAAAGCCGGCAATTGAATTACCGGCTTTTAAGCTATCTAGCGCTGAATGAAATATTAATATACTGTATATGTGTCTCAATGACATATATATATATGTATATATATATATATACCTATTCTATGTGTACACATTTATTCTACCTATTCTATTGTAAGCTGTCAGTGTGATTTTACTGTACCCTGCACTGAATTGCCGGCTTTTCTCTCTAACACCGCTGTGTATTTCTCGTAAGTCACACTGCTGGTCCGTGTGTAATCCGTATTTTTCTCGCCCCCATAGACTTTCATTGGCATATTATTTGCGCAATACGGTGACAAACGCAGCATGCTGCGATTTTGTACGGCCGTAGAAAGCCGTATAATACGGATGCGTAATATACGGCTGATAGGACCTGACCCATTGCGAATCATTGGGCCGTGTGTAATGCGTGTTTTACGGATGTATTTTATGCGCTCATACGTCCGTAAAACTCGCTAGTGTGACGCCGGCCTTAGACGTGGGGGTAATAGGATTCAGAGGTTAAAAGAGAGGGAGGCGTTTTGGATATTCACTCTCCAAATGCTTCATCCACTCGGTATGAACAGAGAATATGAGGTTCTTCATTAATGAAATGATCATAAGTGATTATTATTAAAATATATTGGTCTAGTGTCGGACATGATGTCATTTTAATTATATTGCTCTGTTTTTCCCCCCTCTCCCTTTTCCTCTTAGATGCCACAGTGATCACTACAATTGATAGAGAAGGCGTCTTATTCTGAGAGATACTCTCTTCTCTTCTAGGCTCTTGGCTTTGATTAGACATTTATATGCCACTCTATCATAGGATGTGATTCTCATGTTGAGTGTGATTTCATATTTGCATGTGAAATATTGTGTTATGTTATTCAAAATTTCTTTTTTCTGTTTTTTTCCCCCAATGTTAATAGTATACACTTTATATGTCTAGGACCTTACACCCTTTTCATTTTTACTTTTACTACAGTTCTTCTGGCACACTCTGCTCCTTCCGGGTGCCTGCAACACAGACTTTGTGCGTACCATCCACTAGTCACTGCGGGAAACCGGTATTCACTGCGCATGCGCGTGTTTACATTCACTTCGGCTTTCTCCGGATAAACTCACGAGTCGGGCACCGGATATGACATCACAGGTTGCACGTCACTTATACCAGATTTCCTGTAAGGACTCTGAAGGACTCATTGTATGTTGTTTTGGTCCTTCATTAGAGCGCCATTCTATGTATATGCCTTGGGCATAGGATACACTACGCACGCCAGCAACCTGATATGGGTATTTTGACCTATTATTTATATATATCTATACCTTTTCTTTCTCCAGTCCATCTCTTATTTATTCCCTTTTTTTTCTCTCCCGCTTTTTCCTTTCTTGGGTCCCTCTACTTGGCGGACCCTGTGTACTGTTTTGAGAAGTGGATTTTTTCATGCAAACATTATTATATTATTTTGTTAATGTTTTTGTGTCACCAGCATTATCTATACGCATACTTACCCTATTTGTTGATTTTTTGTTTAGTCACACATCATATGTGTTACAATGGTGTTGTAAACATATATATATATATATATATATATATATATATATATATATGCAGCGCCCCAGAGATCTGGTCGTTGCAGTAATGTCGCTCTGCCGCTAAGGGGATTGATGGTACGTCTGATGGCACTAAAGGAGTTCATCTGACCAGGTATCACCAGCACACATCACACTTCACACTCCGGCCACTAGGGGGAGCAAAAGGTTTTATTTATTAGGCCACTCCTCACACTGGTAAAACTAGGGGTTGGATAGGAAGTTAGACAGAAGCTGACTGGGTTTTGTCCAGGCAACATTCCGTGGCAGGGGGTGTTGCGGGGAAGATTCAGGGGGGTCCCTGTCAGGCATCGGAACCTGGCAGGCACTTAGCGACAAGGACAGATCGTTACAGGGCCGCGCCTGCACTACCTTGTGGCGGCATCTAAAGAAAGGACACGAAGCAAAGGATATTGTGGACAGTGAGAAATGAGATCAAAGCACAAAGGAGAGCCAGTAGGAGTCGTGCCCCAAGAACGGCAACATCCTACTGAGGCGTGTAGCCAGTGACCGGAACACCGAGGAAGTAACTGACTCTATGCCTTACTTCAAATACCACAAGAGAGAGGAAAAGACCGAACTACAAGGATCAAAAGAATAATAATGTATACAGTAGAAATAAACACATGATAATGTATAAAGTAGTCAAAAAGAATAATTTTATTAGTAGTAAATAGGGACAAAAAAAGAGAAGAATGGCAATTTGGCGCTAACCACACACAATGTGTATCAGCCCACACAGACACCACATAAATAGACCATGGATGTAATTATACGCAAATGTACATAATGCAAAAAGGCTGACATGTATCGATTATATATACCCCGTAAAAATGAATATAATAAAGGGGCATATACATGTACATAGGATAAAAATGGGGTGTAGAAATACGTCAGGAAACCAGGAGCCGTAAGAAAAAGAAGCAGAAAAACATATCTGCAGACTCACATCAGTGAATAGATGTTACAATGCAACAGTCAATGCATCTGGATCATACATCTAAATAGTACCCATTGTTCTATGTGAGACCGAACCATATCGTGACCTGCAGCTGCATAGATAACGGTCACAACATGTAAATATAGGAGGAATGGTTACCTGAATAATGTGGTGAGTGCGAGCAGACGCAGGACAGTTAATTATAGGTTGGCTGTCTACCTTACATCACCTAAGCAGCCATAGGGGCAACCGTGGAGAGGAGAGTCTCTAGAGTCCCAGAATAGCTCCTCGCCTACCCGTCAAATGGGTGCGTCCTAGCCATAACAAACCTCGGGGACGAAGAATAGAAAGAACGAGAAAGAACTAGAAAGAACGAGAACAGAAGTTGTGAGGACTATCCCGAATGTTCAGCAGGGAAGCACTACAACACACAGGCGCTAGTGGTAGGCAACGATTTCCACCTGCAAAGGGAACTCTGGATGTGCCTTCAGACCGGCCGGTCTCAGACAGCCCTGTTGACAGTGCTCTGGATTGAGGATCCTGAAGCCTTCAGTAAAGAGGTAAAGAGACTGCAACCCTGTGTCCTCGTTATTGACTGCACCTCACACCATCGCCATCTACACTACTGGGAAGCCCTGGGGATACACTTCACCTGTGGGAAGGTATACCATCTAGCTGCCATTCCATCACCCCAGTGGACCCCGAAGAAGCGTCGGTCGCCCTGACCGAACACCACAGGTGGCGTCACTAAACCTTGACAGACTTGTTTCAACTTTTATTGGACGCCCCTTAGCAGGGTCACGGACCAGATCCAGCCACCGTGACAAGCCCAGAATTGAGATAGAGAGGACCGGTACCGAGTAGCCTGTGGCCCTGTGTCTGGGGGCGCTCTGTTGTGAATTCTGCTCTTGGGCTCCCTCCGGTGGTTATGAGTGGTAGTGCTGCTGTCTTTGGATCGCAGCATTTATCAGGTGTGTCCACTTATTGATGGGCTATTTAGTCTTGCCTGATCCTTTAGTCAGTGCCAGTTGCCCATTGTTTTTGGAGGATTCACATCCCTGACTGGTCTCTCCTGTTTTGCTGTTCTTTTCAACAAAGATAAGTTCTGGATTTGTTTTTGCTGTCCACATGCTGTGGGCCTTATAGTTCTGTGCATTTTCTTGTTTTGTCTTGTCCAGCTTTGTCTGTGTTAGGATTTTTTGCAGCCAAGCTGTATCTCTGGAGATGCAGATATACCCTCCATGTCTTTAGTCAGATGTGGAATTTTGTATTTTCTGTGGTGGATATTTTCTAGTGTTTTAATACTGACCGCATAGTTCTCTGTTCTATTCTTTCTTTTTAGCTAGTAAGACCTCCTTTGCTAAATACTGATTTCAGTCTGCGTATGTCATTTCCCTCTCCTCTCACAGTCAATATTTGTGTGGGGCTGTCTATCCTTTGGGGATTTTCTCTGAGGCAAGATAGTTTTCCTGTTTCTATCTTTAGGGGAAGTTAGTCCTTAGGCTGTGTTGAGGTGTCTAGGGAGTGTTAGGTACATCCCACGGCTACTTCTAGTTGCGGTGCTAAGTTCAGGGTCTGCGGTCAGTACAGGTACCACCTTCTCCAGAGTACGTCACATGCTGCTCCTAGGCCACCAGATCATAACAGCGCTCCATATATATGTATGTATATGGGAAATATGTTTTCTATTATCATAGACTTCCTTGAAAAAGGCATAGTTTGCCGAAACGTCGGATGTGATGAAGTCTGTTGTTCTTTATATCGGCTGAATACTAGAAATAAAAGAATTATCCTTTGAAACAGCATCTGTTTGTGGATCAATTGAGTGCCAAAGGTTATCTTATTTTGAGATCCAAGATAGTGCCAAGTAATAGAGGGTCTGTAGTAATAGGGAACGATCCACTGTGTCAAAGGCAGAGGACAGGTCCAGGACAAGGAGGACAGAGTCGTGTTGCATGGCCTTACTAGTTATTAGGTTATTGATGACCTTAGTTATGGCGGTTTCAGTGGAGTGGTGTGGCCAGAAGCCAGATTGTAAGCGGTCGAAGAGGGAGCAAGAAGAGAGGTGGGCGGACAGTTCAAGATGGGCGTGTTGTTCCAGTTGTTTTGAGGCATAGGGGAGAAGTCATATAGGGCAATAGGTAGATACAGAGGATGGGTCAAGAGCTTTTTGAGGATAGGTGTGATTGAGGCATGTTTAAAGCTTGAGAGAAAACACCAGTTGTTAGTGATAGGTTGAAAAGATAGGTTAGGGTTGGGATGAAGACTGTGGGGAGGTTTGGGATTCATTGCACCTCAGCAGTGCCTCAGGCTGATCCCCTCCATGCCATGCCACATTGATGCAGGAATTGATGCCAAAAGAGCCCCGACCAAGTATTGAGTGCATTTACTGAACATACATTTTAGTAAGCCAACAGTTCGGACTTTAAAATCATTTTTCAAGACGGTGTTATAAAGTATTCTAATTTACTGAGATAATGACTTTTGGGTTTTCATTGGCTGTAAGCCATAATCATCAACATTATCCCCTTCACCCCAAAGCTTGTTTTCACATTCCTGATCAGGCCAATTTTTACAATTCTGATCACAGTCACTTTATAAGGTCATAACTGTAGAACGCTTAGAAGGATCCTGGTGATTCTGAGAGGGTTTTCTCGTGACATATTGTACTTTATGATAGTTGTAAAGTTTCTTTGATATGACTTGCGTTTATTTGATAAAAAAAGGAAATTTGGAAAAATTAAAAAAATTTCACAATTTTCAAAGTTCAATTTCAATGCCCTTAAATCAGATAGTCATATTGCACAAAATAGTTAATAAATAACATTTCCCGCATGTCTACTTTACATCAGTACAATTTTGAAAACAGAATTTTTTTTTGTTAGGAAGTTGTTGTTGTTGACCAGCGATTTCTCATTTTTACAACAAAATTAGCAAAACCATTTTTTTTAGGAACCACATTACATTTGAAGTGACTTTGAGGGGCCTATATGACAGAAGATACCCAAAAATGAGACCGTTCCAAAAACTGTACCCCTCAATGTGCTGAAAACCACATTCAAGAAGTTTATTAACCCTTCAGGTGCTTCACAGGAATTTTTGTAACGTGGAAGAAAAAAATAAACATTTACTTTTGTTTCACAAATATTTTCATTTAAACCTAATTTTTTAACTCTAACCAGGGTAACAGGAGAAAATGGGCCACTAATTTTGTTGTGCAATTTCTCCTGAGTTTGACAATACCCCATATGTGGGGGAAATCTACTGTCTGGGCACACGACAGTGCTCGAAAGGAAAGGAGCGCCATTTCACTTTTTGAATGCCAAATTTGCTGGAAAATTTGCAGTTGCCATGTCGCGTTTGGAGAGCCCCTGATGTGCCTAAACAGAGGAAACCCCTAACAAGTGACATCATTTTGGGAACTAGACCCTTTGGAGAACTTATCTAGATATATATTGAGCACCTTGAACACCTAGGTGCTTCACAGGAGTTTATAATGTTAAGCCGTGAAAAAAAATGGCATTTCTCCCAGATAAATCTTTTCTAGCTCCAAATTTTGCATGTTCAAAAAGGTGAAATTGCTCTGTACAATTTGTTGTGCTATTTCTCCTGAGTACACTGATATGTGGAGGAATGCTACTGTTTGGGTGCACGGCAGAGCTTGGAAGGGAAGGAGCACCATTTGACTTTTTGAATGTAAAAATTGCTGGAATAATTAGCGGATGCCATGTCGCATTTGGAGAGCCCTCATGTGCCAAGCAGTGAAAACCCAACTGAAGTGATCCCATTTTGAAAATTTTAACCCTTTGGAAATTTATCTACAGATGTAGTGATGATTTTGACTCCATGGGTGTTTTCCAGAAACAGACAGAAGTTGCTGAGTGAAAATTGCAAACTACCGTTGTAGTGACCAGTACATTATACCCAGCTCATGCTTCTGGAGACACGCACCTATAAATTAGAAGGACTCTCACCACTACAGAAATGCCAAACATGTGGGGGCTAAATGTTGTTTAGGCACACTGGGGCTCAGAATGGAGGGGGGATTTGGAAGCACAGAATTTGCTGAATTTCTTTTGGGGAGCGAGGAGCCATTTCTCTTTACCAGAGCCTTTGTGCTACCAGTAATGTGGATGCCCCCTATATTTCCGTTAACAGATGACAGATCTGAGTGGTAACTTGTCGTTTTTTGTGGATTTAGTTGAAGCATTTATTGGGAACATTTTACCTAAAGTTTGGGATCACATTTATCTGGCACTCTACACTGACCACTTACTTTGGATTTTCCATCTAAATCTCTGAGTGACGTGACAGATGAAACAACTTGAGGGATCCATCCACTATAATGAGGCAGCAGATTTACTCTGGACTCCATCTGGCCTCTGTTCAGCTTTGTCCTTTTTCAGAAGTGCACAAAACTGTGCAATCCTAAAAAGACGGACACTGCCGGATCACGGGTCATATGGCATCCACAGTGACTCCATTTGCCTCATTATAAGAATTATAGGACATTTTCCGTGGGTGGTTCTGTCTGAATCTCGTATTTCAGAGATTTACATGGAAACCCCGATGTAAGCGCTCAGCACAGAGCACAAGATAAGTGTGCACCAAGCCTTACAGCAATCTTTGGGAGGCAGAATGAAAAAATCGACAGCAGGTGAAGAACTGGTTTTATTAATTTTTAACGTCATTTCTCATGCAGTATAAGTGATTAGGCGACTTTATACTTCGGGTCGGTGTGATTTTCGACTCTGCAAAAACTCTTACTGTTTCACTTATTCATTCTCGTCTGGACTATTGTAACTCTCTACTAATCGGCCTCCCTCTTACCAAACTCTCCCCGCTCCAATCTGTCCTGAATGCTGCTGCCAGGATCATATTCCTCACCAACTGTTACACCGATGCCTCTACCTTGTGCCAGTCATTACACTGGTTACCCATCCACTCAAGAATCCAGTACAAAACTACTACCCTCATCCACAAAGCACTCCATGGCTCAGCACCACCCTACATCTCCTCTCTGGTCTCAGTCTACCACCCTACCCGTGCCCTCCGCTCCGCTGATGACCTCAGGTTAGCATCCTCAATAATCAGAACCTCCCACTCCCGTCTCCAAGACTTTACACGTGCTGCGCCGATTCTTTGGAATGCACTACCTAGGATAATACGATTAATCCCCAATCCCCACAGTTTTAAGCGTGCCCTAAAAACTCATTTGTTCAGACTGGCCTACCGCCTCAATGCATTAACCTAACGATCCCTGTGTGGCCTATATTAAAAAAAAAAAAAAAAAAAAAAATTAATTAACTGGTTCATGCAGCTTTACATGAACATCCAAGCCTTACACTATGGCTGGTCCGAATAACTATAGCAATTGTTACCATCCACCTCTCGTGTCTCCCCTTTTCCTCATAGTTTGTAAGCTTACGAGCAGGGCCCTCACTCCTCTTGGTATCTGTTTTGAACTGTATTTCTGTTATGCTGTAATGTCTATTGTATGTACAAGTCCCCTCTATAATTTGTAAAGCGCTGCGGAATATGTTGGCGCTATATAAATAAAAATTATTATTGTTATTATTATTATTATTACAGCAATACCAGATTTATAGCGAGTTTTTATGTTTGGCTGCTGTCACACACTAAGGCTGGTTTCACATTTGCGTTTTTTGCCGCTGCGTTTTAGCGCAAAAAAAGCATGCGTTTTTTTTCCTATACTTAACATTAAAAACGCATGCATTTTTTTGCATGCGTTTTGTCGCGTTTTGCCGCCCCATGCGTCTTTTGTATGCATGCGTTGTGTTGCAGAAATGCAACATGTAGTCATTTTTAGCTGCGTTTTTTTGCCGCAAAAAAAGCATGCTTTTTTTGCGGCAAAAAAACGTATTGCTCTCTATGTAAATGCATGCGTTTTTAAGCACATGCGTTTGGTTGCGTTAAAAACGCATGCGTTATTATAAAAAAATACCCTTAGGGTTAGGGTTAGGGTAGGGTTAGGGTTAGGGTTAGGGTTAGGATCCCTTAGGGTTAGGGTTAGGGGTAGGGTTAGGGTTAGGATCCCTAAGGGTTAGGGTTACGGTTAGGGTTAGGGTTAGGGTTAGGGGTAGGGTTAGGGTTACGGTTAGGATCCCTTAGGGTTAGGGTAGAGGTAGGGTTAGGGTTAGGGGTAGGGTTAGGGTTAGGATCCATTAGGGTTAGGGTTAGGGGTAGGGTTAGGGTTAGGGTTTGGGGTAGGGTTAGGGTTAAGATCCCTTAGGGTTAGGGTAAGGGTTAGGGTTAGGATCCCTAGGGTTACACCATAGGATAAGACACCCCACACCATAAAATTGATAAAGGGATCCTAACCCTAACTCTAACCCAACCCCTACCCCTAATCCTAACCCTACCCCTAACCCTAACCCTAACCCTTGGGATCCTAACCTTAGGGTTAGGGTTAGGGTAGGGTTAGGGTTAGGATCCCTTAGGGTTAGGGTTAGGGGTAGGGTTGGGGTTAGGATCCCTAAGGGTTAGGGTTATGGTTAGGGTTAGGGGTAGGGTTAGGGGTAGAGTTAGGGTAAGAGTTAGGGTTAGGATCCCTTAGGGTTAGGGTTAGGGGTAGGGTTAGGGGTAGGGTTAGGGTTAGGATCCATTAGGGTTAGGGTTAGGGGTAGGGTTAGGGTTTGGGGTAGGGTTAGGGTTAAGATCCCTATGGTTACTAGGGATCCAAACCCTAACCCTATGGGATCTTAACCCTAACACTACCCCTAACCCTACCCCTAACCCTAGCTATTTCTGTTTAATGTTGGTTTTTCTTGTTGATTTTGATGATTGGCAGCTGTCACACACTTCTCATCATGCGTTTAAAAAACGCAAACGCATGAAAAAACACATGTAAACGCGTCAAAATGCCGTGTTTGTAATAAAACAAACCTCTAAAAAACGCTGAGTTTTACCGCGTTTACATGCGTTTTTTTCACCACATGCGTTTGTGTTTAAAACGCTGCGTTTTTAAACGCAAATGTGAAACCAACCTAAAAGACGCATTTTATTGCGGAAACAAGTTTTGCATCACCATATTTTGAAAGCTATAATTTTTTCATATTTTGTCCGACAGAGTCATATGAGGGCTTGTTTTGCAGGATGAGCTGATGTTTTTATTGGTACCATTTTTGGGTACATGACATTTTTTGATCGCTTTCTATTCTGATTTTTGGGAGACAGAATGAACAAAATTCAGCAACTCAGGAATTGCTTTTTTTTAATACCGTTCCGCATGTATTAAAATTGGTAAGACAGTTTTACTCTTCGGGTCAGTACGATTACAGCGATACCAGTTACAGTATATCATTTTTTCGTGTTTTGGTGCTTTTACACAATAAAAACTATTTTATAGAAAAAATTATTATTTTGGCATATCTTTATTCTGGGCAGCATGGTGGCTCAGAGGATAGCATTGCAGCGCTGGGGTACTGGGTTCAAATCTCACCAAGGACAACAACTGCAAGGGGTTTGTATGTTCTCCCCGTGTTTGCGTGGGTTTCCTCCGGGAACTGCAGTGTCCTCCCACACGCCAAAGACATACTGATAGGGAATTTAGATTGTGAGCCCCATCGGGGACAGCGATAAAGATGTGTGCAAACTGTAAAGCGCTGCGGAATATGTTAGCGCTATATAAAAATAAAGATTATTATTATTTATTATTCTGAGAGCTGTAACTTTTTTATTACGCTGTATGGCGGCTTATTTTTTGCAAGACAAGATGTCATTTTCAGAGGTACCATTTTTATTTACATCCATCTTTTTGATCGCATTTTATTGCACTTTTTGTTTGCAGGTTTGATCATAAAGCATTGTTTTTTTGTTTTTTTGCTTTTTTTTTATGGTGTGCCCTGAAGGGGTTAACTTGTGAGACAGTTTTATAGAACGGGTCGTTGTGGACGTGGCGATACCAAATATGTGTACTTTTATTTAAAAAAAATATTTACATAAAAAAATGTATTTATTGGAAAAATATATATATATATATATTATTTTATTTTTTTAGGGATTTAAAAAAAAATATTTTTACACTTTGTAATTTTTTTTAGCGTTTTTACATTGTCCCAGTATGGGACATCTGTTGTGAATTCTGTTGTCAAACTAACTCCTGTGGTCGTGAATGGTACTTCGGCGAGTTCTGTCTATGGGCTCCCTCTGGTGGCTATGAGTGAAGCTGCTGCTTCTGAGGTTCCTTACACAGGTGACATGGTTTATCCTTTGGTTGGCTTCTCTATTTAACTCCACTCAGATCGTTACTCCATGCCAGCTGTCAATGTTTTAGCATTGGCTCAGTTCGCTCCTGGATCTGCCTGGTGACCTGTCTTCTCCTGCAGAAGCTAAGTTCCTTATTGTTATTTTTGCTCATTGTTTCTTTGTCCAGCTGGTTATCCTGATTTTGTCTTGCTAGCTGGAAGCTCTGGGATGCAGAGTGGCACCCTCGGAACCGTGAGTCGGTGCGGAGGACCCTTTTGCACACTCTGTGTGGTCTTTTGTAGGTTTTTGTGCTGACTGCAAAGATTCCTTTCCTATCCTCTGTCTATTTAGTAAGTCTGGCCTCCCGTTGCTGAAACCTATTTCATTTCTGCGTTTGTGACTTTCATCTTTACTCACAGTCATTATATGTGGGGGGCTGCCTATTCCTTTGGGGAATTTCTCTGAGGCAAGGTAGGCTTTATTTTCTTCTCTAGGGCTAGCTAGCTCTGAGGCTGTGATGAGGCGCCTAGGGAGCGTCAGGAGTGCTCCACGGCTATTTTTAGTGTGTGCGATAGGATTAGGGCTTGCGGTCAGCAGAGCTCCCACATCCCAGAGCTCGTCCTGTATGAGTTTAACTATCAGGTCGGGTGCTCTTAACCACCAGGTCATAACAGTACAGCTGGCCCAAAGTATTAATGCATCTCAATAGAGGGATAAGAGGACTTCTGAGACCATTTTGTTTTGTTTGCACTGTGTTTTGTCTTTCTTTTCCCCTAGACTTTTGGGTGGTTCAGGACACACGTGTAGAGATGGACATTCAGGGTCTATCCTCTTGTGTGGATCATCTCACTGCAAGGGTACAAAACATTCAAGATTTTGTGGTTCAGAATCCTATGTTAGAGCCTAGAATTCCTATTCCTGATTTATTTTCTGGGGATAGATCTAGATTCTTGAATTTCAAAAATAATTGTAAACTGTTTCTAGCATTGAAACCCCGCTCCTCTGGTGACCCCGTTCAACAAGTAAAAATCATTATTTCTTTGTTGCGTGGTCATCCTCAAGACTGGGCATTTTCCCTTGCGCCAGGAGATCCTGCATTGAGAGATGTAGATGCGTTTTTTTCTGGTGCTTGGATTGCTTTATGATGAACCAAATTCAGTCGATCAGGCAGAGAAAATCTTGCTGGCTTTGTGTCAGGGTCAGGATGAAGCGGAGGTGTACTGTCAGAATTTTAGAAAGTGGTCTGTGCTTACTCAGTGGAATGAATGTGCCCTGGCGGCAATTTTCAGAAAGGGTCTTTCTGAAGCCCTTAAGGATGTCATGGTGGGATTTCCCACGCCTGCTGGTCTGAAAGAGTCTATGTCCTTGGCCATTCAGATCGATCGGCGCATGTGTGAGCGCAAAGCTGTGCACCATCTGGCGGTATTCTCTGAGCATAGGCCTGAGCCTATGCAATGTGATAGGACTTTGACTAGAGCTGAACGGCAAGAACACAGACGTCGGAATGGGCTGTGTTTTTACTGTGGTGAATCCACTCATGCTATCTCCGATTGTCCTAAGCGCACTAAGCGGTTCGCTAGGTCTGCCACCATTGGTACGGTACAGTCTAAATTTCTTTTGTCCGTTACTCTGATTTGCTCTCTGTCATCCTATTCTGTAATGGCATTTGTGGATTCAGGCGCTGCCCTGAATTTGATGGACTTGGAGTTTGCCAGGCGCTGTGGTTTTTTCTTGGAGCCCTTGCAGTATCCTATTCCATTGAGAGGAATTGATGCTACGCCTTTGGTCAAGAATAAGCCTCAGTACTGGACTCAATTGACCATGTGCATGGCTCCTGCACATCAGGAGGATATTCGCTTTTTGGTGTTGCATAATCTGCATGATGTGGTCGTTTTGGGGTTGCCATGGCTACAGGTCCATAATCCAGTGTTGGATTGGAAATCAATGTCTGTGTCCAGCTGGGGTTGTCAGGGGGTATATGGTGATGTTCCATTGCTGTCAATTTCGCCTTCCACTCCTTCTGAAGTCCCTGAGTGTTTATCAGATTACCGGGATATATTTGAAGAGCCCAAATCTGGTGCCCTACCTCCTCATAGGGATTGCGACTGTGATATTAATTTGATTCCTGGTAGTAAGTTTCCTAAGGGCCGTCTGTTTAATTTATCTGTGCCAGAGCACGCCGCTATGCAGAGTTATATAAAGCAATCCTTGGAGAAGGGTCATATTCGTCCGTCGTCATCACCGTTGGGAGCAGGGTTCTTTTTTGTGGCCAAGAAGGATGGTTCTTTGAGACCTTGTATTGATTACCGCCTTCTTAATAAGATCACAGTCAAATTTCAGTATCCTTTGCCGCTGCTGTCTGATTTATTTGCTCGGATTAAGGGGGCTAGTTGGTTCACCAAGATAGATCTTCGAGGGGCGTATAATCTTGTGAGAATTAAACAGGGTGATGAATGGAAAACAGCATTTAATACGCCCGAGGGCCATTTTGAGTACCTGGTTATGCCATTCGGGCTTTCTAATGCTCCATCTGTGTTTCAGTCCTTTATGCATGACATCTTCCAAGAGTACCTGGATAGATTTATGATTGTATATTTGGATGACATTTTGGTCTTTTCAGATGATTGGGAGTCTCATGTGAAGCAGGTCAGAATAGTGTTCCCGGTCCTTCGTGCGAATTCCTTGTTTGTGAAGGGGTCAAAGTGTCTCTTTGGAGTTCAGAAGGTTTCATTTTTGGGTTTCATTTTTTCCCCTTCTACTATCAAGATGGACTCTGTTAAAGTTCAGGCCATTTACGATTGGACTCAGCCGACATCTGTGAAGAGCTTGCAGAAGTTCCTGGGCTTTGCTAATTTTTATCGTCGCTTCATCGCTAACTTTTCCAGTATTGCTAAACCCTTGACTGATTTGACCAAGAAAGGTGCTGATGTGGTCAATTGGTCCTCTGCGGCTGTAGCGGCTTTTCAGGAGTTGAAGCGTTGTTTTGCTTCTGCCCCTGTGTTGTGCCAGCCAGATGTTTCGCTCCCTTTTCAGGTGGAGGTTGATGCTTCTGAAATTAGAGCAGGGGCTGTTTGGTCGCAAAGAAGTTCTGATGGCTCGGTGATCAAACCCTGTGCCTTCTTTTCTAGAAAATTCTCACCTGCTGAGCGCAATTATGATGTGGGCAATCGGGAGTTGTTAGCCTTGAAGTGGGCATTCGAGGAGTGGCGACATTGGCTTGAAGGAGCTAAACATCGCGTGGTGGTCTTGACGGATCACAAGAATTTGACTTATCTCGAGTCTGCCAAACGGTTGAATCCTAGACAGGCTCGATCTTCGCTCTTTTTCTCCCGTTTTGATTTTGTGGTTTCATACCTTCCGGGATCTAAGAATGTGAAGGCTGATGCCCTGTCAAGGAGTTTTGTGCCTGACTCTCCGGGTGTTCCGGAGCCGGCGGGTATTCTTAAAGAAAGGGGTAATTTTGTCTGCCATTTCCCCTGATTTGCGGCGTGTGCTGCAAAAGTTTCAGGCTGATAGACCTGACCGTTGTCCTACGGAGAAACTGTTTGTCCCTGATAGATGGACTGGTAGAGTTATCTCGGAGATTCATTGTTCAGTATTGGCTGGTTATCCTGGAATCTTTGGTACCAGAGATTTGGTGGCTAGATCTTTTTGGTGTCCTTCTTTGTCACGGGATGTGCGTTCTTTTGTGCAGTCCTGTGGGATTTGTGCTTGGGCTAAGCCCTGCTTTTCTCGTGCCAGTGGGTTGCTTTTGCCCTTGCCGATTCCGAAGAGGCCCTGGACGCATATTTCCATGGATTTTATTTCTGATCTCCCTGTTTCTCAAAAGATTTCGGTCATTTGGGTGGTTTGTGATCGCTTCTCTAAGATGGTCCATTTGGTACCCTTATCTAAACTGCCTTCCTCCTCTGATTTGGTGCCATTGTTTTTCCAGCATGTGGTTCGTTTGCATGGCATTCCGGAGAACATCGTCTCGGACAGAGTTTCCCAGTTTGTTTCGAGGTTTTGGCGGTCCTTTTGCGGTAAGATGGGCATTGATTTGTCTTTTTCTTCAGCTTTCTATCCTCAGACTAATGGCCAAACCGAACGAACTAATCAGACTTTGGAGACATATCTGAGATGCTTTGATTCTGCTGATCAAGATGATTGGGTGTCCTTCTTGCCTTTGGCTGAGTTCACCCTTAATAATCGGGCCAGCTCGGCTACTTTAGTTTCTCCTTTTTTCTGCAATTCTGGTTTCCATCCTCGTTTCTCTTCAGGGCAGGTTGAGCCTTCGGACTGTCCTGGTGTGGATGCGGTGGTGGACAGGTTGCAGCAGATTTGGACTCATGTGGTGGACAATTTGACATTGTCCCAGGAGAAAGCTCAACGTTTCGCTAACCGCCGGCGTTGTGTTGGTCCCCGACTTCGTGTTGGGGATTTGGTTTGGTTGTCATCTCGTCACGTTCCTATGAAGGTTTCCTCTCCTAAGTTTAAGCCTCGTTTCATTGGACCATATAAGATTTCTGAGGTTCTTAATCCTGTGTCATTTCGTTTGGACCTTCCAGCTTCTTTTGCCATCCATAATGTGTTCCATAGGTCGTTGTTGCGGAGATACGTGGCGCCTATGGTTCCCTCCGTTGATCCTCCTGCCCCAGTGTTGGTCGAGGGGGAGTTGGAGTATGTGGTGGAGAAGATTTTGGATTCTCGTGTTTCGAGACGGAAACTCCAGTACCTGGTCAAGTGGAAGGGTTATGGTCAAGAAGATAATTCCTGGGTTTTTGCCTCTGATGTTCATGCTGCCGATCTTGTTCGTGCCTTTCATTTGGCTCATCCTGATCGGCCTGGGGGCTTTGGTGAGGGTTCGGTGACCCCTCCTCAAGGGGGGGTACTGTTGTGAATTCTGTTGTCGAACTCCCTCCTGTGGTCGTGAATGGTACTTCGGCGAGTTCTGTCTATGGGCTCCCTCTGGTGGCTATGAGTGAAGCTGCTGCTTCTGAGGTTCCTTACACAGGTGACGTGGTTTATCCTTTGGTTGGCTTCTCTATTTAACTCCACTCAGATCGCTACTGCATGCCAGCTGTCAATGTTTTAGCATTGGTTCAGTTCGCTCCTGGATCTGCCTGGTGACCTGTCTTCTGCTGCAGATGCTAAGTTCCTTATTGTTATTTTTGCTCATTGTTTCTTTGTCCAGCTGGTTATCCTGATTTTGTCTTGCTAGCTGGAAGCTCTGGGATGCAGAGTGGCACCCCCCGCACCGTGAGTCGATGCGGAGGACCCTTTTGCACACTCTGCGTGGTCTTTTGTAGGTTTTTGTGCTGACCGCAAAGATTCCTTTCCTATCCTCTGTCTATTTAGTAAGTCTGGCCTCCCTTTGCTGAAACCTATTTCATTTCTGCGTTTGTGACTTTCATCTTTACTCACAGTCATTATATGTGGGGGGCTGCCTATTCCTTTGGGGAATTTCTCTGAGGCAAGGTAGGCTTTATTTTCTTCTCTAGGGCTAGCTAGCTCTGAGGCTGTGACGAGGCGCCTAGGGAGCGTCAGGAGCGCTCCACGGCTATTTTTAGTGTGTGCGATAGGATTAGAGCTTGCGGTCAGCAGAGCTCCCACATCCCAGAGCTCATCCTGTATGAGTTTAACTATCAGGTCGGGTGCTCTTAACCACCAGGTCATAACAGACATCACTGTATTATATCAGATCGCTGATTTGACACTGCACAGTTGAGTATCAGATCAGCGATCTGACAGGCAGGGAAGGAGGCATGCCGGCGAGCCACCTTCCCTCCAGAACCCGGAAGGACCTCGTGACCATCTTGGTGCCGGAGGTCTCCATGGAGACCATCAGACTAACAGCACTCATCGTGGGCATTGCTGCCTACAGCTGGCATCCCCATTCGATTGCAGCGGCGCTTAGCGTGAGGTCGCGCGATTGTGCAGCCGTAGATATACTGCTCTTTGCGGGAACACACCTCCTGCAGAACAGTATATACAAACGGCCCATGTTGGGAAGGGTTTACAGAAATAAACACTTGAAATGCATTACTCTGTTTGTTATGGCTCTATATAATATATGAGTTTCACTTTTTGTATTGAAGAACTGAAATAAATTAACATTTGATGATCTTCTAATTTTGTGAGATGCACCTGTAGCTCTCTGTGGTCATCCCCTGGATTCCAAAGGTCTAGCTCCTCTCCAGCACTGGTCTTTTTGCTTCAGGCATTGGATAGAACACAATGCACATTCTGAAATCATGATGAATAGTAAATACGTGTTTGTTTTTCACATTTTTTTACAATCACATAGGAAAACTAAAAATCATTTTCAATTGTGTTTTCCTTTTTTTCTTTCTGACATTTACAATATGAGTATGATATTATATTTTGATATACATGAATATATTTTGATTGCAAACATGGAGATTCACACATTTATGCTCATATTTATCATTTTTAATATTTGTAAAACAGGTTTTATTGCTTTGATCTTGAACCTGTGAACCTATCTTATCATTTGTACTATCTATTGTAATATAAAGTAAAAATCGCAACCCACTTAGAAGCCCTGCCATAGGCTATTCTTTATGGGATTGCAAAAATGACATCAATCATCACTTTTAGGCCGGGGTCACACTAGACCGTAATACGGACGAGTGCAATGTGATAAAAAATCGCATTGCGCTCGTCCCAATGTTAATCTATGGTGCAGCTCCCATCATCCGATTTTTTCTCGCCCGTATTCAGGATCCGAGTGAAATCGCAGCATGCTGCGATTGTCAGCGTATCTCGGCCGAGAATCGCCAATGCAAGTCTATGGGTGCGAGAAAAAATCGGATTACATACGGACCATGCGTGTGCATTGCGAGAAATACGGAAGACTTCTCCAGGTGACAGGAAATCGAATCATCCATTATCAGGAAGCTTTGGCATGCTAATTTCTGGCCCACACTGGATTGCAAAGCAGGAGTGTACTGTGTAGCAGCATGGCCAGGCATATAAATGTTGAGATGCTGATTGCTCTGGTCCATGATAGACCAGAATTATGGGACCAATGCGACGCACATTATGCGGACCGTGCACGTAAAGACGCAGCATGGAGGTCAATCTGTCGCCACATGTTCCCCGATTTTGATGAGCGACCTCAAGAGGTTCAGCAAGAAATTTGTAAGTACCATCCTTTAGAAAAAAATGGGGTTTTATATTGGGTTCCTGATAAAAATAAGCATGAACACATCATATGTGAAGTAAATGATCCAAGCTCTTGGTTGAAGATGCAAAAACATTACCAAGACACACAAATATGGATGAAATGTAGTAGCTATAGTCCTTTAATATAGGCCCAAAGGAATTTTAGGTCCCCCTAGGCTCCAGGGCCCGTGAGTGATTGCAAACCCTGTAACGGTTTGAGTTATGTGCTTGATATTTCAAAAAAATATTTTGGATCTTTGCAGTCAATGATGTCACTAGACGGTGGCGGAGTTGCCGGGACCAATACCGGCGTGAACGTCAAGATTCTGGGCGGAGTGGTGATGCAGCAACCAAAAAAAGAAAATATATTTATTTTGATCGGCTTAATTTTCTTGCACCGGTGATGGAGCTTAGACCGTAAGTGCATGCATGTCTCAAAATATTTAACACATCTTATGACGTGAATATGTTTCTAAATTTTTTAAAAAAAATTCATTTTTTAAATCTAGATCAGAGTCAAATCTGACAGAAAGGGAGACTGCATCCGACTCTGAGTTGGTGACTGACCCCGTTGGTGAAGGTGCTGAAATGGCTGGACCATCTGGCTAAGCAACAAGCAGCAAGCAAGCACCACCACCACCACCACAACCAGCAGCAGCGTCTTCTGCCACACAGGAGGCAAATCCAGAGGTGGAGGAAGGAGCCCAGAGCAGCAGTCCAACCTTGGCTCTGGATACATCACCACAGCCTACTACAAGACCAAACCGTGGTCGGCGCAGAAGGGTGGCTTCTAACACTGGCACTAGGAGGCAAGTGGATACAGGGGTGTTTATCCAGGGCTGCCCATGACAATGGGGAGGAAGCGTACTTGCCCGCTATTTATGGCCCATTCTACGCTCGCTCAGGCTGCGGACCAGAGGTTGTATACAAATTGTTATAGATGCGGCAACACCCCCAAACAAGCCGACTCATGTTTTTAACTACCTCGAATGGTGGCAAATGTCAGCTACAAACCTTCTGGCGGTGCAAGACCTTCCACAGGACCAAACCCAAACAGTCGCAGCACCAACCCCGCCATGTATAGCTCCACAACAACAGCCTGCCCAAAGCACGCAACAACCCCAAAACAGGCCAATTTATGAATATCCTGCAACTGCCCAATATGACCACTTGAACAGACACATGTTTGGAGGCTGGTCCCAACATGTGTCTGCTCGACATGGCCATATTGGGGGGTATGACCAAATGGGACAATCCAGCACCCAGGACTTGATGCCCTTCTACCCTCAACATCAAGTTTTACCTCATACACAGGATAGAAACTTGCAACAACACCCTCCATATATATCTGCCATACCACAGGTTGACAGTCTGGTTGGTCAACCACCTAGGCCAAGTTCCGCACATGCTGGACACCCGCCATCACCATCACCACCCCCAACCTACCAGAACCTGTAATTTGTACAGAAAAGTTTTTTGCCTGTCATTTAGGTTTTTTATGTGCTAAGTTATTTGTGACCTTGGCATGTTCATCTTTCTGGTTTCCTCTAGTTAATATGGCTACAATTACATATGCTGTGAATATGTTTTTGGATAATATATATATGCTTTGAGCAGTAAAAATTGGTTAACAAATCTCAGTGTTATGTATTGGTCCAACTACATACATGATGTGACAACTTAACACACTTATCGAATTTATGAAGGAGAAACATACTACACAATTAAAACAGTTAAATTATGCTATTTATTAACTTACAATATAAGTAAACTTTACAGCAAAACAGCATTGTCTTGCCAAACAGTCGATCCCTCTGGTGACACAAAAAAATTGGTTAACACATCATGAACTTTTAAGCCTGAGAGCTGACGACGTGAAGGGAGAACACATGTAGTTGACAAGACAGTATTTGCAGAAACAATTTCATCTGCAGCAGATGATGGGCAATCATGGTATCTTGTAAAGTTGTGAAGAACAACACATGCTTTTATCACGCCATTGACATTGCCTTCACTCAGTTGGATTGCAGACTGAAGTACCCACCATTTTGCAATGAGAATGCCGAATGAACACTCTACCAGACGGCGGGCACGGGAAAGACGCAAATTAAAAATTTGCCGCCGGTAGTCCAGGCCTCTCCGTGGATAGGGCCTCATGATGTTCCTTGATAATTGAAATGCCTCATCTGCTACCATCATGTAAGGCACCGCATCCAAATTAGCCCCTGGTATGTGACTTGGGGGTGGGAGATCCAAATCAATGTTGCGCAGCCGCCGACCCATAATGGAAGAACTGAAGACTCTAGATTCTCCAGTTCTCCCATAGGCCCCAATATCTACCATTATAAACCTGTAGTTGCTGTCAACTAGGGCCAACAGCACTACAGAGAAAAACTGTTTATTATAATTACAGAATTGGGTCCCTGAACCCGGCGGCTTACGCACACGGATGTGCTTTCCGTCAAGAGCCCCAATACAGTGCGGAAACTGGCAGGTGCAATACGTAACCAGTCTGCCATTTTGGGTTCAGGCATCACCTCTTGATGGAGTCTTCTCCAGATTTCCGTGCATGTATCCCGCACAATTCCAGAAATTGTTGATTTGCCCAGTAAAAACTCTAAATGCAGTGCCGCATATGATAGGCCAGTGGCAAGGAAGCTAAAGGAAAACAGAGTATTATTTAAAAATATAAAATGAACACAATACAGTGTTATATGGCCAAAAAATAAAAAGAGATAACTAAGATGGCATGATTAGTAAAACATTAAGGACATGCGATGGCTTTGATGTTTTAGAAAATTAAATATTCTAAAAGAAGGCCAAATGATGTGGAAGTTACATAACCATTTAATTAGATAATTTTTAAAAGGGCTAACAACATTAAAGTCTAAACATTTTTTGTACAAAGAGTATTTCTACATACCGTAACGTAAGGATAAGGCGCTCCTCTGCTGAAATAGATTTGCGCATCCTGGTGTCCTTCTTGGTGATCCCTGGTCACAAAATCTCCAACAAAATATCAAATGTTTGAATCCTCATCCGACAATAGTTGAAGAACTTGTCAGGATTTGTCCTCAGAGCAGCATACAGATGGCTGAAATGGCCTTTATTGATTTGATCCGTTGCTTCAGAAGTGGATGTACCCACATCTGTCTCCGCCTCCCCGGATCTACAATAACTGGGTATGGCTGGCCAAAACGTTGGCACATGCTCTGTGGTGTTAAAAGTCAGTAGATCAGACATGTTGCTCATCAATCAGAAGTGCACCAACACAAGCAGGGATTCTACTGCATAGATTTTGGTGGCTGGCACCTGTTTTAGGGCCATTAAATAATGTTCTTGTTGATGATTTAAATTTTTTCAGGTGGAAAAACCGTTATATGTCCATTTTGCAAGCCTGCGAGAAAATCTCGCCATACGGATGCCATACGGATGTCACACGGATATCAAACAGATCATTTGATGCGAGAAAATCGCATCCTCGCACTGCACACGGATCACTGTTTTGGAAACATTTGTGCGATTCTCCGCCGTCAAAAACGGACCGTTGTTTTATACGTTGTGTGTGTCCCCGGCCTTAGTAGGACTATGGCAATCCATTGGCACCCTGTGATTATGTTACAAGGAAGCAGTGGTCACTGAAATGGATGCCTTACCAACACTGTGCCACTTTAATTCCACTTTCAGGGATTGAGAGCAGCATTTAAGTGACTAAAAGCCCTTTAAATGTTTTTTTTTTATTTTCAAGGAAACTTACAAAACTTATATTTTTTGAGACCTATTCAGCTTTGAAGTAACTTTAAGGGGCCTATATATTAGACAATCCCCAACATTTTTATGATTTGAAAAGCAACACCCCTCAAAGTATTCAAAATTGATTTGTTAACCCTTCAGGTGCTTTGTAGCACCTGAAGTGTTATCAAAATGGAATTAATTAAATGAAAATGTATTTTCTGTTCCACTAAAATGTTGCTTTTATCCTAGCAGGCCACCATAGCTGGAAATTACTTGGCCTTGCATTGCCAAGGCAACAATAGGAAGCAAAGATTCATGATCTTGGGATATTGAAAGAGTTAACCAAGTAGATGCTGCTGTTGCTATTGACAGTATGTTGGGGTTAAAATGAATGTGGCCAATGCAGTGGGGTGTTGTCTATAGTGTGACTCCTACTGCATTTTCATACTCCAAAAAGGGCTATTGTCTTACTTTTCAGGTCAGCAAAAAGGGGTATTAGTGGCCATTAAGGGGTTATTGTCCAAGCCAAGTAAAAAAGAAAAATGTTCCAGCTTCTTGACAAAAATGTAAAACTTTAATCCATCATATAAAATAGTAAAGGACACACTCCTGGGACAATGCCATATCACAAGTGAAGAAAGCTACGCGTTTCGACCTTACGGTCTTTGTCACAGCTGGATTTGCACTACGTCGAGTCAGGACGAAGTTCCGTGCTCCTTGCACATATTGGTGAGCTGGCTTTTTTCTTTCTTTGTTATTGTCAAACGCAGGAATACAATAAAAGATAACATTTACAGTATTTACAGATCCACTATACACAAAAGGTCTTGGTCACAGCTTACCTCCTCCCCCTTCCCGTACAATGAACTCTGCAGATGTCACATAGGAGAATACTCTACTATAGAAGCCAATGAATTTCTCCAATAGCTTTTTTATGTGACTACAATAAAACATATCTCTGAATTTTGGTAAAAGGACACATTAACAGCTCCGGCATAATGGCTATCACGTAGTCACGCACAGAAGCTAGAACAATAACATAAGGACGGAATGGAGAAAGTGTTAGTATTAGATCTATTGAAAACTTTCTGACAGATTCCTTTTACATGTGTATTAGAATATCAGGGGCTTACATTAAAAAACAAGGGCTATTTTGTCAAATTTGAAACAAATGATGGATTTCATGTGAGGATATCTTTCCAGTAATTTGGTCCTCCCATTGTAGTAAATGTGTAAAATTATTGAATTCCATTAAACACTTTATCCAGTGGCCTCATGTAGATATGAGTAAAGCCTATGACAGCTTCCGTCATGATGCTCATTTGTTATTATGCATGTGTTGAATTAGAGACATATGTGAGATTCTTTAACTTTCATATCATGTCTCACTAAATTGCAACCTCGTGTTGTAGTTATTGATTTTCTGTGTTGAAGAATGCAGTCTATACTCAGTATCGTAAAGAAGTAGCTATCCATCCATAGAAGATAAATCGCTGCTACTTATTCCAATACCAGCTAGGCTGTGAATAGAGTGGAACCAAGCACTTACAGTAGTTGGAATTATATTTACACTGACATGGAAAACCACTGACATTTTCATTGATATGTTCTGTAACTTATTTATTCTATACTGTTTCCTGAGCCACTGTTGATATGTACAGTATCCATTTAATATATTGTGATATTTATACCTATACAATTAATACAATTAATTAATACTTATGCTTTTAAAGCTTACATTTTATAGTATTATCTCATATGCTGCTGTAGTAGTTGAGGAAGTAAGGAAGAACATATGTTTCATGTTACTTAAATGGTATTTTTTACTTTATAAAAAAACTAAAATTTGCCTAAGTACTAACCAGCAGTTAGTGGCTACCTACCTGCCTGTTGTGCACGACACTGTTCTTTCCCAGCACACAGCAGTCACAGACCGCTCCTGCCAGAGATTCCAGTGCCTCTGCTGATGACAAGTCTATAGAGCGGAGGCTTCTTTTCAGCTCTGCTCTGTTGACAGGGCGAGACTTCCAACGTCACTCTGATTGACAGTCGGATTCCTGCTGTGTAACTGTGGGAACAGGCTGTCAATCAGAATGTCGTCAGAAGTCACATCCCATTGCGTCAGCAGAGGCAGCTGAATCCCCGGCAGGAGCGATCTGTAACAACTCTGTGCCAGGGAAGAATGGTGCTGTGCACAAAAGGCAAGTAGGTAGCAACTATCTACCTGTTAGTGCTTAGGCACATTTTTTGTTTTTCATAAAGTCCTGGATATACCCTTTAATTAATGTTATTGCACAAAATGATGTCCTATTATATCACTGAGAATGAAATGGTCTCATTGAGTGATGTAAGAGGATGGCATGGTGATCATGGAGCCACAGGAGTTGTGCCTACTAGTGATGAGCGAACCTGCTCACAACTACTCATTACTCGCCCGAGTATCACTGTACTTGGTGTACTCGGTGAGCACTGAGCATTTCTGCGATTACTCAGCGGGAACTTGGGTCTCCAACCTGCATATTTGGTGGGCTTTAGAGACCCAATCAACATGCAGGGATTGTCTGCCAGGCACTGTAACGCCGCAGCCATAATTTTTGTGGTCTTGCAGTGATTGGCTGGCAGCACAGCATCATCAGGGGTATAAGAGACCGGACGCCGCCCTGCTTGGCGCATTCAGCTCGGGAATCAGACAGTGTAGGGAGAGCTGTTGCTGAGATAGGGTCAGATTTGAGGATTTCAGTGGGGTCTACCATCCTAAACTACTCAAATCCAGCTTAAACAACAGTCCTTCTAAGGACTAATTCCAGGTTGCAGTGTTAGGTAGGCAGGGGAGTGTACGTCGCTCTATACATATCAGTGCAAGATCTGCAGGCACTGTATGAGTGCATATAGATATCATTGCATACATCAAGAGGGTCCATTGAATTACTTTCTGCTGCTGCTACTGCTACCTATAGCATATATTGATCGTATATACCTAGCCCCAGGTATAATTGGCTAGGGAAATTTTTTTTGCCAGGTTAATAGAGATTATTTTATTGCAATGCAATCCAGAACCCTTTTTTTTCTCCATTTGCTTTTTGACATTGCACAATACAGTCAGATCCTTTTCCTAGCACAGCGTGAGAATCCAGCAATTTTAAAGGGGTCACAAAAATAACTTATGAGTGCCCAGAAAATTTTTTCATTTTTTTGTGTTACGGTAGAGTAGAATTTTTTTTGAGTGTCTTACACAATTTCTTGACACCATTTTGCTGAACCCCCAAAAAATACATACAGGACACATATTTTACAATGTGGTATATCTGTGACATGCCTCATACATCGTGTGCTAAAAATTTGGGCATTTTAGGCCTAAATTCCATATTTTTGCTGTCTGTTCTCTAGTTATATACAGCACTATTTTGCAGACCCGACAAAAAAATACAGGCCACATATTTGGCAGTGTGGTATTTCCGTGACAGGTCTCATATATCTGCGTGCTCCAAGTTTGGGCATTTTAGGCCGGTATTCCAGTGTTTTTCCTGTCTGTTACTTTACTTATATACAGCACTATTTTGCATTTAAAAAAATAAAATATATAGGCCACATAATTGGCAGTGTGGTATTTCCGTGACAGGCCTTATATATCTGCGTGCTCCAAGTTTGGGCATTTTAGGCCGTTATTCCAGTGTTTTTCCTGTCTGTTACTCTAATTAAATACAGCACTATTTTGCATTAAAAAAAAATACAGGCCACATATTTGGCAGTGTGGTATCTCCGTGACAGGCCTCATCTATCTGTGCTAAAATTTGGCCATTTTAGGCCTACGTATTCTAGTGTTTTTGCTCTCTGTTAACCTACTTATTGACACCAATTTGATAACAAAAAAAAGTTTTTAACTACAGTCCAGATAGTTTAAAGTGTGGTTTTCCCGCACACGTATCACAAACAAGTTCGCTCCTATTTCAGCCATTTGTAGTGAATGTTTAAAATATTCTAGTTCGTTTACAATGGGAAAGGCGCGTGGCAAGGGACGGGGAAGTGGATGTGATGGTGATGGTGCATGCCGGGGATTTGGGCAAGCTGAAATTGGGCCACAAAAAACACCCACATCTTCTCGCCAGACCTTAGTGTCCGAAGTTCTAGGGGAACGCAGCAAGATGGCACTATTGAAGACAGAGCAGTGTGAAAAGGTTGAAGCTTGGATAGCGGATAATACTTACCACCACCACCAGAACGCTGTCTTCCACATGGTCAAATCTGAGTAGCTGTGAATCTGGACCAAATATTACTCACCCTGATCCTCCTTCATCCCACCATGCTGAGTGCCCTGAGACAACTGATTCCACACTCGGACACTCTGAAGAGCTGTTTACTTTTCCATTTATAGATTCGGCCCTCTCGCTTGGGCCACGTGAATCGGGGCAAGATGAGATTCCATGTAGTGATGACAAAATATTTGAGCAGCTGTGGTCACAAGAGGTGGACAATGATGAGACACAATTGCCAGAAAGTCAGGAGGAGGACCAGGGTGCGCAAATGGAAGATGAAGTGGTAGATGATATAGTAACTGACCCAACATGGCAGGAGGACATGCAGAGTGAGGACAGCAGCACAGATGGGGAAGGGAGGCATAGCACCCCTTCAGGCAGGAAGAAGCAGTGTGATTGCTGCAGACAGAAGGTGGGCAACCGTTCCCCGAAACACCAACATGACGGAAGTTGCCAGTCCAACTGTTAGGCCTTCCCGAGTCTGTTTCTTTTTTAAAGACTCTGCCGATAACCCCAAACAGGCCGTTTGCAACACTTGTCATCCCAGCTTCAGCAGGGGTAGCAAAACTACCAGACGTACCAACACCAGCATGATCAGGCACATGGCAGCAACGCACCTGACTTTGTGGGCTCAACCCCAGGCTCCAGGAACAGTGACACCACTGTTTCTTCCACTGTTGTGCGTGTAAGCCAATCCCCTGTCCACGGTGCATGCGAAGATGCCTGATGCCCCGCACCTGCTGTTGCCCACACTCAAATAGCACCATTATCAAGCACGTTCACATTCTTGTCCCAGTGCAGCCTTCAGTTGTCCATACCCTAGTCATTGGAACACAAGCAGAAGTACGCACCTAACGCCCCACAGGCCACAGTACTAAATTCACACATTTCTCGTCTGCTTGCGTTGGAAATGTTGCCTTTTAGGCTCATGGAGATGGAATTTTTCCGCAACTTGATGGCGGCGGCCATCTCAATGTACTCGTTCCCCAGCCGCCACTATTTTTCCCACTTTGCCGTCCCGGCCCTATACAAGCACGTGTCCCACAACATTACCCATGCCATCAACAATGCAGTTACTGGGAAACTACACCTAACCATGGACACGTGGACAAGTGCTTGTGGCCAGGGACGGTACATCTCGCTGACGGCACACTGGGTTAACATAGTGGAAGCCGGGACCCAGTCAGACCTTGGGATGGAACACGTCCTCCTGATGCCAGGGATTGCGGGCCCTACGTCAATTAGGGTTGCCCTCAGAGTCTACAGCTCCTGCACCTCCTCTTCTTCAGCCTCCATGTCTGAAATGAGCACATCAGTCCAAAGCTGGAAGAACTGCAGCACTGCAAAAACCAAGCGGCAACAGGCTGTGCTGAAGCTAATCTGCTTAGGTGACAAACTGCCCAATGCTGAAGAGTTGTGGACAGCTCTGAAAGAGCAGGCAGATCTGTGGCTTACAACGCTGAACCTCCAGCCAGGCATGGTTGTGTGAGACAATGGCAGGAACCTGGTGGTGGCTCTGAGGCGTAACATGCCTGGCCCATGTGCTTAAACTCATTGTTCAATGGTTTTTAAAAAGCTACCCGGAGCTGCCGGATCTGCTTGTGAAAGTACGCCGCCTGTTTGCCCATTTTAGTAAGTCAGCTACAGCTTTAGCCGCCCTTGCCGTGCTTCAGAAGAGATTGCAGCTTCCAGCTCACCGACTGGTGTGTGATGTCCCCACGCATTGGAACTCTACACTGCAGATGTTGGAAAGGATTTGTGAGCAGGAGAGGGCAGTTGCTGAATACCAGCATCAACAAGGCCATCGTTATTCAAGTCAAACTCCACACATAAGACCTCAGGAGTGGACATGGATGTCAGACATATGTAACAACCTCCAAAACTTTAAGGAGTCCACTACGATGGTGAACGTCGATGGCGCCATAATTAGCATCACCATCCCACTTCTCTGCAATCTGAAAAGCTCTCTGCTCACAATGAAAGAGGATGCATTGCAGGCAGAGCAGGAGGACATAGAGCAAGGAACTATACAGGGTGATCACACACAATAGGGACTCTATAGCGACGGGGTCTGTTCCGCAGGACTGGCGCATAGCAAATGTGGTGCCAATATTCAAAAAGGGCTCTAAAAGTGAACCTGGAAATTATAGGCCAGTAAGTCTAACCTCTATTGTTGGTAAAATATTTGAAGGGTTTCTGAGGGATGTTATTCTGGATTATCTCAATGAGAATAACTGTTTAACTCCATATCAGCATGGGTTTATGAGAAATCGCTCCTGTCAAACCAATCTAATCAGTTTTTATGAAGAGGTAAGCTATAGGCTGGACAACGGTGAGTCATTGGACGTGGTATATCTCGATTTTTCCAAAGCGTTTGATACCGTGCCGCACAAGAGGTTGGTACACAAAATGAGAATGCTTGGTCTGGGGGAAAATGTGTGTAAATGGGTTAGTAACTGGCTTAGTGATAGAAAGCAGAGGGTGGTTATAAATGGTATAGTCTCTAACTGGGTCGCTGTGACCAGTGGGGTACCACAGGGGTCGGTATTGGGACCTGTTCTCTTCAACATATTCATTAATGATCTGGTAGAAGGTTTACACAGTAAAATATCGATATTTGCAGATGATACAAAACTATGTAAAGCAGTTAATACAAGAGAAGATAGTATTCTGCTGCAGATGGATCTGGATAAGTTGGAAACTTGGGCTGAAAGGTGGCAGATGAGGTTTAACAATGATAAATGTAAGGTTATACACATGGGAAGAAGGAATCAATATCACCATTACACACTGAACGGGAAACCACTGGGTAAATCTGACAGGGAGAAGGACTTGGGGATCCTAGTTAATGATAAACTTACCTGGAGCAGCCAGTGCCAGGCAGCAGCTGCCAAGGCAAACAGGATCATGGGGTGCATTAAAAGAGGTCTGGATACACATGATGAGAGCATTATACTGCCTCTGTACAAATCCCTAGTTAGACCGCACATGGAGTACTGTGTCCAGTTTTGGGCACCGGTGCTCAGGAAGGATATAATGGAACTAGAGAGAGTACAAAGGAGGGCAACAAAATTAATAAAGGGGATGGGAGAACTACAATACCTAGGTAGATTAGCGAAATTAGGATTATTTAGTCTAGAAAAAAGACGACTGAGGGGCGATCTAATAACCATGTATAAGTATATAAGGGGACAATACAAATATCTCGCTGAGGATTTGTTTATAACAAGGAAGGTGACGGGCACAAGGGGGCATTCTTTGCGTCTGGAGGAGAGAAGGTTTTTCCACCAACATAGAAGAGGATTCTTTACTGTTAGGGCAGTGAGAATCTGGAATTGCTTGCCTGAGGAGGTGGTGATGGCGAACTCAGTCGAGGGGTTCAAGAGAGGCCTGGATGTCTTCCTGGAGCAGAACAATATTGTATCATACAATTATTAGGTTCTGTAAAAGGACGTAAATCTGGGGATTTATTATGATGGAATATAGGCTGAACTGGATGGACAAATGTCTTTTTTTGGCCTTACTAACTATGTTACTATGTTAACCCAGCCTCATGTTATCCCAATGTGGATTGTTTGACAATGAGGAAGAGGAGGAGGAGGAAGAAGAACAGTGCTACTTTCATGCGCTGTAGACGTTACTACAAGAACAACTGTCAAATCGTCTGTTCAGCATGGATGGCCTGAGGACAGGGAGGAAGAGGAGGAGGAGGACACCTTGGTCAGTCGTCCTGTTGGTGAAGACACAGAAGGCTTGCCTGATACCAGTCTGGCACGCATGGCTGACTTAATGTTGCGCTGCCTTTCCCATGACACTCGTATTGTAATCATTTTGGGTGACAGTCGTTACTGGCTAGTAACACTTTTAGACCTAAGCTACAAGGAGAACTTTCAATCTCTTATTCCAGAGGCAGACAGGTGTTCTAAAATGCTGCATTACCAGAGGGCCATTGTTGCAGAATTAGTAAAAAAAATTCCCATCTCAAAATGCTGGCGGCAGACATAACAGTTCGTTGGACAACCAAGGAGTACAGGCAAGAGAGACTCAACTCCAATCCAGCAGAAGCAGGGGAACACTGGCAAAGTTCTGGGACAGTTTTCTCAGACCCTCCCATCGCCCTAGCCCTGAGGCGCAGGGTAATGTCACAAGGAATGGAATGTTTTCTAAGATGCTGGGGGAGTACCAATGTCCTCTGTGATTCCTCTGTGCTTTTTAATTATTGGGTATCCAAGCTGGACACGTGGCATGAACTGTCTCTCTACACCTTGGAGGTCCTGGCCTGCCCTGCCACTAGCGTTTTGTCAGAGTCGGTTTTTAGTGCCGCTTGTGGAGTTATCACAGATAAGCGCATTCCCCTGTCAATGGAAAAATGCAGACAGGCTGACTCTTATAAAAATGAACAAGGGCTGGATTGGGCCAGACTTCTCTATACCACCAAATGATAGTGAAACATAACCTACAATACTGTGTCTTTTTGGGAGGTGTTTTCCCATGCACCTCTTCACACCAACACATGGGTATACGCTTCCTGATTTTGGCTATTTGGTGTACTCCTCCTCCTTGTCCTCATGTTCATCATCCACCACCACTAGAACTCTAGGGTGAACGTGTTCTATGCTGCTACAGCCAGTCAATTTTTTGGCAAGGGTGTCTATGATTCCCATAAAAAAAAAATTAAAAAATGTACCCCCATGGGGAAATGTTTGTCAGCACATTACAAGTCTAGAAGACCCGCTTCTTTAAATTGGACCTATTTTTTAATGAGGCCTTCCTCCACGTCTCATGATCCACTGCCACTAGATCACCAGGGTTAACTTGTTCCGTGCTACTACAGCCACTCTAGTTTTTTTGCAAGGGTGTTTATGATGCCCGTAAACAATTTTAAAAAAAAATTGACGCCCCCATGGGGAAATGTTTGTCAGCCCATACACTTAGTGTATGGACATTCTAAGTCTAGGAGACCCGCTCCTTTAAATTGGGCCTATTTTTTAATGAGGCCTTCTTCCATGTCTCATCATCCACCGCCACTAGATCACCAGGGTTAACGTGTTCCGTGCTGCTACAGCCACTCTAGTTTTTTGCAAGGGTGTTTATGATGCCTGTAACAAAAATATTTACACAGTATATTGATATGTACCCCCCCCCCCCCAGGAGAAAATGTTTTTCAGCCCATGCACTTAGTGTATGGGCATTACGAGTCTAGGAGACCCGCTCCTTTGTAATGGGACAGTTTTTTTATGAGGCCCTCCTCCATGTTTTTTCCAAGGGGGGATTGGGTTGCATGTAAATTTGGGCTCTCCCACACCCCCGTGTTATTACATCTTCTTCTTGCCCTTTACCACCCTCCCCCTCTTGAGCTGACGGCTCTGCTTTTCACTGTCGGTATTTTACCTTGCATACTTTTGACAGACTTATTACTTTCAGAATAGCTGCCTGCCATTTCCTATTTCATCAGAGGTCTCTTGGGGTGATTGCACATGTACGGGAGGTGGACTTATTGTCCTTGTGTGGTATTTGGATCCATGGCTATGATATTGTAGGCTTGTGGGGACGCCCACTTTGCGCTCATTTATGTAATTTACTTATATTATGTACTTCTGCCATAATAATGCATCAGAATATGTCATTTTTGCATTTTATGCTTGATTAACTCTGGCCTTTTTTGCACTTAGTTGCATCTATATGGATTCCTTTTGGATTCTATGATTTTGTGTCATCTATTATACCCATATGGACACCAACTGCAACAGGGGATGTTGTGATTTTTTTGTTTTAAGAGTTTTTATCTTGTTGTCTTGTCATTAATAAAGATGTTTTTCTATATATGATATATATAGGTGTGCACATACACAGTATATACGCATGTCTTTTTTCATGGTTTCCGGTTGATAGTCTTTTCATGCATATTGTAGCACCCTACCCTGATTTACTTAATATATTACATTGTGCACCCTATCTTTCTCATGTTGTAGCAAATTTGGGTCAAGGCGACCCTTGCATTTAATGCATAAGGAAACAGTATGGCAGGACCAACTGAAAAATGTGAAGTGGGTTTTCCTGTGACCATCTAGGACCTGGGTTCAAAGGCTTCTTGGGGTGCATATGACTTGGTAACAGGGCAGGCCTTGCAGTCAATGCATAAGAAAACAGTATGGGAGTACAAAATGAATAATGTGAAGTGGGTTTTCCTGTGGCCATCCAGTACCTAGGTTCCAAGGCTTATTGGGGTGCATATGACTTGGTAACAGGACAGGCCTTGCAGGTAGTACACAAGAAAACAGTATGGCAGGACCAACTGAAGAATGTGAAGTGAGTTTTCCTGTGGCCATCCAGTACCTTGGTTCAAAGGATTCTTGGGGTGCATATGACTTGATAGCAGGGCAGGCCTTCCATTCAATGCAACAATTTTTCAGGAAGCCCTCCTGTACCTCTCGTGAAAGGGGTATTGGGGTGCGTCGTAATTCTTGGCAGCCCAGCCACTCACTGCATAGGCAATAACATCATAGGAGTCCCAATGTTTAATAATGGCCCTTTAAGACTATTAATGCCGCCTGATGCCCCTCGAAAAATAGGCTTGTGACTTTAAGAGTCCCTCCTGCATAAATGAAACTAGATGTGTCTTGTTATGTGTCACAAACAACAGGGCCAGCTAGGGTTGTTAAATGTTAAAATGACATTTCCCAGTGAATGCATTTGTATTGGTTAAAAGCAATATTAAAGTTGAAAAACGCATCAAAAATGCTGCATGTGAACATAGACCAAGTGGTGGAGGAACATTTTGGTCTGGGGTTAATTATTTTGCCTTATATACAAGTCATTACCCTGGAAAGGATGCACCTTAACATATTTCAAAGCAAAATCCATTTTGGTTTCGTTTTTGTATGTTTTTAGTGCACCTATAAAAATGGCGTGAAACTCTGACAACCTTGCTTACAGCTGTGACATAGGAGTCAGAAATGCTTCCAGGGGGGATCCCCATGATGGTCCCGTGTCATTTGAGCAGTGTTTCCATCATTTTCAGATGTTTTTAGACTTTAAAAGGACACTGAGGGGGGATCGCAGTAAAAATACTTGGGTCTTCCATAGACTTACATTGGGCTCATTGTTCTGACTGAGTACCCGAGTATTCCAATTTGCTCGACCTGAGCAACGAGCACCCAAGCATTTTAGTGCTCGCTCATCACTAGTGCCTACGCTATAGCTGTGAAAACCTATTGGTGACTGACAGCTTGTCTTCCCTCAACAATGCCCAGATTCAAAGGTAACTATAATCCTGGTTATTACACTACTTACATAGATTTTTTTTTAAAAGTTGTTCCCCAAAATAGTAGCATTACAACATAATCCAACAGAAGGCAAACCCTCATTCATGGAAAAATAAAGTCATGCCTTTTGGAATTCAATGATGAAAAAAATCCCTGAAATAATCACTACATCCTGAAGGTCAATATATACTGATGGGGTAATATTCATAAGGAACTCTAGCCAGTAGTTGAGGCTACTTGAGTTGTACTGCCCTCGGTATCAAATGCACCCGGTATGTAAAATAATTTTTTCCTGCCAGACAAATGGCCATTGCTATGTGCTGTATAGCACAGAAGTGTAAACTATGTGAACATATTGTATATTTTACACTTGTTTTGCTTATCCTTTTGTCTGGCTATCTGAGAGGGCCACATTGGTTGGATAGGAACTTCTGTAGCCTCACCTAATTAATAATTAAAAGGAGGTTCTGTAGTAGCCCCAGCTGACGTTTTGCTCAGTAGAAAAACTAATAGAAGCTTTAAATCTGTCAGTAGGATCAACCCTCCTAAGCCGTCTATATGGGCATGTAGGTGATAGAAAGCTGAATACAATTATGAATACAATCTGACTGTCTTATTCCAGAGATATCCATGGTTTCTCTTATATGCAAATGAGCTATTTTGAACTGTGGGTCAGAAATAGATCCCTTTAAATTGAAATATTAATTTAAGGCTGTTGTCTAATCACACTAAAATGGCCATGGTGTGCCAGTCTGAACATATCCATTTCACGCTGGACCACTTATTCCTATATGCAGCAAAAGTCATGCATAAATTATTTCAATACAGTATCTATGTCAAAATTTTTCCCAAAAGCAGTACTTGCAGTTACCGTATAGAAATAAAAATGGTAATATAGATTTAAAATTTAAAAAAAAAATCATACTTAGTCTTCTGCCCAAAGCTCAAAGCACGCAAGAATGCAAAGTCCTCAAGTTTTATTAGTGAAGACATTGAAAAAAAAAATAAAGGGGTTTTCTGGGCCAACAGGTTATTAAAACAAGCCTTTGCTGAAGCAGAAACTTCATAATTTATTGCTCTTAAATTTCTGGTTAGTTCCTGAGCTGTCACATCTGGTCATGTGTCCTAGAGCTCATTACTTCCTGCTACAGTCCATTCAAAGCAAAGAGTACAGAGACTTCCTGTCTATGCTTTGAATGGAATTTAGCCTGTCAATCATGCACAGTCCAGCATACAGATGGTAGGACTCAGCCAGCATCTCTCGGAGAAGTGTGCTCTAAATGGTAATGTCATGGAGAACAAGGCCATAGTGACTGGGGATGTGTATGAGGCGGGAAAGCAGAACTCACAGAGTAGACTCCATAGAGAACAACTCATCTTAAGGCTAGGATCACAAGATTCTATATTCTCTCATCAAAAAGAGTTTTATCAGATTGGGATCTAATTTTTTTCAAATGAGGGCGACTTCTCCATTCCGTTAGTCCGTGAAAATTAGGCTACGTTCCGATATCATCCAACTGCAGTCCGATGTTTTACATTGCTGAGTGCGATTGTAAGGGCGTGAACTATGTCCTTGCATTTCCGGTTTGTCCCGGTAGATAATTATGTATAATGTAATGTTTACCTTTGTCTACTGCTATCCTATGTGTCGTATTGTACATATCTATTACTGCTTCTCTGTATAAGAAGTGTCATAGGGAAAGTGTAGTACTCACGTTTAGCCACAAGATGGGGTACATCATAAGTTCCAGAAATAGCACTGTAATTAGTTATATAGGAGGGGCAGCTCACTTGGGCTAGCCAGTCCCAGGCTACATCGTGCCACGCAGCGTTAGAGAAGTACAAGGCCCAGCCATATAGAATCCCTGCCAGGACCTTATCAGAAGGAGCAACAGCAACAGTGCTAGAGGTGCAGTATCCTGTAGTTGCTAGAAAAGGCTTAGCAGTATATGCATGTGGCAGCTTATTGCATGGGCCAACGCCCTCAGAACCGGTGCGAAATGGCTGAGGGAGTCCCCAAGCAGAGTTAGGCTGAGAAGAGAGGATGCTGAGGGATTGAAAGGTACAGTCCATTCCGTAAGCGAGCTTAGTGATGGAGAGAGAAGGACAGGGACAGAAGAGGAGTTGCACGTTGTGAAACCTGATGATGGTGCTGGAAAGAATGTGGATATGCTGCATACAGAACCAAGTAAAGCTGTTGTTGCTAAAGTTTTGCTGGACTGTGTCTCTCTTTGTGCGGTGCCATCTACAAAGAACTACTGGCGGTCCAGGGTGGACCATGACGGCATGGAGACCAAGAACGCAGGTATGCCAAAGGAAAGGCACTATTGTACTGTGGGGAGAGGCCAGGGTGTGATACAGGGTTTACTCTCAGCCATGACTACCGCTCTGGCCCACCCTCACACGATCCCATATACAGATCAAACTCGGAGATGCTGCAGTTTTTTTCCTCGGATCAGTTTGGCTCAATAAAAAGAATATGGCATGTGCATGGCCCCATAGATTAACATTGTTACGACTATGATCCGATGTTGTGTCGGATCGCACTCGAACCGAAAATATGGCCATGTGCACACGCCCTAACAGTTAGTGATTGTGGTCAGACGAGTTGCGTGTTGTGGATTACATTATAAAAAATAAATCCGATATGTGATTCATTGCTCCCCTACAGTATCCTGATCCCGTGTAGTGTCTGTGACATAATGTGCTACAGGACAGTGTCAGCACCCTGCTTACTAGGTGGAGAAGGGGAGTGGTAGGAGAGAGAAACTCTGTGATCTGTGAACTGAGGGTGGGAGTGGGTAAGCTGAGCGACAGATAAATCTCTGGCAGAGAAGCCAGAAGCAATGCCTCGAGGAAATGTCTTCTGGAAGCACAGATACGCAATAATATGCCACAAGGATGCTTCATTTAGGAATACAATACAGGGGCGATTTAAAAAATTTATGTACCTAGAAAATCATTGGCAAACCCCCCCCAGATTGGCGCGATCGCCGATCGGATCGATTGCACCAATCGCAGGGCACAGCGGCGGTATTACCATGCTGTGCCCTGCTGTACTGGCCTGGATCGGTGCTGCAATGGCACCGATCATAGGCCAGAGCCTAGTGCAGGCCCAGCAGGGCCTGCAGGAGCTGATTGGCGTGATCGATGCTATCGACGATCGTTGTGACCGCTGTGTGCCCTGCTGGTGACCTGGCTGTGACCTGCCTAGGATAGGCGGGATCCTAGGCAGTTGCCATGGTCACCAGGGCCTACAGGGATTGGTGGGATCAATGTTATCATTTGATCCCATCAATGACAGCTCACAGGAGCGGTGTGACCGCTCTGTGACCTGTCTGTCACCTGCAGGTAAGCTGTCTGACCGCTCTGCAGGGGTCCCCACTCTAGCTGAGGACTCCTGCAGAGCGGTCACACAGCCAGATCTAGTCTTGCTTGGCCTTGTGGTGCTACAGAAGCCAGTAACACCACAATCCCTGCATCAGTGCATTAGAAAAGAAAGAAAGAAGACCAAAGAAAGAAGACAGAAGAAAAAAGAGAGACTACAAACGTAAGTGTTATCAGCCACATCCCCCTTCCCCCTCTTTTTTACCCCCCTCCATCCCTCTTTGCGCCACCTCTGTGCACACGTTTAGCAGCCGTCGAGCGTTAATTGGTGATGCAGTTCACCGATCAACACTCGTGCTCGCTTTTTTTTTATCAGCCCCCTTTGCCCAATTCTATACACCCATCCCGCAGCTGCCAAACTTTGATAAGTGACGCAGTTCACTTATCAGAGCTTGTGCCTGCCATTTTCCTTTTTTTTCACCTCACCTGTGCGCACACCCAGCAGCCACGTCTAACCAGTGCCTTCCTTTTCTTTTCTTTTTTTTTTCACATCTCCGTGCGCTCACCCAGCCACCGTGTTTTTTTTCCCTATTTGCTTTTTTTTCCTTTAGCTTTTTCTTTTCAGAGTAGTTTGCACCAAGCACTATCCCCCCACACTTATACATAGTTACCAATAAGGTACACCCAAGCACCATACTAACAAAAAAATGTCCCGCTCGTCCCATTCGTCCCAACAGTGCTATTCAGCGGAGGAGGCAAATTCTTTCCTTGCCTCCGACACTGATAGCGACACTTTTTTTATTTTTCCGATTCGTCCTCATCCTCTTCCCACTCCTCGTCTTCCTCCTCTGGCCCTGCGGCGTCGCCACGCAGACGCCGCAGGACAGAAGATGAGGCAGCGCCCATCATTGATGAAGATGGTGAAGCGCCCACCATTGCCGATGACGAACCAGCGGACCCCACTGCGGACCCCATATGGACCTCGCCACTTGAAAATTACGAGCCACTGATTCCTGATTTTGTGGCAGAATCAGGAATCAAGTTTGACAACACCAGCTTCACAGAATTATACTTTTTCAAAGTCTTTTTCTCTGAGGCTTTCGTTAACCTCATGGTCGAGCAAACTAACTTGTATGCTTGGCAATTTTTGGACCAAAACTCGGGTTCATCATATTCTAACTGGTCTCCTGTAGACGCAGTTGAAATGATGCAGTTTTGGGGCCTGGTCTTCCACATGGGGATCCTGAAGAAGCCTGAACTTCAGCAATATTGGAGTGTTGATACTTTATATTACTTTATATAACACTCCAGTGTTCCGAATGGTCATGACCTGGACGTGTATTGAGGCCATCCATAAGTTCCTGCATTACAACGATAATGCATGGTGTCCCGCATGAGATGACCCCAACTTTGACCATCTGTTCAAAGTTCGGCCGGTCATCGAATACTTCAACAAAAAGTTTGCTGAAATGTACGTGCCTCAAAGGGACATCTGCGTGGATGAGTCCTTAATTCATTTTAAGGGGCAGCTCAGATTCTGTCAATACCTGCCCAGCAAGAGGGCCAGGTACGGAATCAAACTCTACAAGCTGTGTGAGAGTACCTCAGGGTACACCTACAGCTTTAAAGTCTACGAAGGGAAGGACACCAGGATTGAACCGCCTGAGTGTCCTTCTATCCTGGGAGTGAGTGGGAAAATTGTGTGGGATTTGGTGCACCCACTGCTGGATAAAGGTTATCACCTCTATACCGATAACTTTTACACCAGCATCCCACTCTACAAATCTCTCTCTGTGCGAAGTACCGCAGCCTGCGGTACTGTCCGCAAAAATCAGAGAGGCCTACCGAAGACGCTACTTGGACAGACTCTCAGAAAAGGTGAGAGCAAAGCCCAATGTAGCAACCACCTGCTGATGGTCAAGTACAAGGACAAAAGGGATGTCCTTCCATTGACCACCATACACGGTGATGGCAGTGCCCTCAGCACTGTAAGGGGTACCTCTACAGAGGTCAGCAAACCGACCTGTGTACTGGGGTACAACAAAAACATGGGGGGCGTTAATCTCTCTGATCAACTCCTCCAACCGTACAGTGCTTTGAGAAAGGCCAGGGTGTGGTACAAAAAGCTGTCTGTGCACATTGTTCAAATGGCAATGCTCAACGCTTTCCTGCTGTCTCGATGTGCACGCAACACCGATACGTCGTACCTTCATTTCCAGGAAGTAGTGGTTAAAGGGAACCTGTCACCCCGTTTTTTGAGATTGAGATATAAATACTGTTAAATAGGGCCTGCGCTGTGTGTTACTATAGTGTATGTAGTGTACCCCGATTCCCCACCTATGCTGAGAAATAACTTACCAAAGTCGCCGTTTTCGCCTGTCAATCAGGCTGGTCAGGTCGGGAGGGCGTGTTCACAGCGCTGGTTCTTCCTCAGCTTTACGTTGGTGGCGTAGTGGTGTGCGCCTGTTGAAGTGACTAATCCACTGTGGGCACGTGAACAAGCAGCGCGCGATCTGCGCTGTCATCCCTTTCGTCGGTGGGGGCGGCCATCTTCCTGGGGCCGCGCGTGCGCAGATCGAGTGCTCTGCTGCACGGGGCTTCAGGAAAATGGCTGCGGGATGCCGCGCGTGCGCATTAGAGATCGCGGCGGCCATTTTTCCAAAGCCGAGTTTGCATCTCGGCCCTGCCATGCGCCCAAACAGTGTTTTTTTCCCCACATATGGGGTATCAGCATACTCAGTGCAAATTGGTCAACAACTTTTGCTGTCCAATTTCTCCTGTTACCTTTTGGAAAATAAATAAAATGTTGCTAAAAATCGTTTTTGTGACTAAAAAGTTAAATTTTCATTTTTTCCGTCAACATTGCTTTAGCTCTCGTGATGCACCTGAAGGGTTAATAAACTTCTTGAATGTGGTTTTGATCAGCTTGAGGGGTGCAGTTTTTAGAATGGTGTAACTTTGAGTATTTTTTGCTATATAGACCCCTAAATGTGACTTCAAATGTGAGGTGGTCCCTAAAAAAAATGGTTTTGTAAATTTTGTTTTAAAAATGAGAAATTACTGGTCAGCTTTTAATCCTTATAACTCCTCAACAAAAAAAAACTTTGTTTCCAAAATTGTTATTATGTAAAGTAAACTGGGAAATGTTACTTATTAAGTATTTTGGGTGACTTATCTCTGTGATTTTTAAGGGCATAAAAATTCAAAGTTGGAAAATTGCGAAATTTTCTAAATTTTCACTAAATTTCCATTTTTTTCCACAAATAAACGCAGGTAATATCAAAGAATTTTTACAAAACAATCTCAGAGTCACCAAGACCCGTTGAAGCATTCCAGAGTTATAACCTCATAAATGGACAATGGTCAGAATTGTAAAAATTGGCCCGGTCATAAACGTGCAAACCAACCTCAGAGCTTAAGGGGTTAAAGAATAATTTAAATTCTGTAAGTTACACATATTCTGAAAAACAGCACAACACTAAAACAGACACTGTATTCATTTCCCAGTTAACAATATCAATATTGATGAGCTCATTAATGCTGACATCAGTTATGATATTATAGATGACATTAACATTAAATGACAGTAGAATAAATAATATTATTGACCACAAGGCTTGGGAGACTTTGTTACCATGAAACTTATGACTATAATAATGACCTAACAAGTGTATCATAAGATATACCAGTAACTCTACTCTCCAGAATAGATTAAATATCTTATAATTTTTTAGAAGTAAATGAGAATAAGAGACATTAACTTAGTTTTTAGCATTGTTTTTTTTTCCTTTTTTCCTTCCCTTCTTCTAAGAGTCATAACAAGGCTTGTATTTCTGGTTTCGATTGTAATATTCATTTTATAACAGGCCTGCACAACATACGTCCCAGCCAAAAGATACGGTTGCATCACAGGAGTGCCGATGGGCACATTGAATGATGTGCTCTTCTGCAGGTTCTCTGTAAATGCTGTTGTAAGAGATTGACAGTGGCATTTAACTGGTTAAAAGATGTGGTTGGAGCTTCGCTCCATGAGCAGCTGTTGGAGGAATATGATGGCCAAAAATCACAGCCATCATCAGCAGTCAAAGATGCGGAGTCAATTTCTGAGCCCGCGTCAAAGACAGGGAGCAGATGTATAACGTAACTGTAAGGCCAGGGTCACACTTGCGAGTGTGAAGCGAGAAACTCACGCGAGTCTCTCGCATCAATACACGGCACTGCCGCCGGCACTTGGGACCGGAGCGTGCGCTGCATAGAAATACATGCAGCCACACGCTCCGGTCCAAGGGCCGGCGGCAGTACCGGGTATTGATGCACATTTCTCGCATCACACTCACAAGCGTGACCCCGACTTAAGTCATATGTCGGTAAAGTGTTAAAAGCAATTAGTTCAGCCAAATAGAGGCTGCAACAGTCACATGCCTTAATACTAATATTATCCTTCACCAATGATAGCCAGTATGTCTGTAGTATGAAATGTGACCCCTTGAGGCCATAGATTGGCCACTGCTATCATATGCCAATCTCTAGAAAACAAAGAGCAGGAAGACCTCTGGAGCGCCAGTTCTGGATGGCCGGGGAAAGACAAGATGTGTACATTTTTTCTATTTAGATTGTAACATTTGCACCAGTTTAAAAAAAATGGTTAACCCTCTTTGACAGTGGCTAAGTTGTCTTGGATGATTCATATCATCAAAATAATACAATTACCGTACTAAAGATAACATCAAAGGAAAACACAATGCATTATTCAGGTTTTCTATGAATATGAATGTGAATATAAAGTGAATGATGACATCATAGTGCTGATATAATGTTGGTAGTGGTATCATCTTTTGATTACAAAGACAATGACGTATAGGTCAGTTAAAATTATAATGATGAATCAAATTGTATAATACAGATGACCGGTGACATCAATCTCAGAGGTGGATGCAAAGTTCTTAACAAAGAATAGGCTGTTTTATTTCTGCTTATGCTAATGAGAGGATGCAGTCTGCAGAAAATGTACCTGTAGTCTATAGAACATTGTGGTCACCACAACGCACACAGCACAGAATGTCAGAAACAGAACACTGTGTACTGAAATGTTTCTATAATAATCTTTGGCAACCTGTGTTCATGCTTATAGTAAACAGAAAATTAAACTTAACGCAATGTTGACATCTTTTCGAACATTCCATTTGTCTGTTACATTTAAGGAACAGACAAACTGCACCAGTGATCCTTTAAATCAGTTATACCAATGAAAACAGAGTGGCCCCATTGATTACTATCCATTTGGTGTCTCTTAAATTAAAAATATGCACACAGGACTTTTTTTATGATAGAATAAAACAGAACCCAGAAGGACACTATAATAAATAGCAACCATGTGCTTCCCTTTGCATAACTGATGCAACAAATCTAAAGTTGAGCGAATATCCTGAAATTAAATTTGGGAAGATTGGCTCAATTTAGGGGGAAGATTCAATTTGCATCAAATACATTCAAATAGAACTTTCCAGGAAAGGGTCAAAAAGCTATTGTTCTTGAATATTATATATAGAGAGATTTCCAAATCATTGCATTCTTGTTTTTTTCTTTTTGATTTGCCGTATATTTTACGCAATGTACCAGCTTTGTTGGCATTGGTGTTGTATATATGACTTCTTCGTATCATAGAGCTTTTAAGTTGCATTTGCAGATTGAATGACAAACTGTGTACACAAACAATGATTTCTGGAAGTATTTCTGAGGCTGAGCAGTGATTTGCATGACTAAATCATGCCTGTTTATAGTGCAGTGTCACATGATGGTCCATTGATCACAAACATCCAATATGGACCATCGGCCTTGTCCCTTGTGCAAATAGATTTCTCCAGAATCTCCAAATTATTGGGTGATTTTATGTTCTGTAGATGGTGAGATAGTTAAATTCTTTGTAATTTTACACAAAGGAACATTTTTCTGATTTTGTACACAATTTTCAGTAGCAGTTGTTCACAGAGTTACCATCTTTGCTCAGCCTCTCTAACATGCTATTTTTATACAATCATGTGGCTTAGTTGAAAATCGACCTTCTAATTCTTAGTTGTTTTTTATTAGTACTGTGAGTAGCGGGCCTTGGAGTAACGACTATAGGACCAATGCACCTAAAGTGGAATCATTGGCTCTAATGCAGTGTTCCCCAACTCCGGTCCTCAAGAGCCACCAACAGGTCAAGTTTTCAGGATTTCCTTAGTATTGCACAGGTGATGCAATTATCACCTGTGCAATACTAAGGAAATCCTGAAAACATGACCTGTTGGTGGCTCTTGAGGACCGGAGTTGGGAAACACTGCTCTAAGGGATACAGACTTTTTTTCCAGCATGGAGCACCGATTACGTCGATCTTTTTGCTCTGTTTTATTAGAGATTTGCTTGCTCATCAGTGTAACTATAGATGGTCTCACATGCAGTCCCAGGTGATGGGCTCGGCATAAAACAAAATACCTCCAACTATGCACAGTTAGCATTCGTGAGGAATATTTGCCGAGAGCCAGGCTCAATTCTGGGGGGAGCGGCATTGGGTATTTATTACACTGATGAGTGAATGGGGGGTTGTTGCAGGCAGCAGCTGGATACACGTGCTATGTTTGTGGTATCCATCATCTGGAGGAGCATAGGCTGTGACTGCAGACTATACCGGCAGGAGAAACAAAAGCTGTGGGCAAACAAAGAGTTGGGAGACAATGGGTATCGCCTGGCATAGAAGCAGTGGAACTATCGGTGCTGGGTTGGGATCTTTTGTACTGGGGACATCACATTGCAGGCATCTACCGGGAGTTACTGAGTGACAGTTGACATAAAAAATAAAACTAATTGCATCGTTAACCTGCCCAGGTGATTAATGCAACCCACAACCTTATATCTTTACAAGTGGTGGCAGTAGTGGGATTATAAAAAAAAACAAGTAGAATATGTAACCAAGGTTCAAAAAAACAAGAAAAACCAAAATAAAACCATGTATCTTAACAGATCATGGATAAAACTTAATATTTATTGTTCACTTTAAAACATTGAAAGGACAATCAACATGCAAACAACCATGCTAAACTGAAACTATCCCTAGCACTGATAATACTGATTAATCCTGCCTTACAGCGGAGGTTGGCACCCTGGAGATGTATACGAGATTGGCGCCCCCACTCAACGGAGGCTGTCCCTATATCTCCTGTCTGTCAGCTATGAATATTGTGATGCAATTAGACCACCATTCTGGCATGACAGGAAAAATGAAACGGACAGTGATTGCCTATTTACAACTAATTAATTAGTGGCAACCATTAAATAGTGTGAGAAGGGTGAATGACAAGATAACAAAAAGTGCATAAAAGTGCATAATAAACACCAACTACCTCACTACAACTGTTCCCTGCTGATTTTACCTGCCTGCCTAGCTGTGGGGGTTGGCACCCTACTGTTCAGTTGATATGGCACCCCCACTCCTCGACAGCTCACCCTAAAAGCAAGCCGTACAAATAAGCTGATGCATTCCAAGGGTGTAGCATCATAGGCCCCAATTCTATGGCCATAAACATTAGTCTCTGACAGGCTGAATAAAGTTAAAGTGCATGAGCACAGTACCGATATAAGACTGTGATCCCATTCTGTAACACATGTATATAACAGTTATAACAACGGGCGGGGTACTTATCTCTGATGTTTGCAGACAAACGCCTCAATGCGTTTCACCAATCTGGCTCATCATGAGGCTTGGATAGACAGATGCTGCATGGTGACCACCCATGTCACCACGAGATGTAGATAACCTAAATGGGCACTGTCCCAATAAGGGGACACCTCCTAAAAACGATAAAGGTAAAGGGCACATTGCAACAATAGGGGTCCAAAATATATTACTCATAGTGTTTTGCAAGTCCGCCACTTACTCTACAATTTGCGGTCATATTGGTATCCTTCAGCTGTGCGTTAATCATTGGTCTGCTGATGGTCAATTGGAGTCTATGGGGATCGCCAAACTGGAAGTAGAACCAAAGTTCCTGGCGCATGATGTCCCGGCATGTGTGTGAATCACACTGCGCATGTCCGGATGTGCTCTGGAGGCCATCTTGCTGAAGGACAAGATGCTGGATGGCACTGCGCATGTACGGACATGCTTCAGCAGCCATTTTGCCAGGGAGCAGATCGAATAGCGCACCAGTGGACCGCTGACATGTGCATCATATGTTCTGCGCATGTCAGCCCACCGCAGATGAGACCACCCATGCCAGGCCTCAGAGTGACACAGATTCCCCGTCACTCATCCTTGCATCAATGAATGTGCAGCACTAACGGTCCGCACCAGGCAAAGGACTATGAAGCTGCACACACAATGCACGATCACAACAACAATCTGCCATAAACATGCGGGCAGGAGTGGATAGATATCACATCTCTAACCAAGGGAAAAATAATAATCCACTATCGCATATTATTATTGCAAACACTTGTGAGAGATCAATGTTGACAAATGGGTGTTAAAATAGCTATAATTAAAGATAGATGAACAGCTGTAAATAATATAAAGTGATGTACCATAACAATTTATGGATCCCATTGAAAAATAGGACATATATGCTAATCATGGCAAGACTAGATTATACTGTATTTATTATCCAGGAGACCCTCTACAGAGAATTATTGGTTCTAGGAAAAAGCAAGACAGGCCCCAAACACATGACCTTATTGTGATGGGTGGGTTGGGGCTAGGCATACATAAAATTGAAATTGAAACTTTTGCTCCCTCTAGAGGAAACATGCATATAATGTATTTTCATTTAAACCTCTTGGACTAATGCAGCTGAAACGATGGATCCAGACACATTCTTTTTGTAACAATAATCTATCAAAATTCCCACCTCAAGGATTTGGAGTAAATGTTTCAATGACACTGATCATTGACATAAAACTATTAAAAACGGAGCAATGTTTATGCAGAGAGGACAGATCATACACAGTGAATATCACAGGGAAAGTGCACACAGTGGAGTGATTTATTCAGTTGAACTAAGTCTGATGTTTACATGCAATATATGACTCAAATATTCACGCACGTATTTGATTGAATCTATGAAATTTTTTGGATATTGTCCAGATAGACTGGATACACTCACTTGATTGAATCTGATGTCTACTTTATAGGACTTTATCCAGATACTTTTACACTTGTTGGACTAGGTTTGACTATTCAGTCAGACTATAATCTGCAACCTACACACACTTCGACACGTTAGCAGGGAATGATCTGTTGCTGAGTGATATTGAAGATTATCTATATGCACACATCTTTGTTAAGATGAGGCTTATTTATATCAAGTCTAATTTTTTGAAGACCTAGACTCTACTGTGTATATTTTGGCTACTTACCAGGACAAAGTTTAATATTTGCCTATTAAGGACCTATGAGCAATACACAAACTATTTTTATTGAGCACTTCAGCAATTTAACCAAGTGATGGTGGTGGTCTTTTGTTAGGGAGGTCCCAGCTGGGTCACTTAGGGTAAGCCTACAAGGAATGGGGGCACCACATCGAATTTTAGGGTGCCAACCTCCGACGCCAGGAAGGGTCTGGAAAGGTGAATACACTCCCCTTTGCCCTTAGGATTTTTTCGATGAGTCTCACTATTAGGCATCCTTACCTGGTGGGTATATTTATTTGACCCTCTAGTTTTCTAGTTTGTAATTTTGTACATATTTTAACAGCAATTAATAAAAGTTACTTTGTTTTTTAAGTCACTTTTTTAGCATTAGACCCCATTTCCATTAATTCATGGATACGGTTTTCTTTTGTCTCTTACTTTCAGCATTGTTGCGATGTGGAACTTAAAGGGAACCTGTCACCACGAAAATGCAGTTCAATCTGCAGGCACTATGTTATAGAGCAAAGACTGCGGAGTAGACTGATAAAAAGTTATGTGAGAAAATAATCATTATAACCCGTGATTTAACCATTTAATTATCTGCTCTTTCTGGGCATTTTGGTCCTATCAGTGACTGACAGCTATCACTGTATGCACACTTATATAAAGAAAGCTGCCAGTCACTGATAGGACCGCCCACTGGACTGAATATCACAGAAAGAGCAGTTTTAAATTATGAAAACATGGGTTATAACACTTGATAACACTATATCAAGATCTTTTCAGCTCCCTCTGCTCAACAATATGGTGAGTGCTGTAAGACTCATGCTGGTGTGGTAGATGGAGGCAGGTATATCTCGCCCAGGTGTTTGTCCTATGTGAATTAGGCCACTCAGTATCTTCAGGGTGCTAATGGGTTAATGATTGCAGGAATAAAAGATGACCAGCTGGGTGTTTCCAGTGTCTGCCTGGGGCACACAGATTGCCTGCCTGTGTGAGACAAACGTGAGTGAAGAGCTCTGCTCAAGATCTGTATGATGTTAGCTGGGTGGGAGAAGCCCCCCCAGTTGTTGAGATAGCAACGTATTTGTTTAGTTAGTGCCGGACAGGCTAGGGTTTATTTTTATGTTTTGTTTTTTGTGTTGCTTTCACGTTAATAAATCTGACCTGAGGTCAGCCTGCTCAGAAACCTGCTGTACGCCTCAGATTCAATGCACAAACCACGTGTCCTTTGACCCCAGCAAAGGCGATCCCAGAGTGTTTTGTCACATTGTGGTGGAGAACGCGGGCATACCGTGGCACAGGCGACAGCATGGAAGACGTGGTGAAAGCCTTAGTACAGTCCACTGCCGTACAGCAGCAGGCCACTGCCGCACAGCACGAAGCTAATCGCTTGATGGCCGCACAGCTGAAGGAGTTACTGGACATGACGGTTGCAGACCGCCAACTTCTCCAACAGGTGGCACAGCGCCTGGTGAGCATGCCTGACGCTGACCCGGAAGCAGAGTCCAGAAGGATCCATGTGAGTCGATACTGGCAAAAGCTGACTGCAGAAGATGACGTCGAGGCATATCTGACAACTTTTGAGCGGACGGCATTGAGAGAGAAGTGGCCGAAGGCACGATGGGCCGATTTGATTGCCCCGTTTCTCTCCGGCGAGGCCCAAAAAGCTTACCATGATTTGGACCCGGAGGTCGCTCAGGACTTTGAGAAGCTGAAAGCTGAGATCCTGGCCCGGCTGGGTGTGACGACGGCTGTCCGTGCACAGAGGGTACATCAGTGGACATACCAGCAAGATAAACCAGCGCGGTCTCAGACGTTCGACCTGATCTACTTGACAAAGAAATGGCTGCAACCCGAGGTACTGACAATACCCGAAATAATCCAGCGGGTTGTCCTGGACAAGTACCTGAGAGTACTACCCCCAGCGCTGAAAAGGTGGGTAAGCCAAGGAAATCCCACGACAGCGGATCAACTTGTGGAGTTGGTCGAGCGTTATTCCGTGGCAGAAGGACTTCCCGACGACACCGCCAAACCCCGGACTGTGCCTCCTCCTCGTGGAACCGGTAAGACTGTTCCAGGGACCACGGGTGAAGGAAAATCGCTTAAAACTGTGGGGGAGGAGTCCGGGACTGCTCGCACTCCGAGACCAAGAGTATTGGACGGTGGTCTCAGTAGGGGACCTGTTAGGTGTTTCCGCTGCCATGAGAAGGGTCATGTTTCTGCGAACTGTCCTGTTACCGCTGAACCCATGCAGTGCGACGTTATAGACTCTAGAAAACGCATGTCTTTGGTTACACAGCTAGTGAGTGTGAATGCGGGTCAAAATGATACAGTGAAACACCTGTGTGAATTATCTGTTGATGGGAAAAATGTTGTGGCATTACTAGACTCTGGAAGTGTGGTGACTCTGGTGAAAGCTAGTCTGGTGGCACTTCCGTCTGGTCCGTCTGACAAGTTTTCTGTGACGTGTGTGCATGGTGACACCCGCTCGTACTTAACAGCGGTCATATTGATTTCTACTCCCTATGGGTCAGTGCAGCACAAAGTGGGACTCGTTCCCGCATTGTTACATGATGTAATCCTGGGCAGGGATTTTCCCTATTTCTGGCAGTTGTGGGAGAATCAGTTACTCCTTCACGGTAGCTGTACCCGTGAATCTTCTCCCATGCCATCTGGAAGTCCCGAGTCCCTAGAGGAGACCCCACAGGAAGATGTTGCTGGGGAGGTTAGTGAATCTAACCTTCAGTACCCCTTCTCCGTCATGGCGGGGGAAACAGAGGAAACTGAGGAACCTCAGCGAGAGGCGGAGGCAGACAGCCATCCGGCACCCTGCCTGCCAGATTTGGGAGTCCAGGTGGATGACTTCCACAGCGAGCAAATGAAAGATCCTACCCTGACTCCGGCTAGGAAAAATGTAAAAGTGATAGATGGGGTACCCGTAGAACCTGACACTAGGCTAGCGTACCCGTATATGGTTCTTGAAAATGATTTGCTCTACCAGGTAGAAAAAAAAGGGGAAGACACAGTGCAACGGTTAGTGGTACCCAAACCTTATCGGCGGAAGGTACTGGATTTGGCCCACGGACATATAATGGGGGGACATCTGGGGGTACAGAAAACCACAGAAAGGATATTGCATTGTTTTGTGTGGCCTGGAATACATTGTAATGTGCGTAACTATTGTGAGTCCTGTCCAGAGTGCCAAATCGCGGCCCCTAAATCTCAGTTCCGTAGCCCTTTGGTACCCCTTCCTATCATCGGGGTCCCTTTTGAGAGAATTGGGATGGATTTGGTTGGGCCCCTTCCCCAATCCGCACGTGGGCACCAACATATCCTCGTCATCGTGGACTATGCCACTCGTTACCCGGAAGCCGTCCCTTTGCGTAACACAGCTACCAAGATGATCGTCAAGGAATTGGTACAAGTGTTTAGTCGGGTGGGAATTCCAAAACAGATACTCACCGACCAGGGGACTCCCTTTATGTCGAGGGTAATGAAGGAGCTCTGCAGGCTCTTACAAATAGACCCGTTGCGTACGTCTGTCTATCACCCTCAAACAGATGGCCTGGTTGAGCGCTTCAACAAAACCTTAAAACAGATGCTCCGGAAGGCGATAGATAAAGATGGGAAGAACTGGGATTACTTGTTACCCTATTTGCTGTTTGCCATTAGGGAAGTTCCCCAGTCTTCCACAGGATTTTCGCCTTTCGAACTGTTGTACGCCCGTCGTCCCCGGGGACTGCTGGACGTCGCAAAAGAAACCTGGGAAGGTCAAGTCACTCCCTTTAAAACGGTGATCGACCATGTAACACAAATGCAGGATCGTATTGCCGCTGTCATGCCCATTGTTAGGGACCATATGTTACAGGCCCAGGGAGCCCAGAGGCAAAGTTATGATAGAGGCGCTAAGGTCCGTACATTTGCACCTGGCGATAGGGTGTTGGTCCTAATCCCTACGGTGGATAGTAAATTCCTGGCGAAATGGCAGGGCCCATTTGAGGTCCGAGAAAGAGTTGGTGAAGTGAACTATAAAGTGTACCAGCCGGGTAAGAGAAAACCGGAACAGATTTATCATGTGAATCTGATAAAATCCTGGAAAGACCGCTCTGCCCTAACGGCGGATCTGCCCCGTCCGGTTTGTTCACCTACTGTACCAGAGGTGCAGGTTGCTGAGACTCTCTCAGAACGACAAAAATCTGAGGTTAAGCAATTTTTGTTACAGAACCGACAGTTTTTCTCCGAAAAACCTGGCCGGACGAAGTTGGTGAAACATGAGATTGTCACAGAGCCTGGCGTCACTGTTCATGTGAAGCCCTACCGGATTCCGGAAGCCCGCCGTGAAGCCGTCTCCCGGGAAGTTGGACTTAGGAGTCATTGAGGAGTCACACAGCGCCTGGTCCAGTCCAATTGTGTTGATACCTAAACCGGATGGCTCCATCCGGTTTTGTAATGACTTTAGGAAACTGAATGTACATGAGCAGAGGTATGCCGTGGTTGAAAAAGAGTGCCTAGCCATTAAATGGGCTCTCGACTCCCTCAAGTATTACCTGGCTGGTAGGAAGTTTAGGCTGGTCACCGACCATGCCCCTCTCAAGTGGATGCACCTCCACAAGGACCGTAATAGTCGGGTAACCAGGTGGTTCCTTGCCCTGCAGGCTTACTCTTTTACGGTGGAGCACCGACCTGGGGTGCAGATGGGGAACGCCGATGCCCTATCCCGAGTGCACTGTTTCAAAAGTGTTCTTGCTCGACCGGAGTGGTCTGAGCAAGGGGGGGGATATGTAAGACTCATGCTGGTGTGGTAGATGGAGGCAGGTATATCTCGCCCAGGTGTTTGTCCTATGTGAATTAGGCCACTCAGTATCTTCAGGGTGCTAATGGGTTAATGATTGCAGGAATAAAAGATGACCAGCTGGGTGTTTCCAGTGTCTGCCTGGGGCACACAGATTGCCTGCCTGTGTGAGACAAACGTGAGTGAAGAGCTCTGCTCAAGATCTGTATGATGTTAGCTGGGTGGGAGAAGCCCCCCCAGTTGTTGAGATAGCAACGTATTTGTTTAGTTAGTGCCGGACAGGCTAGGGTTTATTTTTATGTTTTGTTTTTTGTGTTGCTTTCACGTTAATAAATCTGACCTGAGGTCAGCCTGCTCAGAAACCTGCTGTACGCCTCAGATTCAATGCACAAACCACGTGTCCTTTGACCCCAGCAAAGGCGATCCCAGAGTGTTTTGTCACAGTGCAGATTGGGCTACATTTTCATGGTGACAGGTTCCTTTTAATGTCCTACTTCTCCTTTTGGTTGTTAAAATTGTTGAACAAGCAAAAAATCTTCCTTTCCATTACACATTAATTGTTGAATAACAATTTTTTTGCTGAGCAATTTCATGCCCAATGAACGAGAATCTTTTGGACAAATAATAATAATTTTATTTCTCTAGCGCCAACATATTCCGCAGCACTTTACATTTTAGAGTGGACTTATACAGACAATAGATATTACAGCATAACAATAAACATATAGATTAACAGATACCAAAAGGAGTGAGGGCCTTGCTCGCAAGCTTACAAACTATGAGGAAATCGGGGAGACACATTTGCTTTCGTTGTTCGGACCAGCCATAATGTAGGAAATTGGGTGTTCATGTAATGCTGCATGAACTGGTTATCAGCCAGAATATGTAAAAGTACAGATACAATGAGCTATTAAATGCATAAAGAGTATGAGAACATGATACAAGAAACCGGGTTATGAAAAAAAATTTGAATGGGCAACACAGGGATAGTTAGTTTAATGAGGTGGAAGGCCAGTCTGAAGAAATGCATTTTTAGTGCACGTTTAAAATTGTGGGTGTTGGGGATTAATTGAATTAACTTGGGTAGTGCATTCCAAAAAACTGGGGCAGCATGTGAAAAGTCTTGGAGATGGGAATGGGAGGTTCTGATTATTGAGGATGTTAACTTCAGTTCATTAGCAGAACGGAGGGTGCGGGTAGGGTGGTAGACTGAGACGAGGGAGGAGATGTAGGGTGGTGCTGAGCCATGGAGTGCTTAGTGGGTGAGGGTAATAAGTTTATACTGGATTCTGGAGTGGATACGTAACCAGTGTAATGACTGGCAGAAGGTAGAGGCATCGGTGTAACAGTTGGTGAGGAATATGATCCTGGCTGCAGCATTCAAGACAGACTGGAGAGAGGAGAGTTTGGTAAGAGAGAGACCGATTAGTAGAGAATTACAATAGTCCAGATGAGAATGGATAAGAGAAACAGTAATAGTTTTTGCTGAGTTGAATGTAAGAAAGGGTTGAATTCTAGAAATGTTTTTGAGGTGCAGATGACAAATGATGAGAAATGATTCCGTTGCTAAACTCATTCACATTACACAATTATCTTGAAAGATGGTTCATTACCATAAGAATCTGACTGGCCGACTAATTGTCCTGTGTAAATGGGACTTTAATCTAATATGCAACATCTATTGGTTTTATTGGTTTTGTCTTTACAAAATACAATCATTGGAGTTTCTAGTAACCTAGACAGTACAGTATTATTTAGGCAGTAGAAGTTATCTGGAAAACTTATATATAGAGTTTTTGGACTTTTTTATTATTAAAGACTTTGCATTAGTGATGAGAAAATTCTCCAAAATTTAAATTCAACATTCAAATTTGCATGATCTTGGGTCTTTATAGACCTCAGAATATTATAAATGTAGAGGTTAAAAAAAAAAATTGTATTCTCATCTTGCTACTCTCCTGTCCCACAGCCACTGGTCCCCACCTGGTTCTCCACTGGCTCTCTCCAGCTTCAATAACTTCTGGTTTTCATGACAGGTGTCAAACTCTTCTGTGTCTTCTTTCAATTTGCACCGTGCTGTGTAGGTCAAGTCAGTGCCTGGGGGAACATGTAATAATATCCTGACTTTGTGATGCTGTAACATGCTTCTCTCAAGGCCTACTCAGCCTGGCACAGTGTGAAGGAACACATGGAAGAGGATATTGCCTGCCATGAAGATCAGAAGAGACAGAAGCCAAAGGGAGCAAGCAGACATGGTGGGGAACTACAATGGTGTGACAGAGGAGCACTAAGTTAAATTTACAATTTTTTTTATTTTTCTGACCCCTTTTTCCGCTTACTACCTTACAGAAAAATGTTGGGTAAAATCCATCATTTTGCTCAGTTTACACAATGCAAATCAATATTTTTTTTTAGAGTCGAGCAAACTGAATTTTGGGTAATATACAAGGCAAATTCTTTTTTTTGTATATTCATAAAATTTAGGACATTGAATCTTTCATAGTGATTTTTTTTTATACACGTAGAAATCCTGGATTGTTAGTAGCTGTTTATTGGAATTAACAGTTGGAGTAACGGTGGGAGTAATTATAATTATATAATGGCAGAGGATTACATCAGTGCAGTTTGCTTGGTAAGGGCAGCCAACATAAACTAAACTCTGTTTCTTTGTTGTTTTTGTTTTAGTTCAGTCACAAAAAGGCTGGAGTGTACAAAATTAGATTTAATCCTCTTATGTTTCTTCCAGGAATTGGCAATGGAAGGGTTCCATGTAATTGAAATGGTTCTATACTTACTATCCCTGGAAATCCTTTCAACGGGATGGCAATGTAAACAGAAGGGACAGCTAGACATGTTTGTATGGAAATAACCAACAAGCCACGCTAAAGAGCTTTGGTTAGAAAGGATCTAATCACTCTGCTTTGTCTAGAAAATCTTAAAAGCTGACGTTATCATGTTATTTTAAGTGATATTTATATTTTATCAACAATTTTAAAATTTTATATTTGTGTAACGGTGTCTAGTGTCCTCACTTGTGTTATTGGCGCCTGAAGGGATAGGAGACAGCAATGCACATTTTATAGAACAGTTGTTCAGAATGGCATCAATTTTTTTTCAATATATCTGCAACTCATATACAGTGGGGCAAAAAAGTATTTAGTCAGTCAGCAATAGTGCAAGTTCCACCACTTAAAAAGATGAGAGTCGTCTGTAATTTACATCATAGGTAGACCTCAACTATGGGAGACAAACTGAGAAATAAAAACCCAGAAAATCACATTGTCTGTTTTTTTAACAATTTATTTGCATATTAAGGTGGAAAATAAGTATTTGGTCAGAAACAAACAATCAAGATTTCTGGCTCTCACAGACCTGTAACTTCTTCTTTAAGAGTCTCCTCTTTCCTCCACTCATTACCTGTAGTAATGGCACCTGTTTAAACTTGTTATCAGTATAAAAAGACACCTGTGCACACCCTCAAACAGTCTGACTCCAAACTCCACTATGGTGAAGACCAAAGAGCTGTCAAAGGACCCCAGAAACAAAATTGTAGCCCTGCACCAGGCTGGGAAGACTGAATCTGCAATAGCCAACCAGCTTGGAGTGAAGAAATCAACAGTGGGAGCAATAATTAGAAAATGGAAGACATACAAGACCACTGATAATCTCCCTCGATCTGGGGCTCCACGCAAAATCCCACCCCGTGGGGTCAGAATGATCACAAGAACGGTGAGCAAAAATCCAAGAACCACGCGGGGGGACCTAGTGAATGAACTGCAGAGAGCTGGGACCAATGTAACAAGGCCTACCATAAGTAACACACTACACCACCATGGACTCAGATCCTGCAGTGCCAGACATGTCCCAATGCTTAAGCCAGTACATGTCCGGGCCCGTCTGAAGTTTGCTAGAGAGCATTTGGATGATCCAGAGGAGTTTTGGGAGAATGTCCTACGGTCTGATGAAACCAAACTGGAACTGTTTGGTAGAAACACAACTTGTCGTGTTTGGAGGAAAAAGAATACTGAGTTGCATACATCAAACACCATACCTCCTGTAAAGCATGGTGGTGGAAACATCATGCTTTGGGGCTGTTTCTCTGCAAAGGGGCCAGGACGACTGATCCGGGTACATGAAAGAATGAATGGGGCCATGTATTGTGAGATTTTGAGTGCAAACCTCCTTCCATCAGCAAAGGCATTGAAGATGAAACGTGGCTGGGTCTTTCAACATGACAATGATCCAAAGCACACCGCCAGGGCAACGAAGGAGTGGCTTCGTAAGAAGCATTTCAAGGTCCTGGAGTGGCCTAGCCAGTCTCCAGATCTCAACCCTATAGAAAACCTTTGGAGGGAGTTGAAAGTCCGTGTTGCCAAGCGAAAAGCCAAAAACATCACTGCTCTAGAGGAGATCTGCATGGAGGAATGGGCCAACATACCAACAACAGTGTGTGGCAACCTTGTGAAGACTTACAGAAAACGTTTGACCTCTGTCATTGCCAACAAAGGATATATTACAAAGTATTGAGATGAAATTTTGTTTCTGACCAAATACTTATTTTCCACCATAATATGCAAATAAAATGTTAAAAAAACAGACAATGTGATTTTCTGGATTTTTATTTCTCAGTTTGTCTCCCATAGTTGAGGTCTACCTATGATGTAAATTACAGACGCCTCTCATCTTTTTAAGTGGTGGAACTTGCACTATTGCTGACTGACTAAATACTTTTTTGCCCCACTGTATAACTGCACCTTAAAATAAAGCTGTGTATCCAGGTGTGGTATAATAAGAGTCATCTCATTTTCATTAAAGGGGATGCCCATTTTATCTCTATTTTAGCAAATATTTTAGGGACATGGTTTTGTAATGCTTACTAATATATAAGTATTACAGTGTTATGCACCTGTCTCGATCATTTGCCTGGTCCTATATGAGGTTCATCAATACACACACCTGAAACTTCAGTGTTGCTAGACTCTGGCATGCTCTATACACCTTAACCTGCTCAGTACCTGTCTGCGGGCCATTGGACGTCTCCCGCCTGCCTGTAGTTGCCTGCAGCCCACATGCCTGTGACCTGTAAGCCTAACCTGCAAGCCTAACGTACAGGTTCTCCTCCTGCAATTGTTAGTGCAATTTTTGTCACATACTGTACAGGACTTTTTCCATAAAATTGCTGCTGGTGAAAGAGTATGTGACGAGATCTGAGAGGAGACTGATGGACAGGAACTCATATCGGCTGGCATCTATTTGCATTATAATTTAAAATACTCTCAGCACAGCTTATGCCAAGTTTTTTAGTTCAAAAAGCTGCAGAGAGAAGCAAAAATGTGTTTGCAAGAAGACAAAGTTAATCTCTCCTGATCTGTATTAGGTACTTGTTTCACTGCTGACTCCCCCTCATGTAAAATGAGGTCTGGAGGCAGAGTTATATTCCAGACACCATCCTCCCCATACCATGGAAGAGATCATTTATAAAAAGTGATAAAAGATATTTCTCAACAACGAGATATCTGATATGAGACATATAGGAAGGACTTTTTTAGCATTCAAAAGCATGTATGTCCTTATTAATGGTTTAGCTAGGCCAAATGTGGTCACAGATTCCCTTTAAAACAATCATTAAAAGGCTAAAAATGTAGGTCTTTTTTAGCAATTTTTTCTAAGCACTGAAAAAATGTGTGCCAATGAAGTTTTTAGAATCTGGCTTTGAAATATGACAGCTTTCCATATCATTGACTTTAAAGGTACCTTCACACTGAGCAACTTTAGAACGATAACGATAGCGATCCGTGACGTTGCAGCATCCTGGATAGCGATATCGTTGTGTTTGACACGCAGCAGCGATCAGGATCCTGCTGTGACATCGCTGGTCGGAGCTAGAAGTCCCGAACTTTATTTCGTCGCTGGATCACTTGCTGTCATCGCTGAATCGGCGTGTGTGACGCCAATCCAGCGATGTCTTCACTTGTAACCAGGGTAAACATCGGGTTACTAAGCGCAGGGCCGCGCTTAGTAACCCGATATTTACCCTGGTTACCATTGTAAATGTAAAAACAAACAATCATTACATACTTACATTCCGGTGTCTGTCGCGTCCCCCGGCGTCAGCTTCCCTGCACTGTGTCAGCACCGGCCGGCCATAAAGCAGAGCACAGCGGTGACATCACCGCTCTGCTTTACGGCCGGCGCTGACACAGTGCAGGGAAGCTGACGCCGGGGGACGCGACAGACACCGGAATGTAAGTATGTAATGTTTGTTTGTTTTTACATTTACAATGGTAACCAGGGTAAACATCGGGTTACTAAGCGCGGCCCTGCGCTTAGTAACCCGATGTTTACCCTGGTTACCCGGGGACTTCGGCATCGTTGGTCGCTGGAGAGCTATCTGTGTGACAGCTCTCCAGTGACCACACAACGACCTAAAAAGCGACGCTGCAGCCATCGGCATCGTTGTCTATATCGCTGCAGCGTCACTTAATGTGAAGGTACCTTTAGTCAGCTATTGCAAGCACAGGAAACTTGTGTTGTTTAACTGGAGTTTATGGTGTCCATGGCATTGAGCATCCTAAAGGTATGATGCTATTTTGGTGGATTTCCCCAAAGGGTTTTAGAATTTAACTTTAAAATTGCCTAGAAAACAATACAAATAGACTTGTACATGTAACAATGGCATAAAAAGCTCAGCTACATATCTTTTCCTCTACCACTTTTAGTGACTCCAAAGCAGCAGGGTTGCCAAAGTACGGTATTTTTCTTTTTTTCCTGGTCAACTGAACCAAAATTCACAGTCAATCCATAGTTTTTATGCACATTCATAAAGATGACACATTTCCTTTGTATTCTTGGCAAAACAATATTTATTTTCATCTTTTGCATTTCAAAAATTACAAAAAGGAAAATGTGCCGATACAAAAGTTTGGACACCCTGCATATTGATTATCAAGAAACACCCCCTTTTGAAAGTTTCACAATTTGTAAATGCTTTTTGTAGCCAGCCAAGAATCTTTCAGTTCTTGCTTGAGGGATTTTCTTCCTTTCTTCCATGGAAAATTATTCAGTTTAGTGAGATTCCTGTGTCATCTTGCATGCACTGCTTTCTGAAGGTCTTTTGCAGTCAAGTGATGGAACTGATTTGCCACTCTAGCAATCCTACGAGCAGCTCTAACTGAAATTATGCTTGGTCTTCCAGACCTTATTTTGACCACTGTTTCTAATAACGGTCATTCTACATTCTATACATTCTATATTCTATATATTTCTATCTGAGGAAGGGCAACTTGAAAAAACTTTGATATCTGCTTACAGCCTTCTCCTGCTTTCTGTGCCTCCACCATTTTCATTTTCAGAGTGATAGGCAGCTACTTAAAAGTACCCATGGCTGCTGTTTTTTTGGCACAAGGATAGAGGGGACTAGGTTTTTATATAGCTAGGAAATTTACATCTTTAATTTTAGAGATCATTTCATCTTCAACTGCACCTAGACAAAGTAGGCTGGTCGTGCAGCAGTGAGGCTACCACTAGGTGGCAGCAGGATAGTCAAACAAGCTGGGTGGATATAGTCAGTAGCGCAGTACCAAAGCAATAGACAAAACACAGTGTTAGGACTGGCGGAACGCACCAAGTAAGATGATATAGATGCGTTCGCAGTCCGGGGTCCACCGTGCAGGCAAAACCCGCTGCTAGTGAATGACAGACTATATGGCGGTACTAAAAGTATAAACACGTGGGTTAAACCTCACCCAACGTGAAGAAAGCGATCCTGTTAAGTCACAGGACTGCGGTACCGCACATAGAGCGCGAGCAAGTAGTCAGCGAACTTAACCCCGAAAGGGATTGAAGTCCGATTAGACCCTTGCTGGCACAACACCGCAACTGGGTGTGTAATGAACCATATTAGTAATAAATGAGCACAAGAGTGCGTGCGATGCCGCACTGACGGACGCCACTAACCACCCAGGCTTGGGTATGGAAAGCGCAAGGCAAGCGCACGGCGCCGTACTGGCAGGCACAGTTACAGTGGGGCAAAAAAGTATTTAGTCAGTCAGCAATAGTGCAAGTTCCACCACTTAAAAAGATGAGAGGCGTCTGTAATTTACATCATAGGTAGACCTCAACTATGGGAGACAAACTGAGAAAAAAAAATCCAGAAAATCACATTGTCTGTTTTTTTAACATTTTATTTGCATATTATGGTGGAAAATAAGTATTTGGTCAGAAACAAACAATCAAGATTTCTGGCTCTCACAGACCTGTAACTTCTTCTTTAAGAGTCTCCTCTTTCCTCCACTCGTTACCTGTAGTAATGGCACCTGTTTAAACTTGTTATCAGTATAAAAAGACACCTGTGCACACCCTCAAACAGTCTGACTCCAAACTCCACTATGGTGAAGACCAAAGAGCTGTCAAAGGACACCAGAAACAAAATTGTAGCCCTGCACCAGGCTGGGAAGACTGAATCTGCAATAGCCAACCAGCTTGGAGTGAAGAAATCAACAGTGGGAGCAATAATTAGAAAATGGAAGACATACAAGACCACTGATAATCTCCCTCGATCTGGGGCTCCACGCAAAATCCCACCCCGTGGGGTCAGAATGATCACAAGAACGGTGAGCAAAAATCCCAGAACCACGCGGGGGGACCTAGTGAATGAACTGCAGAGAGCTGGGACCAATGTAACAAGGCCTACCATAAGTAACACACTACGCCACCATGGACTCAGATCCTGCAGTGCCAGACGTATCCCACTGCTTAAGCCAGTACATGTCCGGGCCCATCTGAAGTTTGCTAGAGAGCATTTGGATGATGCAGAGGAGTTTTGGGAGAATGTCCTATGGTCTGATGAAACCAAACTGGAACTGTTTGGTAGAAACACAACTTGTCGTGTTTGGAGGAAAAAGAATACTGAGTTGCATCCATCAAACACCATACCTACTGTAAAGCATGGTGGTGGAAACATCATGCTTTGGGGCTGTTTCTCTGCAAAGGGGCCAGGACGACTGATCTGGGTACATGAAAGAATGAATGGTGCCATGTATCTTGAGATTTTGAGTGCAAACCTCCTTCCATCAGCAAGGGCATTAAAGATGAAACGTGGCTGGGTCTTTCAACATGACAATGATCCAAAGCACACCGCCAGGGCAACGAAGGAGTGGCTTCGTAAGGAGCATTTCAAGGTCCTGGAGTGGCCTAGCCAGTCTCCAGATCTCAACCCTATAGAAAACCTTTGGAGGGAGTTGAAAGTCCGTGTTGCCAAGCGAAAAGCCAAAAACATCACTGCTCTAGAGGAGATCTGCATGGAGGAATGGGTCAACATACCAACAACAGTGTGTGGCAACCTTGTGAAGACTTACAGAAAACGTTTGACCTCTGTCACTGCCAACAAAGGATATATTACAAAGTATTGAGATGAAATTTTGTTTCTGACCAAATACTTATTTTCCACCATAATATGCAAATAAAATGATAAAAAAACAGACAATGTGATTTTCTGGATTTTTTTTTCTCAGTTTGTCTCCCATAGTTGAGGTCTACCTATGATGTAAATTACAGACGCCTCTCATCTTTTTAAGTGGTGGAACTTGCAATATTGCTGACTGACTAAATACTTTTTTGCCCCACTGTATAGGACGCTGTGATGTGTGTAACATACAGATGGATAGTCGGGCGCTAGAGAGCTACCATCATCCGCGAGCAGTCAACAACTCTAGGGAGGGATACTTAGGAGCTTTCATCCATCGACATACATCCATCTACACACACACATAATAATTGTACACTAGCGCATGGCCGTGCGGTCATGCGCAGTTTATATAGTTGCAGGACAGGAAGTGGCCACAGAAACTTTGCCCTTCCAAGACCTGCCAAGAGGACCAATGGAATGCGCTGCAGAGCCTGAGCACATGACCCTCGATCTCCAACGGGAGATCTTGCCCTGGGCATGCTCAGTGTGAGCAAATAAGGACTTAGTCCCAGAGAAGTCCGCTTGCTGCTGACCAGCACTGACTTTAATGGCAGGAGCTGAAGAAGCAGCAGTAACTCTCTGTACAGAGCGAGACCGAGCAAGACGCTGGGACCGACGTCCCTGCTGAGCAGACTCCACTGCGGCTGGATAGGAATGGGAGACCGCAGCGGAGACGGCCCGAGATTCCCCCTGTGCAGAAGTGGGAACTCGAGACCTAACACACAGGGACAGAGACAAGCCAAAAGGTTAGTAACAGTCAGGAGCGGAAAAGCCAAAGACAGAAGGCAGAAAACAGGTCAGGATACAAGCCAAGTCAAAACCAGGGAGTCGACACTTAAAAGGGAAACACTGAATCAAGACAGGGGTTGGGGAAAACAGAGACACGGATTCAGGCAGCTTTCACAGCAGGACAAGTCAGGATATACCAGAGTCAGCTACACATGCCGTAGGCAGAACTATAACAGACACCGCCTGCAGGGTGCAGCGAAGCTAAATAGCAAACCTGAACCTAGATTGAGGCAGAACAAAGTTAGCCCTGGACATGATAAGCCCAGGAAAAGGGCATACAGGACTCAAAACTCAAACCGGATCATGACAGTTCCCTCCTCTCAAGGGGGGCCACTAGACCCCCAGGTTTACCAGGATAACATGCATGAAATGCCCAAACTGGATGATCAGTATGGAAAGAATGCACCAGAACCCAAGATCGCTCCTCAGGACCGTAACCTCTCTAATGGACCAAGTACTGAAGCGAATTGCGAACCCTCCGTGAATCGACAATACATTCAACTTCATACTTTGTCTGACCATCCACTGAGATCGGGATTGAGGGAATGGTGACCAAGCAAAGGTAGGTACACATGGCTTATGAAGAGACTTATGGAATACATTGGGGATTCGAAGAGACAGAGGTAGACGTAAGGAAAAGGCAACTGGATTGGCAACCTCAATGATCTCGTAAGGACCAAAAAACCTGGGCCCTTAGCTTAGTAGAAGGAACTTTCAGAAGAATGTTCTTGGTAGACAACCACACTTTATCTCCTACCAGGAATATAGGTCTTAAGGTACCTTCACACATAACGATATTGTTAACGATATCGTTGCTTTTTGTGACGTAGCAACGATATCGTTAATGAAATCGTTATGTGTGACAGCGACCAACGATCAGGCCCCTGCTGGGAGATCGTTGGTCGCTGAATAAAGTCCAGAACTTTATTTCGTCGCTGGACTCCCTGGAGACATCGCTGGATCGGCGTGTGTGACACCGATCCAGCGATGTCTTCACTGGTAACCAGGGTAAACATCGGGTAACTAAGCGCAGGGCCGCGCTTAGTAACCCGATGTTTACCCTGGTTACCATGCTAAAAGTAAAAAAAAAAAAACACTAGATACTTACCTACTGCTGTCTGTCCTCCAGCGCTGCGCTCTGCACTCCTCCTGTACTGGCTGTGAGCCGGAAAGCAGAGCGGTGACGTCACCGCTCTGCTTTCCGGCTCCCAGACAGTGCAGGAGGAGAGCAGAGAAGCAGAGCGCAGCGCTGGAGGACAGACAGCGGTAGGTAAGTATCTAGTGTTTGTTTTTTTTTACTTTTAGCATGGTAACCAGGGTAAACATCGGGTTACTAAGCGCGGCCCTGCGCTTAGTTACCCGATGTTTACCCTGGTTACCGGCATCGTTGGTCGCTGGAGAGCGGTCTGTGTGACAGCTCTCCAGCGACCAAACAGCGACGCTGCAGCGATTCGGATCGTTGTCGGTATCGCTGCAGCGTCGCTAAATGTGAAGGGGCCTTTACAGACCATCGCTTATCAGCAAAATGCTTATGTTTGCCCTCAGCCTCCCCAATGCCCTTCTGGACCTCCCTCCACACCTCCCTCAACTATTGAACTGCCGTTTCAGCCCCTGGACATCCTGAATCCAGCCTGGAAAACTAGCCACAATGGGTGTGAAAGCCATAATTCCAAAAGAATGGAGAAGTGCCAGTTGACTGGTTAATCCGATTGTTAAATGCAAACTCAGCCACTGGCAACAAAGAACACTAATCATCCTGCTGAGTCATATCTAGACACTGCAAAATCTGTTCAAGTGACTGATTGGTCCTCTGTTTGACCTTTGATCTCGGGATGGTAGGCAGAGGAGAAGGTCAAGCAAATACCCAATATTTACAAAATGCCCTCCAAAATTTGGAAACAATTTGTACCCCTTTATCAGAAACCACACTCAAAGGCACACCATGCAACTGCACAATGTGCTCAACAAACAACTTAGATAGTGTTTCTGCATTAGGCAATCCTGCCAGTGGTAAAAAATGTGCCTGTTTACTGAATCTGTCAACCTCTACCCAGATTACAGTTTTGCCATTGGAAGGAGGGAGATCAGTGATAAAATCCATGGACAAATTAGTCCAAGATTTATCTGGAATTGGCAATGGCACCAATTCCCCAGCCAGCCAGTTATGGCAGCTCTTAGCACAGGCACAGGTATCACAAGCAGACACAAACACAGCAACATCATAGGTCATGGATTACCGCCAAAACAGCCTAGCAATGGATTTCTGGATGGCTGAGATCCCCGGGTGCCCACTGAGAGTAGACTCATGGAACTCCCGGAGAACCCTCAACTGGTACTGAATAGGGACAGAGAGCTTATTATCAGCAAAGAGGGAGGAGCAAGAGACAGCCTCCCAAATTTTATGCTTCAGTTCAGAGGATACCCCAACAACAATCACCCCGTGCTGAAGAATGGAGGAAGGAGGTTCAGGGGGTGATATCAGATCAAAACTGCGAGATAAGGCATCCACCTTGACATTCTTGGAACCAGGCCGAAAAGTGATAGAAAAATGAAAACTAGGAAAAAAAGAGACCACCTCGCCTGCCTAGGAGTTAACTGCTTGGCAGACTCAATATAAGACAGATTCTTGTCATCCGTAATAACCGTGATCCAATGAACCGCCCCCTCCAAAAAGTGCCTCCATTCTTCAAAAGCCAATTTTATGGCCAATAACTCCCAGTTACCAACATCATAATTCCTCTCCGCAGGACTTCCTGGAGAAAAAGGTACATGGTCTTAAATTGGTCAAAGTAACGGGTCCCCGAGACAACACCACCCCACTTCCACCTCCGAAGTGTCTACCTCTACAATGAATGGTTCCAACGGATCTGGCTGAACCAATAGAGGAGCAGACATAAAACACTTCTTTTATGTAGAAAATGCTTCAACCGCCAAAGGTGACCAGACTTTGAGATCAACCCCCTTGTGAGTCAGATGTGTGAGTGGCTTGACCACCTGAGAAAACCCTTTGATGAATTTTTGATAATAATTGGCGGAATCCAGAAAACGCTGCAGACCTTTGAGGTCGCTGGGTTGCACCCAATCAACAATGGCCTGTACCTTCCCGTGATCCATCCAAAACCCATTGGCAGAAAGGATGATCCCCAGAAAGTAAAGCTCCTGGACACAAAACAAACATTTCTCGAGTTACTGAACAGAGAATTTCCCCGTAATCTATGAAGAACAGCACATAAATGACCAATGTGGGATTCCTTGTCAGGCGAGAAAACAAGGATATCATCCAGGTATAAAACCATAAAGCGCCTGATAAAATCAGAAAAAAAACCTCATTCATGAAGTTCTGAAACACCACGGGTGTATTCGTTAGACCGAAGGGCATGACCAAATTTTCAAACAGACCCTTGGAGGTGAGAAATTCCATTTTCCACCCATCCCTTTCCCAAATGCGGATACTGTTATATGCTCCCCTGAGATCGAGTTGGGAAAAAAACCTAGTCCCAGACAATTGGTTATAAAGATCAGGTATTTCTCACTGTAATTTTATTTTGTTTCCGGAAATCGAGGCACAAGCGGAAACTACCATTTTTTTTCTTAACAAAAAAGAATCCAGTGGTCACAGGTGAGACAGAAGGACAGATGTGACCTTTGCGTAGACTATCAGAGATATAGTTTTTCATAGCGGTACGTTCCGGGCCAGAAAGATTGTACAAACGGGCTTTGGGCAATTTAGAACCCGGAACAAGATTAATCATACAATCATACGGACGATGTAGTGGCAAGACCTTAGCCTCTTTTTCAGAGAACACATCCCCAAAATCCTTCAGGTACTTCGGAATACCCTCCATATGAAAAGCAGACATAAAAACAGCAGAAAGTCAACTATTGGAACAATTAGGACCCCATTTAACAATATCACGAGATCCCTAGTCTATAACAGGATTATGACTCTGTAACCAGGGGAACCCCAACACCAGTAGCACATGAAGATTATTCATAGCATAACATGACATTTGTTCTGGATGCAAGGAACCCACCTTGAGGAGGAACTCCTCAGAGACAAACGTAATAACATTTTGAGCCAACATGTCTTATCAATGGCAATGATATGGATGGGAGTCTCTAGCCTGATTGTCCCTAACTTTAACTTGGACACCAGACTAGAGTCAATGAAGTTCATGGAAGTCCACAGTCCATGAAAGCTGAAGTGGATACATAACCACCTCCATAACACAGTTCCACCTCTAACAAAACTTTTGAAATGCTGAAAATGGTACCTGAGAGTCTGGGTGACCTCCTTGACAGTCACTCAGACTCGGAAGCTTGTTAATCGATGGACAAGAGGGGCAGTCCTTCTTCCAATGTCCCAAATCTCCATAATAAAAAAAAATGTCCCATCACGTCATCGTGTCCTCTCCTTCTCCTTGGAGTTGGTGGCACCAACCTCTATGGTCTCAGTGAATGTCATCACCTCAGACTTATCAGGCAATACAGGAATCTCACGCTGGATAATTCCTCTTTCAGGCAGCTTTCCCAGCAGGACAAGTCAGGATATACCAGAGTCAGCTACACATGCCGTAGGCAGAACTATAACTGACACCGCCTGCAGGATTCAACGGAGCTAAATAGCTTACCTGAACCCCAAATGAGGCAGAGCAAAGTTAACTCTTGACAGGTTCAGCCCAGGAAAAGGGCAGGCAGGATTCAAAACCCAGACCAGATCATGACATCTGGTTACAATTCTTTATTATGTTATTTATGTATGGTTGTCCTGAAGAAGGAATCGGTGGAATCTGAAACACATTGACAAAGAACCTACAATTTTATCATCCCTTAATAGGGTCATTTTCTTGGCAGCGCAGAAACTCTTCCAATCCTGCTACTTAAATCTACTGGTTACAATTCTTGGGACACAAGGAAATTAATCATGACCAAATATACCCAGGAAAAGCAGTGGGAAATAAGGAGATTTGATTGGCAAGGTCTTACATGCTGAGTTTTTGTTTGTGATTTTAGCTTAGAATATTCCTTTAAATTCATTTTACATTTACTTTAATACTGTACCGAGACCATGACACATATGTAAAACTATTACATTTATATTTTTAAAAAAAAGCTTCACAATACTACGGAGCTGCAAAATACTCACGTAACTCTGATGTGGCTTGTGATGTAAGTTTTTGGCACAAAATATGATACAATATATGATACATAATTTGAACTAAAATTTTAATATTTCGCACAAATCAAAAAATGTATAACATTAGACTTTGTAACATATGAGTCAAACATTATATACCGTAGCTAAAATTACAAGCTCAATATGTTTAGGTACAATTTCATTTTCAGAAATTTCCTTTATAATTGATTGTGTCTAACATGATTAAACCAATTTACTGCTGTGGAGTTAGTATATCTATTAGCACCTGACCTACAAGAGCTAAAGGTTAATGTAACAGGGAATAATGTCTATAAATCACAGTGGAACAACAACTGCATGTACTATGGTGAAGTGAATACAATCATGAACCTGAGATGCCTACAATAACATTTATACAATGATCCTAGAAGAAGCTTGGTAATTGTGGCTGTCTACTGATTTGAAATGACCCAGGGAAAGACCATAATGAACACTTTCCTAGCAACCAGTGTATATTAAATCTTCTGAGCGCATGAATAAGAATAATAATCGCTAGATAGAGCAATGTATACATGGAACATTCCTCATAGTTATGAACACAGCATTCATTATAGAATAACTTTGTTGTATGTACTAGCACATATAATTTCCAATTTTATTGAATTCAGTTCTCTTTAAGAATCTCCAATAAGATTTTTCACTAGAACCTGTAGTTTTAAGGTGTCGTAAATATATTCTCAATTAAGACTGAAAATATGTCAAAATGTTATTACTTGTCAATAAATAATTTAAATTTTATTGATCTCAAATTATTAGTTTTTCCCTCAAGGAGTCTGTTTTTCAGTCTTAGACAACTGGATTATATGCCAAATTCCCTAAGATTTCATGGTTACATATTGTACTCGATATTTTGCAAAAAATATTGCTGGTGCCTGGTTAGCAAAACTTCTACTCTAAGATTTCTCTGAGGAAAATGTCCCCCAGTGGCTGTACCAGATAGGAAAAAAAATCTTATTTTTGTATTTTTTGTAGACAATAAAAGGGATGGCGTGGTCAGTGACAATTTCAGACAAAGTGGGGCCCTAAGCAAAAGTTTAATGTGGGGTTCTAAGTGCTAACATATTGTACTATCAAACACAAGCATTTAGGTTGCAATTACATGAATTGAGTTCAGGTCGTTAAACAAGTGTGATCGACAATATTCTAGTGGTTCGGCGCTTGTTTACTGTCATCTTTACACAGGCAGGTGGACAGTGTCCATTTTTGGACATTATCATATATGAAAGTCAAAGTACTCTGTCTGATACCTGATTCTGATACTTGAATCTGATACCTGACTCTGATACCTGAGTCTAATTCCTGACTTTGATACCTGATACTTGACTTCTGTCAAACATCAGAATCAGAAGGTTTTTCAGATACAGTCAATACCGTACTTGAATGGTTCATCTCATAAGCGAAGAAAAAGAATTGTTTCACTGCCATGTAAGCTAATGGGTGAGTGGTTAAGCTCCTGGCTTATGGAATAGTAAGCTTGAGTTCAATGACATACTCTTTATACAGATGCTATTGCAATTATAGTATTTCCTATTCTCATTATTATTATTGATATTGTGTGGTATTTACTAATTGTATTACTACAAAACTTGAAGATCATACTAATATCGGTCTATGGAGTTATTCTAATCATGTTCCTATTATGAATTTCTGTGCTGCTACATTATTATTATTATTATTATTATTGTATTATTAATGTTACATGAATATGTAATAAACTAGATGGTGACCCGATTCTAACGCATCGGGTATTCTATAATATATATGTAGTTTATTTGTGAAGATTTCAGAATAATGCAATGAATACTCAGGATTCGGCTGGCCGGGCACGACCAATTAGCGAAGCGTGGTTCAAATCCTGCGCCAATTCATGGCCGGACTGCGTCTGTCGCTGATTGTTCTCGCCGGCCGGGCGCGACCAATCAGTGAAGCCAGGGCGAGCTCCAGGTTTTTGAGGGCCCCGGGCGAAAGAATCTCACAGCCCACATAGCATATAACACAGCCCACGTAGTATATAGCACAGCCACATAGTATATTGCACAGCCACATAGTATATAGCACAGCCACATAGTATATAGCACAGCCCCATAGTATATAGCACAGCCACGAAGTATATTGCACAGCCACATAGTATATAGCACAGCCCATGTAGTATATAGCACAGCGATGTAGTATATAACACATCCCACGCAGTATATAACACAGCCAACGTAGTAAATAGCAAAGTATAAAAAATAGTTATATACTCACCTACTGGCGGCCCCTGGATCCAGCACAGGCCCTTAGCGATGCTCCTTGCGATGCTCCATTCCCAGTAATGCCTTGCGTCAATAACCTGTGATGATGTAGCGGTCATCTGGGTTTATTGCCGCAATGCATTTTTGGGACCGAAGTGTCGCAAGGAGTGGGAAAGGCTGCCACAAACGCTGGAAGGTGAGAATATAATGATTTTTTTATTATTATTATTATTATTATTATTAACATTATGTTTTTACTATTGATGCTGCATAGGCAGCATCAATAGTAAAAAGTTGGTCACACTTACAGGGTTAATGGCAGCATTAACAGACTGCGTTACACTGCATTATGCCGCAGTGTAACGTTTAACAGACTGCTAAAATGCTATGGGGGCACTGACTGGAGGGGAGTAGGGAGGGGCCAATTTGCGGCCGGACTGTGCCTGTCGCTGATTGGTCGCACACAGCCAGCCGCAACCAATCAGCGACGAGGGATTTCCGTGACAGAGAAACAGACAGACAAAGAGACGGAATTGGACCTTAGACAATTATATATGTAGATATGTATTTGGTTAGTATTACAGTGGGTTATAAAAGTCTAGGCACCCCTGGTAAAAATTACTGTTATTTTGAACAGTTAAGCAAGTTGAAGATGAAATGATCTCTAAAAGGCCTAAAGTGAAAAATGGCACATTTTCTTGGTATTTTTGGCACAAATATATATTATTTGATGTAGCCAATCTCCAATCATTTTATTGATTATGTCTAACAAATCAAAATTCCTTTAAAAACATTTCTTTATTCTTATATTTAAAAAAAGATACCCAACCAATAGATAAATACAATTAGATATGTATCAAATACATCCATTTAATAGCAGCAAATATAAAAGTGCTCATTAAATGTATTGGACTCTGGGAAGATGGAGGATATACTTTCCTTATTATTCCATAGTGCAATGGCCCTTCCTAGCTGCTGAAGTTGACACCCTTTATTTTACGCAAGTGGTGCCCCCGCTCCTTGAAGACTGACCCTCTATACCCCTATGTAACCCTGTTATAATAATTGGTGTTGATCTGATTTTGCTTATGCATATTGACAAGTTTGACAACAATTAGGTAACTATGCAAAACATATACAAAAGCTAAGATTAATGGCTACTGGTTCACAAGAAAATTCCTGCAACAAAAAATGCAATCAGCACGTGTCCTGAATTCTTATCTAGATTGCATCAACATGTTTCCCCGCCATCATTTTAGCTTCATCAGGAGGTTCTTGGATGTCAGTCCATGATTAACTGATATCTGTTCATAGATGAGATGCCTATGACTGTGCTGCTACTGGTTTTATTGATTTAGCTACCTTTTTTAATAATCAGTGAAACATTACTTAATACAGTTGTGCTCAAAAGTTTACATACCCCTGAAGAATTTTGGCTTTCTTGGCCTTTTTTCAGAGAATATGAATGATAACACCAAAACTTTTTCTCCACTGATGGTTAGTGGTTGGGAGAAGCAATTTATTGTCAAACTACTGTGTTTTCTCTTTTTAAGTCATAATGACAACCCAAAACATCCAAAAGACCCTGATTAAAAGCTCACATACCCCAGTTCTTAATACATTGTATTGCTCCTTCTAACATCAATGACAGCTCGAAGTCTTTTGTGGTAGTTGTGGAGGAGGTTCTTCATTTTCACAGACGGTAAAGCTGCCCACTCTTCTTGGCAAAAAGCCTCCATTTCCTGTAAATTCCTAGGCTGTCTAGCATGAACTGCACACTTGAGATCTCCCCAGAGTGGCTCAATGATATTGAGGTGAGGAGACTGAGATGGCACTCCAGAACCTTCACTTTGTTCTGTTGTATCCAATGACATGTCTACTTGGCCATGTGTTTTGGATTGTTGTCATGTTTGAACGTCCAAGTACGTCCCATGCCCAGCTTCCGGGCTGATGAGTGCAAATTTGCCTCTAGTATTTGCTGATAGCGTGCTGCATTAAAGGGAACCTGTCACCCCGTTTTTTGAGATTGAGCTATAAATACTGTTAAATAGGGCCTGCGCTGTGCGTTACTATAGTGTATGTAGTGTACCCTGATTCCCCATGTATGCTGAGAAATACATTACCAAAGTCGCCGTTTTCGCCTGTCAATCAGGCTGGTCTGGTCAGGTGGGCGTGTTCACAGCGCTCTTTTCTTCCCCAGCTTTCCGTTGGTGGCGTAGTGGTGTGCGCATGTCCAGAGTTCCGACTCTCGGCTTTGGGAAAATGGCCGCCGCGATCTCTAATGCGCACGCGCGGCATCCCGCGGCCATTTTCCTGAAGCCCCGTGCAGCAGAGCACTCCATCTGCGCACGCGCGGCCCCAGGAAGATGGCCGCCCCCACCGATGCAAGGGATTACAGCGCAGATCGCGCGCTGTGTCTTCACGTGGGCGCAGGGAAGTCGGAACTCTGGACATGCGCACACCACTACGCCACCAACGGAAAGCTGGGGAAGATAAGAGCGCTGTGAACACGCCCACCTGACCAGACCAGCCTGATTGACAGGCAAAAACGGCGACTTTGGTAATGTATTTCTCAGCATACATGGGGAATCAGGGTACACTACATACACTATAGTAACGCACAGCGCAGGCCCTATTTAACAGTATTTATAGCTCAATCTCAAAAATCGAGTTGACAGGTTCCCTTTAATCTTTCCTTCAACTTTGACCAAGATTCCTGTGCCTTTATGGCTCACACATCCCCAAAACATCAGCAATATACCTCTGTGCTTTACAGTAGGAATGGTGTTCCTTTCATCATAGGCCCTGTTGACGTCTCTCCAAATGTTTATGGTTGTGGCCAAAAAAGTTCAGTTTTGGTCTCATCACTCCAAATTAAATTGTTCCAGACGTTTAGAGGCTTGTCTCTGTGCTGTTTTGTGTATTGTAAGCAAGATACTGTGTGGCATTTGTGCAGTAATGGATTTCTTCTGGCGACTCAACCATGCAGCCCATTTTCCTTCAAGTGCCTCCTTATTGTGCATCTTGAAACAACCACACTGCTAATTTTCAGAGAGTCCTGTATTTCAGCTGATGCTATTTGTGGGGGTTTTTTTTGTATCCCGACCAATTTTCCAGGCAGTTCTCGGCAACATTTTTGTTGGTCTATCTGGCCGCGGTTTTGTTTTTTCAGAGCCCCTGATTTTCCATTTATTAATTACAGTTTGAACGCTGCTGACTGGCATTATCAATTTCTTGAATATCTTTTTGTATCCCTTTCCTGTTTTATACAGTTCAACTACCTTTTACCGTAGATCCATTGACAATTTGTTTGCTTTCCCCATGACTAACAATCCAGAAATGTCAGTGGCTGGATGAAAGATGCAAGAGTTTGTCTGGATCCCAGAAACTCACTCAGCTTTTATGCACACACACTGATTACAAGCAAACAGGTCACAGGTGAGGATGTTACCTTTAGTAACCATTCAAACCCATTTGTGTCAACTTCTGCGCATGTTATGAGACCAAAATCACCAGGGTATGTGAACTTTTGATCAGGGTCATTTGAATGTTTTGGGTTATCATTATGTTTTAAAAAGAGAAAACACAGTAGTTTGATAATAAATGGCTTTACCCAACCACTAACCATGAGTGGAGAAAAAGTTTTTGGTGTTATCATCCATATTCTCTGAAAAAAGGCCAAGAAAACAAAAATTCTGCTGGGGTATGTAAACTTTTGAGCACAGCTGTATATAGAAGAAAGTGTTGACTACTGGAAAATACGCCAGAAAACTGTCAAGTGTGGAGAATAGCCACACACAGAAAACTATAATGCTTTCATCAAGTTTCCGAAATGTTCTGCATGGAACAAATTGTCCAATAATATTCCCAGAGATTTTGATGCTGTTCAGTACAGTATGCCACTATTCTATATTTTCTTGTCTCCAGGCGAACGTGTAGTAATTGAATTTATTCAGCAAATTAAACTTGTTATTCACTTTACACTTCCCCCTCTTTCCTTACCACATTCCATACACGCATACAAACACACAGACTGCTGCCATGCTCTCTCCGAATGCTTTTATGTCATTGGTTTTCTTATAATTATGGAGTCATTCTGTCTATGGATTAGATATTAAAGTAAACGTTATATCCATGTATCCAAATGAGCCAGACAGGCACCAGCATAATATTAACAACCAAACAATTCATGGCAGAGTAACATGAACTATGAGTTTTCTCTAGCTAGCCAAAGACAAAGTATTAATTGTTAGAATGTTGCATTTAGGAATGTTACATGTTGTGATTGGCACCTGAAACAACTTCACAAACTGTACTGCCATCAAGAGGTTGCTTTTAGATTGTACAATGAAATTTTTCAGAATAATTACACATTTTTAAAGAAAATAGGTAAGTTAGCAATGAGAGTTCAAACACTTTATCAACAAAAAAAATGCAAAAATGAGACCAGGAGAAACCTGGATTGTAGTCTGGTGACAGGGTTGTTGGGGGCCTCCGAGAGAAGTCATAATTTTTCTGCAAGGGACAACTGAAAACTACCACTACAACCAATACAACTGTTATACAGTGACCAAATACCAGATCCAACACAGGAGGTATGCAGAGTATTATCACAAAGCAGCATGGGCGTAACAATCACAGTCCCAGAGGGAGCGACCACGACCTGCCCTGTGCTGGAAAGGGGCCCACCAACACCTACTTCAGCTGGATGTGCAATCAAGAACACACATTCAGCTGAATTGTGTATCAGCACAGGTTCCCACAACCTACCTCCACTTCAATACATGCGAATGTCAGCTGATGTTGGCGAGCGGCGCATGTCAGTATTATCATGCGCTGCTCATAGCTGAAATCAACTGCTAGCAACAGAAGAGGATGCCGCATGTCGTGGGAGTGGAGGAAAGTATTATTTTTTTATGTTTTGGAAAACAGTACAGACTTTATAGCAGTAGTACGCCAAGGATGAGGGTCATAATACCAGAAGGGACACAGGATATGGTTCATTATAACAGGATGGGGATGATTATAGCACATTTGGGTTCAGGATGTGGATCGTTGTACGAGGAATGGGCCCAGGAGAGGGGTGATTATACCAAAATGGGGTTCAGACTGTGCTGTCAGTATATGAGGAAGGAGTCAATGATGGGTTTCATTGTACCATAAAGGGGGTCATTATACCAGGATGGGGGTAATTACACCATAATAGGGTGCATTATACCAGAAATGGGGCCCAAGATGGGGGATACTATAACAGGATAGGGGACAGTGTTACAGGATGTTGCCAGGATGGGAGACATTATAATGAGAAAGGGCCCTGGACAGAGCATATTATACCAAGAAGGGGTCCAGGAAGGGGGGCATTATTACTAGAAGTAGCGCAGGATGGGGACATACCAGGAAGGAACCCAAGAGGGGGAACATTATACCAGAAAGGGGCCCAGGATGGGGAACATTATAACAGAAAGAAGCAATGACAAGGGATATTATAACAGGAAAAGGTTTAAGATGAGAAACATTATTACAGGATTGGGTCCAGGAAGGGGTAAATTATTACATGATGAGGACATTATTACAGAAAGGGGCCTTGATAGGGACACTTTTACATGTATGTCTTATAGGATCTAGAATGCTACAAAGGAACTTACATCTGACTAACATGGAGGTGGGCCCCATGTCCAAATTTTGCAGAGCCAATGTTACACAAGTTATGCCACTGCATAGCAAACTTTATTAGAGAATATGAAAAAATATAACACTACTCATACATGGTCACAGGCAATAAACAACAAATAAAAAGAGCTTGTCAGGTTTACCAAACTATTTTATGAAATATTTCATTCTCTAGAATATATGGCTCCAACATATTCTGCAGAAATTCACAGACATTGTCATAATGCGCTGTCCCCAGGGGGCTTATCTTCTACATTCACTATTATTATTATTATACATTTTTATAGCGCCATTTATTCCATGGCGCTTTACATGTGAATATATCTTTGGTCTGTGGGTTAAAACCATAGTACCTGGGATCACTGAGAAACAATTTATACTCCATGCAACATGCTTCTGTAATTTGATTTGGACTCAGATCCCAGCGCTGAAAAGCTGTGCTAACCACTAGGCTTCCCATATTTACTTGTATTTACCATTAAATAAAAATTATAGAACACTTTTACTTATAAATTTTTCACCGTGCTTTTTCTCTGCCTTTTTTTGGAAATTAATGAATAAATTGAACACTACCTATTACACAGACAGACATACTGAGTGACAGCTGCAGTCTGCAAGATTATGCACAACTTAATGAATTGCAACTCTAGCTCTATAGTCAAAATTAATTAACGTAGTTCTTCTGTAAAAAGTCTCTTATAGGCCAGACCTTGTTCATATATTTCCAAGAGAAATAAAAAAGGGACGTGACAGTATTCCTCTATAATTTGTAATACACTGCTCAAAAAAAGGGAACACTAAAATCCCACATCTTAGATATCACTGAATGAAATATTCCAGTTGTAAATCTTTATTCATTACATAGTGGAATGTATTGAGAACAGTAAAACTTAAAAATGATTAACGCAAATCACATCTAATATCCCACGGAGATCTGCAGTTGGAATGATGCTCAAAATCAAAGTGGAAAATGAAGTTACAGGCTGATCCAACTTCAGTGGAAATGCCTCAAGAAAAGGAAATGATACTCAGTAGTGTGTGTGGCCTCCACGTGCCTGTATGACCTTTCTACAATGCCTGGGCATGCTCTTGATGAGGCAGCTGATGGCCTCCTGAGGGATCTCCCCCCAGACCTGAACTAAAGCATCCGCCAACTCCTGGACAGTCGCTGGTGCAACGTGACGTTGGTGGATGGTGTGAGACATAATGTCCCAGATGTGTTCAATCAGATTCAGGTCTGGTGAATGGGTGGGCCAGTCCATAGCTTCAATGCCTTCATCTTGCAAGAACTTCTGACACACTCCAGCCACATGAGGTCTGGTATTGTCCTGCATTAGGAGTAACCCAGGGCCAACCGCACCAGCAAATGGTCTCAAAAGGGGTCTAAGGATCTCATCTCGATACCTAATGGCAGTCAGGCTACCTCTGGCGAGCGCATGGAGGGCTGCGCAGCCATCCTAAGAAATGCCACCCCACACCATTACTGACACACTGCCAAACCGGTCATGCTAAAGGATGTTGCAGGCAGCAGATCGCTCTCCACTGCGTCTACAGACTCTGTCATGTCTGTGACATGTGCTCAGTGTGAACCTGCTTTCATCTGTAAAGAGCACAGGGCGCCAGTTGCAAATTTGCCAATCCTGGTGTTCTGTGGCAAATGTCAAGCGTCCTGCACGGTGTTCGGTTGTGAGCACAACCCCTGTCTGTGGACGTCAGGCACTCAGACCATCCTCATGGAGTCAGTTTTAACCATTTGTGCAAACACATGCACATTTGTGGTCTGATGGAGGTAATTTTGCATGGCTCTGGCAGTGCTCATCCTGTTCCTCCTTGCTCAAAGGCAGAGGTAGAGGTCCTGCTGCTGGGTTGTTGCGCTCCTACGGCCCCCCTCAATGTCTTCTAGTGTACTGGCCTGTCTACTGGTAGCGTCTCCAGCCTCTGAAAACTATGCTGATAGATACAGCAAACCTTCTTGCCACAGCTCGCATTGATGTGCCATCCTGGATGAGCTGCACTACCTGAGCCACTAGTGTGGGTTGTAGAGTCCGTCTCATCTAGTTTTCTTATTGCGCAAACTATTGGTTCACTGTGAGTTTGGCACTGACGAAGTTATTGCAAATTAGGCCGGAGTCACACCACTGTACAATACAGTCGAGTGCTATGAGATAAAACATCGCACAGCACTCAGTCAAGTTTTACTGTATGGGGCAGCTCACATCTGCGATTCTTTTCCCATGCCGAATTGGCATGCGAGACCAATCATAGAATGCTGCAACTGGCACAGAGACTTGGCTCACTCACAAACATATAAGTCTATGGGTACGATTGACACAACGCATATCACTTGAATATCACCTGAGTGCGGTGCGATATACGCCGACGCGGGCAGCAGAGGAATATGGAGAAATTGATTGAAATTGATCTCTGTCTCCTCCGCAGCTGTCCTCCGATCCTATCTGTACGAGAGGATCAGAGCACAGTAGCATTGACACCCGTCTCCCACTCACAGCAGAGCAAGAGCCGAGGATCATTAGCATATGACTTCCGATGCTCTTGCATCGCATGCCATAGGCTAGTGTTACTCCAGACAGTTCCTGTCTACTTACAATGTAATCCTCCAATGGCAAAAAAGCTATCCCCTATTCAACAACTTAACTTCATTCAAAATGGGGATCTGCAGCTGAGCAGTGAGATCGGCTTTCTTAGGCAATTTAATTGGTAGTGAATTTAGTGGAGACCAAGCATGAACACTCCTCCTCTCTCAAGACTACACTGCAAAGCTCTGTTCAAGGGCACTGATCTTAAGATCTGGAGATCCGAATTGTTAGACAACAAGCCATCAGCAAGTTATGCCCTATCTAGGGAATAACTCCTTAAGGTAGAATTTTTATTACATTAAAAAAGTTACTTAGGTTAAAAAAAAATCATAGGTTCTTTATGTCCAAATGTTTTTCAAACCATTTAGAAATTATTAAAAGCTAAATTAATGACAGCAAGGGTTAAACATTCTTTATTCTTACACCATACAATTTTATTTGCTTTTGAGGTGGCTGCTTGACATTGAATACATTTTCATGGCTTAGGTGAGGTGTCATTGAGAGGTTTTTTTATTTTGCACAAGAGAAAATAGAAGCATTTTTTCAATGCAGTGATGGATCCGATTTTCGTTCATTTTTGGTCTTTGTGTCCATATTTACCATCATCGTGGCATAAATTTCTCGTGTGGAAAAAAAAATCCAAGATTCTCTTACTTATTAAACAATAGGCAACACTTGGATGACATACTGATGGTATTCGTGTGTTGTCTGCTATTTTTCACAGACCCGCATCTCTGAAAAAAGATGTTTTTTCCATTTTATAGCACCATTAAATTCCACAGGGCTTTGCAGACATCATCATCACTGACCCTAATTGGGTTTACAATCTAAAATCCTATCACTATGTCTTTGGTAGCAAACACAGGCAAACATGGGGAGAATATACAGTCCCTGACAGAAGTTATGTCGCTTATCCATGTTATGCAAATAGAAGCTTATAACCTGACGTTAAATTCATCCATTGGTTGTATAAATTATTCTTTTGAAAGCCGAAACTCTCCGAAATGTGGTTTAGGTTAAGAAAATAAATTGGCATCAATGCAGAAATATTGATCAGTTAATGGACACAGAATGGTCAGATTTTGGCAAGACAAAAGATTTGTCGCCCACAGAAAGTAATGCGATATTCAAACAAATAATTAACTTAAAATACAAATATATGTTGCATAACATTGATGAATGAAGTTGTGGTGCTATTAGAGTAATATTTAATATTTTGTGTGACTTCCATGAGCTTGAAGGAATGCATCCATGCAGTTTAACAATGATTCGTACAATTTATTAATGAAGTCATCAGGAATAGCAAAGAATGCAGTCTTACATGCCTCCCAGAGTTCATCTAGATTCTTTGTTTTTGTCTTCCAAGCTTCCTCTTTCATCCTACCCCAAACATGTTCAATGATGTTCATGACTGGTGACTGGGCTGGCCAGTCCTTGAGCACCTTGATCATTTTTGCCTGGAGAAACTTTGTTGTGGAGATGGATGTATGAAATGGAGCACCATCCTGCTGCAGAATATGACCCTTTTATGATTTGGAATATAAGAGGTAGCTAATACTTCTTGATATTTTATACTATTGATATTGCCTTCCACCTTGCAAATGTTTTGCACACCCCCATATTGAATGTAACCCCAGACCATGATCTTTTCACCACCAAATTTAACTGTTTTGTGGGTGTATTTTGGATCCATACTGGCTCCAGTAGATTTCCTGCAGTATATGCGGCAGCTGTGTGGAATTATACTGAAGATTCATCAGAGAAATCCACCTTCTGCACTTTTCCAGCGTCCATCTGTTTAGCAGGCTGTGGGACTTTGCAAATGCCACACAGTTTTTTTATTTGCCTTTTGTTTAGTGCTGGCTTCTGGGCACTGATTCGTCCATGGAGGCCATTTTGAAACAGAATCCTAGAAAAACTGTTCTAGTTGACACAGGGACTTGAGGTGACCAGGCCTGTTGGATCTCTGCTGCAGTGGAAGAGGGGCTTGCTCTAGCCAACAAACGTTCCTCCTGAGCAGTTGTCTTGCGGGGTCTGCAGGACCTGGGCTTGTCAAACACATCTCCAGTCACTTCAAATCTTTTTTTAATTCTTTGTACTTGACACTGAGACACATTAAAGGTGGCAGCCACCTCTGCAGTGGATCTGGTCTTCAGCCTCTTGACAATCCAGGCTTTGGTCGCAGGGTGGATTTTTGGCATGTTGTCAGAGCTCAAGTTGCAGTTCAAGTGAAGGTCTGGGGTGCTGGGTTTCTTTTTATACACACACTAATTAACCGATCATTTACTGAGCACAGGTGAGGATGTAAACTAGGATTGGGTGCATTATATGACCAGGCGACAAAACTTTTGTCTTGCCAAAATCTGACCATTCTGTGTCCATTAACTGATCAATATTTCTGCATTGACGCTAATTTATTTTCTTAACCTAAACCACATTTCAGAGGGTTTCAGCTTTCAAAAGAATAATTTATACAACCAATGGATGAATTTAATGTCAGGTTATAAGCTTTTATTTACATAACATGGATAAAACATAACGTCTGTCAGGGAGTGTACAAACCTCCTTGTTTATGTTGTGCATTGTAGGATGTGAACGTAGGACCGCATTGCAAGAAGGCCACAGTGCTAACCTCTGAGCCACCATGCTGTTCTCATGAATGAAAAATAAAGATAAAACATGCATACATTAAAAACGGACATCTGAATGAGACCTTACTTCTAACCTAATTTCCTAGTTGTTTTCCATGTTCTATTATCCCCTATAATGTATAGGCAGGAATACCTTTACTGCTGCTTGGATGTATTATTATTTTTTTATATTTACTGTACAGTGAAATATCAGTAACATAATCATTATTCAAGAGAAAAACACAGTAAACTTTATTTGGGTCAAACAGCCATCAAGTATAAAATGCATTGATCCAGATGACTTCCTTAAGCTTCTATTTTTCTTCTCTTAGCCCATCATGTATTATCCAATCTGTCATAACAATAAGTTACTACTGGAGAAGATGGGAGCAATAGAACAATGGACCGAGTTACAAATGAGCTGTGGTTTTGCAAGAACATTCCTACATAAATACTCACCCAAGAAAACTTTAAAATGTAAAAAGCACCCAACTATGAAAATGTGCTTTGGGTTAAATCTCTCTGTATCATATATAAAGCAACGTAATTGAATGCAGTGATAAATGCTGATCACTGTGTGGTATCCCACAAAGTGGCCACTTCTATGGGATACCGGATATATAGTGTGTTTTCACATAAATGCTGTGAATTTTTATGTGGACTGTACATATTAAATACATTGTGAGACCTGCTGACAGGTAGCACAAAAAGGGTTAATCTTCTCCTCACAGGCTTGATCAGGTGACTCAGCTCTGTTTTAAGATGCAGAAGGTTCTGGAAAAACACCTCAGGGCAGTCAGCCAATGACTGCAGCTCTACAGTCACATAGAAGGGGGAGGAGCCAAATCCTGGGAAAATTTTTTATTTTTTTTAAGTGGCAGTTGGTGGTCGGACATCTTGAGAAGAGGAAGCCATTTTGTAGGTGAAGGAATTTAGGCTAGGGTCACATTGCGTTAGTAGCAGCCCGTTCAGCACATACGCTAACGGGCTGCTGCTAGCGCAAGGGCCTGCGCTACATCACGCTAGCGCAGATGGAGCTTCTGCTAGCTCCATCTGCGCTAGCAGTGACGGACCCGGAAATGCTGCAGCCTGCGTCTCGGGTCCGTCACTCAATGACGGCGCATCACTAGCGCACGCCCATTCTGGGCGTGCGCTAGGCAATGCGTCCGACATTGCATTCAATGGCAGCGTTAACGGAGTACGTTACACCGCGTTATGCCACGGTGAAATGTACTCCGTTTAACGTTGCCCCTGAACGCAATGTGAACCAAGCCTTACCTACCTTCTCCCTGTCTGCTTTGCTTAAAAAGGGGACTGACATGATAAGGGGAGTTAATAGTCTTCATCTGAGGAACACTACCATTGCACCTCTAGGAGGAAGAATTACCTCAGGGCAGAAACAGAGCACAGTGCTGAAGAAATATTCAAACTTAACCCCTTAGTGACAGAGCCAATTTGGTACTTAATGACCGGGCCAATTTTTGCAATTCTGACCACTGTCACTTTATGAGGTTATAACTCTGGAACGCTTCAACGGACCCCGCTGATTCTGAGATTGTTTTTTCATGACATATTGTTATGTTAGTGGTAACATTTCTTCGATATTACTTGCGATTATTTATGAAAAAAGCGGAAATATGGCGAAAATTTTTAAAATTTTGCAATTTTCAAACTTTGTATTTTTATGCCCTTAAATCAGAGAGATATGTCATAAAAAATAGTTAATAAATAACATTTCCCACATGTCTACTTTACATCAGCACAATTTTGGAAACAACATTTTTTTTTGTTAGGGAGTTATAAGGGTTAAAAGTTGACCAGCAATTTCTCATTTTTACAACACCATTTTTTTTAGGGACCACATCACATTTGAAGTCATTTTGAGGGGTCTATATGATAGAAAATAATGAAGTGTGACACCATTCTAAAAACTACACCCCTCAAGGTTCTCAAAACCACATTCAAGAAGTTTATTAACCCTTTACGTGCTTCACAGGAACTGAAACAATGTGGAAGGAAAAAATGAACATTTAACTTTTTTTTGCAAACATCTTAATTCAGAACCATTTTTTTTATTTTCACAAGTGTAAAAACAGAAATGTAGCCATAAATTTTGTTATGCATTTTCTCCTGAATACGCCAATACCCCATATGTGGGGGTAAACCACTGTTAGGGCGCACCGCAGAACTTAAAAGTGAAGGAGCGCCGTTTGACTTTTTCAATGCAGAATTGGCTGGAATTGAGATCGGACACCATGTCACATTTAGAGAGCCCCTGATGTACCTAAACAGTGGAAACTCCCCACAAGTGACACCATTTTGGAAACTAGACCCCTTAAGGAACTTATCTAGATGTGTGGTGAGCACTTTGAACCCCCAAGTGCTTCACAGAAGTTTATAACGTAGAGCCGTGAAAATAAAAAATCGCTTTTGTTTACACAAAAATGATCTTTTTGCCCACAAATTCTTATTTTCACAAGGGTAACAGGAGAAATTAGACCACAAAAGTTGTTGTGCAATTTCTCCTGAGTACGCTGATACCCAATATGTGGGGGTAAACAACTGTTAGGGCGCACCGCAGAGCTTGGAAGAGAAGGAGTGCCGTTTTACTTTTTCAATGTAGAATTGGCTGGAATTGAGATTGGACGCCATGTCGCGTTTGGAGAGCCCCTGATGTGCCTAAACAGTGGAAACCCCCCACAAGTGACACCATTTTGGAAACTAGACCCCTTAAGGAACTTATCTAGATGTGTGGCGAGCACTTTGAACCCCCATGTGCTTCACAGAAGTTTATAACGTAGAGCCGTGAAAAAAAAAAATTGCATTTTTTCTACAAAAATGATCTTTTTGCCCACAAATTTTTATTTTCACAAGGGTAACAGGAGAAATTAGACCACAAAAGTTGTTGTTCAATTTCTCCTGAGTACGTCGATACCCAATATGTGGGGGTAAACCACTGTTTGGGCGCACCGCAGAGCTTGGAAGAGAAAGAGTGCCGTTTTACTTTTTCAATGTAGAATTGGCTGGAATTGAGATCGGACGCCATGTCGCGTTTGGAGAGCCCCTGATGTGCCTAAACAGTAGAAATCCCCCACAAGTGACCCCATTTTGGAAACTAGACCCCCCATGGAACTTATCTAGATGTGTGGTGAGAACCTTGAATGCCCAAGTGCTTCACAGAAGTTTATAATGCAGAGCCGTGAAAATAAAAAATATTTTTTTTTTCCACAAAAAAGATTTTTTAGCCACCAAATTTTTATTTTCACAAGGGTAACAAGAGAAACTGGACCCCAAAAGTTGTTGTCCAATTTGTCCTGAGTATGCTGGTACCCCATATGTGGGGGTAAACCACTGTTTGGGCGCAAGGCAGAGCTCGGAAGGAAGGAGCGCCGTTTTGGAATGCAGACTTTGATAGAATGGTCTGCGGGTATTATGTTGCGTTTGCAGAGCCCCTGATGTACCTAACCAGTAGAAATCCTCCACAAGTGACCCCATTTTGGAAACTAGACCCCCCAAGGAACTTATCTAGATGTGTGGTGAGAACTTTGAATGCCCAAGTGCTTCACAGAAGTTTAGAATGCAGAGTCGTGAAAATAAAAAATATTTTTTTTCCACAAAAAAGATATTGTAGCCCCCAAGTTTTTATTTTCACAAGGGTAACAGGAGAAATTGGACTGCAATAGTTGTTGTCCAATTTATCCCGAGTACGCTGATGTGCCATATGTGGCGGTAAACCACTGTTTGGGCGCACGGCAGAGCTCGGAAGGGAAGGAGCGCCTTTTTGGAATGCAGACTTTGATAGAATGGTCTGTTGGCATTATGTTGCGATTGCAGAGCCCCTGATGTACCTAAACTGTAGTAACCCCCCACAAGTGACCCCATTTTGAAAACTAGACCCCCCAAGGAACTTATCTAGATGTGTGGTGAGAACTTTGAATGCCCAAGTGCTTCACAGAAGTTTAGAATGCAGAGTCGTGAAAATAAAAAATATTTTTTTTTTCACAAAAAAGATTTTGTAGCCCCCAAGTTTTTATTTTCACAAGGGTAACAAGAGAAATTGGACCCCAGAAGTTGTTGTCCAATTTATCACGAGTACGCTGATGCCCCATATGTGGGGGTAACCCACTGTTTGGGCGCACGGCAGAGCTCAGAAGGGAGGGAGCACCATTTGACTTTTTGAGCGCAAAATTGGCTGTCGTGTTTGGAGACCCCATGATGTACCTAAACAGTGGAAACCCCCCAATTCTAGCTCCAACCCTAACCCCAACACACCCCTAACCCTAATCCCAACCTCATCCATAATCCTAATCACTAACCCTAACCATAATCACAACCCTTACCCCAAAACAACCCTAATATCAACCCTAACCATAACCCTAATCAAAACCCTAAATCCAACACACCCCTAATCCTAATCTCAACCCTAACCTCAAACCTAACCCTAATCCCAATACACCCCTAATCACAACCCTAACCTTAACCCTAATCCCAAACCTAACCCTAATCCCAAGCGTAACCCTAATGCCAACCCTAACCCTAATACGAACCCTAATCCAAACCCTAACCCTAATCCCAGCTCTAACCCTAACTTTAGCTCCAACCCTAGCCCTAACTTTAGCCCCAACCCTAACCCTAGCCCTAGGGCTACTTTCACACTTGCGTCGTTTGGCATTCCGTCGCAATCCGTCGTTTTGGACAAGAAACGGATCCTGCAAATGTGCCCGCAGGATGCGTTTTTTGCCCATAGACTTGTATTGCCGACGGATCGTGACGGATGGCCACACGTCGCGTCCGTCGTGCACTGGATCAGTTGTGTTTTGGCGGAGCGTCGGCACAAAAAAACGTTCAATGAAACGTTTTTTTGTACGTCGCATCCGCCATTTCTGACCGCGCATGCGTGGCCGTAACTCCGCCCCCTCCTCCCCAGGACATAGATTGGGCAGCGGATGTGTTGAAAAACTACAGCTGCTGCCCACGTTGTGCACAATTTTCACAACGTGCGTCGGTATGTCGGGCCGACGCATTGCGACGGCCCCGTACCGACGTAAGTGTGAAAGAAGCCTAACCCTAAGTTTAGCCCCAACCCTAACCCTAAATTTAGCCCCAACCCTAACCCTAAATTTAGCCCCAACCCTAGCCCTACCCCTAACCTAACCCTACCCCTAACCTAACCTTACCCCTAACCCTACCCCTAACCCTACCCCTAACCTAACCCTAACCTAACCCTACCCCTAACCCTACCCCTAACCCTAACCCTACCCCTAACCCTAACCTAACCCTACCCCTACCCCTAACCCTAACCTAACCCTACCCCTAACCCTACCCCTAACCTAACCCTAACCTAACCCTAACCCTAACCCTACCCCTAACCCTACCCCTAACCCTAACCCTACCCCTAACCTAACCCTACCCCTAACCCTAACCTAACCCTACCCCTAACCCTACCCCTAACCCTACCCCTAACCTAACCCTAACCTAACCCTACCCCTAACCCTACCCCTAACCCTACCCCTAACCCTACCCCTAACCTAACCCTACCCCTAACCCTACCCCTAACCCTACCCCTAACCCTACCCCTACCCCTAATTTTAGCCCCAACTGCTGTTCTCCTGCCGGCCGGCAGATGGAGACAGATGGCGGGCGCACTGGGCATGCGTCCGCCATGTTCTGCTGCCGGCGGCCAGGAGGAGCAGCAAGAGGATCCAGGGACCTAGGTGAGTATGCTAGGGTCCCCGAATCCCCCTATTTCTCTGTCCTCTGATGTGCGATCACATCAGAGGACAGAGAATTACACTTTACTTTTTTTTTTTTTTTTTTTTTTTGCGGTCGCCGGTAAACAGTTAATTACCGGCGATCGCAAAACAGGGGTCGGTAATACCGACCCCGATCGTGCTCTTTGGGGTCTCGGCTACCCCCGGCAGCCGAGACCCCAAAGATTCTCCCGGTGCCGGCCGGCGGGCGCACTGCGCATGCGCCCGCCATTTTGAAGATGGCGGCGCCCACCGGGAGACACGAGGAGCATCGGGGGAGCTAGGTGAGTATTGGGGGGCCACCTGGGACCCCTTTTCTCTGTCCTCCGATGTGCGATCACATCGGAGGACAGAGAAATTAAAAAGAGATCGCTTTTTTTTTTTTTTTTTTTTTTGCGATCGCCGGTAAACGGTTAATTACCGGCGATCGCAAATGCGGGGTGGGTTAAAAACCCCCCGAATCATGTTCTCTGGGGTCTCGGCTACCCTCGGCAGCCGAGACCCCGGAGAAAATCGGCCTCTGGGGGGCGCTATGGACTTTTTCCACAGTGCCGTTAATTAACGGCGCTGTGGTTTAAGTACCCTTAGCGGCCGCCGTTAAAAGGCGTATCGGCGGTCGCTAAGGGGTTAATAAAACCAGAGGTTACTAAGATCTGCAATCTTCAACCGTGAGTATAATCCTGTACCTCAGTTTCATGCTGTTTGTAAATAATAATTTGCCCCATTACCTTCAGTAAAAAGACTTCTGTTTTAAATTCGTACGGCTGCTGCATAACTGGGGCTCAAATGCACCTACTAATGCACCTAATAACTACTATTACCATCATCATCTTCTGCCTAGAGGCAGTTACTGTGCAAACATTGTATTGTGGAGTTTCCTGTGTGTGTAATTTGAGAAGGAAAGACTCTTCTCGCAGAAAGCTTGGCCACCGTAAGATACATCATACCCTGTCAGGAGTACAACCCTCAACCATACACCACATGAGAACACCACAATTGCATTTAAAGAGAGAAGTTCTTCTTTTCTGACTGAAGCACAGACAGCATGAATCTCCTGTCAGGTTCTTTTAAAAAAAAAAAAATAAAAGCTACTGTGCTATTGCACTATATATATCGCCCATCTGTCAACATCTTTCCACCACTGTGTGCCGCATCTCTGGCCTCTTCATTAAAGACCAGGCCTGCATGTGGCTGGGAATCCTGTTCTATAGGGAAGAGGGTAGAGATGGATCACGCTACGGTGGAAAGAGAACCAGATGTGGCCAGAGAAGTCAGAAGAGAGCTAAGGATATTAGGGTTTTTTTTTTTTACATCCGAAGTTGGGATCTAGGGTTCATACGTAAGTTGGATGTTTGGAAGTTGATGACTTCCTGTACTTTAAAAAGTCAACAGAGGAATATTCTTGGGTGACAAGTCCAGAAGACAAGTAAGTCCCTCCAAGCTTCTCCTTGCCCCACTCCACTTGACTGAGAGGTCTTTCCCTATGTTTGTATATAGAAAGAGGGTAGAGATGAGCGAAAACATTTGCCAATCTAAAATTTGGCACAAACATTGCACATTTGGATTTATGCTCCCGAGCTTTTTTCCTAAAAATAGGCAAAAGTCGGCCAAATTTTGGTAAATGACCGAGTTCACTAACTTTCAGACATCAGTGCTTTGGTAACAGCATGGGGCGCAAAACGTACCGCACATGTGCACACTAATGACATGGATAACAGTGTGTATTTTTCCCGCTGTTCCTTGGCACGCTGTGCTGAAATGAAGACAGCTCAAATATCTGTCCCCTGCTTGTTCTGTGATCATAGCTAGCAAGGGGCAATGATGAGAGTTTTATTCAACTGTTAACAGAGATACCAGGCGGCGACTGATGGGGGTATTTGTGGCACCTCAGGAGTCCGGTTGCTACAATGGCATTGTCTTCCTCATGGGTGGGTGATGTCATGCCTGGAGGTAAGAAGGAATCCTCTTAGCAGGTAACACAAACTTACAACACCTTCCTAACTCCAGACTAGAAGGGGTAGCTCTAAATCCGGTTTCAAGGTAGCTTCCCTATAAGTTTTGGCTTGGAGGCAGTGTTAGTGAGTTTAGTGTGAGACACTGAAGGGAAAGGATGCTCATGAGGAGAGAGACTGGGATTGGAGCTATATCTGAGCTCTTCCCAGGATTAAGCACAAAAGAAACTGGACACCGGAATCCGTGGTTGCATGGGTACTAAAGGCCAAGGAGCTAGAACCAGAGGGCAGGAGATTGCAGGTCTCCTGGCCCATCTAATACCTGAAGGCACCACAGCAAGTCAGGAGCCTGGGGCTGCCAGTGAGAAGACAGTGCCCATGAAAGGCTCATGTTGTCAACCATATGGGTTAGGAGTAACTTGTGTAAAGCTTCAGTCAGCAAGGGACAGAGAATTCAGCGCAGAAGGAAGGCCTCCGCACCCACCTGGCCAAGTGAATCCCAAGTTTTTCCAAGGCCATCTGGACCCCATCTACACCTGTAACCTGTGCCCCCAACTGCACCTGAAATACATCAGTAAAAAGGTAAAGGAAACTGCAAACCCTGTGTCCTCCTATTATTTCCTGCACCGTCAGTCCTGCACCCCACCAGCTATTATCCCTTACTGACCTAACCTATGGGTTATTATCCCTTACTGACTGCAAAGGTAGCCCTGGGGACTAAGCTCTACCTGTGGGGAGCAGTACCAACTCTGCTGCAATACCATCAAACCCAGTGGTCCCCTTTAATCAGCGTTGGACATCCCTGACTGAGTACCACAGGTGGGGTCATGAACATTTCTCCATAGACCCTCAGCTGTCAATGTTAGCACGGCTGGTTATCAAGGCTAGAAGGGTCCCCACGCCATATTTTTTAAATATTTAAATACATAATATTACAAAACAGCGGGGGTCCCCCCATTTTTCTCAACAGCCAAGTTAAAGCAGACAGCTGGGGGCTGGAATGCTCAAGCTGGTAAGTGACCATTCATATTTCCCACCAGCCTAAAAATAGCAGCCTGCAGCCACCCCAGAAAAGGGCACATCTGGTGCTTTACTCAGCTATTTCCACTTGCCCTGTGGTGGTGGCAAGTGGGGTTCATATTTGTGGGGTTAATTTCATCTTTGTATTGTTCAGTGACATCAAGCCCATAGTTTTGTAATGGAGCTGTCTATAAGATGCCAATCCATTCTAATCCTATAGCTACATTGTAAATAAGCACACCAGGGCCAGGGGTAGCCGAGAACATGAATCGAGTCGGTTTTACAGACCCCAGGGTTGCGATCGTTGTTATTAGCCGTACAACGGCGACCGCAAAAAAAACCCGCCATTTAATTTCGCTCTCCTCTAATGTGATCGCACATTAGAGGAGGGAGAAATAGGGTCCCCGATCCCCCCCCCACAGTGTCTCCCGATGTCCTTGGGTCCTCCTGCTTCCCCCCACTGCCCCCAGCGTCTTCTTCGGTAGCAAAATGGCATGAGCAGTGCGCCAGCCGAGATCTGCCAGCTGGCACCCGGCAACAATAGGAGATTTTGTCTATTGGTTCATATTAATCACTGTGATGTGATAGGGTCTATCACAGTGATCAAAGTAAAAAAAATAGTAAATAAAAGGTTCTTTATCACCCCCTTAGTTAGGGTGCAATAGTGAAATAAAAAATATATATTTATTTCCATTTTTTCATTAGGGTTAGAGTTGGGGATAAAGTTAGGGTTAGGGTTGGGGCTAAAGTTAGGGTTAGGATAGGGGCTAAAGTTAGGGTTAGGGTTGGGGCTAGAGTTAGGGTTAAAGTTTGGATTACATTTATGATTGGAATTAGTGTTAGGGTTGGGATTAGGGTTAGGAGTGTGTCAGGGTTAGGTTTGTGGTCAGGGTTATGGTTAGGGGTGTGTTGGGGTTAAGGGTGTGTTGGGGTTATGGTTGGGATTATGGTTAGCGGTGTGTTGGGTTTAGGGGTGTGGATAGGGTTATGGTTAGGGTTGGGATTAGGGTTAGGGGTGTGCTGCGATTAGGGTTGATATTAGAAGTGGGGGGGTTTCCACTGTTTAGGCACATCAGGGGCTTCCCAAACCCGACATGGCGTCCGATCTCAATTCCAGCCAATTCTGTATTGAAAAAGTCACACGGTGCTTCTTCCCTTCCGAACTCTGCCATGCGTCCAAACAGTAGTTTACCCCCACATATTGGTTATCAGCGTACTCAGGACAAATTGGACAACAATGTTTGTTGTCCAATTTCTCCAGTAACCCTTGTGAAAATAAAAAATTGGGGGCTAAAAAATCATTTATGTGGAAGAAAAATTATTTTTTATTTTCACGGCTCTGCGTTATAAACTTTATTGAAACACTTGAGGGTTAAAAGTTCTCACAACAAGTCTGGATAAGTTCCTTGGGGGTGCAGTTTACAAAATGGGGTCACTTGTGGGGGGTTTCTACGTTTTAGGCACATCAGTGGCTCTGCAAATGCAACATTCCAAAACGGCGCTCCTTCAATTCCGAGCTCTACCATGTGCCCAAACAGTGGTTCCCCCCACATATGAGATATCAGCGTACTCAGGACAAGTTGCACAACAACTTTTGTGGTCCAATTTCTTTGGGTACCCTTGGGAAAATAAAAATTTGCAAGCTAAAAGATAATTTTTGTGGAAAAAAAAGATTTTTTATTTTCACGGCTCCACATTATAAACTTTAGTAAAACAATTGGGGGATCAAAATGCTCACAACACATCTAGATAAGTTCCTTGGGTGGTCTAGTTTCCAAAATGGTGTCACTTGTGGGGGCTTTCCACTATTTAGGCACATCAGAACCTCTCCAAACGTGACATGGCGTTCGGTCTCATTTACAGCCAATTCTACATTGAAAAAGTCAAACGGCGCTCCTTCCCTCCCGAGCTTTGCCAAGTGACAAAAACAGTGGTTCCCCCCACATATGGGGTATTAGCGTACTAAGGACAAATTGCACAGCAACTTCTGGTTCCATTTTCTCCGGATACACTTGGGAAAATAAAAAATTGTGGACTAAAAGATAATTTTTGTGGAAAAAAAAAGATTTTTTATTTTCACGACTCTACGTTATAAACTTTAATGAAACACTTGGGGGTTAAAAGTTCTCACAACATATCTAGATAAGTTCCTTGGGGGGTTTAGTTTCCAAAATGGGGTCACTTGTGGGGGGTTTCTACTTTTTAGGCACATCAGTGGCTATGCAACATGCCGCCCTCAGTCCATTCCATCAAATTCCAAAACGTCACTACTTCCCTTCCGAGCCCTGACGTGTGCCCAAACAGTAGTTTTCTCCCACAAATGGGGTACCAGTTTATTCAGGACAAATTGGACAACAATTTTGTGGTCCAATTTCTCCAGTTACTCTTGTGAAAATACAAAATTGGCGGCTAAATAATCATTTTTTGGGAAAAAAATTTGATTTTTTTTATTTTCACGGCTCTGCGTTATAAACTTTAATGAAATACTTGGGTGTTCAAAGTTCTCACAACAGATCTAGATAAGTTTCTTGGGGGGTTTTGTTTCTAAAATGGGGTCACTTTTGGGGGGTTCTACTTTTTAGGCACATCAGAGGTTCTGCAAATGCAACATGACGCCCGCAGACCATTCCATCAAAGTCTGCATTCCAAAACGGCGCTCTTTCCCTTCCGAGCTCTGCCATGTGACTAAACAGTGGTTCCCTCCACATATGGGGTATCAGCGTACTCAGGACAAATTGCAAAACAACTTACAGGGTCCAATTTATCTGGACACCCTTGGGAAAATAAAAAAATGCGGGCTGAAAGATCATTTTTGTGTAAAAAATGATATTTTCACAGCTTTACATTATAAACTTTAGTGAAACAATTGGGGGTTCAAAGTGATCACCACACATCTACATAAGTTCCTTGGGTGGTCTAGTTTCCAAAATGTTGTCACTTGTGGGGGTTTTCCACTATTTAGGCACATCAGGGCCTCTCCATATGCGACATGGCATCCGATCGCAATTGCAGCCAATTCTACATAGAAAAAATCAAATGACGCTCCCTCCCTTCCGACCTCTGCTATGCGTCCAAACAGTGGTTCCCCCCACATATGGGGTATCAGCGTACCCAGGACAAACTGCACAACAACTTTGGGGGTCCAATTTCTCCGGGTACTCTTGAGAAAATAAAAAATTGCCAGCTAAAAGATCATTTTTGTGGAAAATAAATGATTTTTTATTTTCACGGCTCTACGTTATAAACTTCTGTGAAGCACTTGGGGGGTTCAAAGTGCTCACCACACACCTAGATAAGTTCCTTGGGGGTCTATTTTCCAAAATGGAGTCATTTGTAGGGGAATTCCAGTGTTTAGGTACATCAGAGGCTCTCCAAATGCGACATGGCGTCCAATCTCATTTGCAGCAAATTCTACATTGAAAAAGTCAAACGACGCTCCTTCCCTTTCGAGCTCTGCCATACACCCAAACAGTGGTTCCCCCCCACATATGGGGTATCAGCATACTTAGGACAGATAATTGCACAACAACTTTGGGGTCCAATTTCTCCGGATACCCTTGGGAAAATAAAAAATTGCGGGCTAAAAGATTATTTTGTGGAAAAAAAAAATATTTTTTATTTCACAACTCTGTGCTATAAACTTCTGTGAAACATTTGGAGGTTCAAAGTGCTCAACACACATCTAGATAAGTTCCTTGAGGGGTCTAGTTTCCAAAACGGTGTCACTTTGTTGGGGTTTTCTACTGTTTAGGCACATCAGGGGCTGTCCAAACACGACATGGCATCCGATCTAATTTCCAGCCAATTCTTCATCGAAAAAGTGAAACAGCACTCCTTTCCTTCTGAGCTCTGCCATGCACCCAAACAGTGGTTTACCCCCACATATGGGGTATTGGCATATTCAGGAGAAATTGCACAACAAATGCTTAGGATCACCCAGACAATTTTGTGTTTTCCATGAAAACTCATACTTTTATTAATCAAATGAGTTGCCAAATGAATTAAAAATCTAGTCCAGACATTGACAAGATTCGAAAAAAAGATTTTTATTTGAAATAATAATTTTCTCCTTCAAACTTTGCTTTTGTCAAAGAATGCTCCCTTTGCAGCAATTACAGTTTTGCAGACATTTGGCGTTCTACCAGTTAAATTGCTGAGGTAATCTGGATAACTTTCACCCCGTGCTTCCAGAAGCCCCTCCCACAAGTTGGTTTGGCTTGATGGGCACTTTTTGCATACTAAGTTGCTCCCACAACAGCTGGGGTTGAGATCTGGTGACTGCGCTGGCCACTCCATTACAGATAGAATACCAGTAGCCTGCTTCTTCCTTAAATAGTTTTTGCATAATTTGGAGGTGTGCTTTGGGTCATTGTCCTTTTGTAGGATGAAATTGGCTCCAATCAAGCGCTGTCCACAGGGTATGGCATGGCATTGCAAAATGGAGTGATAGCCTTCCTTATTCAAAATCTCTTTCACCTTGTACAAATCTCCCACTTTACCAGCACCAAAGCAACCCCAGACCATCAAATTACATCCATCATGCTTGACAGATGGCATCAGGCACTCTTCCAGCATCTTTTCAGTTGTTCTGCGTCTCACAAATGTTCTTCTGTGTGATCCAAACACCTCAAACTTGGATTTGTCTGTCCATAGCACTTTTTTCCAATCTTCCTCTGTCCAATGTCTGTGTTCTTTGCCCACATTAATATTTTCCTTTTATTAGCCATTCTCAAATATGGCTTTTTCTTAGCCACTCTGCCCTGAAGGCCAGCATTCCAGAGTCACCTCTTCATAGTAGATGTTGACACTGGCGATTTGGGTGTACTATTTAATGAAGCTGCCAGTTGAGGACCTGTGAGGTGTCGATTTCTCAAACTACAGACTCTAATGTACTTGTCTTGTTGCTCAGTTGTGCAGTGGGGCCTCCCACTTCTCTTTCTACTCTGGTTAGACCCTGTTTGTGCTCTCCTCTGAAGGGAGGAGTACACATCGTTCTATGAAATCTTCAGTTTCTTGGCAGTTTCTTACATGGAATAGCCTTCATTTCTAAGGACAAGAATAGACTGTCGGGTTTCACATGAAAGTTCTTTTTGTCTGGCAATTTTAAGCATTTAATGGAACCAACAAAAATACTCCAGATTCTCAACTAGCTCAAAGGAAGGTCAGATTTATAGGTTCTCTAGTCAGCCAAACTGTTTTCAGCTGTGTTAACATACTTGCACAAGGGTTTTCAAGGGTATTCTAACCATCCATTACCCTTCTTACACAGTTAGCAAACACAAAGTACCATTAGAAGACTGGAGTGATGGCTGTTGGAAATGGGCCATTTAAATAATACTTAAAACCAACAGCTGTCACCTCATTGATCAATAGTAAGGTTGAGCGAAACGGATCGGACAAATTCAAAAATCGCTGACTTTCGGCAAAGTCGGGTTTCATGAAACCCGACCCGATCCTAGTGTGGGATCGGCCATGAGGTCGGCGATCTTTGCGCCAAAGTCACGTTTTGTATGACGCTTTCAGCACCATTTTTCAGCCAATGAAGGAGGACGCGGAGTGTGGGGCATCACAGGGGCTATAAATGGGCGTGCACGCCAACCGCCATCTTACTTCTGCTGATCGTAGCATAGGGAGAGGTTGCCGCAGCTTCATCAGAAGAAGGGATATAGTTAGGGAGGGAAACCCTGAAACTGCTTGTGCTGTAGCGATTTCCACTGTCCAACACCACCATTTGTTTGCAGCGACAGTGGAGGCTATATTTTTGTGCATCAGCTCTGTAGCTTATTAGGCTGCCTTATAAGGCTCCCTGATAGCTGCATTGCTGTTTGCACGCCGCTGTGCAAACCAACTGCTTTTTTAAAGCAAAAATCCTGTTGCTCCTTTCTGCACAGTTATCTTGTTTATTAGTCCACACTTTTGTGTGCAGCAGTCCTTTTTATTGCTGCCATACTTTTCCTGAGTTCATTGTGGGGAGATTGAAATTGTACTACAGTCCTTGTATTTTTTCATATATCTTCCAGCCACTTTCTGCCACTTACATTGTGTTGTTTTATGCACAGGGTCTGAGCTTTGGTTTAGTCTCCCTCCAAAAAAGTGAGATTCAAATTATCACAAAGTGGATATATTTCAGTCCTGTTAGTTTGTGGTATATCAGCCAGCCACTTTCTGCCACTTACATTGTGTTGTTTTATGCACAGGGCCTGAGGTTTGGTTTAGTCTCCCCCAAAAAAGTGAGATTCAAATTATCACAAAGTGGATATACGTCGGTCCTGTTAGTTTGTCGTATGTCAGCCAGCCACTTTCTGCCACTTAGATTGTGTTGTTATATACACTGGGCCTGAGTTTTGGTTCAGTCTCCCAAAAAAAAGGGAGATTTAAATTCTCAACATGTTTATATACACCTTCTACCTTGTTTTACAGTACCATATAACGTTTGTTATTTTGGTTAGATTTTCCAGAAAATGAGGAAGTCTGGTGGAAGAGCCCGTGGGCAGTGGTTGCCAGCTGGTACTGATGGTGGTGGTGGTGCATCTGGTGGTAGTGGCAAAAGCACAATAGCACCTAAGGCTGGAGGTGTTGAGCCAGCATCATCGTCTGGCTAGACAAGGCCTCGAAGACTCCCTTATCTGGGAGTAGGAAAACAGCTTTTAAAGTTTTGGCCTTCCTTGCTGACTTAGCCTCTAGCTCTTTCGCCCCCTCTTCAGAAAGTTCCAAATATAAAAGCAGCGAGTTGTCAGTGGATGCTCCCAGTCAGGAAGAAGATGTTTCCTTGTGTCCTTCACCCAAACCAAAAGTGAAGGATGCGTCAGGCGACACTACAGGTTACTCCATGGAGCTCTTTACACATACCGTGCCTGGGTTAGAAAAGGAAATTGTTAACTGCCCATTACAAGATGATTCGGACATGGAGTGCACTGATGCACAGCCACAGCTAGATTATTATGCTGTTCCATTGACTCAGATCACTACATTGCCCTCGCAGTGTACTGAGCCAGAATCTCACCCTGATGAGACTATGGTGCCCCGTCACGAACGCTATAGCACCTTACACGGTGACACAGAGGAAGGTGCACATGACATTGAAGAGGAGGTGATAGATGACCCAGTTGTTGACACAGATTGGCAGTCATTGGGGGAAGAGGGTGCCGCTGCCAGTAGCTCAGAAGTGGAGGAGGATGATCCGCAGCAGTCATCTACATCGCAACAGCTGTCATCTGGCAGGCCCGTATCAGACCAAAAACATTTGTCAAAAAAAAAAACAGTTTTAGGACAGCATGGCCATCCGGCGAAAGTAGCACAGCGTGCAATGCCTGAAAAGGTATTCCATAGTAGGAAGAGTGTAGTGTGGCAATTTTTTAACCAAGATCCGAATGATCAGTCAAAAGTTATCTGTAAGAAATGCTCAAAGACCTTTAGCAGAGGGAAGAATCTTCAAAATTTAAATACAACGTGCATGCTTAGACATTCAACCAGCATGCACTTGCAAGCCTGGACTAACTACCAAACGTCCCATACCGTTGGTGCACCTGCTCAGAATGAAGGTAGTCAGCAACGCTACATTGTTTCCCTCACTGTAAGCCCACCGGTTAGGACACCACCAGCAGCAAATGTGGAGGTATCGCCAAAAGGCCAAAGCAGTCAGGAAATCACAAAGTTTTTGGTAGGAAACACTGTATGTAGGCCAACATCAAGAATACCATCACCAACTCTCTCTCAATCCGCCATGTCCACTACCAACACCGCTAGTTCCACCATATGCAGCTCTCCAGTCCAGCTCACCCTACAAGAGACTTTCGTTAGGAAAAGAAAGTACTCATCCTCTCATCCGCGTACACAGGGTTTGAACGACCACATTGCTATACTAATCTCATTAGAGATGATGCCCTACCGGTTGGTTGAAAGCTAAGCTTTCAAAGACCTGATGGCCTACGCAGTACCACGCTATGACCTACCCAGTCGACACTTCTTTGTGAGAAAAGCCATCCCAGCCCTCCACCAGCATGTCAAAGACCGCATTGTCCATGCACTGAGGCAATCAGTCAGTGGAAAGGTGCACCTCACAACAGATGCATGGACCAGTAGGCATGGCCAGGGACATTACGTGTCCATCACGGCGCACTGGGTTAATGAGGTGGATGCAGGGTCCACAGGGGAGAGCCATAGTGGGACAGTTCTGCCTAGCCCACGGTCTAGGAAACAGTTGGCTGTAGGCATTCGCCACCCCTCCTCCTCCTCCTCCTCCTCCATAAGCAAAAACTCGTCCACAGAGCGCAGTTGCACGACCACTCCATCTGCAGCTGCCAGTGTTGCACATGAGGTGACCCATTATCGAACAGCTAGTGGTAAGCGTCAGCAGGCTGTGTTACAAATTAAGTGTTTGGGTGACAACAGACACACCACGTAAGTACTGGCAGAGTACTTGCAGCAACAAACTCAGTCATGGCTGGGTAGTGTACTGTACATCTTGAGGCAGGCAAGGTAGTCAGTGATAACGGAAGGAATTTTATGGCTGCCATAGCCCTTTCAGAACTGAAACACATACCTTGCCTGGCTCACACCTTGAACCTGGTGGTGCAGTGTTTCCTCAAAAATTATCCAGAGTTACCAGCCCTGCTCCTGAAGGTGCGAAGACTTTGCTCGAACATCCGCCGGTCGCCCGTACACTCCAGCCGTATGCTGAACCATCAGCGATCGCTGAATCTCCACCAGCACCACCTAATAATCGACGTTGCAACAAAGTGGAACTCAACACTGCACATGGTTCAGAGGCTGTGCAAACAGAGGCATGCTGTAATTAATTTGTGGGAGGATACAGATACACGGGCAGGCACTTGGATGGCAGACATGGAGTTGTTTGGTGTGCAGTGGTCAAAGCTGCAAGACGTCTGTCAAGTCCTTCAGTGTTTTGAGGAAGGCACACGGCTGGTAAGTGCATCATAAGCATGAGCATGCCAATAATGCATCTGCTGATGCAAAGTTTGACGCACATTAAGGAGCAGGCATCTGCAGATGAGGAGGAGGGAAGCCTTGATGACAGTCAGCCATTGTCTGCTCAGGGAACTCTCCTGGACGAGGTGGCGGACGAAGAGGAGGAGGAGGATGATGGGGATGAATATTTATGGGAGGAGGATGCTTCTCAGGGGGCAATACAAACTGGTGGCGTTGCATGGTCAGGTACAGGGTTTTTGCGGGACACAAGTGATGTTGATTTGCAAAAAAAGTGCTCCTCAACCCAGCACAAGCAGTGAATTGACACCTGGAACATTGGCCCACATGGCTGAGTATGCCTTGCGTATCCTAAAAAGGGACCCCCGCATTATCAAAATGATGACCGATGACGATTACTGGTTGGCCTGCCTCCTGGATCCACGATATAAAGGAAAATTGCAAAATATCATGCCACATGAGAACCTTGAGCAAATATTGGCTACCAAACAAGCAACTCTTGTAGACCGTTTGGTTCAGGCATTCCCAGCACACAGCGGCGGTGATGGTTCCCACATGAGCCGTAGGGGGCAACATGGCAGAGGTGTTAGAGGTGCACAAATCCGAAGTGGCATTGGACAGAGGGGTTTTCTAACCAGGTTGTGGAGTGATTTCCCAATGACCGCTGACACAACAGGTACTGCTGCATCTATTCAAAGTGACAGGAGACAGCATTTGTCCAGTATGGTTACGAACTACTTTTCCTCCCTTATCTATGTTCTCCCTCACAGGTCATTCCCCTTTGACTACTGGGCATCAAAAATAGACACCTGGTCTGAATTGGCAGAATATGCATTACAGGAGCTCGCTTGCCCTGATGCTAGTGTGCTATCAGAAAGAGTCTCCAGTGCTGCTGGTTCAATACTAACCAAAAAAAGGGCACGTCTGGCTACCCAGAATGTTGATGATCTAACCTTCATTAAAATGAACCAATCATGGATTTCAAATTATTTTGCCCCACCTTCCCCTGCTGACACGTAGCTTGCCTGAAAAATGTCTTGCTTTTGGCCTCCTCTTACTGACTTCTCCAAATCCTCCATTTGCAGCTGCTGAATGTCCACCATAGGCCATTTTTATATCTCCCTAAATGGGCTGACTCCCCCACAGGGCCGTGGTCTCCACCTGGCACAAGCACCCGTGCGAGTGCCGTTTGCCTGGACAGGTGGGTGGGCCCACTCTTGGCACAGGGTCCCTCATAGTACAATGAAGTGTCTCTGATGGTGGTGGTGCACAACCAACATCAGACACACCGTCGTAATATGAGGGGCCCTGTGCCAGTACCGCCGCCCAAAAGAGAGTGTTCCCGCCAGCTCGATCAGTGCTCTACCACTTGCAATACTTACCTCTCCCTGCTCCACCACTGTGTAGTCTGTGTAGTCTGTGCCGGTAAATCCTTCAATGGCACTGCCAATACTAATTTGTGGAAATGATAGATGATAGTTAAAATATACAGGGGCCCTGGCCTCCATTTAGACCAGTTAATACTTTGCGCCTACTACCATTGTCTGCTACTCAGCAGAGGAGCCCACCCCAGTACCTAGCTATGCCGCCTGTTTAGTCCTGTTACCAATTTTGAACTGCATTTAGCCTACTATTTTTTGTCAGGCCTTATAACTGTGTCTGCACCACTCATTACAGTTGTCCTCCATTGAACAAAGCAATGCCGCCTGTTTAGTCCTGTTACCAATTTTGAACTGCATTTAGCCTACTTTTTTATTGTGGGCCTAAAAACTGTCTGCGCCACTCATTACAGTTGTCCTCCACTGAACAAAGCAATGCCGCCTGTTTAGTCCTGTTACCAATTTTGAACTGCATTTAGCCTAATTTTTATTGTGGGCCTACAAACTGTCTCTGCGCCACTCATTGCAGTTGTCCTCAACTGAACATAGCTATGCCGCCTGTTTAGTCCTGTTACCAATTTTGAACTACATTTAGCCTACATTTTTATTGTGGGCCTACAAACTGTGTCTGCGCCACTCATTACAGTTGTCCTCCACTGAACAAAGCTATGCCGCCTGTTTAGTCCTGTTACCAATTTTGAACTACATTTAGCCTACATTTTTATTGTGGGCCTACAAACTGTGTCTGCGCCACTCATTACAGTTGTCCTCCACTGAACAAACAATGCTGCCCGTTTAGTCCTGTTACCAATTTTGAACTGCATTTAGCCTACTTTTTTATTTTGGGCCTACTAACTATGTCTGCGCCACTCATTACAGTTGTCCTCAACTGAACAAAGCTATGCCGCCTGTTTAGTCCTGTTACCAATTTTGAACAGCATTTAGCCTACATTTTTATTGTGGGCCTACAAACTGTGTCTGCGCCACTCATTACAGTTGTCCTCCACTGAACAAAGCAATGCCGCCTGTTTAGTCCTGTTACCAATTTTGAACTGCATTTAGCCTACTTTTTTATTGTGGGCCTACAAACTGTGTCTGCACCACTCATTACAGTTGTCCTCCACTGAACAAAGCAATGGCGCCTGTTTAGTCCTGTTACCAATTTTGAACTGCATTTATCCTACTTTTTTATTGTGGGCCTACAAACTGTGTCTGCGCCACTCATTACAGTTGTCCTCCACTGAACAAAGCTAGGCCGCCTGTTTAGTCCTGTTACCAATTTTGAACTGCATTTAGCCTACTTTTTTATTGTGGGCCTACAAACTGTGTCTGCACCACTCATTACAGTTGTCCTCCACTGAGCAAAGCAATGCCACCTGTTTAGTCCTGTTACCAATTTGGAACTGCATTTAGCCTACTTTTTTATTTTTGGGCCTACAAACTGTGTCTGCGCCACTCATTACAGTTGTCCTCCACTGAACAAAGCTATGCCACCTGTTTAGTCCTGCTACCTATTTTCAACTGCTTTTAGCCTACTTTTGTATTTGGGCCTGTGTTTCCTGCTCATCCTGCCCATTGCCCAGCCACTGCTAGATGAGTCTGCTGGTACATTGACCCAGACCACTACATTCCCCTTGCACTCTACACAGCCTGAATCTGACCCTGCTGAAAGTCAGGTTCCCCTTTGAGAAAGCGATAGAGCGAAACGCGCGTCAGAGGTGGTGGGAAGGCCACACACGTATCCTGATTCACCATGGGTAAGCTCATCCTGCTTTTAAGATATGTGTAATGTTGGGACACTACGGCGCACTATATGCTATGACACGTTAGTCCTTCAAGAGGTGTCTCCTCATTGTAGGAGCACATACCATTTGTTAGGTTTTTGATTCTTACCCAGATCATACTATGGATGTGTGCCTTACCTCTTAGTGTACTGGTTGGTTTTCCTCCTCCTTCACATGTTGGAATTTTTATGTACTTTTTCCAGTATGTATAATTATTGTTTTTGTATGAAATTTCTTGTATTTGTATCCTAATAAAATTGTTATATATTTTTTTACAAATTTTAGTGTCTATGCTCCCTTTTTTGCTAGTGCAGTGTGTACTTTTGTATTTGGGCCTACTAACTGTGTCTGTGCCACTCATTACAGTTGTCCTCCACTGAACAAAGCTAGGCCGCCTGTTTAGTCATGTTACCAATTTTGAACTGCATATAGCCAACTTTTTTATTTTGGTCCTACTAACTGTGTCTGCGTCACTTATTACAGTTGTCCTCCACTGAACAAAGCTAGGCTGCCTGTTTAGTCCTGTTACCAATTTTGAACTGCATTTAGCCTACTTTATTATTTGGGCCTATATCTATGCTTCCTCCTCATCCTGCCCATTGCCCTGTCACTGCTAGATGAGTCTGCTGGTACATTGACCCAGACCACTACATTCCCCTTGCACTCTACACAGCCTGAATCTGACCCTGCTGAAAGTCAGGTTCCCTTTCCCGCATACTTTGTTGCCGTGCCCCCACGTAAGGGCAATGGGGTACTCGGTACCGGGTCCTTCAGTTCCCTCAGCTGGGATGTCACGGTGGCCCGACCCAGACTGTGGCCCTATGAGGGGCGCCCAAATTAAATAGAGTTCAAGTAGTTTGTAGATGATGGTAGTGTTCGTGACGCCACCTGTGGTATTCGGTCAGGGTGACCGACGCTGCTTAGGGGTCCGCTGGGGTGATGGAATGGCAGCTAGATGGTATACCTTTCCACAGGTGAAGTATATCCCCAGGGCTTCCCAGAAGTGTAGGTGTTGATGGTGGATGATGCAAGGCGTGGTGAATAACGAGGACACAAGGGGTGCAGTCTCTTTACCTTTACTGAAGGCTTCAGCATCCACAGTCCAGGGTGCCGAATGACAGGGCAGGCAGAGTCCGGCCGATCTGATGGCAATTCCAGAGTCCCCTTATCTACGTGGAAATCAGTAGCCTTCCCCTTGTGCACAGTAACGTAGTAGGTGTTGTGAATTCTGTGGCAGAGCTCCCTCCTGTGGTCACAAGTGGTACTTCGGCTGATTCTCTCTGTGAGCTTCCGTTGGTGGAGAAGAGTGGTACTGCGGCTTCTGGGTTTCCTTCCTCAGGTGATGTGGTGAAGTCGTTAGGTGCTGCTCTATTTAACTCCACCTAGTGCTTTGATCCTGGCCTCCAATCAATGTTCTAGTATTGGACCTGTTTTCTCCTGGATCGTTCCTGTGGCCTGCTGCTCTGCATAGCTAAGTTCCGCTTTTGCTTTTTGTTTGCTGTTTTTTCCTGTCCAGCTTGCTTATTTGTTTTTTGTTGCTTGCTGGAAGCTCTGGGACGCAGAGGGTGTACCTCCGTGCCGTTAGTTCGGTACGGAAGGTCTTTTTGCCCCCTTTGCGTGGTTGTTTGTAGGGTTTTGTGTTGACCGCAAAGTTACCTTTCCTATCCTCGCTCTGTTCAGAAAGTCGGGCCTCACTTTGCTAAATCTATTTCATCTCTACGTTTGTCTTTTCATCTTTACTCACAGTCATTATATGTGGGGGCTGCCTTTTCCTTTGGGGTATTTCTCTGAGGCAAGGTAGGCTTATTTTCTATCTTCAGGCTAGCTAGTTTCTCAGGCTGTGCCGAGTTGCATAGGGAGCGTTAGGCGCAATCCACGGCTGCCTCTAGTGTGGTTGGAGAGGATTAGGGATTGCGGTCAGCAGAGTTCCCACGTCTCAGAGCTCGTTCTATGTTTTTGGGTTATTGTCAGGTCACTGTATGTGCTCTGACTTCTATGTCCATTGTGGTACTGAATTACCAGATCATAACAGTACTGAAGGCCCAAAGTACTAATGATTCTCAATAGAGGGAAAAAAGAAGTTCTGAGACCATTTTTTTTTCTCTGCACTGTGTTTTGCCTTTTTTTTCCCCTAGACATTTGGGTGGTTCAGGACACAGGTGTAGCGATGGACATTAAAGGTCTGTCTTCATGTGTGGATCAGCTCACGGCAAGAGTACAAAAGATTCAAGACACTATTGATCAGAAATCTATGTTAGAACCTAGAATACCTATTCCTGATTTGTTTTTTGGAGATAGAACTAAGTTTCTTAGTTTCAAAAATAATTTTAAACTATTCCTGGCTTTGAAACCTCGCTCCTCTGGTGACCCAGTTCAACAAGTTAGGATCATTATTTCTTTTTTACGTGGCGACCCTCAGGACTGGGCATTTTCTCTTGCGCCAGGAGATCCTGCATTATGTAATATTGATGCGTTTTTCCTGGTGCTCGGATTGCTGTACGATGAACCTAATTCAGTGGATCAGGCAGAGAAAAATTTACTGACTCTGTGTCAGGGTCAGGATGAGATAGAGGTATATTGTCAGAAATTTAGAAAGTGGTCCGTACTCACTCAATGGAATGAAGGTGCGCTCGCAGCTATTTTCAGAAAAGGTCTCTCTGAAGCCCTTAAGGATGTCATGGTGGGATTTCCTATGCCTGCTGGTCTGAATGACTCTATGTCTTTGGCCATTCAAATCGGTCGACGCTTGCGTGAGCGTAAATCTGTGCACCATTTGGCGGTATTATCTGAGCATAAACCTGAGCCTATGCAGTGCGATAGGACTTTGACCAGAGTTGAACGGCAAGAACACAGACGTCAGAATGGGCTGTGTTTCTACTGTGGTGATTCCACTCATGCTATCTCTGATTGTCCTAAGCGCACTAAGCGGTTCGCTAGGTCTGCCACCATTGGTACGGTACAGTCAAAATTTCTTTTGTCCGTTACCTTGATCTGCTCTTTGTCATCTTATTCTGTCATGGCATTTGTGGATTCAGGCGCTGCCCTGAATTTGATGGACTTGGAGTATGCTAGGCGTTGTGGGTTTTTCTTGGAGCCCTTGCAGTGTCCTATCCATTGAGAGGAATTGATGCTACGCCTTTGGCCAAGAATAAGCCTCAGTACTGGACCCAGCTGACCATGTGCATGGCTCCTGCACATCAGGAGGTTATTCGCTCTCTGGTGTTGCATAATCTGCATGATGTGGTCGTGTTGGGGTTGCCATGGCTACAAGTCCATAATCCAGTATTAGATTGGAAATCCATGTCTGTGTCCAGCTGGAGTTGTCAGGGGGTACATGGTGATGTCCCATTTCTGTCTATTTCGTCATCCACCCCTTCTGAGGTTCCAGAGTTCTTGTCTGATTACCGGGATGTATTTGATGAGCCCAAGTCCGATACCCTACCTCCGCATAGGGATTGTGATTGTGCTATCGATTTGATTCCTGGTAGTAAATTCCCAAAGGGTCGACTGTTTAGTTTATCTGTGCCTGAGCACGCCGCTATGCAGAGTTACGTGAAGGAGTCCTTGGAGAAGGGGCATATTCGCTCGTCATCGTCACCATTAGGAGCAGGGTTCTTTTTTGTGGCCAAGAAGGATGGTTCGCTGAGACCTTGTATAGATTACCGCCTTCTAAATAAGATCACGGTTAAATTTCAGTACCCCTTGCCGTTGTTATCTGATTTGTTTGCTCGGATTAAGGGGGCTAGTTGGTTCACCAAGATAGATCTTCGTGGTGCGTATAATCTTGTGCGTATTAAGCGAGGCGATGAATGGAAAACTGCATTTAATACGCCCGAGGGCCATTTTGAGTATCTAGTAATGCCATTCGGACTTGCCAATGCTCCATCAGTGTTTCAGTCCTTTATGCATGACATCTTCCGAGAGTACCTGGATAAATTCCTGATTGTGTACTTGGATGACATTCTGATCTTCTCGGATGATTGGGAGTCTCATGTGAAGCAGGTCAGAACGGTGTTTCAGGTCCTGCGTGCTAATTCTTTGTTTGTGAAGGGATCTAAGTGTCTCTTTGGTGTTCAGAAGGTTTCATTTTTGGGGTTCATCTTTTCCCCTTCTACTATCGAGATGGACCCTGTTAAGGTCCAAGCCATCCATGATTGGACTCAGCCGACATCTCTGAAAAGTCTGCAAAAGTTCCTGGGCTTTGCTAATTTTTATCGTCGCTTCATCTGCAATTTTTCTAGTATTGCTAAACCATTGACCGATTTGACCAAGAGGGGTGCTGATGTGGTCAATTGGTCTTCTGCTGCTGTGGAAGCTTTTCAGGAGTTGAAGCGTCGTTTTTCTTCTGCCCCTGTGTTGTGTCAAACAGATGTTTCGCTTCCATTCCAGGTCGAGGTTGATGCTTCTGAGATTGGAGCAGGGGCTGTTCTGTCGCAGAGAAGTTCTGATTGCTCGGTGATGAAACCATGCGCCTTCTTTTCCAGGAAGTTTTCGCCTGCTGAGCGAAATTATGATGTTGGCAATCGAGAGTTGTTGGCTATGAAGTGGGCATTCGAGGAGTGGCGTCATTGGCTTGAAGGAGCTAAGCATCGCGTGGTGGTCTTGACTGATCATAAGAACTTGACTTATCTCGAGTCTGCCAAGCGGTTGAATCCTAGACAGGCTCGTTGGTCGCTGTTTTTTGCCCGTTTTGATTTTGTGATTTCGTACCTTCCAGGCTCTAAAAATGTGAAGGCGGATGCTCTGTCTAGGAGTTTTGTGCCCGACTCTCCGGGTTTATCTGAGCCGGCGGGTATTCTCAAAGAGGGAGTAATTGTGTCTACCATCTCCCCGGATTTGCGGCGGGTGCTGCAAAAATTTCAGGCTAATAAACCTGATCGTTGCCCAGCGGAGAAACTGTTTGTCCCTGATAGGTGGACGAATAAAGTTATCTCTGAGGTTCATTGTTCGGTGTTGGCTGGTCATCCTGGAATCTTTGGTACCAGAGAGTTAGTGGCTAGATCCTTTTGGTGGCCATCTCTGTCACGGGATGTGCGTTCTTTTGTGCAGTCCTGTGGGATTTGTGCTCGGGCTAAGCCCTGCTGTTCTCGTGCCAGTGGGTTGCTTTTGCCCTTGCCGGTCCCGAAGAGGCCTTGGACACATATCTCTATGGATTTTATTTCTGATCTTCCCGTCTCTCAAAAAATGTCAGTCATTTGGGTGGTTTGTGATCGCTTCTCTAAGATGGTCCATTTGGTACCCTTGTCTAAATTACCTTCCTCCTCTGATTTGGTGCCATTGTTCTTCCAGCATGTGGTTCGTTTACATGGAATTCCAGAGAATATCGTTTCTGACAGAGGTTCCCAGTTTGTTTTGAGGTTTTGGCGAGCCTTTTGTGCTAGGATGGGCATTGACTTGTCTTTTTCCTCGGCTTTCCATCCTCAGACTAATGGCCAGACCGTACGAACCAATCAGACCTTGGAAACATATCTGAGATGCTTTGTTTCTGCTGATCAGGATGACTGGGTGTCCTTTTTGCCTTTGGCTGAGTTCGCCCTTAATAATCGGGCCAGCTCGGCTACCTTGGTTTCGCCGTTTTTCTGCAACTCTGGGTTCCATCCTCGTTTCTCTTCAGGGCAGGTTGAGTCTTCGGACTGTCCTGGTGTGGATACTGTGGTGGACAGGTTGCAGCAGATTTGGACTCATGTAGTGGACAATTTGACCTTGTCCCAGGAGAAGGCTCAACGTTTCGCTAATCGCAGACGCTGTGTGGGTCCCCGACTTCGTGTTGGGGATTTGGTTTGGTTATCTTCTCGTCATATTCCTATGAAGGTTTCCTCCCCTAAGTTTAAACCTCGTTTCATTGGTCCGTATAGGATTTCTGAGGTTCTTAATCCTGTGTCTTTTCGTCTGACCCTTCCAGATTCTTTTTCCATTCATAACGTATTCCATAGGTCATTGTTGCGGAGATACGTGGCACCTATGGTTCCATCTGTTGATCCTCCTGCCCCGGTTTTGGTGGAGGGGGAGTTGGAGTATATTGTGGAGAAGATTTTGAATTCTCGTGTTTCAAGACGGAAACTCCAGTATCTGGTTAAGTGGAAGGGTTATGCTCAGGAAGATAATTCCTGGGTCTTTGCCTCTGATGTCCATGCTCCCGATCTTGTTCGTGCCTTTCATATGGCTCATCCTGGTTGTCCTGGGGGCTCTGGTGAGGGTTCGGTGACCCCTCCTCAAGGGGGGGGGTACTGTTGTGAATTCTGTGGCAGAGCTCCCTCCTGTGGTCACAAGTGGTACTTCGGCTGATTCTCTCTGTGAGCTTCCGTTGGTGGAGGAGAGTGGTACTGCGGCTTCTGGGTTTCCTTCCTCAGGTGATGTGGTGAAGTCGTTAGGTGCTGCTCTATTTAACTCCACCTAGTGCTTTGATCCTGGCCTCCAGTCAATGTTCTAGTATTGGACCTGTTTCCTCCTGGATCGTTCCTGTGGCCTGCTGCTCTGCATAGCTAAGTTCCGCTTTTGCTTTTTGTTTGCTGTTTTTTCCTGTCCAGCTTGCTTATTTGTTTTTTGTTGCTTGCTGGAAGCTCTGGGACGCAGAGGGTGTACCTCCGTGCCGTTAGTTCTGTACGGAGGGTCTTTTTGCCCCCTTTGCGTGGTTGTTTGTAGGGTTTTGTGTTGACCGCAAAGTTACCTTTCCTATCCTCGCTCTGTTCAGAAAGTCGGGCCTCACTTTGCTACATCTATTTCATCTTTACGTTTGTCTTTTCATCTTAACTCACAGTCATTATATGTGGGGGCTGCCTTTTCCTTTGGGGTATTTCTCTGAGGCAAGGTAGGCTTATTTTCTATCTTCAGGCTAGCTAGTTTCTCAGGCTGTGCCGAGTTGCATAGGGAGCGTTAGGCGCAATCCACGGCTGCCTCTAGTGTGGTTGGAGAGGATTAGGGATTGCGGTCAGCAGAGTTCCCACGTCTCAGAGCTCGTTCTATGTTTTTGGGTTATTGTCAGGTCACTGTATGTGCTCTGACTTCTATGTCCATTGTGGTACTGAATTACCAGATCATAACAAGTAGGTCCCTACGTGCATTAGCTCCCATAGTGTCCTCACTCTTGTTACTCTTCTCTCGATCCCCCAGATGGATAAGTCCAACCCGTATGACGGTGGTGGCCTGAGGCTATTTTATAGGGACCCTAGCGTCGCCCCTCCTCTGCGTTGCCACCTTGTCTGCTTAGGTTTTTAGGTCGGGCAGCCAACTTGGAATCGACTGTCCTGCCAGTCTCTGAAGTAAAGCGTAGTCTATTACTCCCTTGGTGTTCCAGCTACCGGATCTGCGCTCAGTGGGAGGCAGCCTGCTTCTAGCTAGTCTCCCACTGGTGTTTTACTCCTGTTGCTATGACTTCTGTGCTCACTCACTACGACACATCCTTTCTTGTCCTTTCTTAGGAGGCTGCCGCATGGGTTGCAGGTGCAGCTCCATGTCCTTCTTTCCTTCCTGGGACGAGCCCAGTCTCCTCCTCTCCTCTCCTTTCCTCCTGACTATCGCCTTCTCCCTCCAGTCAGATCTGCCTCCAACTCCAACTGTCCTCACTTCCTAACCAAACCCCCAGTTTTACCCAAGTGTGAGGAGTGGCCTAGTGGATAGAACCCTTAGCTCCCCCTGGTGGCTGGCGTGTGAAGCGTGTGTGTGGCTGTGATACCTGGCAGGGTGAGCTCCTATGGTGCCATCAGACATAACATCGGTCCCCCTGGTGGAAGAACAACATTACTGCAATGACCAGGACTCTGGGGCGCTGCACTACCACCTCACACGGGGACAATGAGGAAGGTGCAGATGAAAGTGCAGGTTCCTTCATCAGGTGGGGGGGCATACTCGTTGGTGACGTCACTGGCACAGGGCCCCTCATAGTACACAAAAGTGCCTTTGGCAGTGGGAGGCACCACCCGCCGTCAAACACACCGCCGTACTATGAGGGGCCCTGTGCCAGTGCCAAGTGCCAATGAGTGGGCCCCCCCTGCTTGCTCACGATCACAGCACTTGCAAAGTTGAAATACTTACCTCCCTGCTCCACCGCCGTGACGTATTCCACGTTTCCTGAGCCTACAAAAATTTTGAGCCAGCCCTACCCCCCCACAACTTTAGCCAAATGACCCCCTGTTTTCAATGCCTAACTATTATTATAAAGTAAGTTAAGACTGACAAGCTTAAGAAATAAGAATTGATGTTTTTGGCATTAAAATGGGCACCGTAGGTGTTTTCCAGTCCTCCACTCACTGACGACTTTGATTCCCCATTGACTTGCATTGGGTTTCTTGTTTCGGTCGGCCCCCGACTTTTCGAAACAATCGGCCGATTTCACCCGACCTGACTTTTGACAAAGTCGGGTTTCGCGAAACCCGACTCGATCCTAAAAAAGTAAAAGTCGCTCAATGTCTATTATTATGCTCACAGACATAAGGCATGTTATTGACCCCAAGCAAAATCACCATACCCACAACAGGTTTATTAATTAACTCCTCACTTTCCTAAAACAAAATCATTGACATCTAAGTAAAGTGGTCAAAACCACGACCACGGCAGCATATAGCCCTATAGTGACAAGAGAAGATGGTGCCCAATCAAACCTCTCCTACGCAACCACCAAAAGAATTGTCCACACGTGTGTGTAGAATGATAATAAAACAGCAATGGTGGCGCATGTGCATCTGGGCCCACAGCTTATGGGAATCCACGCACCCATGGAGGTGGCAGGACCCGCACACCAGGTGGGGGAATCCTGACCTGTACCGTGGGTGAGAAGGTCTAGCTATGGTACCAGTGTCATGTGCACAGCTATTGGAGTATGCATTAACACATAATATTTTCATTTTTAAAAATTACACCTACTTGCAGCTTCAGGGTACGGCAATGGGGGCCGGTTGTGCCCCCTCGTACGCCAATTAATTCTTGGGGCCTGGGAACGGGGGATTTTTGTTTGTGAACCAATATCTCAGTCCAGCCAGGTTACTGGCTGGACGAGATATATAGATGACATCTGGTTCATATGGGAGGGCTCTGCAGAGGATCTGGGTACATTTATGAACAGTCTGAATGATAATGATCTCAATGTCAAACTTACTTTTAAATTTGGTAGAGAAGTCGATTTCCTAGATCTTACTATTGGTGTAGACAAAAAGGCAATCTCTATACCAACTTGTACAGGAAGCCCACTGCCTCCAACTCATTTCTACATGCAACATCATCCCACCCACAGGCCACAGCATCTGTCTATCCAAGCCTCCTGATGATCCAGATCGGTAAAACGCGTTGAGGCATGAGGCGTTTGTCTTCAAAAACATCATAAACGATGAGTACCCCATTGCTATAACTGGCATTTTTCTATATCACAGTATGGTTGCGCAGTTTGTTATGGTTCCGCACTAATCTTTGGTTGAAGCAAATCTAGGGGGCGCCATTTCCGCTGTATAGTAGGGTGCCAACCCAAACTAGCCTGGCTTAGAACAAATGGGTCAAAAACCGAAGAAACAAGTACTGAGATAAGCAGGTTTTTGAAAAAATGAAACGTTAAAACGTAACCTTTACTCTGTTACTAGATAAAAAGTGGTATAAACAAATAGTGCCACTAAGGTGCTAGTGCTGACACATACATAAACAGAAACGAACAACCCATAAAATATCTCACTGCCTCGGATCACTCCAAAGGGCCACAAAAATGGTCACCATTCGGAGACACAAGAAAATATCCCGACGCTAGAGGCATACCTCATGCCACATAGGAGGAAAAAAAAACCCCTGCTAATATCATCAAATGAGTAGTAGTGAACTACCCCGTGCCCATCGGGGATTACACACTATGAAGCAGTAAATATAACGGGGGGTGCCTCTCACTAAGGTGCTCTATAGGGGATATAAAGTACAGTATAAGTAGATCCTGAAATAGCAGTATGTAAACGCGATATACTAAATGTACTGAACATAAAAAAGCATACCCTTACATAACATAGATATTAAGTGGACTAAGCATCTCCCAACCGGAGGCCAGACAACAGGTAACACCGTTTTCCACTGAGGGAACCTCTCAAGGTGTGTGTCTAGTACGCCACCTAATGGGATAAAATCTTATGTTATTTTTTCCTGTCGTGCTAGATTGGAGTATAACTGTATCACATCATCTATAGCGGCTGTACAGGAGTAAGAGGGACAGCCGCTGTCGAGTGGTGGCGCCTATCTCGAATCAATTTTAGGGTGCCAACGTCCGCTGCATAGGCAGGGAAAATTTAGAGTATTAATAGTGTGAGGGATGGTTTTAGTCAAGCACGGTTGTCTGTATGGTGATTGTGTGTTCCATATTTTTTTTAAATGTACAATAAAAATGTAGTTTTATCTATTAATTATAAGCGTACAAGGTTTTTTGTGTTTTTTACGCATTTTGTGGTTCAGGCCACATTTATGATGGATTAACTATGGTGTATATTACTATACAAGCCTTATAGGCTGTCTGGGTAAAATAGTTATATATTTATACACACTGGCACTTTAGCATGGTATATTTCTCTTTGGCAATTCATCTGGCATAATACCTATTAATTGGGCAAACAATAACTAAGGAATAAGTTATTTAGTGACTTACCTTTTTTATTTACCATAAGTGTGTTATTGTTCTGTTATTTGCACCACACATGAAACCAGTTATTGGATTGGAGGCATTCTGTACATTATGAAATTGTATATGTTGAGTGATGAACTTTTTATCTCAGTTGTTATAAATAAATTATATGTTTGAACTAAACATTCTGTGGCCTGATTAATTATTTAGGAGGCCTCATTTGGTGTATCATAGTTTTTAATGAGTTCTGTGTAAATTCTACTATTGGACTAATATGTATAAAAATTATAAACTTCTGTGAAGCACTTGGTGGGTCAAAGTGATCAGCACACATCTAGATAAGTTCCTTAGGGGGTCTACTTTCCAAAATGGTGTCACTTGTGGGGGGTTTCAAAGTTTAGGCACATCAGGAGCTCTCCAAACGCGACATGCCGTCCCATTTAAATTCCAGTCAATTTTGCATTAAAAAGTCAAACAGTGCTCCTTCCCTTCCGAGCTCTGCCATGCACCCAAACAGTGGTTTAGCCCCACATATGGGGTATCAGCATACTGAGGACAAATTGGACAACTTTTGTGGTCCAATTTCTTTTACCCTTGGGAAAATAAAAAATTGGGGGCGAAAAGATCATTTTTGTGAAAAAATATGATTTTTTTTATTTTTATAGCTCTACATTATCAACTTCTGTGAAGCACTTGGTGGGTCAAAGTGCTCACCACACATCTAGATAAGTTCCTTAGGGGTCTGCTTTCCAAAATGGTGTCACTTATGGGGGGTTTCAATGTTTAGGCACATCAGGGCCTCTCCAAACGCGACATGGCTTCCCATCTCAATTCCAGTCAATTTTGCATTGAAATGTCAAATGGCGCTCCTTCCCTTCTGAGCTCTGCTATGTGCTCAAACAGTGGTTTACCCCCACATATGGGGTATCAGCATACTCAGAACAAATTTTACAACAACTTTTGGGGTCCAATTTCTCCTGTTACTCTTGGTAAAATAAAACAAATTGGAGCTAAAGTAAATATTTTGTGAAAAAAAGTTAAATGTTCATTTTTTTTAAACATTCCAAAAATTCTTGTGAAACACCTGAAGGGTTAATAAACTTCTTGAATGTGGTTTTGAGCACCTTGAGGGGTGCAGTTTTTAGAATGGTGTTACACTTGGTTATTTTCCATCATATAGACCCCTCAAAGTGACTTCAAATGTGATGTATTCCTTAAAAAAAATGGTGTTGTAAAAATGAGAAATTGCTGGTCAATTTCTAACCCTTATAACTCCCTAACAAAAAAAAATGTTGGTTCCAAAATTGTGCTGATGTTTGGTAGATATGTGGAAAATTTTACTTATTAAGCATTTTGCCAAATTTCCGTTTTTTCACAAATAAACGCAGGTAAAATAAAAAAAATTTTACCACTAACATGAAGTACAATATGTGACGAGAAAACAGTGTCAAAATCACTGGGATTCGTTGAAACGTTCTCCAGAGTTATAACCTCATAAAGGGACAGTGGTCAGAATTGTAAAAATTGGCCTGGTCGTTAACGTACAAACCACCCTTGGGGGTAAAGGGGTTAAGACTGTTCAAGTCAAAACATGTCAAAATTTGAATACTGTCCTGCCATGACTGCCTTTTCATGGAAGTTTAATAAAACCAAAAATCTTTCAGTCCAGATGCCAATTTGTCTCTGTTACTTGCCACAGGTATGTTTGAACAAACATCACATGCTTGAAAAAAGCTGTTTACCCACAATTCTGTAAAGGTGCAAACAATTTTGTACAGCCCATTATGGGGGTTTTGTGTGAAATTCTGTCCAGTTTGCCTTTTGTTCTCTATTTTTTCATTGTTCCAATACATAGAGGAAATATACATGTGTATAACAAAATGTGTAATTGCAATAATTTTCTGAGATAGATATTTTTCTGGAACAATTTTAAAGTTGCCAACACTTTTGGACATGATTGTATATTAGGAGGGGCCCTGGATGGGGTTCATAAATACCAGGAAGGAGCCCAACATAGGGAAAATTACTTCATAATGGGGGAAGGGGTGAAACTCATGTGTCCTTATGGGATTTAGAACACTACAAAGGCACATACATCTGATCTTAAGTGACACTGAGTCATTTCTCACAGCCAAGCCGTGATACGGGATAGTCAAGGAGTCCAAGGTCAGAAGCCAGGAGGGTATGTCATAAACAGAAGGAAGAGACAGAGGTAATGTTCCAGGGTTAGAATACCAGGAGGATATCAGAGCAGAAGGGGTTAAACAGATGGCTGGTCACAAAGAGGTCCAATCTCAGTCAAGGAAATATCTACAAACAGAACACAAGACACAGAGAGACAAACCAAATTGTAGCTGAATGTATGTCTGGCAGAGGTCTGGGAGTAACAGCCCAGTTAAGTAGCTTGGCAATCACGTGGGACAATGAACCCCTTTAGACAGGCAGCACCTCCCAGTCTCAGATTGGATAGCTCAGCTGTCAATCAACACAATGACAGCTCAGCACGCCCCTGCACCAGACTGGACAACTGAGCTTTCAATCAAAGTAGTGACTGCTTCAGCACACTCCTGTACTAGATTGGATGACTGAGCTGTCAGTAACTGTATCCCAGACACACCGAGGTAAGGAACAGTGACAGCTTAAACTTACATTTAGGAAGTCTATAAATGACAAAAAGGGTATTTGGAAAATATTAATGAGAATTCTACTCTAGTATTTAAAAAGTAACCAGCATTTTCATTGCCATTTCAAAAAAAAAATTGAGTAGATGAAAATTATCAACTTTGTAATATATCTTTTCGTAGAAATCCACTTTTTTCTGCTCCTACATTGATCGTTCATTCTTAATTCATGGGTGAATCCTGGAAAATCTGTATTCGGTGAAGAGAGATTTTACCATTAATGAAAGAGATAGCAAGCGATTTTTTTAAAATTTTATAGAGAAGGGATAAAGTGGACATAGAGGCAGGCACACACATACTGCTGCAAGTTCTGCTGAAACGATAGCTACGCTCCTCCAAAGAACTTTAGGAGCACCAACTGTCTTCTCCTGCATTAGTAATGGGAAAATGTATTATTTTAATAATTTATTAATGATTTAGAAAATGTGATTAGTAGTATTGTTTCTATGTTTGCATATGACACCAAAGTATGTAGTGCAGTTTATGAAAGATGTTCATAAGTAACAAGCTGACTTAGACAAACTGAGTGTTTGAACATCCACTTGGCAGATAAGGTTTAATGTGTAGAAATATAAGGTTGTGCATCTGGGAACTAAAAATTTGCAGGCATCATATGTTCTAGGAGGAGTAAAACTAGGAGAGTAAGTTAATCATAGAATCATAGAATGTGAGCGTTGGAAGGGACCTCCTGGGTCATCTGGTCCAACCCCCTGCTCAAAGCAGGATTCACTAAATCATCCAGACAGATGTCGGTCCAGCCTCTGTTTGAAAACTTTCATGGAAGGAGAACTCACCACCTCTCTTGGCAGCCTGTTCCACTCATTGATCACCCTGTCAAAAAGTTTTTTCTAATATCTAGTCTGTGTCTCCATTCAGTTTCATACCATTGCTTCTAGTCTTTCCTTATGCAAATGAGAATAAAGATGATCCTTCTACAATGTGACAGCCCTTGAGATATTTATAGACAGCTATTAGGTCTCCTCTCAGTCTTCTTTTTAGCAAGCTAAACATTCCCAAACCCTGTAACCGTTCCTCATAGGACATGGTTGGCAGGCCGTCACCCTTCTGGTCACTCTTCTCTTCTCCAGTTTGTTGATGCTTTTTTAAAATGTGGTGCCCAAAACTGGACACAGAATCCAGATGAGGTCTGACCAAAGAGAAGTAGAGAGCAATAATGACTTCTTGTGATCTAGACTGTATGCTTCTGTGAATACATCCCAGAATTGCATTTGCCTTTTTTGCGGCTGCATCACACTGTTACCTCTGTTCAGTTTATGATCTATTAGTATACCCAAGTCTTTTTCACATGTGCTGTTGCTTGGCCCTATTCCTCCCATTCTGTATATGTTTGTTTGTTTTTTTCATTTTTATTGCTCAGATGTAGTACTTTGCATTTTTCCTTATAAAAACCATTCTGTTAGTTGTTGCCCACTGCTCCAGTTTATTTATATCTTTTTGAAACCTCTTTCTCTCTTCTCTAGCATTAGCTATCCCTCCTAGCTTTGTGTCATCAGCAAATTTAATTAGTGTACCCTCAATTCCTGTGGTACCCCACTTGAGACATTCTTCCAACTAGATGTGCAGCCATTTACGACCACTCTTTGGGTTCGATCTTTGGGTCCGACCATTAAGCCGGTTATAAATCCACCTAACAGGTGCCTTGTCCATTCCATACTTAGTCATTTTTTCAATAAGGATGGTGTGAGATACTTTGTCAAATGCTTTACTGAAGTCAAGATATACTATATCTACAGCATTTGCCTCATCCACCCAGTCAGTGATTCAGTCATAGAAGGAAATTAAGTTAGTCTGACATGACTTTAAGTTACAAACCCATGCTGACTCTGGTTAATCACTTCATTCTTATCAGGTACTTACATCCATGTTGTTTAATAATTTGTTGAGAGATCTTTCCTGATATATAAGTCAGACTCACCGGCCTACAGTTTCCTGGGTTCACCTCCTGCCCTTTTTGAAGATAGGAACAACATTTGCTCTTCTCCAGTCTTCTGGGACTTTTCCTGTTCTCCAAGAATTTTGAAGAGAAGTATATTGGTACTTCTAGATCACAGACTAAATAACTGCATGCTATGCCAATCAGCAGTTTCTAAAGTCAGAAGAATAATGTCACTTATTAAAAGAGACATGGGCATAATGCAATCACTTTATAAGCATTAGTGTGACCCCAAGGGGAATATGCAGTTCAGATCTGGGCAATGATACACCCTGAAGTTAGAAAAGGTACAAAGAGGAGCTGCAAAAATTATAAAGGTCATGGAGGATCCTAGTTATGAGAAATGATTAAAATAATAAAATGTATTTAGCCTTAAGAAGAGACGTCTAAGGGAGACCATGATTAACTTGTGCATTAATATCTTTAAAAGTTGTTGCATCTAAACCCCTCTCAAAAGTTATAAGGTTATTCTCTTTATCTGGAGAGAGAAATGTTCAATTTCCAGAGAAGGCCAGGCTTCTTCACCATAAGAACTATTTATCTGTGTAAAAGAGCTGGTCACAGTGGGAACTGTAGATGGTGTTTCCCCATCTTTCAGTTGAATTAGATGTATATTTGTATTTTTTCCACTATATTAACTATATAACTATGTAACTATGCACCATAAATATTATTGAATCAGCGAGGCTTGAAAAAAGCTTTGGATCTTTCTTTCCAGTGACCATCTATTTAAAAATTAAACTGAACCACAATAACAATGGTATATGAGGGAATCATGCACAAAAATGTCACTGTTTCCACTCTGATCTGTTTTAGGAGGAAGAATTATTCAGACCAAATCAATATTTGCATTTCACTAAACTACAAACAATTTACTATTCTTTTACGGGAACTACTGCATATTTATAACATAGTCATTTGTCATAAATAATATCATACTAAACATAAAATGTTTATCTCAGGATAAACTTTGCTTCTAGCTAGATATTCTAGATAGTCTAACCCAGTGTTTCCCAGACTTCAGTTTTCACGGCACCCAACACTTCATGTTTTCAGGATTTCTTTAATATTGCAAAGGGGATGGAATTATTATTAAGGCATCAGTAACTGCCACAGTTTCTTTCACCAGTGCAATACTAAGGAAATCCTGGATCCAAGAAGTATTGTTTCTCCTTGCGGAGAGTGACATGATAAGCATATCGAGGTGAGCCAGGCGACTTAAAGCTGCAATGCTCCTCTGGGAAATATGCAAATTGTCTCTTCAGAGAGGAAGAGGACTAGAACTCTAGTGCCACCTATTGAAAGTAGCAATCCGGCAGTACCCCGAAACACAGTGTCTGCAAATTGAGATTCTGGTTTGGCTATTATCCTAAGTCATGTGACAAGGCTCGTTAAAGGGTCGACATTGACTGTTAGGATTGCTACTTCCAATAAGTGGCACTAGAGTTCTAGTCCTCTTCCTCTCTGAAGAGACAATTTGCATAAGGAAATCCTGAAAACATGATGTGTAGGGGGCTGTAAGGAGGGGTTTCGGGAAAGACTGGCCTAAGGAAAAGACAATAGATTGTACATATGGATATAAATGTATTAAGTAAAAGGTCAACTGCAATGTCTATTATATTATTATTTTTATTTTAATGTTTTCAGATTCATCTATTGTGTCCTATATAATAATGGTTAACTCTATGAGCTTTATCATTCAACTAGGAAAAAAAAAATTAAGTGTGCTAGCCATTAACTTGTGTAGATATACACCTGGTAAGAGGATACTTTACTGCTTCAAGGGGCTATCTGGAGGTTAAAAAATGTTAATATGATTAAAATGGAATAAAAAAAAGAAAAGAAGCAGCATTCACCTATCAGATCCTATGATGCTCCCGGGGGTGGCTGCAGCAGTTGCATGTCCAAGTGAGGTGAAACATGAAGAAGAGACTTCAGGGACTGGGCAGTATCATAAAGGAAGTGGTGTGGTATCACCTCTTAGGTTGGCTGTACAGTACAACCTGTAGGCAAAGAATACATTGCATCATTGCACCATTTGAGTATATAAATTTGTTCTAGACAAAGGAGAGCTGAGCTATTCCCAAACTTTGCAAATGTTCAGAAGCCGCACTTAATATTGACTGAGTAACTGGCTCACCCGGGTTGTTTAACATCAAAACTAAGGGCATTGGTTTTTTTATGTATCTTGTTGATATACTTTTTGCATATCTTGTATAGATGCTTTGATAGCTTTGAGTTTGTGGGAGGTCTCTTTTGCCGTGGCGTCGGGGATGCATGCGCCGTTACCACCCGGGAGCCGACATTGAGTACCTGGGTGAACTTTTACTTCCGCTTTGGTGGAACACATGCGGTTCGCCACCGCCAATAAGTGGGATATACTAATTGTGTTCTTTGCGTGGTGGTCACATGCACCAATAAAAGCTAAGATTCTCATTAAGCAACTGGGGATCACTTTATGACGACATATATGAGTTTGCCATTCATATGCAGAAACGGTCACATGAGGGTAGGAACAGGCACTGATAGGTTAGTAAGTGTAACAAATTACCATCAGCCTCTCCACCTAGACATGCCCCTGGAAGAAGACAACGTTGAAACGCTCATTGGGGTGGGAGACAGGGCATATTGGCTTCCCACTAAGGTAAAACAAAATTACAAGCAAAATCTTATACGCCTTTCTTTTTATGCACTTAGGCACTTTCTAATTTTATCCTGTGGCCAATGTTTAAATCTATATACTTACCTATGCACACCATTATTTTACACTTAGGCACTTTATTAGAGATTTATGTATAATTGTTGGTTAGGTATACTTGAGGCTATGGTGTAAACAATTAGGGAAGGATAAAACCATTAGTTCAGTTAAATCAAGCAAGTTATTTTACCATTTAGACTTGGGCTAATATTAATGAACCAACAGTGAGCATTAAAATTATCTGTCTTTATGAGATGAGGCATCCTGTATAATAATTGTGTTATTAATGTATGAATTTTTTGAGAATATTTTTTGAAAATGTAACAAACGCTATGATTATTTTATACATTCCTTTTCCGTTTGATACTTTGGAGGGTTGGTTATAACATTGTCATTTCCGAGTGTGGTTTTAGTATGTTTAAGGACTAATATGTATAAAGTGCCTTGCGAAAGTATTCGGCCCCCTGGAACTTTCAACCTTTTCCCACGTATCATTCTTTAAACATAAAGATACCAAATGTACATTTTTGGTGAAGAATCAACAACAAGTGGAATACAATTGTGGAGTTGAACAAAATGTATTTATCATTTTAAATTTTTGTGGAAATTCAAAAACTGAAAAGTGGGGCGTGCACTATTATTCGTCCCCTTTAACTTAATGCTTTATTGCGCCACCTTTTGCTGTGATTACAGCTGCAAGTCGCTTGGGGTATGTCTATATCAGTTTTGTACATCGAGAGACTGAAATTCTTGCACATTCTTCCTTGGCAAACAGCTCGAGCTCAGTGAGGTTTGATGGAGATCATTTGTGAACAACAGTTTTCAGCTCTTTCCACAGATTCTCGATTGGATTGAGGTCTGGACTTTGAGTTGGTCATTCTAACACCTGGATATGTTTATTTGTAAACCATTCCATTGTAGATTTTGCTTTATATTTGGGATCATTGTCTTGTTGGAAGACAAATCCCTGTCCCAGACTCAGGTCTTTTGCAGACTCCAACAGGTTTTCTTCAAGAATGGTCCTGTATTTGGCTCCATCCATCTTCCCATCAATTTTAAACATCTTCCCTGTCCCTGCTGAAGAAAAGCAAGCCCAAATCATGATGCTGCCACCACCATGTTTGACAGTGGGGATGGTGTGTTCAGGGTGATGAGCTGTGTTGCCTTTACGCCAAACACGTCATTTGGCATTGTTGCCAAAAAGTTCGATTTTGGCTTCATCTGAGCAGAGCACCTTCTTCCACATGTTTGGTGTGTTTCCCAGGTGGCTTATTGCAGACTTTAAACAACACTTTTTATGGATATCTTTGAGAAATGGCTTTCTTCTTGCCACTCTTCCATAAAGGCCAGATTTGTGCAGTGTACGACTGATTGTTGTCCTATGGACAGACGGTCCCACCTCATCTGTAGATTTCTGCAGTTCATCCAGAGTGATCATGGGCGTCTTGGCTGCATCTCTGATCAGTCTTCTCCTTGTTTGAGATAAAAGTTTAGAGGGACGGTCGGGTCTTGGTAGATTTGCAGTGGTATGATACTCCTTCCATTTCAATATGATCGCTTGCACAGTGCTCCTTGGGATGTTTAAAGTTTTGGAAATCATTTTGTATCCAAATACGGCTTTAAACTTCTCCACAACAGTATCACAGACCTGCTGTTAGGGGTCGAGTTCCCGCTTCTGCACAGGGGGAATCTCGAGCCGCCTCCGCTGCGGTCTCCCATTCTTGTCCAGCCGCAGTGGAGTCTGCTCAGCAAAGACGTCGGTCCCAGCGTCTTGCTCATCCTCACTCTGTTCTGAGAGTTACTGCTGCTTCTCCAGTCTCTGCCATTAAAGTCAATGCTGGTCAGCAGCGAGCGGACTTCCCTGGGACTAAGTCCTTGTCTGCACGTACTGAGCATGCCCAGCATAAGGTCTCCCGTTGGAGATCGAGGGTCATGTGCTCAGGCTCTGCAGCACATTCCATTGGTCCTCTTTGCAGGCCCTGGAAGGGCAAAGATGCTGTGGCCTCTTCCTGTGCTGCTGCTATATAAACTGCGCATGACCGCACGGCCATGCGCTAGTATTATCTGACAATTGCTTATGTGTGTATGTTGTGAGTGCAAGTCGTCCTTGGAAACCCCTACCCTATTGAATGTCTGTTCGCGGAAGGTGTATGGCTGCTATCTAGCGCCCGACTTAGCCTACAGCACTAAACACACATCTCAGCGTCCTGTAGCTGTGCCTGCCAGTACGGCGCCGTGCGCCTGCCTTGCGCTTTCCATACCCGAGTCTGGGTGGTTAGTGGCGTCCATTAGTGCGGCATCGCTTGCACTCTTGTGCACTTATATTTCTTAAGGTTCTCTACACACCCAGTTGCGGTGTTACGCCAGCAAGGGTCTAATCGGGCTTTAATCCCTTCTGGGGTTAAGTCCGCTGACCACTTGCTCGCGCACTAGTGCGGTACTGCGGTCCTGTGAATTAACAGGATCGCTTTCTTCACGCTGGGTGAGGTTTAACCCACGCGTGTATACTTTAGTGTACCGCCATATTGTCTGCAAATTGCTAGCAGCAGGTTCTCACCTGCACGGTGGACCCCGGACTGCGAACGCACCTTTATCATCTGTCTAGGTGCGTTCCGCCAGTCCTAACAGAATACTAGCGCCAGGGTCTGGCTAGTAAAAATGGCGGACGACCAGCGTTTACAGCGGTACATCCAGCAGCTGGAGGGAAGGTTGGCGGCTCTTGAGCGTACAACCTCAGCTGTGGATGTCACTGCTGTAGCTGTGCAGGCTGCAAGTGTAGCCGCAGCCAGTTTGTCCACTGCCACCCCTGCTCCGACTTTATCCCGTCTCCCACTACCTGACAAGTTTGCTGGCGACAGCAAACATTGTCGTGGATTCGTGAGTCAGTGCTCTATACATCTTGAGCTCCTGGCGTCACGTTTTCCTACGGAGCGGGCGAGAGTGGGATTTATCCTATCTCTCTTGTCGGGCAGGGCGTTGGAGTGGGCAACGCCACTCTGGGAGCGAGATGATCGTGTGGTACAGAGTGCTCCTCTCTTCTTGGACACTCTGAAGCAGGTCTTTTTAGGGCCTCGGGTTACCCACGACACCGCACTCCAATTGTTGTCCATTACACAGGGTACCTCCGTGGTCAGCCAGTTTGCCATTCAGTTCCGGACTCTAGCTTCAGAGTTAGAGTGGCCAGACAAAGTTCTTATTCCGGTGTTCTGGAGGGGACTGGCAGACCACGTGAAAGACGCCTTGGCCACTAGGGAGATACCGGCCACACTGGAGGAACTTATTTCCGTGTCTACCCGCATCGACCTCCGTTTTCACGAGCGGAGGTTGGAGCGGACCCAGTGTAGGCAGAGGTTTCGGCTGGCTCCAACTTTCGCCAGACCTCTGGAATCTCCTGTCTTGGCGTCAGATTCTCATGAGGCCATGGAGGTTTCTCGAGCGGGACCTAAATCTCTAGCCGCTCGAGTACCCGTAGTTTGTAATAACTGTCGACAACATGGACATTACGCCAATAAATGTCTGCGGCGGTCGGGAAACGATCGCGTCTAGTGGCCATTGGGGGAGGTTCACTAGACACAGCAGCATTCTCCTCCAAACTGTCCTTTAAAGGGACAATCCTGTTAGGCTCCTCCACTCTTACAGTCGACCTTTGTGTGGATTCAGGAGCAGAGGGAAGTTTCATGTCCTCTGCTTTTGCTACACGTCATGCTATACCACTGGTCATGCTCGCCAAACCAATAACGGTTAGAGTTGTGAATGGGGCAACACTCCCACTGCAAATCACGCACCAGACAGTCCCGTTATCGCTGTCCATGTCTCCTTCCCACCAGGAGATTATTTCCCTTCTTGTCCTTCCTGAGGGAATGGATGAGATTTTGCTGGGAATACCCTGGCTCCGTTTCCACTCGCCACATATTGAGTGGTCCTCAGGGAAAATATTGGGCTGGAGTAAGTCATGTTTGGGCAGATGTGTGAGTGAGTGTGTACAGGTCTCTACTACCCAGGTACCCGCAGATCTCTCGTCGCTTCCCAGGTATTATTGGTGTTATGCAGACGTGTTCTCTAAAAAGGCTGCTGAGACTCTACCGCCCCATCGCCCTTACGACTGTCCTATCGACCTCTTGCCGGGAGCTGAACCTCCTAGGGGAAGGGTATATCCCCTCTCTCTCCCTGAGACGGAGGCTATGTCTCAATACATTCAGGAGAATTTAGCAAGAGGATTTATAAGGAAGTCAGTGTCTCCGGCAGGGGCGGGATTCTTCTTCGTGCAGAAGAAGAACGGAGAGTTACGTCCTTGCATCGATTACAGGGGTCTCAATGCTATCACCATTAAGAATAAATACCCGTTGCCCCTGATATCGGAGCTCTTTGACAGGTTAAGGGGAGCTAAAATATTCACCAAGTTAGATCTGCGGGGTGCCTACAATCTGATTCGTATCCGTGAGGGGGACGAGTGGAAGACGGCTTTCAATACCAGGGATGGGCACTATGAGTACCTGGTGATGCCTTTCGGGCTCTGTAATGCCCCAGCCGTTTTTCAGGACTTTGTCAACGATATCTTCCGGGATATGCTTTCTACCTCGGTCGTAGTCTATCTGGATGATATTCTCATCTTTTCTCCAGATATTGACTCCCACCGGAGAGATGTTGGCAGAGTCTTCGAACTCTTACGGGCAAATTCCTTGTATGCAAAGTTGGAGAAGTGTGTGTTTGAACAGGAGTCCTTGCCTTTCCTGGGCTATATTGTCTCGGCCCAGGGATTGGCTATGGATCCTGCCAAACTACAAGCAGTGATGGACTGGCAGGAACCCCATTCTCTTAAAGCGGTGCAGCGCTTTATGGGGTTCATAAATTACTATCGCCAGTTCATTCCCCACTTTTCAACTTTGGTAGCTCCCTTGGTATCCCTCACCAAGAAGGGAGCGAATCCCAAATTGTGGTCCGAAGGGGTCTCCAAGGCCTTCTCTTCTATAAAGACCCATTTTGCCAGCGCTCCTATCTTACATCGTCCCGATGTGGGTAAGCCATTCCTTTTGGAAGTGGATGCCTCATCCGTTGGTGCTGGAGCAGTCCTCTATCAAAAGGATGCTCAGGGTCGGAAGCATCCATGCTTCTTTTTCTCTAAGACCTTCACACCAGCGGAGAGAAATTACTCCATCGGGGATAGAGAGTTGTTGGCAATGAAGTTGGCCTTTTCTGAGTGGAGACATCTCTTGGAGGGTGCCCGATTCCCATTCCAGGTTTTCACGGATCACAAGAATTTGGTCTATTTACAAACAGCCCAGCGGCTGAATTCTCGTCAGGCCAGATGGTCCTTGTTTTTCTCCCGGTTCCACTTTACCCTACATTATCTCGCCGGGGAGAAGAACATTCGTGCCGACGCTCTCTCTCGCTCCTTCGTGTCAGCTGAGGAGGAGGAGGACGAGCCTCGGCTCATTGTCCCTTCGGAGAGTCTGAGAACTGTAGCTCCGGTTTCGCTGGAGTCTGTGCCCCCGGGCAAGACTTTTGTTCCCATCAATTTGCGTCCGGAGGTTCTCTCTTGGGCTCATTCGTCCAGAGTGGGTGGACACTTTGGGGCTAAAAGGACCTCTGAGCTACTGGCGAGGACGTACTGGTGGCCACATATGGTTCGTGACGTCGGAGACTACGTTCGGGCATGTGTCTCTTGTGCCAAGAATAAGTCTTCCCGACAACGGCCAGCTGGTTTGTTATACCCTCTGCCGGTGGCAGACAGGCCCTGGGAAATGGTCGGGATGGATTTTGTTGTGGGTTTGCCCAAGTCTCGTGGCTGTACCATTATTTGGGTAATCACCGACCATTTTTCTAAAATGGTGCATTTGGTGCCACTTCCCCGGTTACCTTCTGCACGGGCCTTGGCAGCGTTGTTTGTCAAACACATCTTTCGTCTTCACGGTATGCCAGACAAAATTGTCAGTGACCGAGGTCCCCAGTTTGCGTCTCGGTTCTGGAGAGAGCTTTGTCGTCTTCTCAGTATCGAGTTGAATCTCTCTTCGGCTTATCATCCCGAGACGAATGGGTTGGTAGAGAGAGCCAACCAGACCTTGGTCACATATCTGCGACATTTTGTTTCTGCTAAGCAGGATGACTGGGCATCTTTGCTACCGTGGGCGGAGTTTGCTCTTAACAATGCTGTCGCTGATTCCACTGGACAGACTCCATTCCTCCTTAACTATGGTCAGCATCCGAGGGTACCTGTGCCCATGCCCGTGTCTTCCGCCGATTCCAGGGTGGCAGACTGGGCTGTGGAGGCACGGGACATTTGGGATCGCACTCAGGATGCTATTCAGGCTTCCAAGGAGAGAATGAGGTCCTCCGCCGATGCACATCGGCGCCCCGCTCCAACCTTTGCTCCTGGCGACTTAGTGTGGCTCTCCGCCCGTAACATCAGGCTGCGAGTTGAGTCCACCAAGTTTGCACCTCGCTACTTAGGTCCTTTTAAGGTCCTCGAACAGGTTAATCCTGTGGTTTACCGTCTGGCCCTTCCTCCACGCCTGGGTATCACCGACACCTTTCACGTGTCCCTCCTTAAGCCCGTCTACATGTCCCGGTTTTCTGAGTCATCTACTGAGACGTCGGGTTCGTCTACGGACGATTACGAGGTGAACGCGATCTTGGGGTACAAGGTGGTTCGTGGCAAAAAATTTTATTTAGTGGACTGGAGGGGTTACGGCCCTGAGGATAGATCCTGGGAGCCTGCTGAGCACATTCGGGCTCCGCAGCTCATTGCTGCCTTCGAACGTAGCGAGGCCCAAGGAGGGGGGGGCCCTAGGAAGGGGGGTAATGTTAGGGGTCGAGTTCCCGCTTCTGCACAGGGGGAATCTCGAGCCGCCTCCGCTGCGGTCTCCCATTCTTGTCCAGCCGCAGTGGAGTCTGCTCAGCAAAGACGTCGGTCCCAGCGTCTTGCTCATCCTCACTCTGTTCTGAGAGTTACTGCTGCTTCTCCAGTCTCTGCCATTAAAGTCAATGCTGGTCAGCAGCGAGCGGACTTCCCTGGGACTAAGTCCTTGTCTGCACGTACTGAGCATGCCCAGCATAAGGTCTCCCGTTGGAGATCGAGGGTCATGTGCTCAGGCTCTGCAGCACATTCCATTGGTCCTCTTTGCAGGCCCTGGAAGGGCAAAGGTGCTGTGGCCTCTTCCTGTGCTGCTGCTATATAAACTGCGCATGACCGCACGGCCATGCGCTAGTATTATCTGACAATTGCTTATGTGTGTATGTTGTGAGTGCAAGTCGTCCTTGGAAACCCCTACCCTATTGAATGTCTGTTCGCGGAAGGTGTATGGCTGCTATCTAGCGCCCGACTTAGCCTACAGCACTAAACACACATCTCAGCGTCCTGTAGCTGTGCCTGCCAGTACGGCGCCGTGCGCCTGCCTTGCGCTTTCCATACCCGAGTCTGGGTGGTTAGTGGCGTCCATTAGTGCGGCATCGCTTGCACTCTTGTGCACTTATATTTCTTAAGGTTCTCTACACACCCAGTTGCGGTGTTACGCCAGCAAGGGTCTAATCGGGCTTTAATCCCTTCTGGGGTTAAGTCCGCTGACCACTTGCTCGCGCACTAGTGCGGTACTGCGGTCCTGTGAATTAACAGGATCGCTTTCTTCACGCTGGGTGAGGTTTAACCCACGCGTGTATACTTTAGTGTACCGCCATATTGTCTGCAAATTGCTAGCAGCAGGTTCTCACCTGCACGGTGGACCCCGGACTGCGAACGCACCTTTATCATCTGTCTAGGTGCGTTCCGCCAGTCCTAACACCTGCCTGTTGTGTTCCTTGGTCTTCATGATGCTTTCTGTGCTTCAAACAGAACCCTGAGACTATCACAGAGCAGATGCATTTATATGGAGACTTGATTACACACAGGTGGATTATATTTATCATCATTAGGCATTTAGGACAACATTGGATTATTCAGAGATCCACAATGATCTTCTTGAGTGAGTTTGTTGCACTGAAAGTAAAGGGGCCGAATAATATTCCACGCCCCACTTTTCAGTTTTTGAATTTCCACAAAAATTTTAAATAACCAATAAATTTCGTTCAACTTCACAATTGTGTTCCACTTGTTGTTGATTCTTCACCAAAAATGTACATTTGGTATCTTTATGTTTGAAGCATGATATGTGGGAAAAGGTTGAAAAGTTCCAGGGGGCCGAATACTTTTGCAAGGCACTGTACATATAGTATAATGGGCCTCACATATTGTAGCCCTCCATTTAGTACACTTGGCCCCACATTGTCTGCTATATAGTATGATGCACCTCATAGTCCTCTACATAGTATAATTCACTCTTCATAGTCCTCCATATAGCAGAATGCGCTCCCCATTGTCTTCAACATAGTTTAATACACTTATAATCCTCCGTACAGTATACTGCTCTCCCCATATTCCTCCATGCAGTGCACTGCACTACACATGGTCCTCCATACAGTATACTGCTGTCCCCATAGTCCTCCATACAGTATATTGCACTCCCCATAGTCCTCCATACAGTATACTGCACTCCCCATAGTCATTCATACAGAACACTGCACTCCCAATAGTCCTCCATGCAGTATACTGCACTCCCCATAGTCCTCCATACAGTATTATGGTCACCACAATTTTAAAAAATAACAATATTCACCTCTATTAACTGTATTGGCATCCGGGATGTCCCACAGAGTGACTGAAGACTTATTGGTTGCTACTGCACAACCCCTTTAAGGGTGTATGCTGTTGAGAATTTAGCTTTTGGGCTCCCTCCGGTGGTTGTAGAGGGTAATGCAGTTGTGCCTGGACTGCAGGATTGGACAGGTGTATCTACTAATTGCAAAACTGACTGGGGTATATAGCTTTGCAGGACTCTTTAGTCCCTGCCAGTTGTCCATTGTTTTTGGAGGATTCACATCCCTTCTGGTCTCTCCTGTTCGCTGTGCTTTTCTTCAAAGATAAGTCCTGGCTTTGTTTTTGCTGTCCACCTGCTGTGGACCTTATAGTTCTGTGCATTTTCATGTTTTTTCTTGTCCAGCTTTGTCTGTGAAGTATTTTTTGCAGCCTTGCTGTGTCTCTGGAGATGCAGATATACCCTGTTAGGGCTAGCGGAACGCACCAAATAATAAGACAGATAGAGTATGGTGCGTTCGCAGCCCGGGGTCCACCGTGCAGAGATGGAACCTGCTGCCAAGTAATGATGGACTATATGGCGGTACAAAGTGAATACACACATGGGCTAACCTCACCCTGTGTGAAGGAAGCGAACCCTGTTACGTCACAGGGCCGTGGTACCGCACCAAGAGCGCAAGCAACGAGTCTCAGAACTCAATCCCAAGACACAGGATTTGAGTACATAGACCTCATGCGCTCGACACCGCTACTGAGGTGTCAGAGTGACAGCAATAGAAGCAAGAGAGTGCATGCAGTGCCGCACTGGCGAATGCCACTAACCACCCAGGCTTGGGTCAGGAAAGCGCTGTGAAAGCACAAGGCGCCGCACTGGCGGTCACAGCAATAAGACGCTGTATTGTGTGTTTACGTGCTGATGGCTAAGTCGGGCGCTAGATAGCAAACATACACCTTCCGCGAACAGTCATCCAATAGGGAGGGTTATTTAAAGAGCGACTTTCACTCACAACACACACACATTTACAAATGTACACTAGCGCATGGCCGTGCGGTCATGCGCAGCTTATATAGTTGCAGCACGTTCAGGACCTTCCAATAAAGGACCAATGGGAAGCTGCTACCAAAGTTTTGCCCTTTCAGGACCTTCCTGGAGGACCAATGGGATGTGCTGCAGTACCTGAGCATGTGACCCTCGATCTCCAATGGGAGATCTTGCCCTGGGCATGCTCAGAAAGAGAAAAGCAGGACTTAGCCCCAAAAGCATCTGCTCGCTGCTGCCCAACACTGACTTCAATGGCAGAAGCAGGAAAAGCAGCAGTAACTCTTCGTACAGAGTGAGACTGAGCAAGATGCTGGGACCGACGTCTCTGCTGAGCAGACTCCACTGCGGCTGGATAAGAATGGGAGACCGCAGCGGAGATGGCTCGAGATTCCCCTTGTGCAGAAGCAGGAACTCGACACCTAACATTACCCCCCTTCCTAGGACCCCCCCTCCTTGGGCCTCGCTACGCTCGAAGGCAGCAATGAGCTGTGGGGCCCGAATGTTTTCAGCAGGCTCCCAGGACCTGTCCTCTGGGCCATAACCCTTCCAATCCACCAGATAGAACTTTTTGCCACGTACCACCTGGCACCCCAAAATAGCGTTCACCTCATAATCGTCCGTAGACGAACCCGATGTCCCGGCAGATGACTCGGAAAACCGGGACATGTATACGGGTTTCAAGAGGGACACATGAAAGGTGTCGGTGATACCCAAGCGTGGAGGAAGGGCCAGACGGTAGACCACAGGGTTAACCTGTTCAAGGACCTTGAAGGGACCCAAGTAGCGAGGTGCAAACTTAGTGGACTCAACACGCAGCCTGATGTTACGGGCGGAGAGCCACACTAAGTCGCCAGGAGCAAAGGTCGGAGCGGGACGCCGATGAGCATCGGCGGAGGACCTCATTCTCTCCTTGGAGGCCCGAATGGCATCCTGAGTGCGGTCCCAAATGTCCCGTGCCTCCACAGCCCAGTCTGCCACCCTGGAGTCAGCAGAAGACACAGGCATGGGCACAGGGACACGCGGATGCTGGCCGTAATTTAGGAGGAATGGAGTCTGACCGGTGGAGTCGGCTACGGCGTTGTTAAGCGCAAACTCTGCCCACGGTAGCAAGGATGCCCAGTCATCCTGCCTGGCAGAAACAAAATGTCGTAAATATGTGACCAAGGTCTGGTTGGCCCTCTCTACCAACCCATTCGTCTCGGGATGATATGCCGAAGAGAGATTCAACTCAATACTGAGTAGACGACAAAGCTCTCTCCAGAATCGAGACGCAAACTGGGGACCCCGGTCACTAACAATTTTGTCTGGCATACCGTGTAGGCGAAAGATATGTTTGATGAACAAGACAGCCAACGCCCGTGCAGAAGGTAGCCGTGGAAGAGGCACCAAGTGCACCATTTTGGAAAAATGGTCGGTGATCACCCAGATAATGGTGCAGTTGCGAGACATGGGTAAGCCCACCACAAAGTCCATCCCGACCATCTCCCAGGGCCTGTCCGCCACCGGCAGAGGGTAAAGCAAACCAGCTGGCCGTTGCCGAGGGGACTTGTTCTTGGCGCAAGAGACACACGCCCGAACATATTCTGCGACATCACGAGCCATATGCGGCCACCAGTATGTCCTCGCCAGTTACTCAGATGTCCTTTTGGAACCAAAATGTCCACCCACCCTGGACGAGTGTGCCCAAGAGAGAACCTCCGGTCGCAAACTGGATGATACAAAAGTCTTGCCCGGAGGCACAGACTCTAGCGAAACCGGGGCCACAGTTCTCAAGCTCTCGGTGGGGACAATAAGCCGAGGCTCCTCTTCCTCCTCCGCAGATGACACAACGGAGCGAGAGAGAGCGTCGGCCCGAATGTTCTTCTCCCCAGAAAAAAAATGGAGGGTGAAATGAAACCGGGAGAAGAATAAGGACCATCTGGCCTGGCGAGAATTCAACCGCTGGGCTGTCTGCAGGTACACCAAATTTTTATGGTCTGTGAAGACTTGGAAGGGAAACGTGCTCCCTCCAAGAGATGTCTCCGCTCCGAGAAAGCCAACTTCATGGCTAGCAACTCCCTGTCCCCGATGGAATAATTCCTCTCTGCTGGTGAGAAGGTCTTAGAAAAGAAGAAGCAAGGATGCTTCCGACCTTGAGCATCCTTTTGGAAGAGGACTGCTCCAGCACCAACAGAAGAGGCATCCACCTCCATGATAAATGGCTTATCAACATCGGGGCGATGTAGGATGGGAGCGCTAGCGAAGTGTGACTTTATGGAGTTAAAGGCCTTGGAGACCTCCTCAGACCACAATTTGGGATTTGCCCCCTTCTTGGTGAGGGCAACCAAGGGAGCTACCAAAGTTGAGAAGTGCGGAATGAACTGGCGATAATAATTAATGAACCCCATAAAGCGCTGCACCGCTTTAAGAGAATGGGGTTCCTGCCAGTCCATCACAGCCTGTAGTTTGGCAGGATCCATAGCCAATCCCTGGGCAGAGATGATGTAGCCTAGGAAAGGTAAGGACTCCTGCTCGAACATACACTTCTCCAACTTGGCATAGAGGGAGTTTGCCCGTAGGAGGTCGAAGACTTTGCAAACATCTCTCCGGTGGGAGTCAATATCTGGAGAGTAGATGAGAATATCATCCAGATAGACTACGACCGAGGTGGAAAGCATATCCCGGAAGATGTCGTTCACAAAGTCTTGGAAAACGGCTGGGGCATTACAAAGCCCGAAGGGCATCACCAGATATTCATAGTGCCCATCCCTGGTGTTAAAAGCCGTCTTCCATTCGTCCCCCTCACGGATGCGAATCAGGTTGTAAGCACCCCGCAGATCTAATTTAGTAAATACCCTTGCTCCCCGAAGCCTATCGAAGAGCTCAGATATCAAGGGCAAAGGATACTTATTCTTAACGGTGATGGCGTTAAGACCCCTGTAGTCTATGCATGGACGCAATTCCCCATTCTTCTTCTGCACGAAGAAGAACCCTGCCCCAGCAGGTGACACTGACTTCCTAATGAATCCTCTTGCCAGATTTTCCTGGATGTACTGTGACATTGCCTCCGTCTCCGGGAGAGATAACGGATAGACTCGACCCCGGGGAGGCTCAGCACCAGGCAAGAGATCAATAGGACAGTCATAGGGGCGATGGGGCGGAAGGATCTCCGCCGCCTTTTTGGAGAACACGTCTGCATAAGACCAATACTGCTTGGGGAGAGAGGATAGATCTGCGGGTACCTCTGTAGTAGCAACCTGAACGCACTCCCTCTGACAACTACCCCCACAAGATTCACCCCATCCCAGAATTCTGCCTGAGGACCACTCGATATGAGGAGAGTGGTACCGTAGCCAAGGTATTCCCAACAGGACCTCATCAATTCCCTCAGGAATGACGAGCAGAGATATAATCTCCTGATGAGATGGCGACATGGACAGAGTAAAAGGGATGGTCTGGTGTGTTATCTGTGAGGGCAGTGTCGACCCATTCACCACTCGTACCGTTACTGGTTGAGCTAGCATTACCAGGGGTATTGCGTGACGTTGGGCGAAGGCAGAAGACATAAAATTGCCCTCCACCCCAGAATCCACGCAGAGCTCTACCGAGTGGGAGAATGAGCCTATAATAATTGTCCCCTTAAAGGACAATTTAGAGGCAAACGTCGCCGTGTCTAGTGTACCTCCACCTACTACCACTAGACGCTGACGTTTCCTCGACCGCTGAGGACATCTGGTGGCTAGATGTCCTGACTGCTGGCAAACATGACAGACCTTGAGTGCACAAGCAGTCCGGGACTTAGATCCCGCTTGTGACACTTCCATGGCCTCATGTGACTCAGGAACCAGGACCGGAGATTCCAGAGGTTTGGCGAAGGTAGGAGCCAGTCGAAACCTCTGCCTACACTGGGCTCGCTCTAACCTCCGTTAGTTAAAACGGAGGTCAATTCGAGTGGAGACAGTTATCAACTCCTCCTGTGTGGCAGGAATCTCCCTAGTGGCCAGAGCGTCCTTATCGTGATCAGCCAGGCCCCTCCAAAATATGGGGATAAGGGCTTTATCCGACCAGTCCAGCTCAGAAGCTAAAGTGCGGAATTGGACGGCAAAATGACTGACCAAGGACTCACCCTGAGTTAATGCCAGCAGTTGGAGCGCAGTATCATGGGTGACTTGAGGTCCTAAAAAGACCAGTTTCAGAGTGCTCAGAAACAGCGGAGCACTCTGCACCACATGATCGCCACGCTCCCACAGCGGCGTAGCCCATTCCAACGCCCTGTCTGACAAGAGAGACACTATAGATCCCACCTTAGCCCGCTCTGTGGGAAAACGTGCAGCCAGGAGCTCGAGGTGAATAGAGCACTGACTCACGAATCCCCTACAAAATTTGCTATCACCAGAAAATTTTTCTGGCAGCGGGAGGCGAGATAATGTCGGAACAGGGGTGGCAATGGACAAGGTTGCTGCAGCCACACTAGCAGCCTGTACAGCAACTGCGGTAACATCCACAGCTGAGGTTGAGCTCTCGAGAGCCGCCAACCTACCCTCCAGCTGCTGGATATACCGCAAGGATTGCTGTTTGTCCGTCACTACTAGCCAGACCCTGGCGCTAGTGTAATGTTAGGGCTAGCGGAACGCACCAAATAATAAGACAGATAGAGTATGGTGCGTTCGCAGCCCGGGGTCCACCGTGCAGAGATGGAACCTGCTGCCAAGTAATGACGGACTATATGGCGGTACAAAGTGAATACACACATGGGCTAACCTCACCCTGTGTGAAGGAAGCGAACCCTGTTACGTCACAGGGCCGTGGTACCGCACCAAGAGCGCAAGCAACGAGTCTCAGAACTCAATCCCAAGACACAGGATTTGAGTACATAGACCTCATGCGCTCGACACCGCTACTGAGGTGTCAGAGTGACAGCAATAGAAGCACGAGAGTCCATGCAGTGCTGCACTGGCGAACGCCACTAACCACCCAGGCTTGGGTCAGGAAAGCGCTGTGAAAGCACAAGGCGCCGCACTGGCGGTCACAGCAATAAGATGCTGTATTGTGTGTTTACATGCTGATGGCTAAGTCGGGCGCTAGATAGCAAACATACACCTTCCGCGAACAGTCATCCAATAGGGAGGGTTATTTAAAGAGCGACTGTCACTCACAACACACACACATTTACAAATGTACACTAGCGCATGGCCGTGCGGTCATGCGCAGCTTATATAGTTGCAGCACGTTCAGGACCTTCCAATAAAGGACCAATGGGAAGCTGCTACCAAAGTTTAGCCCTTTCAGGACCTTCCTGGAGGACCAATGGGATGTGCTGCAGTACCTGAGCATGTGACCCTCGATCTCCAATGGGAGATCTTGCCCTGGGCATGCTCAGAAAGAAAAAAGCAGGACTTAGCCCCAAAAGCATCTGCTCGCCGCTGCCCAACACTGACTTCAATGGCAGAAGCAGGAAAAGCAGCAGTAACTCTTCGTACAGAGAGAGACTGAGCAAGACGCTGGGACCGACGTCTCTTCTGAGCAGACTCCGCTGTGGCTGGATAAGAATGGGAGACCGCAGCAGAGATGGCTCGAGATTCCCCTTGTGCAGAAGCGGGAACTCGACACCTAACATACCCTCCATGTCTTTAGTCAGATGTGGTGTTTTGTATTTTCTGTGGTGGATATTTTCTAGTGTGTTAATACTGACCACATAGTACTCTGTTCTATTCTTTCTATTTAGCTAGTATGGCCTCCTATGCTAAATCCTGATTTCATGTCTGCGTATGTTTTTTCCCTCTCCTCTCACAGTCAATATATGTGGGGGACTGTCTGTTCTTTGGGGATTTTCTCTGAGGCAAGATAGGTTTCCTGTTTCTGTCTTTAGGGGTAGTTAGTTTCTTAGGCTGTGTCGAGGGGTCTAGGGAGTGTTAGGTACCCCCCACGGCTACTTCTAGTTGCGCTGCTAGGTTCAGGGTTTGCAGTCAGTACAGGGGCCACCTTCTCCAGAGTACTTCTCATGCTGCTCCAAGGCCACCAGATCATAACAGTATGCTCAATTTCTTTTCTGCTAAGAGGTAGTTGCAGTAAAGCGCTTGAGAAACAATGTCCAAGATTAGGGGAAGGGAACCTCTGGCCTGCAGGCCTTATATAGCCCACGCTGAACTTTTCGGCACCCCTGAGCAGATTCCCAGGGACCGCAGTGTGTGAGCCTGTAGACCTGTTTTGTCGCGTATAAGCATTTCATTTTTTCTTGCATAGCATGCAAGTTCATGCAGTGTTTACTACTGAACGCTTCAGTGCATGCAGTGAAGAATTATGTCTTGATGCTAGCCATTGCCATCATCTGGACATTCTCTATGGGTAGAGATAGCATATGATGCACTCCAATCCCACAGATAAAGACACAAGTAGCTGCCTCAGTGTATCCTGTGAAGCATGCACCAGCCCCAATGTCTCGTGTGAAGTATACACTAGCCCCAAATTTCTCCTGTGATGTATGCACAAGCCCAAAATGTCTCCTATTATACATATACTCCAGCCCCAGTGTCCCCTATGCTATATACTGTATTATAGCCTATGTCTCATGTGATGTACAGTATAGACCAAAAGTTTGGACACACCTTCTCATTTAAAGATTTTTCTGTATTTTCATGATTATGAAAATTGTACATTCACACTGAAGGCATCAAAACTATGAATTAACACATGTGGAATTATATACTTAACAAAAAAGTGTGAAACAACTGAAAATATGTCTTATATTCTAGATTCTTCAAAGTAGCCACCTTTTGCTTTGATGACTGCTTTGCACACTCTTGGCATTCTCTTGATGAGCTTCAAGAGGTAGTCACCGGGAATGATCTTCCAACAATCTTGAAGGAGTTCCCAGAGATGCTTAGCACTTGTTGGCCCTTTTGCCTTCACTCTGCGGTACAGCTCACCCCAAACCATCTCGATTGGGTTCAGGTCTGGTGACTGTGGAGGCCAGGCCATCTGGCGTAGCACCCCATCACTCTCGTTCTTGGTCAAATAGTCCTTACACAGCCTAGAGGTGTGTTTGGGGTCATTGTCCTGTTGAAAAATAAATGATAGTCCAACTAAACGCAAACCGGATGGAATAGCATGCCACTGCAAGATGCTGTGGTAGCTATGCTGGTTCAGTATGCCTTCAATTTTGAGTAAATCCCCAACAGTGTCACCAGCAAAGCACCCCCACACCATCACACCTCCTCCTCCTTCATGCTTCACGGTGGGAACCAGACATGTAGAGTCCATCTGTTCACCTTTTCTGCGTCGCACAAAGACACGGTGGTTGGACTCATCAGACCAAAGAACAGATTTCCACTGGTCTAATGTCCATTCCTTGTGTTCTTTAGCCCAAAGAAGTCTCTTCTGCTTGTTGCCTGTCCTTATCAGTGGTTTCCTAGCAGCTATTTTACCATGAAGACCTGCTGCACAAAGTCTCCTCTTAACAGTTGTTGTAGAGATGTGTCTGCTGCTAGAACTCTGTGTGGCATTGACCTGGTCTCTATTCTGAGCTGCTGTTAACCTGCGATTTTTGAGGCTGGTGACTCAGATAAACTTATCCTCAGAAGCAGAGGTGACTCTTGATCTTCCTTTCCTGGGGCAGTCCTCATGTGAGCCAGTTTCTTTTTAGTGCTTGATGGTTTTTGCCACCGCACTTGGGCACACTTTCAAAGTTTTTCCAATTTTTCGGACTGACTGACCTTCATTTCTTAAAGTAATGATGTACATTCGCTTTTCTTTACTTAGCTGCTTTTTTCTTGCCATAATACAAATTCTAACAGTCTATTCAGTAGGACACAGATCAGCTGTGTATCCACCAGACTTCTGCACAACACAATTGATGGTCCCAACACCATTTATAAGGCAAGAAATCCCACTTATTAAACCTGACAAGGCACACCTGTGACGTGAAACCCATTCCCGGTGACTACCTCTTGAAGCTCATCAAGAGAATGCCAAGAGTGTGCAAAGTAGTCATCAAAGCAAAAGGTGGCTACTTTAAAGAACCTAGCATATAAGACATAATTTCAGTTGTTTCACACTTTTTTGTTAAGTATATAATTCCACATGTGTTAATTCATAGTTTTGATGCCTTCAGTGTGAATGTACAATTTTCATAGTCATGAAAATACAGAAAAATCTTTAAATGATAATGTGTGTCCAAACTTTTGGTCTGTACTGTATATTCTCTAGTCTCAAAGTCTCCTGTGATGTATATCCTTCAGGCTCAGTGTCTCCTGTGATGTGAATGCTGCAACACCAATATCTCCTATTGTACAGTATACACTCCAGCCACAGTGCCTCCTATGTGATGTACAGTGGGTAAAATAAGTATTGAACACGTCACCAATTTTCTAAGTACTGTAAATATATTTCTAAAGGTGCTATTGACATAAAGTTCTCCCTAGATGTTGGTAACAACCCATCCAATCCACAAAGACAGAGAAAACAAACCATAGATGTTCATAAATTAACTTATCTAAGATAATGAGAAATGACATAGAGAAAAGGTATTGAACATGCTTACTGAATTGTATTTAATATTTTGTCCAAAAGCCTTTGTTGGTGATGACAGCTTCAAGATGCCTCCTATATTGGTGATGACAGCTTCAAGACGCCTCCTACATGGAGAAGCTAGTCGCTTGCATTGCTCAGGCGGGATTTTGGTCCATTGTTCCACACAATCACTCTTCAAATACTGAAGGCTCCATGGGCTCCTTATATGAACTCTGATCTTTAGTTCCTTCCATAAGTTCTGTATTGGATTCAGGTCAGGTGATTGGCTGAGCCATTCTAGCAGCTTTATTTTCTTCCTCTGAAACCAATTGAGAGCTTCCTTGGCTGTGGGTTTGTGATCATTGTCTTGCTGAAATATCCACATTTGTTTCATCTTCAACATACTGGTAGATGGCAGCAGTTTTTATGATGAATGTCCATTCAATCTTCCTTCAAGTACATTACCAGTAGTCCAAAAGTAGCCCAACACCCACCTGCAAATTTCACTAGCAGCTTTATTTTCTTCCTCTGAAACCAATTGAGAGCTTCCTTGACTGTGGGTTTGTGATCATTGTCTTGCTGAAATATCCACATTTGTTTCATCTTCAACATACTGGTAGATGGGAGCAGTTTTTATGATGAATGTCCATTCAATTTACCTTCAAGTATATAAAGTTTACCAGTAGCCCAAAAGTAGCCCAACACCCACTTGCAAATTTCACTGTTGCTATAGTGTTTTAGAGGTGATATGCAGTACCTTTTGGCCTTCAAAACATGGTTTGCTTTATGGCATCTAAAGAGTTTGGTCTCATCTGATAAGACTATATTCTCCAAGCATTTCACGGGCTTGTCTAAATTTTGTTGAGCAAACTTTAAGTGCACTTGAATATGCTTTTTGTTCTGCAGTGGAATCTTGCTTGGTGAGCGTGCATACAGGCCATGGAAGTTGAGTGCATTACTAATTATTTTCTTTGAAAATATTGAACCTGCTGATTCCAAGTCTTTCTGTAGCTCTCCACAGGTGGTCTTTGACTCTTGGGCAACTATTCCGATAATATTATTTGAAAATATTGAACCTGCTGATTCCAAGTCTTTCTGTAGCTCTCCACAGGTGGTCCTTGACTCTTGGGCAACTATTCCGATAATATTATTTTCACTCATCTTTTGAAATCTTGCAGGGAACACCGGTCGTTTCTGGTTTCTGGTTAAATTATAGTCTTTCCACTTCTGGATTATGGTCCCAACAGTGTGTTTTACATACATCTATGGACATTACAGAGAGCTTTTGGCTGATAATGAGTTATTGATTGAGGGTAGATAGGAATAAGGAAATTCTTGGTTTCTGTCAACTGCAATCAAACCTGAATTTCATAGTTTAACTTAGGTTTTCCTGTTGTCCAATTAATTAGTGGTGCATTATGCATGAAAAGGTCTCAAAACCTCTTTTTACCTTTTTTTTACATTTAATGTGTTACTTTATTTGCACCTGTCTGACAGGCATAAGCAGAGAAACAAGGCTCGAGAACAACATTGTGTGAACAGTTGTCAGCCCTCTTTATTTCTTTACTTTTCCATAGAGGTCTCTGACTGAAAACAAGGGGAACAAAGCTCATTATGTGGTTTCTTCTATTGAACACAACAAGTTTGTTCAGGCTTTTATAAACTGCACATTTCTACAATGCAATGAGGGAAGATGAGTCACTGGCGGTTTATCTAAATGGATAATCCTTTCCTAATCTCAATGAAAAACATCCTGTTAACATTGTCATATTCTAAGGATTGTTCTTACAGAAGCAATAGCATTAAATGATTAATCCGACACCACTGGGTCAGGTTTATTATCACAAAAGACAACTTCTCCATGGGTCAAAGATTTTGTAAGGAAAATTAAGAGAATGTGAGTGTATGCAGCAAATTAACACATTCGCAATGTTTGACATACCAGTTGAGTACATGGGCAAGTAAATCATCAGAATTGTCAAGAAAACATCAGTGAGTATAGGTGCAATAGGCAAGCAGATGATAGTACATGGATGGATCTAATGACTGGTAAGGTGACTAGGGTTGAGCGAAACGGATCGTTCATTTTCAAAAGTCGCTAGAGTGCCATCCCTGTGTGCCATCTCTCACATAGTGGGCCATAGAAAGCCTTTTTATTTTTCTGTTTTTTTTGGGGGGGTTTATAAATTCTCCCTGAAAAAGAAAACAGTGGGAGATTAATATTGGCCTTTGGGCTTGTGTGCCAGTCCTGAGTGTGCCATCTCTCTCTCAAATAGTGGGCCATAGAAAGCCTATTTATTTATTTATTTTTTAATTTGGTTTCTAAATTCTCCCTGGAAAAAAAAAAAAAAATCAGTGGGAGATTAATATTGGCCTTTCTGCTTGTGTGCCAGTCCTGACTAATGGGTGTGCCATCTCTCTCTCTCAAATAGTGGGCCATAGAAAGCCTATTATTTTTTTTATTTGGTTTCTAAATTCTCCCTGGAAAAATAAAAAAAAATCAGTGGGAGATTAATATTGGCCTTTCAGCTTGTGTGCCAGTCCTGACTCCTGGGTGTGCCATCTCTCTCTCTCAAATAGTGGGCCATAGAAAGACTATTTTTTGTTTTTTTTATTTGGTTTCTAAATTCTCCCTGGAAAAATAAAAAAAAATCAGTGGGAGATTAATATTGGCCTTTCAGCTTGTGTGCCAGTCCTGACTCCTGGGTGTGCCATCTCTCTCTCTCATATAGTGGGCCATAGAAAGCCTATTTTTTTTTTATTTGGTTTCGAAATTCTCCCTGAAAAAATAAAAAAAAATCAGTGAGAGATTAATATTGGCCATTCTGCTTGCGTGCCAGTCTTGACTCCTGGGTGTGCCATCTCTCTCTCTCAAATAGTGGGCCATAGAAAGCCAATTTTTTTTTTTATTATTTGGTTTCTAAATTCTCCCTGAAAAAATCAATTTTTTTTATTTGGTTTCTAAATTCTCCCTGAAAAAATAAAAAAAAATCAGTGGGAGATTAATATTGGCCTTTCAGCTTGTGTGCCAGTCCTGACTCCTGGGTGTGCCATCTCTCTCTCTCTCAAATAGTGGGCCATAGAAAGCCTATTTTTTTTTTTATTTGGTTTCTAAATTCTCCCTGAAAAAATCAATTTTTTTTATTTGGTTTCTAAATTCTCCCTGAAAAAATCATTTTTTTTATTTGGTTACTAAATTCTCCCTGGAAAAATCAAAAAAAATCAGTGGGAGATTAATATTGGCCTTTCTGCTTGTGTGCCAGTCTTGACTCCTGGGTGTGCCATCTCTCTCTCTCAAATAGTGGGCCATAGAAAGCATATTTTTTTTTTTATTTGGTTTCTAAATTCTCCTTGGAAAAATAAAAAAAAATCAGTGGGAGATTAATATTGGCCTTTCAGCTTGTGTGCCAGTCCTGACTCCTGGGTGTGCCATCTCTCTCTCTCAAATAGTGGGCCATAGAAAGCCTATTTTTTTTTATTTGGTTTCTAAATTCTCCCTGGAAAAATAAAAAAAATCAGTGGGAGATTAATATTGGCCTTTCAGCTTGTGTGCCAGTCCTGACTCCTGGGTGTGCCATCTCTCTCTCTCAAATAGTGGGCCATAGAAAGCCTATTTTTTTTAATTTGTTTTCTAAATTCTCCCTGAAAAAATAAAAAAAAATCATTGGGAGATTAATATTGGCCTTTCTGCTTGTGTGCCAGTCCTGATTCCTGGGTGTGCCATCTCTGTCTCTCAAATAGTGGGCCATAGAAAGCCAATTTTTTTTTTATTTATTTGGTTTCTAAATTCTCCCTGAAAAAATCAATTTTTTTTATTTGGTTTCTAAATTCTCCCTGAAAAAATAAAAAAAAATCAGTGGGAGATTAATATTGGCCTTTCAGCTTGTGTGCCAGTCCTGACTCCTGGGTGTGCCATCTCTCTCTCTCAAATAGTGGGCCATAGAAAGCCTATTTTTTTTTTATTTGGTTTCTAAATTCTCCCTGTAAAAAATCAATTTTTTTTATTTGGTTTCTAAATTCTCCCTGAAAAAATAAAAAAAAATCAGTGGGAGATTAATATTGGCCTTTCTGCTTGTGTGCCAGTCTTGACTCCTGGGTGTGCCATCTCTCTCTCTCAAATAGTGGGCCATAGAAAGCCTATTTTTTTTATTTGGTTTCTAAATTCTCCTTGGAAAAATAAAAAAAAATCAGTGGGAGATTAATATTGGCCTTTCAGCTTGTGTGCCAGTCCTGACTCCTGGGTGTGCCATCTCTCTGTCAGGGCTAGCGGAACGCACCAAATATTAAGACAGATAGAGTTTGGTGCGTTCGCAGCCCGGGGTCCACCGTGCAGAGATGGAACCTGCTGCCAAGTAACGACGGACTATATGGCGGTACACATAAGTATACACACGTGGGTTAAACTTCACCCAACGCCAAGGAAGCGATCCTGTTGCGTCACAGGACCGCGGTACCGCACATAGAGCGCGAGCAAGTAGTCAGCGAACTCAACCCCAACTAGGATTGAAGTCCGATTAGACCCTTGCTGGCATAACACCGCAACTGGGTGTGTAAGGAAACTAAATAACGATTTTAAGGCACAAGAGTGCATGCGGTGCCGCACTGACGAACGCCACTAACCACCCAGGCTTGGGTAAGGAAAGCACAGAGGAAGTGCACGGCGCCGTACTGGCGGTCACAGCAACTGGACGCTGTAATGTGTGATTCGTGCTGTAGGCTAAGTCGGGCACTAGATAGCAACCATACACCTTCCGCGAACAGACATTCAATAGGGTATCCAAAAGTATCCAAGGACGACTTGCACTCACAACATATACACATTAACAATTCTACACTAGCGCATGGCCGTGCGGTCATGCGCAGTTTATATAGTTGCAGCACAGGAAGTGGCCACAGAAACTTTGCCCTTCCAAGACCTGCCAAGAGGACCAATGGAATGTGCTGCAGAGCCTGAGCACATGACCCTCGATCTCCAACGGGAGTTCTTGCCCTGGGCATGCTCAGTGTGTGCAGACAAGGACGTAGTCCCAGAGAAGTCCGCTCGCTGCTGACCAGCACTGACTTTAATGGCAGAAGCTGAAGAAGCAGCAGTAACTCTCTGTACAGCGTGAGACTGAGCAAGACGCTGGGACCGACGTCCCTGCTGAGCAGACTCCACTGCGGCTGGATAAGAATGGGAGACCGCAGCGGAGATGGCTCGAGATTCCCCCTGTGCAGAAGCGGGAACTCGAGACCTAACATTACCCCCACTCCTAGGGCCCCCCCCTCCTTGGGCCTCGCTACGCTCGAAGGCAGCAATGAGCTGTGGGGCCCGAATGTTTTCAGCAGGCTCCCATGACCTGTCCTCTGGGCCATAACCCTTCCAATCCACAGATAGAACTTTTTGCCGCGTACCACCTTGCACCCCAAAATAGCGTTCACCTCGTAATCGTCCGTAGACGAACCCGATGTCCCGGCAGATGACTCGGAAAACCGGGACATGTATACGGGTTTCAAGAGGGACACATGAAAGGTGTCGGTGATACCCAAGCGTGGAGGAAGAGCCAAACGGTAGACCACAGGATTAACCTGTTCGAGAACCTTGAAGGGACCCAAGTAGCGAGGAGCAAACTTAGTGGACTCAACTCGCAGCCTGATGTTACGGGCGGAGAGCCACACCAAGTCGCCAGGAGCAAAGGTCGGAGCGGGACGCCGATGAACATCGGCAGAAGACCTCATTCTCTTCTTGGAGGCCCGAATGGCATCCTGCGTGCGGTACCAAATGTCCCGTGCCTCCACAGCCCAGTCTGCCACCCTGGAGTCAGCAGAAGACACAGGCATGGGCACAGGAACACGCGGATGCTGGCCGTAATTTAGGAGGAATGGAGTCTGACCGGTAGAGTCGGCTACGGCATTGTTAAGTGCAAACTCTGCCCACGGTAGCAAGGATGCCCAGTCATCCTGCCTGGCAGAAACAAAATGTCGTAAATATGTGACCAAGGTCTGGTTGGCCCTCTCTACCAACCCATTCGTCTCGGGATGATATGCCGAAGAGAGATTCAACTCAATACTGAGTAGACGACAAAGCTCTCTCCAGAATCGAGACGCAAACTGGGGACCCCGGTCACTAACAATTTTGTCTGGCATACCGTGTAGGCGAAAGATATGCTTGACGAACAAGACAGCCAACGCTCGTGCAGAAGGTAGCCGTGGAAGAGGCACCAAGTGCACCATTTTGGAAAAATGGTCGGTGATCACCCAGATAATGGTGCAGTTACGAGACTTGGGTAAGCCCACCACAAAGTCCATCCCGACCATCTCCCAGGGCCAGTCCGCCACCGGCAGAGGATAAAGCAAACCAGCTGGCCGTTGCCGAGGAGTCTTGTTCTTGGCGCAAGAGACACACGCCCGAACATACTCTGCGATATCACGAGCCATATGCGGCCACCAGTACGTCCTCGCCAGTAACTCAGATGTCCTTTTGGTACCAAAATGTCCACCCACCCTGGACGAGTGTGCCCAAGAGAGAACCTCCAGTCGCAAATTGGATGGAACAAAAGTCTTGCCCGGGGGCACAGACTCTAGCGAAACCGGGGCCACAGTTCTCAAGCTCTCGGTGGGGACAATAAGCCGAGGCTCCTCCTCCTCCTCCGCAGACGACACAACGGAGCGAGAGAGAGCGTCGGCCCGAATGTTCTTCTCCCCAGAAAAAAAATGGAGGGTGAAATGAAACCGGGAGAAGAATAAGGACCATCTGGCCTGGCGAGAATTCAACCGCTGGGCTGTCTGCAGGTACACCAAATTTTTATGGTCTGTGAAGACTTGGAAGGGAAAATGTGCTCCCTCCAAGAGATGTCTCCACTCCGAGAAAGCCAACTTCATGGCTAGCAACTCCCTGTCCCCGATGGAATAATTCCTCTCTGCTGGTGAGAAGGTCTTGGAGAAAAAGAAGCAAGGATGCTTCCGACCTTGAGCATCCTTTTGGAAGAGGACTGCTCCAGCACCAACAGAAGAGGCATCCACCTCCATGATGAATGGCTTATCAACATCGGGGCGATGTAGGATGGGAGCGCTAGCGAAGTGTGACTTTATAGAGTTAAAGGCCTTGGAGACCTCCTCAGACCACAATTTGGGATTCGCCCCCTTCTTGGTGAGGGCAACCAAGGGAGCTACCAAAGTTGAGAAGTGCGGAATGAACTGGCGATAATAATTAATGAACCCCATAAAGCGCTGCACCGCTTTAAGAGAATGGGGTTCCTGCCAGTCCATCACAGCCTGTAGTTTGGCAGGATCCATAGCCAATCCCTGGGCAGAGATGATGTAGCCTAGGAAAGGTAAGGACTCCTGCTCAAACATACACTTCTCCAACTTGGCATAGAGGGAGTTTGCCCGTAGGAGGTCGAAGACTTTGCAAACATCTCTCCGGTGGGAGTCAATATCTGGAGAGTAGATGAGAATATCATCCAGATAGACTACGACCGAGGTGGAAAGCATATCCCGGAAGATATCGTTCACAAAGTCTTGGAAAACAGCTGGGGCATTACAGAGCCCGAAGGGCATCACCAGATATTCATAGTGCCCATCCCTGGTGTTAAAAGCCGTCTTCCATTCGTCCCCCTCACGGATGCGAATCAGGTTGTAAGCACCCCGCAGATCTGGTTTAGTAAATACCCTTGCTCCCCTAAGCCTATCGAAGAGCTCAGATATCAAGGGCAAAGGATACTTATTCTTAACGGTGATGGCGTTAAGACCCCTGTAGTCTATGCATGGACGCAATTCCCCATTCTTCTTCTGCACGAAGAAGAACCCTGCCCCAGCAGGTGACACTGACTTCCTAATGAATCCTCTTGCCAGATTTTCCTGGATGTACTGTGACATTGCCTCCGTCTCCGGGAGAGATAGCGGATAGACTCGACCCCGGGGAGGCTCAGCACCAGGCAAGAGATCAATAGGACAGTCATAGGGGCGATGGGGCGGAAGGATCTCCGCCGCCTTTTTGGAGAATACGTCTGCATAAGACCAATACTGCTTGGGGAGAGAGGAAAGATCTGCGGGTACCTCTGTAGTAGCAACCTGAACGCACTCCCTCTGACACCTACCCCCACAAGATTCGCCCCATCCCAGGATTCTGCCAGAGGACCACTCGATATGAGGAGAGTGGTACCGTAGCCAAGGTATTCCCAACAGGACCTCATCAATTCCCTCAGGAATGACGAGCAGAGATATAATCTCCTGATGAGATGGCGACATGGACAGAGTAAAAGGGATGGTCTGGTGTGTTATCTGTGAGGGCAGTGCCGACATATTCACCACTCGTACCTTTACTGGTTGAGCTAGCATTACCAGGGGTATTGCGTGACGTTGGGCGAAGGCAGAAGACATAAAATTGCCCTCCGCCCCAGAATCCACGCAGAGCTCTACCGAGTGGGAGAATGAGCCTATAGTAATTGTCCCCTTAAAGGACAATTTAGAGGCAAACGTCGCCATGTCTAGTGTACCTCCACCTACTACCACTAGACGCTGACGTTTCCTCGACCGCTGAGGACATCTGGTGGCTAGATGTCCTGACTGCTGGCAAACATGACAGACCTTGAGTGCACAAGCGGTCCGGGACTTAGATCCCGCTTGTGACACTTCCCTGGCCTCATGTGACTCAGGAACCAGGACCGGAGATTCCAGAGGTTTGGCGAAGGTAGGAGCCAGTCGAAACCTCTGCCTACACTGGGCTCGCTCTAACCTCCGCTCGTTAAAACGGAGGTCAATTCGAGTGGAGACAGTTATTAACTCCTCCAGTGTGGCAGGAATCTCCCTAGTGGCCAGAGCGTCCTTAACGTGGTCAGCCAGGCCCCTCCAAAATATGGGGATAAGAGCTTTATCCGACCAATCCAGCTCAGAAGCTAAAGTGCGGAATTGGACGGCGAATTGACTAACCAAGGACTCACCCTGAGTTAATGCCAGCAGTTGGAGCGCCGTATCATGGGTGACTTGAGGTCCTAAAAAGACCTGTTTCAGAGTGCTCAGAAACAGCGGAGCACTCTGCACCACATGATCGCCACGCTCCCACAGCGGCGTAGCCCATTCCAACGCCCTGTCCGACAAGAGAGACACTATAAATCCCACCTTAGCCCGCTCTGTGGGAAAACGTGCAGCCAGGAGCTCGAGGTGAATAGAGCACTGACTCACAAATCCCCTACAAAACTTGCTATCACCAGAAAATTTTTCTTGCAGCGGGAGGCGAGAAAATGTCGGAGCAGGGGTGGCAATGGACAGGGTTGCTGCAGCCACGCTAGCAGCCTGTACAGCAACCGCGGTAACATCCACAGCCGAGGTTGCACTTTCAAGAGCCGCCAACCTACCCTCCAGCTGCTGGATATACCGCAAGGATTGCTGCTTGTCCGTCATTACTAGCCAGACCCTGGCGCTAGTGTAATGTCAGGGCTAGCGGAACGCACCAAATATTAAGACAGATAAAGTATGGTGCATTCGCAGCCCGGGGTCCACCGTGCAGAGATGGAACCTGCTGCCAAGTAACGACGGACTATATGGCGGTACTCATAAGTATACACACGTGGGTTAAACTTCACCCAACGTGAAGGATGCGATCCTGTTGCGTCACAAGACCGCGGTACCGCACATAGAGCGCGAGCAAGTATTCAGCGAACTCAGAACTCAACCCCAACTAGGATTGAAGTCCGATTAGACCCTTGCTGGCATAACACCGCAACTGGGTGTGTAAGGAAACTAAATAACGATTTTAAGGCACAAGAGTGCATGCGGTGCCGCACTGACGAACGCCACTAACCACCCAGGCTTGGGTAAGGAAAGCACAGAGGAAGTGCACGGCGCCGTACTGGCGGTCACAGCAACTGGATGCTGTAATGTGTGATTCGTGCTGTAGGCTAAGTCGGGCGCTAGATAGCAACCATACACCTTCCGCGAGCAGACATTCAATAGGGTAGGGGTATCCAAGGACGACTTGCACTCACAACATACACACATTAACAATTGTACACTAGCGCATGGCTGTGCGGTCATGCGCAGTTTATATAGTTGCAGCACAGGAAGTGGCCACAGAAACTTTGCCCTTCCAAGACCTGCCAAGAGGACAAATGGAATGTGCTGCAGAGCCTGAGCACATGACCCTCGATCTCCAACGGGAGATCTTGCCCTGGGCATGTTCAGTGTGTGCAGACAAGGACTTAGTCCCAGAGAAGTCCGCTCGCTGCTGACCAGCACTGACTTTAATGGCAGAAGCTGAAGAAGCAGCAGTAACTCTCTGTACAGCGTGAGACTGAGCAAGACGCTGGGACCGACGTCCCTGCTGAGCAGACTCCACTGCGGCTGGACAAGAATGGGAGACCGCAGCGGAGATGGCTCGAGATTCCCCCTGTGCAGAAGCGGGAACTCGAGACCTAACACTCTCTCTCTCAAATAGTAGGCCATAGAAAACCTATTTTTTTTTAATTTGGTTTCTAAATTCTCCCTGGAAAAATAAAAAAAAATCAGTGGGAGATTAATATTGGCCTTTCAGCTTGTGTGCCAGTCCTGACTCCTGGGTGTGCCATCTCTCTCTCTCGAATAGTGGACCATAGAAAGCCTATTTTTTTTTATTTGGTTTCTAAATTCTCCCTGGAAAAATAAAAAAAAATCAGTGGGAGATTAATATTGGCCTTTCAGCTTGTGTGCCAGTCCTGACTCCTGGGTGTGCCATCTCTCTCTCTCAAATAGTGGGCCATAGAAAGCCTATTTTTTGTTTTTTTTATTTGGTTTCTAAATTCTCCCTGAAAATATAAAAAAAATCAGTGGGAGATTAATATTGGCCTTTCAGCTTGTGTGCCAGTCCTGACTCCTGGGTGTGCCATCTCTCTCTCTCAAATAGTGGGCCATAGAAAGCCTATTTTTTTTATTTGGTTTCTAAATTCTCCCTGAAAAAATAAAAAAAATCAGTGAGAGATTAATATTGGCCATTCTGCTTGTGTGCCAGTCTTGACTCCTGGGTGTGCCATCTCTCTCTCAAATAGTGGGCCATAGAAAGCCTATTTTTTTTTTTTGTTTCTAAATTCTCCCTGGAAAAATAAAAAAAAATCAGTGGGAGATTAATATTGGCCTTTCAGCTTGTGTGCCAGTCCTGACTCCTGGGTGTGCCATCTCTCTCTTTCAAATAGTGGGCCATAGAAAGCCTATTTTTTTTTTTATTTATTTTCTAAATTCTCCCTGAAAAAATAAAAAAAAATCAGTGGGAGATTAATATTGGCCATTCTGCTTGTGTGCCAGTCTTGACTCCTGGGTGTGCCATCTCTCTCTCAAATAGTGGGCCATAGAAAGCCAATTTTTTTTTAATTTGGTTTCTAAATTCTCCCTGAAAAAATAAAAAAAAATCAGTGGGAGATTAATATTGGCCTTTCAGCTTGTGTGCCAGTCCTGACTCCTGGGTGTGCCATCTCTCTCTCTCAAATAGTGGGCCATAGAAAGCCTATTTTTTTAAAATTTGGTTTCTAAATTCTCCCTGAAAAAAATCAATTTTTTTTTATTTGGTTTCTAAATTCTCCCTGAAAAAATCAATTTTTTTTATATGGTTACTAAATTCTCCCTGAAAAAATAAAAAAAATAAGTGGGAGATTAATATTGGCCTTTCTGCTTGTGTGCCAGTCTTGACTCCTGGGTGTGCCATCTCTCTCTCTCAAATAGTGGGCCATAGAAAGCCTATTTTTTTTTATTTGGTTTCTAAATTCTCCTTGGAAAAATAAAAAAAAATCAGTGGGAGATTAATATTGGCCTTTCAGCTTGTGTGCCAGTCCTGACTCCTGGGTGTGCCATCTCTCTCTCTCAAATAGTGGGCCATATAAAGCCTATTTTTTTTATTTGGTTTCTAAATTCTCCCTGGAAAAAAAAAAAAAAATCAGTGGGAGATTAATATTGGCCTTTCAGCTTGTGTGCCAGTCCTGACTCCTGGGTGTGCCATCTCTCTCTCTCAAATAGTGGGCCATAGAAAGCCTATTTTTTTTTATTTGTTTTCTAAATTCTCCCTGAAAAAATAAAAAAAAATCAGTGGGAGATTAATATTGGCCTTTCTGCTTGTGTGCCAGTCCTGATTCCTGGGTGTGCCATCTCTGTCTCTCAAATAGTGGGCCATAGAAAGCCAATATTTTTTTATTATTTGGTTTCTAAATTCTCCCTGAAAAAATAAATTTTTTTTAATTTGTTTCTAAATTCTCCCTGAAAAAACAATTTTTTTTATTTGGTTACTAAATTCTTCCTGAAAAAATAAAAAAAAATCAGTGGGAGATTAATATTGGCCTTTCTGCTTGTGTGCCAGTCTTGACTCCTGGGTGTGCCATCTCTCTCTCTCAAATAGTGGGCCATAGAAAGCCTATTTTTTTTTATTTGGTTTCTAAATTCTCCTTGGAAAAATAAAAAAAAATCAGTGGGAGATTAATATTGGCCTTTCAGCTTGTGTGCCAGTCCTGACTCCTGGGTGTGCCATCTCTCTCTCTCAAATAGTGGGCCATAGAAAGCCTATTTTTTGTTTTTTTTTATTTGGTTTCTAAATTCTCCCTGAAAAAAATAAAAAAAAATCAGTGGGAGATTAATATTGGCCTTTCAGCTTGTGTGCCAGTCCTGACTCCTGGGTGTGCCACCTCTCTCTCTCAAATAGTGGGCCATAGAAAGCCTATTTTTTTTTTATTTGGTTTCTAAATTCTCCCTGAAAAAAATCAATTTTTTTATTTGGTTTCTAAATTCTCCCTGAAAAAGTCAATTTTTTTAATTTGGTTTCTAAATTCTCCCTGAAAAAATAAAAAAAAAATCAGTGGGAGATTAATATTGGCCTTTCTGCTTGTGTGCCAGTCTTGACTCCTGGGTGTGCCATCTCTTTCTCTCAAATAGTGGGCCATAGAAAGCCTATTTTTTTTATTTGGTTTCTAAATTCTCCTTGGAAAAATCAAAAGAAATCAGTGGGAGATTAATATTGGCCTTTCAGCTTGTGTGCCAGTCCTGACTCCTGGGTGTGCCATCTCTCTCTCTCAAATAGTGGGCCATAGAAAGCCTATTTTTTTTTAAATTGGTTTCTAAATTCTCCCTGAAAAAATAAAAAAAAATCAGTGGGAGATTAATATTGGCCTTTCAGCTTGTGTGCCAGTCCTGACTCCTGGGTGTGCCATCTCTCTCTCTCAAATAGAGGGCCATAGAAAGCTTATTTTTTTTTAATTTGGTTTCTAAATTCTCCCTGAAAAAATAAAAAAAAATCAGTGGGAGATTAATATTGGCCTTTCCGCTTGTGTGCCAGTCCTGATTCCTGGGTGTGCCATCTCTGTCTCTCAAATAGTGGGCCATAGAAAGCCAATATTTTTTTATTATTTGGTTTCTAAATTCTCCCTGAAAAAATCAATTTTTTTATTTGGTTTCTAAATTCTCCCTGAAAAAATAAAAAAAAATCAGTGGGAGATTAATATTGTCCTTTCAGCTTGTGTGCCAGTCCAGACTCCTGGGTGTGCCATCTCTCTCTCTCAAATAGTGGGCCATAGAAAGCCTATTTTTTTTTTATTTGGTTTCTAAATTCTCCCTGAAAAAAATCAATTTTTTTTATTTGGTTTCTAAATTCTCCCTTAAAAAAATCAATTTTTTTTATTTGGTTACTAAATTCTCCCTGAAAAAATAAAAAAAAATCAGTGGGAGATTAATATTGGCCTTTCTGCTTGTGTGCCAGTCTTGACTCCTGGGTGTGCCATCTCTCTCTCTCAAATAGTGGGCCATAGAAAGCCTATTTTTTTTTATTTGGTTTCTAAATTCTCCTTGGAAAAATAAAAAAAAATCAGTGGGAGATTAATATTGGCCTTTCAGCTTGTGTGCCAGTCCTGACTCCTGGGTGTGCCATTTCTCTCTCTTAAATAGTGGGCCATAGAAAGCCTATTTTTTGTTTTTTTTATTTGGTTTCTAAATTCTCCCTGAAAAAATAAAAAAAAATCAGTGGGAGATTAATATTGGCCTTTCAGCTTGTGTGCCAGTCCTGACTCCTGGGTGTGCCATCTCTCTCTCTAAAAAAAGTGGGCCATAGAAAGCCTATTTTTTTTTATTTGTTTTCTAAATTCTCCCTGAAAAAATAAAAAAAAAATCAGTGGGAGATTAATATTGGCCTTTCTGCTTGTGTGCCAGTCTTGACTCCTGGGTGTGCCATCTCTCTCTCTCTCAAATAGTGGGCCATAGAAAGCTTTTTTTTTTTATTTGGTTTCTAAATTCTCCCTGAAAAAATAATTTTTTTTTATTTGGTTTCTAAATTCTCCCTGAAAAAATAAAAAAAAAATCAGTGGGAGATTAATATTGGCCTTTCAGCTTGTGTGCCATTCCTGACTCCTGGGTGTGCCATCTCTCTCTCTCAAATAGTGGGCCATAGAAAGCCTATTTTTTTTTATTTGGTTTCTAAATTTTCCCTGAAAAATATCAATTTTTTTTATTTGGTTTCTAAATTCTCCCTGAAAAAATCAATTTTTTTATTTGGTTGCTAAATTCTCCCTGAAAAAATAAAAAATCAGTGGGAGATTAATATTGGCTTTTCTGCTTGTGTGCCAGTCTTGACTCCTGGGTGTGCCATCTCTCTCTCTCAAATAGTGGGCCATAGAAAGCCTATTTTTTTTTTATTTGGTTTCTAAATTCTCCTTGGAAAAATAAAAAAAAATCAGTGGGAGATTAATATTGGCCTTTCAGCTTGTGTGCCAGTCCTGACTCCTGGGTATGCCATCTCTCTCTATCAAATAGTGGGCCATAGAAAGCCTATTTTTTTTTTTTATTTGGTTTCTAAATTCTCCCTGAAAAAATTAAAAAAAATCAGTGGGAGATTAATATTGGCCTTTCAGCTTGTGTGCCAGTCCTGACTCCTGGGTGTGCCATCTCTCTCTCTCAAATAGTGGGCCATAGAAAGCCTATTTTTTTTTATTTGTTTTCTAAATTCTCACTGAAAAAATTTAAAAAAATCAGTGGTAGATTAATATTGGCCTTTCTGCTTGTGTGCCAGTCCTGACTCCTGGGTGTGCCATCTCTCTCTCTCAAATAGTGGGCCATAGAAAGCCTATTTTTTTTTTATTTGGTTTCTAAATTCTCCCTGAAAAAATCAATTTTTTTTATTTGGTTTCTAAATTCTCCCTGAAAAAATAAAAAAAAAATCAGTGGGAGATTAATATTGGCCTTTCAGCTTTTGTGCCAGTCCTGACTCCTGGGTGTGCCATCTTTCTCTCTCAAATAGTGGGTCATAGAAAGCGTATTTTTTTTTTTTTATTTGGTTTCTAAATTCTCCCTGAAAAAATCAATTTTTTTTATTTGGTTTCTAAATTCTCCCTGAAAAAATCTATTTTTTTTATTTGGTTTCTAAATTCTCCCTGAAAAAATCAATTTTTTTAATTTGGTTTCTAAATTCTCCCTGAAAAAATCAAAAAAAAGTGGGAGATTAATATTGACATTTGTGCTTGAGTGACAGTCCTGCGTGTGTGGCATCTCTCTCATTTGGTGCCACCGAAAACAGAGTGTGTAACATTGTGCCTGATTTTCCTTGCGGTCTCACCCACCTGTAAAGGGATATCTAAATCATACTGAAGTTATAGCTCACCGTGTAAGTTGTTTGACAGCAACAAATACCGTTACTTTGGTTACGTTTTTAAAACAATGAGGAAGTCTGGTGGAAGAGGTCGTGGCCGTGGGCGTTCATTGTCAGCTGGTAATGATGGTAGTGGTAGTGGAGCATCAGGTGGTTGTGGGAAAAAAAATATTGCACCTAAGTCTGGAGCTGTGGAGCCAGGTTCGTCGTCTGGCTACAGAAGGCCTCGAACGCTCCCTTTTCTGGGAGTAGGAAAACCGCTTTTAAAGCCGGAGAAGCAAGAGCAAGTTTTGGCTTACCTTGCTGACTCAGCCTCTAGCTCTTTTGCCTCCTCTTTTGAAACTGGTAAATGTAAAAGCAGCGCGTCGTTAGTGGATGTTCATGGTCAGGGACAAGTCGCTTCCTTGTCCTCTTCAGCAAAAACAACAACAGAGAAGGGTGCAGCAGACGACACAACGGGTTACTCCATGGAGCTCTTTACACATACCGTCCCTGGCTTAGAAAGTGAAACAGTTAACAGGCCATGCCCATTACAAGTTGAATCTGACATGGAGTGCACTGATGCACAGCCACAGCCAGACTACTATGCTGGTCCTTTGACTCAGACCACAACATTGCCCTCGCAGGGAACTGATCCAGAATCAGACCCTGATGAGACTATGTTGCCCCGTCATGAACGCTATACCACCGACTTACACGGTGACACAGACGAAGTTGCACACGAGCTAGAAGAGGAGGTTATAGATGACCCAGTTGTTGACCCCGAATGGCAGCCATTGGGGGAACAGGGTGCAGGCGGCAGTAGTTCTGAAGCGGAGGAGGAGGGGCGGCAGCAGGCATCAACATCGCAACAGGTTCCATCTGCCGGGCCCGTAGATGGGACAAAATGCGTGGCAAAGCCAAAACCTGTTGGAGGACAGCGTGGCCATCCGGTTAAAGCTCAGTCTGCAATGCCTGAAAAGGGATCCGAGGCTCGAAAGAGTGCAGTCTGGCATTTGTTTACACAACATCCAATTGATCAGCGCAAAGTCATCTGTCAAAAATGTTCAACTACCTTAAGCAGAGGCCAGAATCTGAAAAGTCTCAATACAAGTTGCATGCATAGACATTTAACCACCATGCATTTGCAAGCCTGGACTAACTACCAAACGTCCCTTTAGGTTGTAGCACCCTCGGCCAATGAAGCTAGTCAGCAACGCTACATCCCTGCCGTCACTGTAAGGCCACCATTTTCCGCACCACCTGCAGTATCTGTGCAGGTTTTTTTGCCAGGCCAAAGCAGTCAGGGTCAGGGAATCACCAGTTTTGTGGTAGGAAACACTGCATCTAGGGCACCGGCGGAAACAATACCGTCTCCAACCGTCTCTCAGTCTGCCATGTCCACCGGCACACTTGCTAGTTCCACGATCTCCAGCTCTCCAGTCCAGCTCACCCTACATGAGACTCTGGTTAGAAAAAGGAAGCACTTATCCTCGCATCCGCGTTCACAGGGTTTGAACGCCCACATAGCAAGACTAATCTCTTTAGAGATGATGCCCTACCGGTTAGTTGAAAGCGAAGCTTTCAAAGCCCTGATGGACTACGCTGAACCACGCTACGAGCTACCCAGTCGACACTTCTTTTCGAGAAAAGCCATCCCAGCCCTCCACCAGCATGTTAAAGAGCGCATCATCCATGCACTCAGGCAATCTGTGAGTACAAAGGTGCACCTGACAACAGATGCATGGACCAGTAGGCATGGCCAGGGACGTTACGTGTCCATCACGGCACAATGGGTGAATGTGATGGATGCAGGGTCCACAGGGGACATCAATTTCGGGACAGTTCTGCCTAGCCCACGGTCTAGGAAACAGTTGGCTGTAGGTGTTCGCACACCCTCCTCCTCCTCCTCGTCCTTCTGCAGAAGCGAGAGCTCGTCCACAGACCGCAGTCGCCCAACCACTCCATCCGCAGCTGCCACTGTTGCACACCAGTTGCCCCATTATGGGCCAGCTACTGGCAAGCGTCAGCAGGCTGTATTGGCTATGAAGTGTTTGGGCGACAACAGACACACCGCGGAAGTTCTGTCCGAGTTCTTGCAGAGAGAAACGCAGTCGTGGCTGGGCACAGTAGATCTTGAGGCAGGAAAGGTAGTGAGTGATAACGGAAGGAATTTCATGGCTGCCATCTCCCTTTCCCAACTGAAACACATTCCTTGCCTGGCTCACACCTTAAACCTGGTGGTGCAGTGCTTCCTGAAAAGTTATCCGGGGTTATCCGACCTGCTCCTCAAAGTGCGCGGACTTTGCTCACATATCCGCCATTCGCCCGTACACTCCAGCCGTATGCAGACCTATCAGCGGTCTTTGAACCTACCCCAGCATCGCCTAATCATAGACGTTGCAACAAGGTGGAACTCAACACTGCACATGCTTCAGAGACTGTGCGAACAGAGGCGGGCTGTTATGTTTTTGTGGGAGGATACACATACACGGGCAGGCAGTAGGATGGCAGACATGGAGTTGTCAGGTGTGCAGTGGTTGAAGATACAAGACATGTGTCAAGTCCTTCAGTGTTTTGAGGAATGCACACGGCTGGTGTTATGAAAGGCAATTCAGAATCACAATGGACATGGAGGTCAGAGCACATACAGTGAACTGACAATAACCCAAAATAATAGAACGAGCTCTGAGACGTGGGAACTCTGCAGACCGCAATCCCTAAGCCTATCAAACCACACTAAAGGTAGCCGTGGAGCGCTCCTGACCAGAACCTAGGCGCCTCGTCACAGCCTGAGAAACTAGCTAATCCTGAAGATAGAAAAATAAGCCTACCTTGCCTCAGAGAAATTCCCCAAAGGAAAAGGTAGCCCCCCACATATAATGACTGTGAGTAAGATGAAAACACAAACATAGAGATGAAACAGATTTAGCAAAGAGAGGCCCGACTAGCTGAACAGAACGAGGATAGGGAAGATAACTTTGCGGTCAGCACAAAAACCTATAAAAAACCACGCAGAGGGGACCAAAAAGACCCTCCGCACCGACTAACGGTACGGAGGTGGTCCCTCTGTGTCTCAGAGCTTCCAGCAGGCGAGAGAAACCAATAAAGCAAGCTGGACAGAAAAATAGCAACAAAATAACATAAGCAAAACTTAGCTTTGCAGAGCAGCAGGCCACAGGAATGATCCAGGGAAAAAACAAGTCCCACACTGAAACATTGACAGGAAGCATAGATCAAAGCATCAGGTGGAGTTAAGTAGAGAAGAAGCTAATGAGCTCACCAGATCACCTGAGGGAGGAAACTCAGAAGCTGCAGTACCACTTTCCTCCACAAACGGAAGATCCCAGAGAGAATCAGCCGAAGTACCACTTGTGACCACAGGAGTGAACTCTGCCACAGAATTCACAACAGGCTGGTTAGTGCAGACAACGCCATAATAAGCATGAGCATCCCCCTAATGCGTCTGCTGATGCAAAGTTTGACGCACATAAAGGAGCAGGCATCTGCAGCAGAGGAAGAGGAAAGCCTTGATGACAGTCAGCCATTGTCTGGTCAGGGCAGTGTACAGGACGAGGTAGTGGGCGAACAGGAGGTGGAGGACGAGGAGGATGATGGGGATGAGTATTTTTTTAATGAGGAAGCTTCTCTGGGGCCACTGGAAATTGGTGGCGTGGCAAGGCCGGGTTCTGGTTTTTTGAGGGACACAAGTGACGTAGATTTGCCTGAAACTGCCCCTCAACAAAGCACAACCGCAGATTTGACAACTGGAACTTTGGCACACATGGCGGATTATGCCTTACGTATCCTCAAAAGGGACACACGCATTACGAAAATGATGAACGATGACGATTACTGGTTGGCCTGCCTCCTTGATCCTCACTATAAAGGCAAATTGCAAAATTTTATGCCACATGAGAACTTGGAACTAATATTAGCAACCAAACAATCAACTCTTGTTGACCATTTGCTTCAGGCATTCCCAGCACACAGCGCCCGTGATCGTTCTCACACGAGCTGCAGGGGGCAGCAGACCAGAAGTGTTAGAGGTGCAGAAATCAGAAGTGGCGTTGGACAGAGGGGTTTTCTGACCAGGTTGTGGAGTGATTTTGCTATGACCGCAGACAGGACAGGTACTGCTGCATCAATTCAAAGTGACAGGAGACAACATTTGTCCAGTATGGTTACTAACTATTTTTCATCCCTTATCGATGTTCTACCTCAACCGTCATTCCCATTTGATTACTGGGCATCCAAATTAGACACCTGGCCAGAATTGGCAGAATATGCATTGCAGGAGCTTGCTTGCCAGGCAGCTAGTGTCCTATCAGAAAGAGTATTCAGTGCTGCAGATTCAATATTAACCGAAAAAAGGACTCGTCTGGCTACCCAAAATGTTGATGATTTAACCCTCATTAAAATGAACCACAACTGGATTTCGAATTCTTTTGCCCCACCTTGCCCGGCCGACACCTAGCTTTCCTATGAAAAGGTATTGCCTGTGGACTACTCTGAATGACTTTACCAATCTCGTAATTTGCAGCAGCTGATTGTCCAGCATACGACATGTTTACACCTCCCTAAATGGCCAACCTCCCCACATGGGGCCGTGGTATCGCCACTTGGCGCAAGCACCCATGAGAGTGCTGTTTGTCTGAAGAGGTGGGTGTGCCCGCTTTTGGTCGATGGCACTGCCACTGGGTCCCTCATAGTACAATAAAGTGTCTCTGGCGGAGGTGGTGCGCACCCAACGTCAGACACACTGTTGTAACATGAGGGGCCCTGGGCCTGTACCGCCGGCCACAAGAGAGTTCCCCCACCCCCAGCTCAAACATTGCTCTACCACTTGCACAATTATCTCTCACAGTTCCACCAATGTTTATTCTATGCGCTGACATCCTTAAATTCCTGCCACTGACAATACCATTGTGTTGACATGTATGATGGTACTTAACATAGTCAGGGGCAGTGTCCTATATTTACCCAAGTAAATACTTTGCGCCAAATTACTAGGTCTGAAACTACGCAGAGGAGCCCACCCCTTTACCTAATGATTGCACCCTTTTGTGTTTTCGTTTGGTTGTAATGCGAGACATTAACATGTATTGATTGTTTGGGACTACTAACTGGCAGACACTCATTACAATCGGCCTCCGCTGACAACACCAATGCTGCCTGTGTACCCGTGCAAGAGAATTCAAAGTGTCTACAGCCAAATTTTATTATGTTAGGCCTACTACGCCTGTCTGCGGTCCCTCCTTCCACTAGGCCTCCACTGACCAGACCACTGCTGCCTGTGTACCCCTGGAACCAATTATAAAGTGCCTACAGCCCAATTTTATTATGTTAGGCCTTCTAAGCCTGTCTGCGGTCCCTCCTTCCACTAGGCCTCCACTGACCTGTCTACTGCTGCCCGTGTACCCCTGGAACCAATTTTAAAGTGCCTACAGCCCAATTTTATTATGTTAGGCCTTCGAAGCCTGTCTGCGGTCCCTCCTTCCACTAGGCCTCCACTGACCTGTCTACTGCTGCCCGTGTACCCCTGGAACCAATTATAAAGTGACTACAGCTCAATTTTATTATATTAGGCCTTCTAAGCCTGTCTGCGGTCCCTCCTTCCACTAGGCCTCCACTGACCTGTCTACTGCTGCCCGTGTACCCCTGGAACCAATTTTAAAGTGCCTACAGCCCAATTTTATTATGTTAAGCCTTCGAAGCCTGTCTGCGGTCCCTCCTTCCACTAGGCCTCCACTGACCTGTCTACTGCTGCCCGTGTGCCCCTGGAACCAATTTTAAAGTGCCTACAGCCAAATTTTATTATGTTAGGCCTTCGAAGCCTGTCTGCTGTCCCTCCTTCCACTAGGCCTCCACTGACCAGACCACTGCTGCCCGTGTACCCCTGGTACCAATTATGAAGTGCCTACAGCCCAATTTTATTATGTTAGGCCTTCTAAGCCTGTTTGCGGTCCCTCCTTCCACTAGGCCTCCACTGACCTGTATGCTGCTTCCCGTGTGCCCCTGGAACCAATTTTAAAGTGCCTACAGCCAAATTTTATTATGTTAGGCCTTCGAAGCCTGTCTGCGGTCCCTCCTTCCACTAGGCCTCCACTGACCTGTCTACTGCAGCCCGTGTACCCCTGGAACCAATTTTAAACTGCCTACAGCCAAATTTTATTATGTTAGGCCTTCGAAGCCTGTCTGCGGTCCCTCCTTCCACTAAGCCTCCACTGACCAGACCACTGCTGCCCGTGTACCCCTGGAACCAATTATAAAGTGCCTACAGCCCAATTTTATTATGTTAGGCCTTCTAAGCCTGTCTGCGGTCCCTCCTTCCACTAGACCTCCACTGACCTGTCTACTGCTGCCCGTGTACCCCTGGAACCAATTTTAAAGTGCCTACAGCCCAATTTTATTATGTTAGGCCTTCGAAGCCTGTCTGCGGTCCCTCCTTCCACTAGGCCTCCACTGACCTGTCTACTGCTGCCCGTGTACCCCTGGAACCAATTATAAAGTGCCTACAGCCAAATTTTATTATGTTAGGCCTTCTAAGCCTGTCTGCGGTCCCTCCTTCCACTAGGCCTCCACTGACCTGTCTACTGCTGCCCGGTTACCCCTGGAACCAATTTTAAAGTGCCTACAGCCCAATTTTATTATGTTAGGCCTTCGAAGCCTGTCTGCGGTCCCTCCTTCCACTAGGCCTCCACTGACCTGTCTACTGCTGCACGTGTACCCCTGGAACCAATTTTAAAGTGCCTACAGCCCAATTTTATTATGTTAGGCCTTCGAAGCCTGTCTGCGGTCCCTCCTTCCACTAGGCCTCCACTGACCTGTCTACTGCTGCCCGTGTACCCCTGGAACCAATTTTAAAGTGCCTACAGCCCAATTTTATTATGTTAGGCCTTCGAAGCCTGTCTGCCGTCCCTCCTTCCACTAGGCCTCCACTGACCTGTCTACTGCTGCCCGTGTACTGCTGGAACCAATTATAAAGTGCCTACAGCCCAATTTTATTATGTTAGGCCTTCTAAGCCTGTCTGCGGTCCCTCCTTCCAATAGTTCTCCACTGACCAGACCAAAGCTGGCCGTGTACCCCTGGAACCCAGCTGAAAGTGCATGGAGCCTACTTTTTTTCTTTTTTTTATATTTAGAAAGCCCAGATGAACTACACTGTACCACGGTTCAAGCTACCCAGTCGACATTTCTTTTGCGAGAAAAGCCATCCCAGCCCTCCACCGGCATGAAAAAGTCTGCATTGTCATAGCACTCAGGCAATCAAACAGTAGAAAGGTGCACCTGACAAGAGACGCATGGACCAGTAGGCATGTACACAAAAAGGTACGTGTCCATTACGGCGCACTCGGTTAATGTGTTGGATGCATGGTCCACAGGGGACAGCCTACAAAGTCTGTCTGCAGTCCCTAATTCAAATTGTCCTCCGCAGACCACACCACTGCTGCCCGTGTACCCCTGGAACCAATTTTAAAGTGCCTACAGCCCAATTTTATTATGTTAGGCCTTCGAAGCCTGTCTGCGGTCCCTCCTTCCACTATGCCTCCACTGACCTGTATACTGCTGCCCGTGTGCCCCTGGAACCAATTTTAAAGTGCCTACAGCCAAATTTTATTATGTTAGGCCTTTGAAGTCTATCTGCGGTCCCTCCTTCCACTAGGCCTCCACTGACCTGTCTACTGCTGCCCGTGTACCCCTGGAACCAATTATAAAGTGCCTACAGCCAAATTTTATTATGTTAGGCCTTCTAAGCCTGTCTGCGGTCCCTCCTTCCACTAGGCCTCCACTGACCTGTCTACTGCTGCCCGGTTACCCCTGGAACCAATTTTAAAGTGCCTACAGCCCAATTTTATTATGTTAGGCCTTCGAAGCCTGTCTGCGGTCCCTCCTTCCACTAGGCCTCCACTGACCTGTCTACTGCTGCACGTGTACCCCTGGAACCAATTTTAAAGTGCCTACAGCCCAATTTTATTATGTTAGGCCTTCGAAGCCTGTCTGCGGTCCCTCCTTCCACTAGGCCTCCACTGACCTGTCTACTGCTGCCCGTGTACCCCTGGAACCAATTTTAAAGTGCCTACAGCCCAATTTTATTATGTTAGGCCTTCGAAGCCTGTCTGCCGTCCCTCCTTCCACTAGGCCTCCACTGACCTGTCTACTGCTGCCCGTGTACTGCTGGAACCAATTATAAAGTGCCTACAGCCCAATTTTATTATGTTAGGCCTTCTAAGCCTGTCTGCGGTCCCTCCTTCCAATAGTTCTCCACTGACCAGACCAAAGCTGGCCGTGTACCCCTGGAACCCAGCTGAAAGTGCATGGAGCCTACTTTTTTTCTTTTTTTTATATTTAGAAAGCCCAGATGAACTACACTGTACCACGGTTCAAGCTACCCAGTCGACATTTCTTTTGCGAGAAAAGCCATCCCAGCCCTCCACCGGCATGAAAAAGTCTGCATTGTCATAGCACTCAGGCAATCAAACAGTAGAAAGGTGCACCTGACAAGAGACGCATGGACCAGTAGGCATGTACACAAAAAGGTACGTGTCCATTACGGCGCACTCGGTTAATGTGTTGGATGCATGGTCCACAGGGGACAGCCTACAAAGTCTGTCTGCAGTCCCTAATTCAAATTGTCCTCCGCAGACCACACCACTGCTGCCCGTGTACCCCTGGAACCAATTTTAAAGTGCCTACAGCCCAATTTTATTATGTTAGGCCTTCGAAGCCTGTCTGCGGTCCCTCCTTCCACTATGCCTCCACTGACCTGTATACTGCTGCCCGTGTGCCCCTGGAACCAATTTTAAAGTGCCTACAGCCAAATTTTATTATGTTAGGCCTTTGAAGTCTATCTGCGGTCCCTCCTTCCACTAGGCCTCCACTGACCTGTCTACTGCTGCCCGTGTACCCCTGGAACCAATTTTAAAGTGCATACAGCCAAATTTTATTATGTTAGGCCTTCGAAGCCTGTCTGCGGTCCGTCCTTCCACTAGGCCTCCACTGACCAGACCACTGCTGCCCGTGTACCCCTGGAACCAATTATAAAGTGCCTACAGCCCAATTTTATTATGTTAGGCCTTCTAAGCCTGTCTGCGGTCCCTCCTTCCACTAGGCCTCCACTGACCTGTCTACTGCTGCCCGTGTACCCCTGGAACCAATTTTAAAGTGCCTACAGCCCAATTTTATTATGTTAGGCCTTCGAAGCCTGTCTGCGGTCCCTCCTTCCACTAGGCCTCCACTGACCTGTCTACTGCTGCCCGTGTACCCCTGGAACCAATTATAAAGTGCCCACAGCCCAATTTTATTTTATTAGGCCTTCGAAGCCTGTCTGCGGTCCCTCCTTCCACTAGGCCTCCACTGACCTGTCTACTGCTGCCCGTGTACCCCTTGGAACCAATTTTAAAGTGCCTACAGCCCAATTTTATTATGTTAAGCCTTCGAAGCCTGTCTGCGGTCCCTCCTTCCACTAGGCCTCCACTGACCTGTCTACTGCTGCCCGTGTGCCCCTGGAACCAATTTTAAAGTGCCTACAGCCCAATTTTATTATGTTAGGCCTTCGAAGCCTGTCTGTGGTCCCTCCTTCCACTAGGCCTCCACTGACCTGTCTACTGCTGCCCGTGTACCCCTGGAACCAATTTTAAAGTGCCTACAGCCCAATTTTATTATGTTAGGCCTTCTAAGCCTGTTTGCGGTCCCTCCTTCCACTCGGCCTCCACTGACCTGTATGCTGCTTCCCGTATGCCCCTGGAACCAATTTTAAAGTGCCTACAGCCAAATTTTATTATGTTAGGCCTTCGAAGCCTGTCTGCGGTCCCTCCTTCCACTAGGCCTCCACTGACCTGTCTACTGCTGCCCGTGTACCCCTGGAACCAATTTTAAAGTGCCTACAGCCAAATTTTATTATTTTAGGCCTTCGAAGCCTGTCTGTGGTCCCTCCTTCCACTAGGCCTCTACTGACCTGTCTACTGCTGCCCGTGTACCCCTGGAACCAATTTTAAAGTGCCTACAGCCCAATTTTATTATGTTAGGCCTTCTAAGCCTGTTTGCGGTCCCTCCTTCCACTAGGCCTCCACTGACCTGTATGCTGCTTCCCGTGTGCCCCTGGAACCAATTTTAAAGTGCCTACAGCCAAATTTTATTATGTCAGGCCTTCGAAGCCTGTCTGCGGTCCCTCCTTCCACTAGGCCTCCACTGACCTGTCTACTGCAGCCCGTGTACCCCTGGAACCAATTTTAAACTGCCTACAGCCAAATATTATTATGTTAGGCCTTCGAAGCCTGTCTGCGGTCCCTCCTTCCACTAGGCCTCCACTGACCAGACCACTGCTGCCCGTGTACCCCTGGAACCAATTATAAAGTGCCTACAGCCCAATTTTATTATGTTAGGCCTTCTAAGCCTGTCTGCGGTCCCTCCTTCCACTAGGCCTCCACTGACCTGTCTACTGCTGCCCGTGTACCCCTGGAACCAATTTTAAAGTGCCTACAGCCCAATTTTATTATGTTAGGCCTTCGAAGCCTGTCTGCGGTCCCTCCTTCCACTAGGCCTCCACTGACCTGTCTACTGCTGCCCGTGTACCCCTGGAACCAATTATAAAGTGCCAACAGCCCAATTTTAATCTATTAGGCCTTCGAAGCCTGTCTGCGGTCCCTCCTTCCACTAGGCCTCCACTGACCTGTCTACTGCTGCCCGTGTACCCCTGGAACCAATTTTAAAGTGCCTACAGCCCAATTTTATTATGTTAAGCCTTCGAAGCCTGTCTGCGGTCCCTCCTTCCACTAGGCCTCCACTGACCTGTCTACTGCTGCCCGTGTGCCCCTGGAACCAATTTTAAAGTGCCTACATCCCAATTTTATTATGTTAGGCCTTCGAAGCCTGTCTGCGGTCCCTCCTTCCACTAGGCCTCCACTGACCAGATCACTGCTGCCCGTGTACCCCTGGAACCAATTTTAAAGTGCCTACAGCCCAATTTTATTATGTTAGGCCTTCGAAGCCTGTCTGCGGTCCCTCCTTCCACTAGGCCTCCACTGACCTGTATGCTGCTTCCCGTGTGCCCCTGGAACCAATTTTAAAGTGCCTACAGCCAAATTTTATTATGTCAGGCCTTCGAAGCCTGTCTGCGGTCCCTCCTTCCACTAGGCCTCCACTGACCTGTCTACTGCTGCCCGTGTGCCCCTGGAACCAATTTTAAAGTGCCTACATCCCAATTTTATTATGTCAGGCCTTCGAAGCCTGTCTGCGGTCCCTCCTTCCACTAGGCCTCCACTGACCTGTCTACTGCAGCCCGTGTACCCCTGGAACCAATTTTAAACTGCCTACAGCCAAATATTATTATGTTAGGCCTTCGAAGCCTGTCTGCGGTCCCTCCTTCCACTAGGCCTCCACTGACCAGACCACTGCTGCCCGTGTACCCCTGGAACCAATTATAAAGTGCCTACAGCCCAATTTTATTATGTTAGGCCTTCTAAGCCTGTCTGCGGTCCCTCCTTCCACTAGGCCTCCACTGACCTGTCTACTGCTGCCCGTGTACCCCTGGAACCAATTTTAAAGTGCCTACAGCCCAATTTTATTATGTTAGGCCTTCGAAGCCTGTCTGCGGTCCCTCCTTCCACTAGGCCTCCACTGACCTGTCTACTGCTGCCCGTGTACCCCTGGAACCAATTATAAAGTGCCAACAGCCCAATTTTAATCTATTAGGCCTTCGAAGCCTGTCTGCGGTCCCTCCTTCCACTAGGCCTCCACTGACCTGTCTACTGCTGCCCGTGTACCCCTGGAACCAATTTTAAAGTGCCTACAGCCCAATTTTATTATGTTAAGCCTTCGAAGCCTGTCTGCGGTCCCTCCTTCCACTAGGCCTCCACTGACCTGTCTACTGCTGCCCGTGTGCCCCTGGAACCAATTTTAAAGTGCCTACATCCCAATTTTATTATGTTAGGCCTTCGAAGCCTGTCTGCGGTCCCTCCTTCCACTAGGCCTCCACTGACCAGATCACTGCTGCCCGTGTACCCCTGGAACCAATTTTAAAGTGCCTACAGCCCAATTTTATTATGTTAGGCCTTCGAAGCCTGTCTGCGGTCCCTCCTTCCACTAGGCCTCCACTGACCTGTCTACTGCTGCCCGTGTACCCCTGGAACCAATTTTAAAGTGCCTACAGCCCAATTTTATTATGTTAGGCCTTCGAAGCCTGTCTGCCGTCCCTCCTTCCACTAGGCCTCCACTGACCTGTCTACTGCTGCCCGTGTACTGCTGGAACCAATAATAAAGTGCCTACAGCCCAATTTTATTATGTTAGGCCTTCTAAGCCTGTCTGCGGTCCCTCCTTCCAATAGTTCTCCACTGACCAGACCAATGCTGGCCGTGTACCCCTGGAACCCAGCTGAAAGTGCATGGAGCCTACTTTTTTTTTTTTATATTTAGAAAGCCCAGATGAACTACACTGTACCACGGTTCAAGCTACCCAGTCGACATTTCTTTTGCGAGAAAAGCTATCCCAGCCCTCCACCGGCATGAAAAAGTCTGCATTGTCATAGCACTCAGGCAATCAAACAGTAGAAAGGTGCACCTGACAAGAGACGCATGGACCAGTAGGCATGTACACAAAAAGGTACGTGTCCATTACGGCGCACTGGGTTAATGTGTTGGATGCATGGTCCACAGGGGACAGCCTACAAAGTCTGTCTGCAGTCCCTAATTCGAATTGTCCTCCGCAGACCACACCACTGCTGCCCGTGTACCCCTGGAACCAATTTTAAAGTGCATACAGCCAAATTTTATTATGTTAGGCCTTCGAAGCCTGTCTGCGGTCCCTCCTTCCACTAGGCCTCCACTGACCAGACCACTGCTGCCCGTGTACCCCTGGAACCAATTATAAAGTGCCTACAGCCCAATTTTATTATGTTAGGCCTTCTAAGCCTGTCTGCGGTCCCTCCTTCCACTAGGCCTCCACTGACCTGTCTACAGCTGCCCGTGTACCCCTGGAACCAATTTTAAAGTGCATACAGCCCAATTTTATTATGTTAGGCCTTCGAAGCCTGTCTGCGGTCCCTCCTTCCACTAGGCCTCCACTGACCTGTCTACTGCTGCCCGTGTACCCCTGGAACCAATTATAAAGTGCCTACAGCCCAATTCTATTTTATTAGGCCTTCGAAGCCTGTCTGCGGTCCCTCCTTCCACTAGGCCTCCACTGACCTGTCTACTGCTGCCCGTGTACCCCTGGAACCAATTTTAAAGTGCCTACAGCCCAATTTTATTATGTTAGGCCTTCGAAGCCTGACTGCCGTCCCTCCTTCCACTAGGCCTCCACTGACCTGTCTACTGCTGCCCGTGTACTGCTGGAACCAATTATAAAGTGCCTACAGCCCAATTTTATTATGTTAGGCCTTCTAAGCCTGTCTGCGGTCCCTCCTTCCAATAGTTCTCCACTGACCAGACCAAAGCTGGCCGTGTACCCCTGGAACCCAGCTGAAAGTGCATGGAGCCTACTTTTTTTCTTTTTTTTATATTTAGAAAGCCCAGATGAACTACACTGTACCACGGTTCAAGCTACCCAGTCGACATTTCTTTTGCGAGAAAAGCCATCCCAGCCCTCCACCGGCATGAAAAAGTCTGCATTGTCATAGCACTCAGGCAATCAAACAGTAGAAAGGTGCACCTGACAAGAGACGCATGGACCAGTAGGCATGTACACAAAAAGGTACGTGTCCATTACGGCGCACTGGGTTAATGTGTTGGATGCATGGTCCACAGGGGACAGCCTACAAAGTCTGTCTGCAGTCCCTAATTCAAATTGTCCTCCACAGACCACACCACTGCTGCCCGTGTACCCCTGGAACCAATTTTAAAGTGCCTACAGCCCAATTTTATTATGTTAGGCCTTCGAAGCCTGTCTGCGGTCCCTCCTTCCACTATGCCTCCACTGACCTGTATACTGCTGCACGGGTGTGCCCCTGGAACCAATTTTAAAGTGCCTACAGCCAAATTTTATTATGTTAGGCCTTTGAAGTCTATCTGCGGTCCCTCCTTCCACTAGGCCTCCACTGACCTGTCTACTGCTGCCCGTGTACCCCTGGAACCAATTTTAAAGTGCATACAGCCAAATTTTATTATGTTAGGCCTTCGAAGCCTGTCTGCGGTCCCTCCTTCCACTAGGCCTCCACTGACCAGACCACTGCTGCCCGTGTACCCCTGGAACCAATTATAAAGTGCCTACAGCCCAATTTTATTATGTTAGGCCTTCTAAGCCTGTCTGCGGTCCCTCCTTCCACTAGGCCTCCACTGACCTGTCTACTGCTGCCCGTGTACCCCTGGAACCAATTTTAAAGTGCCTACAGCCCAATTTTATTATGTTAGGCCTTCTAAGCCTGTTTGCTGTCCCTCCTTCCACTAGGCCTCCACTGACCTGTATGCTGCTTCCCGTGTGCCCTTGGAACCAATTTTAAAGTGCCTACAGCCAAATTTTATTATGTTAGGCCTTCGAAGCCTGTCTGCGGTCCCTCCTTCCACTAGGCCTCCACTGACCTGTCTACTGCTGCCCGTGTACCCCTGGAACCAATTTTAAAGTGCCTACAGCCAAATTTTATTATGTTAGGCCTTCGAAGCCTGTCTGTGGTCCCTCCTTCCACTAGGCCTCTACTGACCTGTCTACTGCTGCCCGTGTACCCCTGGAACCAATTTTAAAGTGCCTACAGCCCAATTTTATTATGTTAGGCCTTCTAAGCCTGTTTGCGGTCCCTCCTTCCACTAGGCCTCCACTGACCTGTATGCTGCTTCCCGTGTGCCCCTGGAACCAATTTTAAAGTGCCTACAGCCAAATTTTATTATGTTAGGCCTTCGAAGCCTGTCTGCGGTCCCTCCTTCCACTAGGCCTCCACTGACCTGTCTACTGCAGCCCGTGTACCTCTGGAACCAATTTTAAACTGCTTACAGCCAAATATTATTATGTTAGGCCTTCGAAGCCTGTCTGCGGTCCCTCCTTCCACTAGGCCTCCACTGACCAGACCACTGCTGCCCGTGTACCCCTGGAACCAATTATAAAGTGCCTACAGCCCAATTTTATTATGTTAGGCCTTCTAAGCCTGTCTGCGGTCCCTCCTTCCACTAGGCCTCCACTGACCTGTCTACTGCTGCCCGTGTTCCCCTGGAACCAATTTTAAAGTGCCTACAGCCCAATTTTATTATGTTAGGCCTTCGAAGCCTGTCTGCGGTCCCTCCTTCCACTAGGCCTCCACTGATCTGTCTACTACTGCCCGTGTACCCCTGGAACCAATTATAAAGTGCCAACAGCCCAATTTTAATCTATTAGGCCTTCGAAGCCTGTCTGCGGTCCCTCCTTCCACTAGGCCTCCACTGACCTGTCTACTGCTGCCCGTGTACCCCTGGAACCAATTTTAAAGTGCCTACAGCCCAATTTTATTATGTTAAGCCTTCGAAGCCTGTCTGCGGTCCCTCCTTCCACTAGGCCTCCACTGACCTGTCTACTGCTGCCCGTGTGCCCCTGGAACCAATTTTAAAGTGCCTACATCCCAATTTTATTATGTTAGGCCTTCGAAGCCTGTCTGCGGTCCCTCCTTCCACTAGGCCTCCACTGACCAGACCACTGCTGCCCGTGTACCCCTGGAACCAATTTTAAAGTGCCTACAGCCCAATTTTATTATGTTAGGCCTTCGAAGCCTGTCTGCGGTCCCTCCTTCCACTAGGCCTCCACTGACCTGTCTACTGCTGCCCGTGTACCCCTGGAACCAATTTTAAAGTGCCTACAGCCCAATTTTATTATGTTAGGCCTTCGAAGCCTGTCTGCCGTCCCTCCTTCCACTAGGCCTCCACTGACCTGTCTACTGCTGCCCGTGTACTGCTGGAACCAATTATAAAGTGCCTACAGCCCAATTTTATTATGTTAGGCCTTCTAAGCCTGTCTGCGGTCCCTCCTTCCAATAGTTCTCCACTGACCAGACCAATGCTGGCCGTGTACCCCTGGAACCCAGCTGAAAGTGCATGGAGCCTACTTTTTTTTTTTTTTATATTTAGAAAGCCCAGATGAACTACACTGTACCACGGTTCAAGCTACCCAGTCGACATTTCTTTTGCGAGAAAAGCTATCCCAGCCCTCCACCGGCATGAAAAAGTCTGCATTGTCATAGCACTCAGGCAATCAAACAGTAGAAAGGTGCACCTGACAAGAGACGCATGGACCAGTAGGCATGTACACAAAAAGGTACGTGTCCATTACGGCGCACTGGGTTAATGTGTTGGATGCATGGTCCACAGGGGACAGCCTACAAAGTCTGTCTGCAGTCCCTAATTCGAATTGTCCTCCGCAGACCACACCACTGCTGCCCGTGTACCCCTGGAACCAATTTTAAAGTGCATACAGCCAAATTTTATTATGTTAGGCCTTCGAAGCCTGTCTGCGGTCCCTCCTTCCACTAGGCCTCCACTGACCAGACCACTGCTGCCCGTGTACCCCTGGAACCAATTATAAAGTGCCTACAGCCCAATTTTATTATGTTAGGCCTTCTAAGCCTGTCTGCGGTCCCTCCTTCCACTAGGCCTCCACTGACCTGTCTACTGCTGCCCGTGTACCCCTGGAACCAATTTTAAAGTGCCTACAGCCCAATTTTATTATGTTAGGCCTTCGAAGCCTGTCTGCGGTCCCTCCTTCCACTAGGCCTCCACTGACCTGTCTACTGCTGCCCGTGTACCCCTGGAACCAATTATAAAGTGCCTACAGCCCAATTTTATTTTATTAGGCCTTCGAAGCCTGTCTGCGGTCCCTCCTTCCACTAGGCCTCCACTGACCTGTCTACTGCTGCCCGTGTACCCCTGGAACCAATTTTAAAGTGCCTACAGCCCAATTTTATTATGTTAAGCCTTCGAAGCCTGTCTGCGGTCCCTCCTTCCACTAGGCCTCCACTGACCTGTCTACTGCTGCCCGTGTGCCCCTGGAACCAATTTTAAAGTGCCTACAGCCCAATTTTATTATGTTAGGCCTTCGAAGCCTGTCTGTGGTCCCTCCTTCCACTAGGCCTCCACTGACCTGTCTACTGCTGCCCGTGTACCCCTGGAACCAATTTTAAAGTGCCTACAGCCCAATTTTATTATGTTAGGCCTTCTAAGCCTGTTTGCGGTCCCTCCTTCCACTAGGCCTCCACTGACCTGTATGCTGCTTCCCGTGTGCCCCTGGAACCAATTTTAAAGTGCCTACAGCCAAATTTTATTATGTTAGGCCTTCGAAGCCTGTCTGCGGTCCCTCCTTCCACTAGGCCTCCACTGACCTGTCTACTGCTGCCCGTGTACCCCTGGAACCAATTTTAAAGTGCCTACAGCCCAATTTTATTATGTTAGGCCTTCGAAGCCTGTCTGTGGTCCCTCCTTCCACTAGGCCTCCACTGACCTGTCTACTGCTGCCCGTGTACCCCTGGAACCAATTTTAAAGTGCCTACAACCCAATTTTATTATGTTAGGCCTTCGAAGCCTGTCTGCGGTCCCTCCTTCCACTAGGCCTCCACTGACCTGTCTACTGCTGCCCGTGTACCCCTGGAACCAATTATAAAGTGCCTACAGCCAAATTTTATTATGTTAGGCCTTCTAAGCCTGTCTGCGGTCCCTCGTTCCACTAGGCCTCCACTGACCTGTCTACTGCTGCCCGTGTACCCCTGGAACCAATTTTAAGGTGCCTACAGCCCAATTTTATTATGTTAGGCCTTCGAAGCCTGTCTGCGGTCCCTCCTTCCACCAGGCCTCCACTGACCTGTCTACTGCTGCCCGTGTACCCCTGGAACCAATTTTAAAGTGCCTACAGCCCAATTTTATTATGTTAGGCCTTCGAAGCCTGTCTGCGGTCCCTCCTTCCACTAGGCCTCCACTGACCTGTCTACTGCTGCCCGTGTACCCCTGGAACCAATTTTAAAGTGCCTACAGCCCAGTTTTATTATGTTAGGCCTTCGAAGCCTGTCTGCCGTCCCTCCTTCCACTAGGCCTCCACTGACCAGTCTACTGCTGCCCGTGTACTCCTGGAACCAATTATAAAGTGCCTACAGCCCAATTTTATTATGTTAGGCCTTCTAAGCCTGTCTGCGGTCCCTCCTTCCAATAGTTCTCCACTGACCAGACCAATGCTGGCCGTGTACCCCTGGAACCCAGCTGAAAGTGCATGGAGCCTACTTTTTTTCTTTTTTTTATATTTAGAAAGCCCAAATGTACTACACTGTACCACGGTTCAAGCTACCCAGTCGACATTTCTTTTGCGAGAAAAGCCATCCCAGCCCTCCACTGGCATGAAAAAGTCTGCATTGTCATAGCACTCAGGCAATCAAACAGTAGAAAGGTGCACCTGACAAGAGACGCATGGACCAGTAGGCATGTACACAAAAAGGTACGTGTCCATTACGGCGCACTGGGTTAATGTGTTGGATGCATGGTCCACAGGGGACAGCCTACAAAGTCTGTCTGCAGTCCCTAATTCAAATTGTCCTCCGCAGACCACACCACTGCTGCCCGTGTACCCCTGGAACCAATTTTAAAGTGCCTACAGCCCAATTTTATTATGTTAGGCCTTCGAAGCCTGTCTGCGGTCCCTCCTTCCACTAGGCCTCCACTGACCTGTCTACTGCTGCCCGTGTACCCCTGGTACCAATTTTATAGTGCCTACAGCCCAATTTTATTATGTTAGGCCTTCGAAGCCTGTCTGCGGTCCCTCCTTCCACTAGGCCTCCACTGACCTGTCTACTGCTGCCCGTGTACCCCTGGAACCAATTTTAAAGTGCCTACAGCCCAATTTTATTATGTTAGGCCTTCGAAGCCTGTCTGCGGTCCCTCCTTCCACTAGGCCTCCACTGACCTGTCTACTGCTGCCCGTGTACCCCTGGAACCAATTATAAAGTGCCAACAGCCCAATTTTATTCTATTAGGCCTTCGAAGCCTGTCTGCGGTCCCTCCTTCCACTAGGCCTCCACTGACCTGTCTACTGCTGCCCGTGTACCCCTGGAACCAATTTTAAAGTGCCTACAGCCCAATCTTATTATGTTAGGCCTTCTAAGCCTGTCTGCGGTCCCTCCTTCCACTAGGCCTCCACTGACCTGTCTACTGCTGCCCGTGTACCCCTGGAACCAATTTTAAAGTGCCTACAGCCACATTTTATTATGTTAGGCCTTCGAAGCCTGTCTGCGGTCCCTCCTTCCACTAGGCCTCCACTGACCAGACCACTGCTGCCCGTGTACCCCTGGAACCAATTATAAAGTGCCTACAGCCCAATTTTATTATGTTAGGCCTTTTAAGCCTGTCTGCGGTCCCTCCTTCCACTAGGCCTCCACTGACCTGTCTACTGCTGCCCGTGTACCCCTGGAACCAATTTTAAAGTGCCTACAGCCCAATTTTATTATGTTAGGCCTTCAAAGCCTGTCTGCGGTCCCTCCTTCCACTAGGCCTCCACTGACCTGTCTGCTGCTGCCCGTGTACCCCTGGAACCAATTATAAAGTGACTACAGCTCAATTTTATTATATTAGGCCTTCTAAGCCTGTCTGCGGTCCCTCCTTCCACTAGGCCTCCACTGACCTGTCTACTGCTGCCCGTGTACCCCTGGAACCAATTTTAAAGTGCCTACAGCCCAATTTTATTATGTTAAGCCTTCGAAGCCTGTCTGCGGTCCCTCCTTCCACTAGGCCTCCACTGACCTGTCTACTGCTGCCCGTGTACCCCTGGAACCAATTTTAAAGTGCCTACAGCCCAATTTTATTATGTTAGGCCTTCTAAGCCTGTTTGCTGTCCCTCCTTCCACTAGGCCTCCACTGACCTGTATGCTGCTTCCCGTGTGCCCTTGGAACCAATTTTAAAGTGCCTACAGCCAAATTTTATTATGTTAGGCCTTCGAAGCCTGTCTGCGGTCCCTCCTTCCACTAGGCCTCCACTGACCTGTCTACTGCTGCCCGTGTACCCCTGGAACCAATTTTAAAGTGCCTACAGCCAAATTTTATTATGTTAGGCCTTCGAAGCCTGTCTGTGGTCCCTCCTTCCACTAGGCCTCTACTGACCTGTCTACTGCTGCCCGTGTACCCCTGGAACCAATTTTAAAGTGCCGACAGCCCAATTTTATTATGTTAGGCCTTCTAAGCCTGTTTGCGGTCCCTCCTTCCACTAGGCCTCCACTGACCTGTATGCTGCTTCCCGTGTGCCCCTGGAACCAATTTTAAAGTGCCTACAGCCAAATTTTATTATGTTAGGCCTTCGAAGCCTGTCTGCTGTCCCTCCTTCCACTAGGCCTCCACTGACCAGACCACTGCTGCCCGTGTACCCCTGTAACCAATTACGAAGTGCCTACAGCCCAATTGTATTATGTTAGGCCTTCTAAGCCTGTTTGCGGTCCCTCCTTCCACTAGGCCTCCACTGACCTGTATGCTGCTTCCCGTGTGCCCCTGGAACCAATTTTAAAGTGCCTACAGCCAAATTTTATTATGTTAGGCCTTCGAAGCCTGTCTGCGGTCCCTCCTTCCACTAGGCCTCCACTGACCTGTCTACTGCAGCCCGTGTACCCCTGGAACCAATTTTAAAGTGCCTACAGCCAAATTTTATTATGTTAGGCCTTCGAAGCCTGTCTGCGGTCCCTCCTTCCACTCAGCCTCCACTGACCAGACCACTGCTGCCCGTGTACCCCTGGAACCAATTATAAAGTGCCTACAGCCCAATTTTATTATGTTAGGCCTTCTAAGCCTGTCTGCGGTCCCTCCTTCCACTAGACCTCCACTGACCTGTCTACTGCTGCCCGTGTACCCCTGGAACCAATTTTAAAGTGCCTACAGCCCAATTTTATTATGTTAGGCCTTCGAAGCCTGTCTGCGGTCCCTCCTTCCACTAGGCCTCCACTGACCTGTCTACTGCTGCCCGTGTACCCCTGGAACCAATTATAAAGTGCCTACAGCCAAATTTTATTATGTTAGGCCTTCTAAGCCTGTCTGCGGTCCCTCCTTCCACTAGGCCTCCACTGACCTGTCTACTGCTGCCTGGTTACCCCTGGAACCAATTTTAAAGTGCCTACAGCCCAATTTTATTATGTTAGACCTTCGAAGCCTGTCTGCGGTCCCTCCTTCCACTAGGCCTCCACTGACCTGTCTACTGCTGCCCGTGTACCCCTGGAACCAATTTTAAAGTGCCTACAGCCCAATTTTATTATGTTAGGCCTTCGAAGCCTGTCTGCGGTCCCTCCTTCCACTAGGCCTCCACTGACCTGTCTACTGCTGCCCGTGTACCCCTGGAACCAATTTTAAAGTGCCTACAGCCCAATTTTATTATGTTAGGCCTTCGAAGCCTGTCTGCCGTCCCTCCTTCCACTAGGCCTCCACTGACCTGTCTACTGCTGCCCGTGTACTGCTGGAACCAATTATAAAGTGCCTACAGCCCAATTTTATTATGTTAGGCCTTCTAAGCCTGTCTGCGGTCCCTCCTTCCAATAGTTCTCCACTGACCAGACCAAAGCTGGCCGTGTACCCCTGGAACCCAGCTGAAAGTGCATGGAGCCTCTTTTTTTTCTTTTTTATATATTTAGAAAGCCCAAATGAACTACACTGTACCACGGTTCAAGCTACCCAGTCGACATTTCTTTTGCGAGAAAAGCCATCCCAGCCCTCCACCGGCATGAAAAAGTCTGCATTGTCATAGCACTCAGGCAATCAAACAGTAGAAAGGTGCACCTGACAAGAGACGCATGGACCAGTAGGCATGTACACAAAAAGGTACGTGTCCATTACGGCGCACTGGGTTAATGTGTTGGATGCATGGTCCACAGGGGACAGCCTACAAAGTCTGTCTGCAGTCCCTAATTCAAATTGTCCTCCGCAGACCACACCACTGCTGCCCGTGTACCCCTGGAACCAATTTTAAAGTGCCTACAGCCCAATTTTATTATGTTAGGCCTTCGAAGCCTGTCTGCGGTCCCTCCTTCCACTATGCCTCCACTGACCTGTATACTGCTGCCCGTGTGCCCCTGGAACCAATTTTAAAGTGCCTACAGCCAAATTTTATTATGTTAGGCCTTTGAAGTCTATCTGCGGTCCCTCCTTCCACTAGGCCTCCACTGACCTGTCTACTGCTGCCCGTGTACCCCTGGAACCAATTTTAAAGTGCATACAGCCACATTTTATTATGTTAGGCCTTCGAAGCCTGCCTGCGGTCCCTCCTTCCACTAGGCCTCCACTGACCTGTCTACTGCTGCCCGTGTACCCCTGGAACCAATTATAAAGTGCCTACAGCCCAATTTTATTTTATTAGGCCTTCGAAGCCTGTCTGCGGTCCCTCCTTCCACTAGGCCTCCACTGACCTGTCTACTGCTGCCCGTGTACCCCTGGAACCAATTTTAAAGTGCCTACAGCCCAATTTTATTATGTTAGGCCTTCTAAGCCTGTTTGCGGTCCCTCCTTCCACTAGGCCTCCACTGACCTGTATGCTGCTTCCCGTGTGCCCCTGGAACCAATTTTAAAGTGCCTACAGCCAAATTTTATTATGTTAGGCCTTCGAAGCCTGTCTGCGGTCCCTCCTTCCACTAGGCCTCCACTGACCTGTCTACTGCTGCCCGTGTACCCCTGGAACCAATTTTAAAGTGCCTACAGCCAAATTTTATTATGTTAGGCCTTCGAAGCCTGTCTGTGGTCCCTCCTTCCACTAGGCCTCTACTGACCTGTCTACTGCTGCCCGTGTACCCCTGGAACCAATTTTAAAGTGCCTACAGCCCAATTTTATTATGTTAGGCCTTCTAAGCCTGTTTGCGGTCCCTCCTTCCACTAGGCCTCCACTGACCTGTATGCTGCTTCCCGTGTGCCCCTGGAACCAATTTTAAAGTGCCTACAGCCAAATTTTATTATGTTAGGCCTTCGAAGCCTGTCTGCGGTCCCTCCTTCCACTAGGCCTCCACTGACCTGTCTACTGCAGCCCGTGTACCCCTGGAACCAATTTTAAACTGCCTACAGCCAAATATTATTATGTTAGGCCTTCGAAGCCTGTCTGCGGTCCCTCCTTCCACTAGGCCTCCACTGACCAGACCACTGCTGCCCGTGTACCCCTGGAACCAATTATAAAGTGCCTACAGCCCAATTTTATTATGTTAGGCCTTCTAAGCCTGTCTGCGGTCCCTCCTTCCACTAGGCCTCCACTGACCTGTCTACTGCTGCCCGTGTACCCCTGGAACCAATTTTAAAGTGCCTACAGCCCAATTTTATTATGTTAGGCCTTCGAAGCCTGTCTGCGGTCCCTCCTTCCACTAGGCCTCCACTGACCTGTTTACTGCTGCCCGTGTACCCCTGGAACCAATTATAAAGTGCCAACAGCCCAATTTTAATCTATTAGGCCTTCGAAGCCTGTCTGCGGTCCCTCCTTCCACTAGGCCTCCACTGACCTGTCTACTGCTGCCCGTGTACCCCTGGAACCAATTTTAAAGTGCCTACAGCCCAATTTTATTATGTTAAGCCTTCGAAGCCTGTCTGCGGTCCCTCCTTCCACTAGGCCTCCACTGACCTGTCTACTGCTGCCCGTGTGCCCCTGGAACCAATTTTAAAGTGCCTACATCCCAATTTTATTATGTTAGGCCTTCGAAGCCTGTCTGCGGTCCCTCCTTCCACTAGGCCTCCACTGACCAGACCACTGCTGCCCGTGTACCCCTGGAACCAATTTTAAAGTGCCTACAGCCCAATTTTATTATGTTAGGCCTTCGAAGCCTGTCTGCGGTCCCTCCTTCCACTAGGCCTCCACTGACCTGTCTACTGCTGCCCGTGTACCCTTGGAACCAATTTTAAAGTGCCTACAGCCCAATTTTATTATGTTAGGCCTTCGAAGCCTGTCTGCGGTCCCTCCTTCCACTAGGCCTCCACTGACCTGTTTACTGCTGCCCGTGTACCCCTGGAACCAATTATAAAGTGCCAACAGCCCAATTTTAATCTATTAGGCCTTCGAAGCCTGTCTGCGGTCCCTCCTTCCACTAGGCCTCCACTGACCTGTCTACTGCTGCCCGTGTACCCCTGGAACCAATTTTAAAGTGCCTACAGCCCAATTTTATTATGTTAAGCCTTCGAAGCCTGTCTGCGGTCCCTCCTTCCACTAGGCCTCCACTGACCTGTCTACTGCTGCCCGTGTGCCCCTGGAACCAATTTTAAAGTGCCTACATCCCAATTTTATTATGTTAGGCCTTCGAAGCCTGTCTGCGGTCCGTCCTTCCACTAGGCCTCCACTGACCAGACCACTGCTGCCCGTGTACCCCTGGAACCAATTTTAAAGTGCCTACAGCCCAATTTTATTATGTTAGGCCTTCGAAGCCTGTCTGCGGTCCCTCCTTCCACTAGGCCTCCACTGACCTGTCTACTGCTGCCCGTGTACCCCTGGAACCAATTTTAAAGTGCCTACAGCCCACTTTTATTATGTTAGGCCTTCGAAGCCTGTCTGCCGTCCCTCCTTCCACTAGGCCTCCACTGACCTGTCTACTGCTGCCCGTGTACTGCTGGAACCAATTATAAAGTGCCTACAGCCCAATTTTATTATGTTAGGCCTTCTAAGCCTGTCTGCGGTCCCTCCTTCCAATAGTTCTCCACTGACCAGACCAATGCTGGCCGTGTACCCCTGGAACCCAACTGAAAGTGCATGGAGCCTACTTTTTTTCTTTTTTTTATATTTAGAAAGCCCAGATGAACTACACTGTACCACGGTTCAAGCTACCCAGTCGACATTTCTTTTGCGAGAAAAGCTATCCCAGCCCTCCACCGGCATGAAAAAGTCTGCATTGTCATAGCACTCAGGCAATCAAACAGTAGAAAGGTGCACCTGACAAGAGACGCATGGACCAGTAGGCATGTACACAAAAAGGTACGTGTCCATTACGGCGCACTGGGTTAATGTGTTGGATGCATGGTCCACAGGGGACAGCCTACAAAGTCTGTCTGCAGTCCCTAATTCGAATTGTCCTCCGCAGACCACACCACTGCTGCCCGTGTACCCCTGGAACCAATTTTAAAGTGCATACAGCCAAATTTTATTATGTTAGGCCTTCGAAGCCTGTCTGCGGTCCCTCCTTCCACTAGGCCTCCACTGACCAGACCACTGCTGCCCGTGTACCCCTGGAACCAATTATAAAGTGCCTACAGCCCAATTTTATTATGTTAGGCCTTCTAAGCCTGTCTGCGGTCCCTCCTTCCACTAGGCCTCCACTGACCTGTCTACTGCTGCCCGTGTACCCCTGGAACCAATTTTAAAGTGCCTACAGCCCAATTTTATTATGTTAGGCCTTCGAAGCCTGTCTGCGGTCCCTCCTTCCACTAGGCCTCCACTGACCTGTCTACTGCTGCCCGTGTACCCCTGGAACCAATTATAAAGTGCCTACAGCCCAATTTTATTTTATTAGGCCTTCGAAGCCTGTCTGCGGTCCCTCCTTCCACTAGGCCTCCACTGACCTGTCTACTGCTGCCCGTGTACCCCTGGAACCAATTTTAAAGTGCCTACAGCCCAATTTTATTATGTTAAGCCTTCGAAGCCTGTCTGCGGTCCCTCCTTCCACTAGGCCTCCACTGACCTGTCTACTGCTGCCCGTGTGCCCCTGGAACAAATTTTAAAGTGCCTACAGCCCAATTTTATTATGTTAGGCCTTCGAAGCCTGTCTGTGGTCCCACCTTCCACTAGGCCTCCACTGACCTGTCTACTGCTGCCCGTGTACCCCTGGAACCAATTTTAAAGTGCCTACAGCCCAATTTTATTATGTTAGGCCTTCTAAGCCTGTTTGCGGTCCCTCCTTCCACTAGGCCTCCACTGACCTGTATGCTGCTTCCCGTGTGCCCCTGGAACCAATTTTAAAGTGCCTACAGCCAAATTTTATTATGTTAGGCCTTCGAAGCCTGTCTGCGGTCCCTCCTTCCACTAGGCCTCCACTGACCTGTCTACTGCTGCCCGTGTACCCCTGGAACCAATTTTAAAGTGCCTACAGCCAAATTTTATTATGCTAGGCCTTCGAAGCCTGTCTGTGGTCCCTCCTTCCACTAGGCCTCCACTAACCTGTCTACTGCTGCCCGTGTACCCCTGGAACCAATTTTAAAGTGCCTACAGCCCAATTTTATTATGTTAGGCCTTCTAAGCCTGTTTGCGGTCCCTCCTTCCACTAGGCCTCCACTGACCTGTATGCTGCTTCCCGTGTGCCCCTGGAACCAATTTTAAAGTGCCTACAGCCAAATTTTATTATGTTAGGCCTTCGAAGCCTGTCTGCGGTCCCTCCTTCCACTAGGCCTCCACTGACCTGTCTACTGCAGCCCGTGTACCTCTGGAACCAATTTTAAACTGCCTACAGCCAAATATTATTATGTTAGGCCTTCGAAGCCTGTCTGCGGTCCCTCCTTCCACTAGGCCTCCACTGACCTGTCTACTGCTGCCCGTGTGCCCCTGGAACCAATTTTAAAGTGCCTACATCCCAATTTTATTATGTTAGGCCTTCGAAGCCTGTCTGCGGTCCCTCCTTCCACTAGGCCTCCACTGACCAGACCACTGCTGCCCGTGTACCCCTGGAACCAATTATAAAGTGCCTACAGCCCAATTTTATTATGTTAGGCCTTCTAAGCCTGTCTGCGGTCCCTCCTTCCACTAGGCCTCCACTGACCTGTCTACTGCTGCCCGTGTACCCCTGGAACCAATTTTAAAGTGCCTACAGCCCAATTTTATTATGTTAGGCCTTCGAAGCCTGTCTGCGGTCCCTCCTTCCACTAGGCCTCCACTGACCTGTCTACTGCTGCCCGTGTACCCCTGGAACCAATTATAAAGTGCCAACAGCCCAATTTTAATCTATTAGGCCTTCGAAGCCTGTCTGCGGTCCCTCCTTCCACTAGGCCTCCACTGACCTGTCTACTGCTGCCCGTGTACCCCTGGAACCAATTTTAAAGTGCCTACAGCCCAATTTTATTATGTTAAGCCTTCGAAGCCTGTCTGCGGTCCCTCCTTCCACTAGGCCTCCACTGACCTGTCTACTGCTGCCCGTGTGCCCCTGGAACCAATTTTAAAGTGCCTACATCCCAATTTTATTATGTTAGGCCTTCGAAGCCTGTCTGCGGTCCCTCCTTCCACTAGGCCTCCACTGACCAGATCACTGCTGCCCGTGTACCCCTGGAACCAATTTTAAAGTGCCTACAGCCCAATTTTATTATGTTAGGCCTTCGAAGCCTGTCTGCGGTCCCTCCTTCCACTAGGCCTCCACTGACCTGTCTACTGCTGCCCGTGTACCCCTGGAACCAATTTTAAAGTGCCTACAGCCCAATTTTATTATGTTAGGCCTTCGAAGCCTGTCTGCCGTCCCTCCTTCCACTAGGCCTCCACTGACCTGTCTACTGCTGCCCGTGTACTGCTGGAACCAATTATAAAGTGCCTACAGCCCAATTTTATTATGTTAGGCCTTCTAAGCCTGTCTGCGGTCCCTCCTTCCAATAGTTCTCCACTGACCAGACCAATGCTGGCCGTGTACCCCTGGAACCCAGCTGAAAGTGCATGGAGCCTCTTTTTTTTCTTTTTTATATATTTAGAAAGCCCAAATGAACTACACTGTACCACGGTTCAAGCTACCCAGTCGACATTTCTTTTGCGAGAAAAGCCATCCCAGCCCTCCACCGGCATGAAAAAGTCTGCATTGTCATAGCACTCAGGCAATCAAACAGTAGAAAGGTGCACCTGACAAGAGACGCATGGACCAGTAGGCATGTACACAAAAAGGTACGTGTCCATTACGGCGCACTGGGTTAATGTGTTGGATGCATGGTCCACAGGGGACAGCCTACAAAGTCTGTCTGCAGTCCCTAATTCAAATTGTCCTCCGCAGACCACACCACTGCTGCCCGTGTACCCCTGGAACCAATTTTAAAGTGCCTACAGCCCAATTTTATTATGTTAGGCCTTCGAAGCCTGTCTGCGGTCCCTCCTTCCACTAGGCCTCCACTGACCTGTCTACTGCTGCCCGTGTACCCCTGGAACCAATTTTAAAGTGCCTACAGCCAAATTTTATTATGTTAGGCCTTTGAAGTCTATCTGCGGTCCCTCCTTCCACTAGGCCTCCACTGACCTGTCTACTGCTGCCCGTGTACCCCTGGAACCAATTTTAAAGTGCATACAGCCACATTTTATTATGTTAGGCCTTCGAAGCCTGCCTGCGGTCCCTCCTTCCACTAGGCCTCCACTGACCTGTCTACTGCTGCCCGTGTACCCCTGAAACCAATTATAAAGTGCCTACAGCCCAATTTTATTTTATTAGGCCTTCGAAGCCTGTCTGCGGTCCCTCCTTCCACTAGGCCTCCACTGACCTGTCTACTGCTGCCCGTGTACCCCTGGAACCAATTTTAAAGTGCCTACAGCCCAATTTTATTATGTTAGGCCTTCTAAGCCTGTTTGCGGTCCCTCCTTCCACTAGGCCTCCACTGACCTGTATGCTGCTTCCCGTGTGCCCCTGGAACCAATTTTAAAGTGCCTACAGCCAAATTTTATTATGTTAGGCCTTCGAAGCCTGTCTGCGGTCCCTCCTTCCACTAGGCCTCCACTGACCTGTCTACTGCTGCCCGTGTACCCCTGGAACCAATTTTAAAGTGCCTACAGCCAAATTTTATTATGTTAGGCCTTCGAAGCCTGTCTGTGGTCCCTCCTTCCACTAGGCCTCTACTGACCTGTCTACTGCTGCCCGTGTACCCCTGGAACCAATTTTAAAGTGCCTACAGCCCAATTTTATTATGTTAGGCCTTCTAAGCCTGTTTGCGGTCCCTCCTTCCACTAGGCCTCCACTGACCTGTATGCTGCTTCCCGTGTGCCCCTGGAACCAATTTTAAAGTGCCTACAGCCAAATTTTATTATGTTAGGCCTTCGAAGCCTGTCTGCGGTCCCTCCTTCCACTAGGCCTCCACTGACCTGTCTACTGCAGCCCGTGTACCCCTGGAACCAATTTTAAACTGCCTACAGCCAAATATTATTATGTTAGGCCTTCGAAGCCTGTCTGCGGTCCCTCCTTCCACTAGGCCTCCACTGACCAGACCACTGCTGCCCGTGTACCCCTGGAACCAATTATAAAGTGCCTACAGCCCAATTTTATTATGTTAGGCCTTCTAAGCCTGTCTGCGGTCCCTCCTTCCACTAGGCCTCCACTGACCTGTCTACTGCTGCCCGTGTACCCCTGGAACCAATTTTAAAGTGCCTACAGCCCAATTTTATTATGTTAGGCCTTCGAAGCCTGTCTGCGGTCCCTCCTTCCACTAGGCCTCCACTGACCTGTTTACTGCTGCCCGTGTACCCCTGGAACCAATTATAAAGTGCCAACAGCCCAATTTTAATCTATTAGGCCTTCGAAGCCTGTCTGCGGTCCCTCCTTCCACTAGGCCTCCACTGACCTGTCTACTGCTGCCCGTGTACCCCTGGAACCAATTTTAAAGTGCCTACAGCCCAATTTTATTATGTTAAGCCTTCGAAGCCTGTCTGCGGTCCCTCCTTCCACTAGGCCTCCACTGACCTGTCTACTGCTGCCCGTGTGCCCCTGGAACCAATTTTAAAGTGCCTACATCCCAATTTTATTATGTTAGGCCTTCGAAGCCTGTCTGCGGTCCCTCCTTCCACTAGGCCTCCACTGACCAGACCACTGCTGCCCGTGTACCCCTGGAACCAATTTTAAAGTGCCTACAGCCCAATTTTATTATGTTAGGCCTTCGAAGCCTGTCTGCGGTCCCTCCTTCCACTAGGCCTCCACTGACCTGTCTACTGCTGCCCGTGTACCCCTGGAACCAATTTTAAAGTGCCTACAGCCCAATTTTATTATGTTAGGCCTTCGAAGCCTGTCTGCGGTCCCTCCTTCCACTAGGCCTCCACTGACCTGTTTACTGCTGCCCGTGTACCCCTGGAACCAATTATAAAGTGCCAACAGCCCAATTTTAATCTATTAGGCCTTCGAAGCCTGTCTGCGGTCCCTCCTTCCACTAGGCCTCCACTGACCTGTCTACTGCTGCCCGTGTACCCCTGGAACCAATTTTAAAGTGCCTACAGCCCAATTTTATTATGTTAAGCCTTCGAAGCCTGTCTGCGGTCCCTCCTTCCACTAGGCCTCCACTGACCTGTCTACTGCTGCCCGTGTGCCCCTGGAACCAATTTTAAAGTGCCTACATCCCAATTTTATTATGTTAGGCCTTCGAAGCCTGTCTGCGGTCCGTCCTTCCACTAGGCCTCCACTGACCAGACCACTGCTGCCCGTGTACCCCTGGAACCAATTTTAAAGTGCCTACAGCCCAATTTTATTATGTTAGGCCTTCGAAGCCTGTCTGCGGTCCCTCCTTCCACTAGGCCTCCACTGACCTGTCTACTGCTGCCCGTGTACCCCTGGAACCAATTTTAAAGTGCCTACAGCCCACTTTTATTATGTTAGGCCTTCGAAGCCTGTCTGCCGTCCCTCCTTCCACTAGGCCTCCACTGACCTGTCTACTGCTGCCCGTGTACTGCTGGAACCAATTATAAAGTGCCTACAGCCCAATTTTATTATGTTAGGCCTTCTAAGCCTGTCTGCGGTCCCTCCTTCCAATAGTTCTCCACTGACCAGACCAATGCTGGCCGTGTACCCCTGGAACCCAACTGAAAGTGCATGGAGCCTACTTTTTTTCTTTTTTTTATATTTAGAAAGCCCAGATGAACTACACTGTACCACGGTTCAAGCTACCCAGTCGACATTTCTTTTGCGAGAAAAGCTATCCCAGCCCTCCACCGGCATGAAAAAGTCTGCATTGTCATAGCACTCAGGCAATCAAACAGTAGAAAGGTGCACCTGACAAGAGACGCATGGACCAGTAGGCATGTACACAAAAAGGTACGTGTCCATTACGGCGCACTGGGTTAATGTGTTGGATGCATGGTCCACAGGGGACAGCCTACAAAGTCTGTCTGCAGTCCCTAATTCGAATTGTCCTCCGCAGACCACACCACTGCTGCCCGTGTACCCCTGGAACCAATTTTAAAGTGCATACAGCCAAATTTTATTATGTTAGGCCTTCGAAGCCTGTCTGCGGTCCCTCCTTCCACTAGGCCTCCACTGACCAGACCACTGCTGCCCGTGTACCCCTGGAACCAATTATAAAGTGCCTACAGCCCAATTTTATTATGTTAGGCCTTCTAAGCCTGTCTGCGGTCCCTCCTTCCACTAGGCCTCCACTGACCTGTCTACTGCTGCCCGTGTACCCCTGGAACCAATTTTAAAGTGCCTACAGCCCAATTTTATTATGTTAGGCCTTCGAAGCCTGTCTGCGGTCCCTCCTTCCACTAGGCCTCCACTGACCTGTCTACTGCTGCCCGTGTACCCCTGGAACCAATTATAAAGTGCCTACAGCCCAATTTTATTTTATTAGGCCTTCGAAGCCTGTCTGCGGTCCCTCCTTCCACTAGGCCTCCACTGACCTGTCTACTGCTGCCCGTGTACCCCTGGAACCAATTTTAAAGTGCCTACAGCCCAATTTTATTATGTTAAGCCTTCGAAGCCTGTCTGCGGTCCCTCCTTCCACTAGGCCTCCACTGACCTGTCTACTGCTGCCCGTGTGCCCCTGGAACAAATTTTAAAGTGCCTACAGCCCAATTTTATTATGTTAGGCCTTCGAAGCCTGTCTGTGGTCCCACCTTCCACTAGGCCTCCACTGACCTGTCTACTGCTGCCCGTGTACCCCTGGAACCAATTTTAAAGTGCCTACAGCCCAATTTTATTATGTTAGGCCTTCTAAGCCTGTTTGCGGTCCCTCCTTCCACTAGGCCTCCACTGACCTGTATGCTGCTTCCCGTGTGCCCCTGGAACCAATTTTAAAGTGCCTACAGCCAAATTTTATTATGTTAGGCCTTCGAAGCCTGTCTGCGGTCCCTCCTTCCACTAGGCCTCCACTGACCTGTCTACTGCTGCCCGTGTACCCCTGGAACCAATTTTAAAGTGCCTACAGCCAAATTTTATTATGCTAGGCCTTCGAAGCCTGTCTGTGGTCCCTCCTTCCACTAGGCCTCCACTAACCTGTCTACTGCTGCCCGTGTACCCCTGGAACCAATTTTAAAGTGCCTACAGCCCAATTTTATTATGTTAGGCCTTCTAAGCCTGTTTGCGGTCCCTCCTTCCACTAGGCCTCCACTGACCTGTATGCTGCTTCCCGTGTGCCCCTGGAACCAATTTTAAAGTGCCTACAGCCAAATTTTATTATGTTAGGCCTTCGAAGCCTGTCTGCGGTCCCTCCTTCCACTAGGCCTCCACTGACCTGTCTACTGCAGCCCGTGTACCTCTGGAACCAATTTTAAACTGCCTACAGCCAAATATTATTATGTTAGGCCTTCGAAGCCTGTCTGCGGTCCCTCCTTCCACTAGGCCTCCACTGACCTGTCTACTGCTGCCCGTGTGCCCCTGGAACCAATTTTAAAGTGCCTACATCCCAATTTTATTATGTTAGGCCTTCGAAGCCTGTCTGCGGTCCCTCCTTCCACTAGGCCTCCACTGACCAGACCACTGCTGCCCGTGTACCCCTGGAACCAATTATAAAGTGCCTACAGCCCAATTTTATTATGTTAGGCCTTCTAAGCCTGTCTGCGGTCCCTCCTTCCACTAGGCCTCCACTGACCTGTCTACTGCTGCCCGTGTACCCCTGGAACCAATTTTAAAGTGCCTACAGCCCAATTTTATTATGTTAGGCCTTCGAAGCCTGTCTGCGGTCCCTCCTTCCACTAGGCCTCCACTGACCTGTCTACTGCTGCCCGTGTACCCCTGGAACCAATTATAAAGTGCCAACAGCCCAATTTTAATCTATTAGGCCTTCGAAGCCTGTCTGCGGTCCCTCCTTCCACTAGGCCTCCACTGACCTGTCTACTGCTGCCCGTGTACCCCTGGAACCAATTTTAAAGTGCCTACAGCCCAATTTTATTATGTTAAGCCTTCGAAGCCTGTCTGCGGTCCCTCCTTCCACTAGGCCTCCACTGACCTGTCTACTGCTGCCCGTGTGCCCCTGGAACCAATTTTAAAGTGCCTACATCCCAATTTTATTATGTTAGGCCTTCGAAGCCTGTCTGCGGTCCCTCCTTCCACTAGGCCTCCACTGACCAGATCACTGCTGCCCGTGTACCCCTGGAACCAATTTTAAAGTGCCTACAGCCCAATTTTATTATGTTAGGCCTTCGAAGCCTGTCTGCGGTCCCTCCTTCCACTAGGCCTCCACTGACCTGTCTACTGCTGCCCGTGTACCCCTGGAACCAATTTTAAAGTGCCTACAGCCCAATTTTATTATGTTAGGCCTTCGAAGCCTGTCTGCCGTCCCTCCTTCCACTAGGCCTCCACTGACCTGTCTACTGCTGCCCGTGTACTGCTGGAACCAATTATAAAGTGCCTACAGCCCAATTTTATTATGTTAGGCCTTCTAAGCCTGTCTGCGGTCCCTCCTTCCAATAGTTCTCCACTGACCAGACCAATGCTGGCCGTGTACCCCTGGAACCCAGCTGAAAGTGCATGGAGCCTACTTTTTTTTTTTTTTATATTTAGAAAGCCCAGATGAACTACACTGTACCACGGTTCAAGCTACCCAGTCGACATTTCTTTTGCGAGAAAAGCTATCCCAGCCCTCCACCGGCATGAAAAAGTCTGCATTGTCATAGCACTCAGGCAATCAAACAGTAGAAAGGTGCACCTGACAAGAGACGCATGGACCAGTAGGCATGTACACAAAAAGGTACGTGTCCATTACGGCGCACTGGGTTAATGTGTTGGATGCATGGTCCACAGGGGACAGCCTACAAAGTCTGTCTGCAGTCCCTAATTCGAATTGTCCTCCGCAGACCACACCACTGCTGCCCGTGTACCCCTGGAACCAATTTTAAAGTGCATACAGCCAAATTTTATTATGTTAGGCCTTCGAAGCCTGTCTGCGGTCCCTCCTTCCACTAGGCCTCCACTGACCAGACCACTGCTGCCCGTGTACCCCTGGAACCAATTATAAAGTGCCTACAGCCCAATTTTATTATGTTAGGCCTTCTAAGCCTGTCTGCGGTCCCTCCTTCCACTAGGCCTCCACTGACCTGTCTACAGCTGCCCGTGTACCCCTGGAACCAATTTTAAAGTGCCTACAGCCCAATTTTATTATGTTAGGCCTTCGAAGCCTGTCTGCGGTCCCTCCTTCCACTAGGCCTCCACTGACCTGTCTACTGCTGCCCGTGTACCCCTGGAACCAATTATAAAGTGCCTACAGCCCAATTTTATTTTATTAGGCCTTCGAAGCCTGTCTGCGGTCCCTCCTTCCACTAGGCCTCCACTGACCTGTCTACTGCTGCCCGTGTACCCCTGGAACCAATTTTAAAGTGCCTACAGCCCAATTTTATTATGTTAGGCCTTCGAAGCCTGACTGCCGTCCCTCCTTCCACTAGGCCTCCACTGACCTGTCTACTGCTGCCCGTGTACTGCTGGAACCAATTATAAAGTGCCTACAGCCCAATTTTATTATGTTAGGCCTTCTAAGCCTGTCTGCGGTCCCTCCTTCCAATAGTTCTCCACTGACCAGACCAAAGCTGGCCGTGTACCCCTGGAACCCAGCTGAAAGTGCATGGAGCCTACTTTTTTTCTTTTTTTTATATTTAGAAAGCCCAGATGAACTACACTGTACCACGGTTCAAGCTACCCAGTCGACATTTCTTTTGCGAGAAAAGCCATTCCAGCCCTCCACCGGCATGAAAAAGTCTGCATTGTCATAGCACTCAGGCAATCAAACAGTAGAAAGGTGCACCTGACAAGAGACGCATGGACCAGTAGGCATGTACACAAAAAGGTACGTGTCCATTACGGCGCACTGGGTTAATGTGTTGGATGCATGGTCCACAGGGGACAGCCTACAAAGTCTGTCTGCAGTCCCTAATTCAAATTGTCCTCCGCAGACCACACCACTGCTGCCCGTGTACCCCTGGAACCAATTTTAAAGTGCATACAGCCAAATTTTATTATGTTAGGCCTTCGAAGCCTGTCTGCGGTCCCTCCTTCCACTAGGCCTCCACTGACCAGACCACTGCTGCCCGTGTACCCCTGGAACCAATTATAAAGTGCCTACAGCCCAATTTTATTATGTTAGGCCTTCTAAGCCTGTCTGCGGTCCCTCCTTCCACTAGGCCTCCACTGACCTGTCTACTGCTGCTTGTGTACCCCTGGAACCAATTTTAAAGTGCCTACAGCCCAATTTTATTATGTTAGGCCTTCGAAGCCTGTCTGCGGTCCCTCCTTCCACTAGGCCTCCACTGACCTGTCTACTGCTGCCCGTGTACCCCTGGAACCAATTATAAAGTGCCTACAGCCCAATTTTATTTTATTAGGCCTTCGAAGCCTGTCTGCGGTCCCTCCTTCCACTAGGCCTCCACTGACCTGTCTACTGCTGCCCGTGTACCCCTGGAACCAATTTTAAAGTGCCTACAGCCCAATTTTATTATGTTAAGCCTTCGAAGCCTGTCTGCGGTCCCTCCTTCCACTAGGCCTCCACTGACCTGTCTACTGCTGCCCGTGTGCCCCTGGAACAAATTTTAAAGTGCCTACAGCCCAATTTTATTATGTTAGGCCTTCGAAGCCTGTCTGTGGTCCCACCTTCCACTAGGCCTCCACTGACCTGTCTACTGCTGCCCGTGTACCCCTGGAACCAATTTTAAAGTGCCTACAGCCCAATTTTATTATGTTAGGCCTTCTAAGCCTGTTTGCGGTCCCTCCTTCCACTAGGCCTCCACTGACCTGTATGCTGCTTCCCGTGTGCCCCTGGAACCAATTTTAAAGTGCCTACAGCCAAATTTTATTATGTTAGGCCTTCGAAGCCTGTCTGCGGTCCCTCCTTCCACTAGGCCTCCACTGACCTGTCTACTGCTGCCCGTGTACCCCTGGAACCAATTTTAAAGTGCCTACAGCCAAATTTTATTATGCTAGGCCTTCGAAGCCTGTCTGTGGTCCCTCCTTCCACTAGGCCTCCACTAACCTGTCTACTGCTGCCCGTGTACCCCTGGAACCAATTTTAAAGTGCCTACAGCCCAATTTTATTATGTTAGGCCTTCTAAGCCTGTTTGCGGTCCCTCCTTCCACTAGGCCTCCACTGACCTGTATGCTGCTTCCCGTGTGCCCCTGGAACCAATTTTAAAGTGCCTACAGCCAAATTTTATTATGTTAGGCCTTCGAAGCCTGTCTGCGGTCCCTCCTTCCACTAGGCCTCCACTGACCTGTCTACTGCAGCCCGTGTACCTCTGGAACCAATTTTAAACTGCCTACAGCCAAATATTATTATGTTAGGCCTTCGAAGCCTGTCTGCGGTCCCTCCTTCCACTAGGCCTCCACTGACCTGTCTACTGCTGCCCGTGTGCCCCTGGAACCAATTTTAAAGTGCCTACATCCCAATTTTATTATGTTAGGCCTTCGAAGCCTGTCTGCGGTCCCTCCTTCCACTAGGCCTCCACTGACCAGACCACTGCTGCCCGTGTACCCCTGGAACCAATTATAAAGTGCCTACAGCCCAATTTTATTATGTTAGGCCTTCTAAGCCTGTCTGCGGTCCCTCCTTCCACTAGGCCTCCACTGACCTGTCTACTGCTGCCCGTGTACCCCTGGAACCAATTTTAAAGTGCCTACAGCCCAATTTTATTATGTTAGGCCTTCGAAGCCTGTCTGCGGTCCCTCCTTCCACTAGGCCTCCACTGACCTGTCTACTGCTGCCCGTGTACCCCTGGAACCAATTATAAAGTGCCAACAGCCCAATTTTAATCTATTAGGCCTTCGAAGCCTGTCTGCGGTCCCTCCTTCCACTAGGCCTCCACTGACCTGTCTACTGCTGCCCGTGTACCCCTGGAACCAATTTTAAAGTGCCTACAGCCCAATTTTATTATGTTAAGCCTTCGAAGCCTGTCTGCGGTCCCTCCTTCCACTAGGCCTCCACTGACCTGTCTACTGCTGCCCGTGTGCCCCTGGAACCAATTTTAAAGTGCCTACATCCCAATTTTATTATGTTAGGCCTTCGAAGCCTGTCTGCGGTCCCTCCTTCCACTAGGCCTCCACTGACCAGATCACTGCTGCCCGTGTACCCCTGGAACCAATTTTAAAGTGCCTACAGCCCAATTTTATTATGTTAGGCCTTCGAAGCCTGTCTGCGGTCCCTCCTTCCACTAGGCCTCCACTGACCTGTCTACTGCTGCCCGTGTACCCCTGGAACCAATTTTAAAGTGCCTACAGCCCAATTTTATTATGTTAGGCCTTCGAAGCCTGTCTGCCGTCCCTCCTTCCACTAGGCCTCCACTGACCTGTCTACTGCTGCCCGTGTACTGCTGGAACCAATTATAAAGTGCCTACAGCCCAATTTTATTATGTTAGGCCTTCTAAGCCTGTCTGCGGTCCCTCCTTCCAATAGTTCTCCACTGACCAGACCAATGCTGGCCGTGTACCCCTGGAACCCAGCTGAAAGTGCATGGAGCCTACTTTTTTTTTTTTTTATATTTAGAAAGCCCAGATGAACTACACTGTACCACGGTTCAAGCTACCCAGTCGACATTTCTTTTGCGAGAAAAGCTATCCCAGCCCTCCACCGGCATGAAAAAGTCTGCATTGTCATAGCACTCAGGCAATCAAACAGTAGAAAGGTGCACCTGACAAGAGACGCATGGACCAGTAGGCATGTACACAAAAAGGTACGTGTCCATTACGGCGCACTGGGTTAATGTGTTGGATGCATGGTCCACAGGGGACAGCCTACAAAGTCTGTCTGCAGTCCCTAATTCGAATTGTCCTCCGCAGACCACACCACTGCTGCCCGTGTACCCCTGGAACCAATTTTAAAGTGCATACAGCCAAATTTTATTATGTTAGGCCTTCGAAGCCTGTCTGCGGTCCCTCCTTCCACTAGGCCTCCACTGACCAGACCACTGCTGCCCGTGTACCCCTGGAACCAATTATAAAGTGCCTACAGCCCAATTTTATTATGTTAGGCCTTCTAAGCCTGTCTGCGGTCCCTCCTTCCACTAGGCCTCCACTGACCTGTCTACAGCTGCCCGTGTACCCCTGGAACCAATTTTAAAGTGCCTACAGCCCAATTTTATTATGTTAGGCCTTCGAAGCCTGTCTGCGGTCCCTCCTTCCACTAGGCCTCCACTGACCTGTCTACTGCTGCCCGTGTACCCCTGGAACCAATTATAAAGTGCCTACAGCCCAATTTTATTTTATTAGGCCTTCGAAGCCTGTCTGCGGTCCCTCCTTCCACTAGGCCTCCACTGACCTGTCTACTGCTGCCCGTGTACCCCTGGAACCAATTTTAAAGTGCCTACAGCCCAATTTTATTATGTTAGGCCTTCGAAGCCTGACTGCCGTCCCTCCTTCCACTAGGCCTCCACTGACCTGTCTACTGCTGCCCGTGTACTGCTGGAACCAATTATAAAGTGCCTACAGCCCAATTTTATTATGTTAGGCCTTCTAAGCCTGTCTGCGGTCCCTCCTTCCAATAGTTCTCCACTGACCAGACCAAAGCTGGCCGTGTACCCCTGGAACCCAGCTGAAAGTGCATGGAGCCTACTTTTTTTCTTTTTTTTATATTTAGAAAGCCCAGATGAACTACACTGTACCACGGTTCAAGCTACCCAGTCGACATTTCTTTTGCGAGAAAAGCCATTCCAGCCCTCCACCGGCATGAAAAAGTCTGCATTGTCATAGCACTCAGGCAATCAAACAGTAGAAAGGTGCACCTGACAAGAGACGCATGGACCAGTAGGCATGTACACAAAAAGGTACGTGTCCATTACGGCGCACTGGGTTAATGTGTTGGATGCATGGTCCACAGGGGACAGCCTACAAAGTCTGTCTGCAGTCCCTAATTCAAATTGTCCTCCGCAGACCACACCACTGCTGCCCGTGTACCCCTGGAACCAATTTTAAAGTGCCTACAGCCCAATTTTATTATGTTAGGCCTTCGAAGCCTGTCTGCGGTCCCTCCTTCCACTATGCCTCCACTGACCTGTATACTGCTGCACGGGTGTGCCCCTGGAACCAATTTTAAAGTGCCTACAGCCAAATTTTATTATGTTAGGCCTTTGAAGTCTATCTGCGGTCCCTCCTTCCACTAGGCCTCCACTGACCTGTCTACTGCTGCCCGTGTACCCCTGGAACCAATTTTAAAGTGCATACAGCCAAATTTTATTATGTTAGGCCTTCGAAGCCTGTCTGCGGTCCCTCCTTCCACTAGGCCTCCACTGACCAGACCACTGCTGCCCGTGTACCCCTGGAACCAATTATAAAGTGCCTACAGCCCAATTTTATTATGTTAGGCCTTCTAAGCCTGTCTGCGGTCCCTCCTTCCACTAGGCCTCCACTGACCTGTCTACTGCTGCCCGTGTACCCCTGGAACCAATTTTAAAGTGCCTACAGCCCAATTTTATTATGTTAGGCCTTCGAAGCCTGTCTGCGGTCCCTCCTTCCACTAGGCCTCCACTGACCTGTCTACTGCTGCCCGTGTACCCCTGGAACCAATTTTAAAGTGCCTACAGCCCAATTTTATTATGTTAGGCCTTCTAAGCCTGTTTGCTGTCCCTCCTTCCACTAGGCCTCCACTGACCTGTATGCTGCTTCCCGTGTGCCCTTGGAACCAATTTTAAAGTGCCTACAGCCAAATTTTATTATGTTAGGCCTTCGAAGCCTGTCTGCGGTCCCTCCTTCCACTAGGCCTCCACTGACCTGTCTACTGCAGCCCGTGTACCTCTGGAACCAATTTTAAACTGCCTACAGCCAAATATTATTATGTTAGGCCTTCGAAGCCTGTCTGCGGTCCCTCCTTCCACTAGGCCTCCACTGACCAGACCACTGCTGCCCGTGTACCCCTGGAACCAATTATAAAGTGCCTACAGCCCAATTTTATTATGTTAGGCCTTCTAAGCCTGTCTGCGGTCCCTCCTTCCACTAGGCCTCCACTGACCTGTCTACTGCTGCCCGTGTACCCCTGGAACCAATTTTAAAGTGCCTACAGCCCAATTTTATTATGTTAGGCCTTCGAAGCCTGTCTGCGGTCCCTCCTTCCACTAGGCCTCCACTGACCTGTCTACTGCTGCCCGTGTACCCCTGGAACCAATTATAAAGTGCCAACAGCCCAATTTTAATCTATTAGGCCTTCGAAGCCTGTCTGCGGTCCCTCCTTCCACTAGGCCTCCACTGACCTGTCTACTGCTGCCCGTGTACCCCTGGAACCAATTTTAAAGTGCCTACAGCCCAATTTTATTATGTTAAGCCTTCGAAGCCTGTCTGCGGTCCCTCCTTCCACTAGGCCTCCACTGACCTGTCTACTGCTGCCCGTGTGCCCCTGGAACCAATTTTAAAGTGCCTACATCCCAATTTTATTATGTTAGGCCTTCGAAGCCTGTCTGCGGTCCCTCCTTCCACTAGGCCTCCACTGACCAGACCACTGCTGCCCGTGTACCCCTGGAACCAATTTTAAAGTGCCTACAGCCCAATTTTATTATGTTAGGCCTTCGAAGCCTGTCTGCGGTCCCTCCTTCCACTAGGCCTCCACTGACCTGTCTACTGCTGCCCGTGTACCCCTGGAACCAATTTTAAAGTGCCTACAGCCCAATTTTATTATGTTAGGCCTTCGAAGCCTGTCTGCCGTCCCTCCTTCCACTAGGCCTCCACTGACCTGTCTACTGCTGCCCGTGTACTGCTGGAACCAATTATAAAGTGCCTACAGCCCAATTTTATTATGTTAGGCCTTCTAAGCCTGTCTGCGGTCCCTCCTTCCAATAGTTCTCCACTGACCAGACCAATGCTGGCCGTGTACCCCTGGAACCCAGCTGAAAGTGCATGGAGCCTACTTTTTTTTTTTTATATTTAGAAAGCCCAGATGAACTACACTGTACCACGGTTCAAGCTACCCAGTCGACATTTCTTTTGCGAGAAAAGCTATCCCAGCCCTCCACCGGCATGAAAAAGTCTGCATTGTCATAGCACTCAGGCAATCAAACAGTAGAAAGGTGCACCTGACAAGAGACGCATGGACCAGTAGGCATGTACACAAAAAGGTACGTGTCCATTACGGCGCACTGGGTTAATGTGTTGGATGCATGGTCCACAGGGGACAGCCTACAAAGTCTGTCTGCAGTCCCTAATTCGAATTGTCCTCCGCAGACCACACCACTGCTGCCCGTGTACCCCTGGAACCAATTTTAAAGTGCATACAGCCAAATTTTATTATGTTAGGCCTTCGAAGCCTGTCTGCGGTCCCTCCTTCCACTAGGCCTCCACTGACCAGACCACTGCTGCCCGTGTACCCCTGGAACCAATTATAAAGTGCCTACAGCCCAATTTTATTATGTTAGGCCTTCTAAGCCTGTCTGCGGTCCCTCCTTCCACTAGGCCTCCACTGACCTGTCTACTGCTGCCCGTGTACCCCTGGAACCAATTTTAAAGTGCCTACAGCCCAAATTTATTATGTTAGGCCTTCGAAGCCTGTCTGCGGTCCCTCCTTCCACTAGGCCTCCACTGACCTGTCTACTGCTGCCCGTGTACCCCTGGAACCAATTATAAAGTGCCTACAGCCCAATTTTGTTTTATTAGGCCTTCGAAGCCTGTCTGCGGTCCCTCCTTCCACTAGGCCTCCACTGACCTGTCTACTGCTGCCCGTGTACCCCTGGAACCAATTTTAAAGTGCCTACAGCCCAATTTTATTATGTTAAGCCTTCGAAGCCTGTCTGCGGTCCCTCCTTCCACTAGGCCTCCACTGACCTGTCTACTGCTGCCCGTGTGCCCCTGGAACCAATTTTAAAGTGCCTACAGCCCAATTTTATTATGTTAGGCCTTCGAAGCCTGTCTGTGGTCCCTCCTTCCACTAGGCCTCCACTGACCTGTCTACTGCTGCCCGTGTACCCCTGGAACCAATTTTAAAGTGCCTACAGCCCAATTTTATTATGTTAGGCCTTCTAAGCCTGTTTGCGGTCCCTCCTTCCACTAGGCCTCCACTGACCTGTATGCTGCTTCCCGTGTGCCCCTGGAACCAATTTTAAAGTGCCTACAGCCAAATTTTATTATATTAGGCCTTCGAAGCCTGTCTGCGGTCCCTCCTTCCACTAGGCCTCCACTGACCTGTCTACTGCTGCCCGTGTACCCCTGGAACCAATTTTAAAGTGCCTACAGCCCAATTTTATTATGTTAGGCCTTCGAAGCCTGTCTGTGGTCCCTCCTTCCACTAGGCCTCCACTGACCTGTCTACTGCTGCCCGTGTACCCCTGGAACCAATTTTAAAGTGCCTACAACCCAATTTTATTATGTTAGGCCTTCGAAGCCTGTCTGCGGTCCCTCCTTCCACTAGGCCTCCACTGACCTGTCTACTGCTGCCCGTGTACCCCTGGAACCAATTATAAAGTGCCTACAGCCCAATTTTATTATGTTAGGCCTTCTAAGCCTGTCTGCGGTCCCTCCTTCCACTAGGCCTCCACTGACCTGTCTACTGCTGCCCGTGTACCCCTGGAACCAATTTTAAGGTGCCTACAGCCCAATTTTATTATGTTAGGCCTTCGAAGCCTGTCTGCGGTCCCTCCTTCCACCAGGCCTCCACTGACCTGTCTACTGCTGCCCGTGTACCCCTGGAACCAATTTTAAAGTGCCTACAGCCCAATTTTATTATGTTAGGCCTTCGAAGCCTGTCTGCGGTCCCTCCTTCCACTAGGCCTCCACTGACCTGTCTACTGCTGCCCGTGTACCCCTGGAACCAATTTTAAAGTGCCTACAGCCCAGTTTTATTATGTTAGGCCTTCGAAGCCTGTCTGCCGTCCCTCCTTCCACTAGGCCTCCACTGACCTGTCTACTGCTGCCCGTGTACTCCTGGAACCAATTATAAAGTGCCTACAGCCCAATTTTATTATGTTAGGCCTTCTAAGCCTGTCTGCGGTCCCTCCTTCCAATAGTTCTCCACTGACCAGACCAATGCTGGCCGTGTACCCCTGGAACCCAGCTGAAAGTGCATGGAGCCTACTTTTTTTCTTTTTTTATATTTAGAAAGCCCAAATGAACTACACTGTACCACGGTTCAAGCTACCCAGTCGACATTTCTTTTGCGAGAAAAGCCATCCCAGCCCTCCACCGGCATGAAAAAGTCTGCATTGTCATAGCACTCAGCAATCAAACAGTAGAAAGGTGCACCTGACAAGAGACGCATGGACCAGTAGGCATGTACACAAAAAGGTACGTGTCCATTACGGCGCACTGGGTTAATGTGTTGGATGCATGGTCCACAGGGGACAGCCTACAAAGTCTGTCTGCAGTCCCTAATTCAAATTGTCCTCCGCAGACCACACCACTGCTGCCCGTGTACCCCTGGAACCAATTTTAAAGTGCCTACAGCCCAATTTTATTATGTTAGGCCTTCTAAGCCTGTCTGCGGTCCCTCCTTCCACTAGGCCTCCACTGACCTGTCTACTGCTGCCCGTGTACCCCTGGAACCAATTTTAAGGTGCCTACAGCCCAATTTTATTATGTTAGGCCTTCGAAGCCTGTCTGCGGTCCCTCCTTCCACAAGGCCTCCACTGACCTGTCTACTGCTGCCCGTGTACCCCTGGAACCAATTTTAAAGTGCCTACAGCCCAATTTTATTATGTTAGGCCTTCGAAGCCTGTCTGCGGTCCCTCCTTCCACTAGGCCTCCACTGACCTGTCTACTGCTGCCCGTGTACCCCTGGAACCAATTTTAAAGTGCCTACAGCCCAGTTTTATTATGTTAGGCCTTCGAAGCCTGTCTGCCGTCCCTCCTTCCACTAGGCCTCCACTGACCTGTCTACTGCTGCCCGTGTACTCCTGGAACCAATTATAAAGTGCCTACAGCCCAATTTTATTATGTTAGGCCTTCTAAGCCTGTCTGCGGTCCCTCCTTCCAATAGTTCTCCACTGACCAGACCAATGCTGGCCGTGTACCCCTGGAACCCAGCTGAAAGTGCATGGAGCCTACTTTTTTTCTTTTTTTATATTTAGAAAGCCCAAATGAACTACACTGTACCACGGTTCAAGCTACCCAGTCGACATTTCTTTTGCGAGAAAAGCCATCCCAGCCCTCCACCGGCATGAAAAAGTCTGCATTGTCATAGCACTCAGCAATCAAACAGTAGAAAGGTGCACCTGACAAGAGACGCATGGACCAGTAGGCATGTACACAAAAAGGTACGTGTCCATTACGGCGCACTGGGTTAATGTGTTGGATGCATGGTCCACAGGGGACAGCCTACAAAGTCTGTCTGCAGTCCCTAATTCAAATTGTCCTCCGCAGACCACACCACTGCTGCCCGTGTACCCCTGGAACCAATTTTAAAGTGCCTACAGCCCAATTTTATTATGTTAGGCCTTCGAAGCCTGTCTGCGGTCCCTCCTTCCACTAGGCCTCCACTGACCTGTCTACTGCTGCCCGTGTACCCCTGGTACCAATTTTATAGTGCCTACAGCCCAATTTTATTATGTTAGGCCTTCGAAGCCTGTCTGCGGTCCCTCCTTCCACTAGGCCTCCACTGACCTGTCTACTGCTGCCCGTGTACCCCTGGAACCAATTTTAAAGTGCCTACAGCCCAATTTTATTATGTTAGGCCTTCGAAGCCTGTCTGCGGTCCCTCCTTCCACTAGGCCTCCACTGACCTGTCTACTGCTGCCCGTGTACCCCTGGAACCAATTATAAAGTGCCAACATCCCAATTTTATTCTATTAGGCCTTCGAAGCCTGTCTGCGGTCCCTCCTTCCACTAGGCCTCCACTGACCTGTCTACTGCTGCCCGTGTACCCCTGGAACCAATTTTAAAGTGCCTACAGCCCAATTTTATTATGTTAGGCCTTCTAAGCCTGTCTGCGGTCCCTCCTTCCACTAGGCCTCCACTGACCTGTCTACTGCTGCCCGTGTACCCCTGGAACCAATTATAAAGTGCCAACATCCCAATTTTATTCTATTAGGCCTTCGAAGCCTGTCTGCGGTCCCTCCTTCCACTAGGCCTCCACTGACCTCTCTACTGCTGCCCGTGTACCCCTGGAACCAATTTTAAAGTGCCTACAGCCCAATTTTATTATGTTAGGCCTTCTAAGCCTGTCTGCGGTCCCTCCTTCCACTAGGCCTCCACTGACCTGTCTACTGCTGCCCGTGTACCCCTGGAACCAATTTTAAAGTGCCTACAGCCACATTTTATTATGTTAGGCCTTCGAAGCCTGTCTGCGGTCCCTCCTTCCACTAGGCCTCCACTGACCAGACCACTGCTGCCCGTGTACCCCTGGAACCAATTTTAAAGTGCCTACAGCCACATTTTATTATGTTAGGCCTTCGAAGCCTGTCTGCGGTCCCTCCTTCCACTAGGCCTCCACTGACCAGACCACTGCTGCCCGTGTACCCCTGGAACCAATTATAAAGTGCCTACAGCCCAATTTTATTATGTTAGGCCTTTTAAGCCTGTCTGCGGTCCCTCCTTCCACTAGGCCTCCACTGACCTGTCTACTGCTGCCCGTGTACCCCTGGAACCAATTTTAAAGTGCCTACAGCCCAATTTTATTATGTTAGGCCTTCAAAGCCTGTCTGCGGTCCCTCCTTCCACTAGGCCTCCACTGACCTGTCTACTGCTGCCCGTGTACCCCTGGAACCAATTATAAAGTGACTACAGCTCAATTTTATTATATTAGGCCTTCTAAGCCTGTCTGCGGTCCCTCCTTCCACTAGGCCTCCACTGACCTGTCTACTGCTGCCCGTGTACCCCTGGAACCAATTTTAAAGTGCCTACAGCCCAATTTTATTATGTTAAGCCTTCGAAGCCTGTCTGCGGTCCCTCCTTCCACTAGGCCTCCACTGACCTGTCTACTGCTGCCCGTGTGCCCCTGGAACCAATTTTAAAGTGCCTACAGCCAAATTTTATTATGTTAGGCCTTCGAAGCCTGTCTGCTGTCCCTCCTTCCACTAGGCCTCCACTGACCAGACCACTGCTGCCCGTGTACCCCTGGAACCAATTATGAAGTGCCTACAGCCCAATTTTATTATGTTAGGCCTTCTAAGCCTGTTTGCGGTCCCTCCTTCCACTAGGCCTCCACTGACCTGTATGCTGCTTCCCGTGTGCCCCTGGAACCAATTTTAAAGTGCCTACAGCCAAATTTTATTATGTTAGGCCTTCGAAGCCTGTCTGCGGTCCCTCCTTCCACTAGGCCTCCACTGACCTGTCTACTGCAGCCCGTGTACCCCTGGAACCAATTTTAAAGTGCCTACAGCCAAATTTTATTATGTTAGGCCTTCGAAGCCTGTCTGCGGTCCCTCCTTCCACTAAGCCTCCACTGACCAGACCACTGCTGCCCGTGTACCCCTGGAACCAATTATAAAGTGCCTACAGCCCAATTTTATTATGTTAGGCCTTCGAAGCCTGTCTGCGGTCCCTCCTTCCACTAGGCCTCCACTGACCTGTCTACTGCTGCCCGTGTACCCCTGGAACCAATTATAAAGTGCCTACAGCCCAATTTTATTTTATTAGGCCTTCGAAGCCTGTCTGCGGTCCCTCCTTCCACTAGGCCTCCACTGACCTGTCTACTGCTGCCCGTGTACCCCTGGAACCAATTTTAAAGTGCCTACAGCCCAATTTTATTATGTTAAGCCTTCGAAGCCTGTCTGCGGTCCCTCCTTCCACTAGGCCTCCACTGACCTGTCTACTGCTGCCCGTGTGCCCCTGGAACCAATTTTAAAGTGCCTACAGCCCAATTTTATTATGTTAGGCCTTCGAAGCCTGTCTGTGGTCCCTCCTTCCACTAGGCCTCCACTGACCTGTCTACTGCTGCCCGTGTACCCCTGGAACCAATTTTAAAGTGCCTACAGCCCAATTTTATTATGTTAGGCCTTCTAAGCCTGTTTGCGGTCCCTCCTTCCACTAGGCCTCCACTGACCTGTATGCTGCTTCCCATGTGCCCCTGGAACCAATTTTAAAGTGCCTACAGCCAAATTTTATTATATTAGGCCTTCGAAGCCTGTCTGCGGTCCCTCCTTCCACTAGGCCTCCACTGACCTGTCTACTGCTGCCCGTGTACCCCTGGAACCAATTTTAAAGTGCCTACAGCCCAATTTTATTATGTTAGGCCTTCGAAGCCTGTCTGTGGTCCCTCCTTCCACTAGGCCTCCACTGACCTGTCTACTGCTGCCCGTGTACCCCTGGAACCAATTTTAAAGTGCCTACAACCCAATTTTATTATGTTAGGCCTTCGAAGCCTGTCTGCGGTCCCTCCTTCCACTAGGCCTCCACTGACCTGTCTACTGCTGCCCGTGTACCCCTGGAACCAATTATAAAGTGCCTACAGCCAAATTTTATTATGTTAGGCCTTCTAAGCCTGTCTGCGGTCCCTCCTTCCACTAGGCCTCCACTGACCTGTCTACTGCTGCCCGTGTACCCCTGGAACCAATTTTAAGGTGCCTACAGCCCAATTTTATTATGTTAGGCCTTCGAAGCCTGTCTGCGGTCCCTCCTTCCACCAGGCCTCCACTGACCTGTCTACTGCTGCCCGTGTACCCCTGGAACCAATTTTAAAGTGCCTACAGCCCAATTTTATTATGTTAGGCCTTCGAAGCCTGTCTGCGGTCCCTCCTTCCACTAGGCCTCCACTGACCTGTCTACTGCTGCCCGTGTACCCCTGGAACCAATTTTAAAGTGCCTACAGCCCAGTTTTATTATGTTAGGCCTTCGAAGCCTGTCTGCCGTCCCTCCTTCCACTAGGCCTCCACTGACCTGTCTACTGCTGCCCGTGTACTCCTGGAACCAATTATAAAGTGCCTACAGCCCAATTTTATTATGTTAGGCCTTCTAAGCCTGTCTGCGGTCCCTCCTTCCAATAGTTCTCCACTGACCAGACCAATGCTGGCCGTGTACCCCTGGAACCCAGCTGAAAGTGCATGGAGCCTACTTTTTTTCTTTTTTTATATTTAGAAAGCCCAAATGAACTACACTGTACCACGGTTCAAGCTACCCAGTCGACATTTCTTTTGCGAGAAAAGCCATCCCAGCCCTCCACCGGCATGAAAAAGTCTGCATTGTCATAGCACTCAGGCAATCAAACAGTAGAAAGGTGCACCTGACAAGAGACGCATGGACCAGTAGGCATGTACACAAAAAGGTACGTGTCCATTACGGCGCACTGGGTTAATGTGTTGGATGCATGGTCCACAGGGGACAGCCTACAAAGTCTGTCTGCAGTCCCTAATTCAAATTGTCCTCCGCAGACCACACCACTGCTGCCCGTGTACCCCTGGAACCAATTTTAAAGTGCCTACAGCCCAATTTTATTATGTTAGGCCTTCGAAGCCTGTCTGCGGTCCCTCCTTCCACTAGGCCTCCACTGACCTGTCTACTGCTGCCCGTGTACCCCTGGTACCAATTTTATAGTGCCTACAGCCCAATTTTATTATGTTAGGCCTTCGAAGCCTGTCTGCGGTCCCTCCTTCCACTAGGCCTCCACTGACCTGTCTACTGCTGCCCGTGTACCCCTGGAACCAATTTTAAAGTGCCTACAGCCCAATTTTATTATGTTAGGCCTTCGAAGCCTGTCTGCGGTCCCTCCTTCCACTAGGCCTCCACTGACCTGTCTACTGCTGCCCGTGTACCCCTGGAACCAATTATAAAGTGCCAACATCCCAATTTTATTCTATTAGGCCTTCGAAGCCTGTCTGCGGTCCCTCCTTCCACTAGGCCTCCACTGACCTGTCTACTGCTGCCCGTGTACCCCTGGAACCAATTTTAAAGTGCCTACAGCCCAATTTTATTATGTTAGGCCTTCTAAGCCTGTCTGCGGTCCCTCCTTCCACTAGGCCTCCACTGACCTGTCTACTGCTGCCCGTGTACCCCTGGAACCAATTTTAAAGTGCCTACAGCCACATTTTATTATGTTAGGCCTTCGAAGCCTGTCTGCGGTCCCTCCTTCCACTAGGCCTCCACTGACCAGACCACTGCTGCCCGTGTACCCCTGGAACCAATTATAAAGTGCCTACAGCCCAATTTTATTATGTTAGGCCTTTTAAGCCTGTCTGCGGTCCCTCCTTCCACTAGGCCTCCACTGACCTGTCTACTGCTGCCCGTGTACCCCTGGAACCAATTTTAAAGTGCCTACAGCCCAATTTTATTATGTTAGGCCTTCAAAGCCTGTCTGCGGTCCCTCCTTCCACTAGGCCTCCACTGACCTGTCTACTGCTGCCCGTGTACCCCTGGAACCAATTATAAAGTGACTACAGCTCAATTTTATTATATTAGGCCTTCTAAGCCTGTCTGCGGTCCCTCCTTCCACTAGGCCTCCACTGACCTGTCTACTGCTGCCCGTGTACCCCTGGAACCAATTTTAAAGTGCCTACAGCCCAATTTTATTATGTTAAGCCTTCGAAGCCTGTCTGCGGTCCCTCCTTCCACTAGGCCTCCACTGACCTGTCTACTGCTGCCCGTGTGCCCCTGGAACCAATTTTAAAGTGCCTACAGCCAAATTTTATTATGTTAGGCCTTCGAAGCCTGTCTGCTGTCCCTCCTTCCACTAGGCCTCCACTGACCAGACCACTGCTGCCCGTGTACCCCTGGAACCAATTATGAAGTGCCTACAGCCCAATTTTATTATGTTAGGCCTTCTAAGCCTGTTTGCGGTCCCTCCTTCCACTAGGCCTCCACTGACCTGTATGCTGCTTCCCGTGTGCCCCTGGAACCAATTTTAAAGTGCCTACAGCCAAATGTTATTATGTTAGGCCTTCGAAGCCTGTCTGCGGTCCCTCCTTCCACTAGGCCTCCACTGACCTGTCTACTGCAGCCCGTGTATCCCTGGAACCAATTTTAAAGTGCCTACAGCCAAATTTTATTATGTTAGGCCTTCGAAGCCTGTCTGCGGTCCCTCCTTCCACTAAGCCTCCACTGACCAGACCACTGCTGCCCGTGTACCCCTGGAACCAATTATAAAGTGCCTACAGCCCAATTTTATTATGTTAGGCCTTCTAAGCCTGTCTGCGGTCCCTCCTTCCACTAGACCTCCACTGACCTGTCTACTGCTGCCCGTGTACCCCTGGAACCAATTTTAAAGTGCCTACAGCCCAATTTTATTATGTTAGGCCTTCGAAGCCTGTCTGCGGTCCCTCCTTCCACTAGGCCTCCACTGACCTGTCTACTGCTGCCCGTGTACCCCTGGAACCAATTATAAAGTGCCTACAGCCAAATTTTATTATGTTAGGCCTTCTAAGCCTGTCTGCGGTCCCTCCTTCCACTAGGCCTCCACTGACCTGTCTACTGCTGCCCGGTTACCCCTGGAACCAATTTTAAAGTGCCTACAGCCCAATTTTATTATGTTAGGCCTTCGAAGCCTGTCTGCGGTCCCTCCTTCCACTAGGCCTCCACTGACCTGTCTACTGCTGCCCGTGTACCCCTGGAACCAATTTTAAAGTGCCTACAGCCCAATTTTATTATGTTAGGCCTTCGAAGCCTGTCTGCGGTCCCTCCTTCCACTAGGCCTCCACTGACCTGTCTACTGCTGCCCGTGTACCCCTGGAACCAATTTTAAAGTGCCTACAGCCCAATTTTATTATGTTAGGCCTTCGAAGCCTGTCTGCCGTCCCTCCTTCCACTAGGCCTCCACTGACCTGTCTACTGCTGCCCGTGTACTGCTGGAACCAATTATAAAGTGCCTACAGCCCAATTTTATTATGTTAGGCCTTCTAAGCCTGTCTGCGGTCCCTCCTTCCAATAGTTCTCCACTGACCAGACCAAAGCTGGCCGTGTACCCCTGGAACCCAGCTGAAAGTGCATGGAGCCTCCTTTTTTTCTTTTTTATATATTTAGAAAGCCCAGATGAACTACACTGTACCACGGTTCAAGCTACCCAGTCGACATTTCTTTTGCGAGAAAAGCCATCCCAGCCCTCCACCGGCATGAAAAAGTCTGCATTGTCATAGCACTCAGGCAATCAAACAGTAGAAAGGTGCACCTGACAAGAGACGCATGGACCAGTAGGCATGTACACAAAAAGGTACGTGTCCATTACGGCGCACTGGGTTAATGTGTTGGATGCATGGTCCACAGGGGACAGCCTACAAAGTCTGTCTGCAGTCCCTAATTCAAATTGTCCTCCGCAGACCACACCACTGCTGCCCGTGTACCCCTGGAACCAATTTTAAAGTGCCTACAGCCCAATTTTATTATGTTAGGCCTTCAAAGCCTGTCTGCGGTCCCTCCTTCCACTATGCCTCCACTGACCTGTATACTGCTGCTCGTGTGCCCCTGGAACCAATTTTAAAGTGCCTACAGCCAAATTTTATTATGTTAGGCCTTTGAAGTCTATCTGCGGTCCCTCCTTCCACTAGGCCTCCACTGACCTGTCTACTGCTGCCCGTGTACCCCTGGAACCAATTTTAAAGTGCATACAGCCAAATTTTATTATGTTAGGCCTTCGAAGCCTGCCTGCGGTCCCTCCTTCCACTAGGCCTCCACTGACCTGTCTACTGCTGCCCGTGTACCCCTGGAACCAATTATAAAGTGCCTACAGCCCAATTTTATTTTATTAGGCCTTCGAAGCCTGTCTGCGGTCCCTCCTTCCACTAGGCCTCCACTGACCTGTCTACTGCTGCCCGTGTACCCCTGGAACCAATTTTAAAGTGCCTACAGCCCAATTTTATTATGTTAGGCCTTCTAAGCCTGTTTGCGGTCCCTCCTTCCACTAGGCCTCCACTGACCTGTATGCTGCTTCCCGTGTGCCCCTGGAACCAATTTTAAAGTGCCTACAGCCAATTTTTATTATGTTAGGCCTTCGAAGCCTGTCTGCGGTCCCTCCTTCCACTAGGCCTCCACTGACCTGTCTACTGCTGCCCGTGTACCCCTGGAACCAATTTTAAAGTGCCTACAGCCAAATTTTATTATGTTAGGCCTTCGAAGCCTGTCTGTGGTCCCTCCTTCCACTAGGCCTCTACTGACCTGTCTACTGCTGCCCGTGTACCCCTGGAACCAATTTTAAAGTGCCTACAGCCCAATTTTATTATGTTAGGCCTTCTAAGCCTGTTTGCGGTCCCTCCTTCCACTAGGCCTCCACTGACCTGTATGCTGCTTCCAGTGTGCCCCTGGAACCAATTTTAAAGTGCCTACAGCCAAATTTTATTATGTTAGGCCTTCGAAGCCTGTCTGCGGTCCCTCCTTCCACTAGGCCTCCACTGACCTGTCTACTGCAGCCCGTGTACCCCTGGAACCAATTTTAAACTGCCTACAGCCAAATATTATTATGTTAGGCCTTCGAAGCCTGTCTGCGGTCCCTCCTTCCACTAGGCCTCCACTGACCAGACCACTGCTGCCCGTGTACCCCTGGAACCAATTATAAAGTGCCTACAGCCCAATTTTATTATGTTAGGCCTTCTAAGCCTGTCTGCGGTCCCTCCTTCCACTAGGCCTCCACTGACCTGTCTACTGCTGCCCGTGTACCCCTGGAACCAATTTTAAAGTGCCTACAGCCCAATTTTATTATGTTAGGCCTTCGAAGCCTGTCTGCGGTCCCTCCTTCCACTAGGCCTCCACTGACCTGTTTACTGCTGCCCGTGTACCCCTGGAACCAATTATAAAGTGCCAACAGCCCAATTTTAATCTATTAGGCCTTCGAAGCCTGTCTGCGGTCCCTCCTTCCACTAGGCCTCCACTGACCTGTCTACTGCTGCCCGTGTACCCCTGGAACCAATTTTAAAGTGCCTACAGCCCAATTTTATTATGTTAAGCCTTCGAAGCCTGTCTGCGGTCCCTCCTTCCACTAGGCCTCCACTGACCTGTCTACTGCTGCCCGTGTGCCCCTGGAACCAATTTTAAAGTGCCTACATCCCAATTTTATTATGTTAGGCCTTCGAAGCCTGTCTGCGGTCCCTCCTTCCACTAGGCCTCCACTGACCAGACCACTGCTGCCCGTGTACCCCTGGAACCAATTTTAAAGTGCCTACAGCCCAATTTTATTATGTTAGGCCTTCGAAGCCTGTCTGCGGTCCCTCCTTCCACTAGGCCTCCACTGACCTGTCTACTGCTGCCCGTGTACCCCTGGAACCAATTTTAAAGTGCCTACAGCCCAATTTTATTATGTTAGGCCTTCGAAGCCTGTCTGCGGTCCCTCCTTCCACTAGGCCTCCACTGACCTGTTTACTGCTGCCCGTGTACCCCTGGAACCAATTATAAAGTGCCAACAGCCCAATTTTAATCTATTAGGCCTTCGAAGCCTGTCTGCGGTCCCTCCTTCCACTAGGCCTCCACTGACCTGTCTACTGCTGCCCGTGTACCCCTGGAACCAATTTTAAAGTGCCTACAGCCCAATTTTATTATGTTAGGCCTTCGAAGCCTGTCTGCGGTCCCTCCTTCCACTATGCCTCCACTGACCTGTCTACTGCTGCCCGTGTGCCCCTGGAACCAATTTTAAAGTGCCTACATCCCAATTTTATTATGTTAGGCCTTCGAAGCCTGTCTGCGGTCCCTCCTTCCACTAGGCCTCCACTGACCAGACCACTGCTGCCCGTGTACCCCTGGAACCAATTATAAAGTGCCTACAGCCCAATTTTATTATGTTAGGCCTTCGAAGCCTGTCTGCGGTCCCTCCTTCCACTAGGCCTCCACTGACCTGTCTACTGCTGCCCGTGTACCCCTGGAACCAATTTTAAAGTGCCTACAGCCCAATTTTATTATGTTAGGCCTTCGAAGCCTGTCTGCCGTCCCTCCTTCCACTAGGCCTCCACTGACCTGTCTACTGCTGCCCGTGTACTGCTGGAACCAATTATAAAGTGCCTACAGCCCAATTTTATTATGTTAGGCCTTCTAAGCCTGTCTGCGGTCCCTCCTTCCAATAGTTCTCCACTGACCAGACCAATGCTGGCCGTGTACCCCTGGAACCCAACTGAAAGTGCATGGAGCCTACTTTTTTTCTTTTTTTTATATTTAGAAAGCCCAGATGAACTACACTGTACCACGGTTCAAGCTACCCAGTCGACATTTCTTTTGCGAGAAAACCTATCCCAGCCCTCCACCGGCATGAAAAAGTCTGCATTGTCATAGCACTCAGGCAATCAAACAGTAGAAAGGTGCACCTGACAAGAGACGCATGGACCAGTAGGCATGTACACAAAAAGGTACGTGTCCATTACGGCGCACTGGGTTAATGTGTTGGATGCATGGTCCACAGGGGACAGCCTACAAAGTCTGTCTGCAGTCCCTAATTCGAATTGTCCTCCGCAGACCACACCACTGCTGCCCGTGTACCCCTGGAACCAATTTTAAAGTGCATACAGCCAAATTTTATTATGTTAGGCCTTCGAAGCCTGTCTGCGGTCCCTCCTTCCACTAGGCCTCCACTGACCAGACCACTGCTGCCCGTGTACCCCTGGAACCAATTATAAAGTGCCTACAGCCCAATTTTATTATGTTAGGCCTTCTAAGCCTGTCTGCGGTCCCTCCTTCCACTAGGCCTCCACTGACCTGTCTACTGCTGCCCGTGTACCCCTGGAACCAATTTTAAAGTGCCTACAGCCCAATTTTATTATGTTAGGCCTTCGAAGCCTGTCTGCGGTCCCTCCTTCCACTAGGCCTCCACTGACCTGTCTACTGCTGCCCGTGTACCCCTGGAACCAATTATAAAGTGCCTACAGCCCAATTTTATTTTATTAGGCCTTCGAAGCCTGTCTGCGGTCCCTCCTTCCACTAGGCCTCCACTGACCTGTCTACTGCTGCCCGTGTACCCCTGGAACCAATTTTAAAGTGCCTACAGCCCAATTTTATTATGTTAAGCCTTCGAAGCCTGTCTGCGGTCCCTCCTTCCACTAGGCCTCCACTGACCTGTCTACTGCTGCCCGTGTGCCCCTGGAACAAATTTTAAAGTGCCTACAGCCCAATTTTATTATGTTAGGCCTTCGAAGCCTGTCTGTGGTCCCACCTTCCACTAGGCCTCCACTGACCTGTCTACTGCTGCCCGTGTACCCCTGGAACCAATTTTAAAGTGCCTACAGCCCAATTTTATTATGTTAGGCCTTCTAAGCCTGTTTGCGGTCCCTCCTTCCACTAGGCCTCCACTGACCTGTATGCTGCTTCCCGTGTGCCCCTGGAACCAATTTTAAAGTGCCTACAGCCAAATTTTATTATGTTAGGCCTTCGAAGCCTGTCTGCGGTCCCTCCTTCCACTAGGCCTCCACTGGCCTGTCTACTGCTGCCCGTGTACCCCTGGAACCAATTTTAAAGTGCCTACAGCCAAATTTTATTATGTTAGGCCTTCGAAGCCTGTCTGTGGTCCCTCCTTCCACTAGGCCTCCACTAACCTGTCTACTGCTGCCCGTGTACCCCTGGAACCAATTTTAAAGTGCCTACAGCCCAATTTTATTATGTTAGGCCTTCTAAGCCTGTTTGCGGTCCCTCCTTCCACTAGGCCTCCACTGACCTGTATGCTGCTTCCCGTGTGCCCCTGGAACCAATTTTAAAGTGCCTACAGCCAAATTTTATTATGTTAGGCCTTCGAAGCCTGTCTGCGGTCCCTCCTTCCACTAGGCCTCCACTGACCTGTCTACTGCAGCCCGTGTACCCCTGGAACCAATTTTAAACTGCCTACAGCCAAATATTATTATGTTAGGCCTTCGAAGCCTGTCTGCGGTCCCTCCTTCCACCAGGCCTCCACTGACCTGTCTACTGCTGCCCGTGTACCCCTGGAACCAATTTTAAAGTGCCTACAGCCCAATTTTATTATGTTAGGCCTTCGAAGCCTGTCTGCGGTCCCTCCTTCCACTAGGCCTCCACTGACCTGTCTACTGCTGCCCGTGTACCCCTGGAACCAATTTTAAAGTGCCTACAGCCCAATTTTATTATGTTAGGCCTTCTAAGCCTGTCTGCGGTCCCTCCTTCCACTAGGCCTCCACTGACCTGTCTACTGCTGCCCGTGTACCCCTGGAACCAATTTTAAGGTGCCTACATCCCAATTTTATTATGTTAGGCCTTCGAAGCCTGTCTGCGGTCCCTCCTTCCACCAGGCCTCCACTGACCTGTCTACTGCTGCCCGTGTACCCCTGGAACCAATTTTAAAGTGCCTACAGCCCAATTTTATTATGTTAGGCCTTCGAAGCCTGTCTGCGGTCCCTCCTTCCACTAGGCCTCCACTGACCTGTCTACTGCTGCCCGTGTACCCCTGGAACCAATTTTAAAGTGCCTACAGCCCAATTTTATTATGTTAGGCCTTCGAAGCCTGTCTGCCGTCCCTCCTTCCACTAGGCCTCCACTGACCTGTCTACTGCTGCCCGTGTACTCCTGGAACCAATTATAAAGTGCCTACAGCCCAATTTTATTATGTTAGGCCTTCTAAGCCTGTCTGCGGTCCCTCCTTCCAATAGTTCTCCACTGACCAGACCAATGCTGGCCGTGTACCCCTGGAACCCAGCTGAAAGTGCATGGAGCCTACTTTTTTTCTTTTTTTTATATTTAGAAAGCCCAAATGAACTACACTGTACCACGGTTCAAGCTACCCAGTCGACATTTCTTTTGCGAGAAAAGCCATCCCAGCCCTCCACCGGCATGAAAAAGTCTGCATTGTCATAGCACTCAGGCAATCAAACAGTAGAAAGGTGCACCTGACAAGAGACGCATGGACCAGTAGGCATGTACACAAAAAGGTACGTGTCCATTACGGCGCACTGGGTTAATGTGTTGGATGCATGGTCCACAGGGGACAGCCTACAAAGTCTGTCTGCAGTCCCTAATTCAAATTGTCCTCCGCAGACCACACCACTGCTGCCCGTGTACCCCTGGAACCAATTTTAAAGTGCCTACAGCCCAATTTTATTATGTTAGGCCTTCGAAGCCTGTCTGCGGTCCCTCCTTCCACTAGGCCTCCACTGACCTGTCTACTGCTGCCCGTGTACCCCTGGAACCAATTTTAAAGTGCCTACAGCCCAATTTTATTATGTTAGGCCTTCGAAGCCTGTCTGCGGTCCCTCCTTCCACTAGGCCTCCACTGACCTGTCTACTGCTGCCCGTGTACCCCTGGAACCAATTTTAAAGTGCCTACAGCCCAATTTTATTATGTTAGGCCTTCGAAGCCTGTCTGCGGTCCCTCCTTCCACTAGGCCTCCACTGACCTGTCTACTGCTGCCCGTGTACCCCTGGAACCAATTATAAAGTGCCAACAGCCCAATTTTATTCTATTAGGCCTTCGAAGCCTGTCTGCGGTCCCTCCTTCCACTAGGCCTCCACTGACCTGTCTACTGCTGCCCGTGTACCCCTGGAACCAATTTTAAAGTGCCTACAGCCCAATTTTATTATGTTAGGCCTTCTAAGCCTGTCTGCGGTCCCTCCTTCCACTAGGCCTCCACTGACCTGTCTACTGCTGCCCGTGTACCCCTGGAACCAATTTTAAAGTGCCTACAGCCACATTTTATTATGTTAGGCCTTCGAAGCCTGTCTGCGGTCCCTCCTTCCACTAGGCCTCCACTGACCAGACCACTGCTGCCCGTGTACCCCTGGAACCAATTTTAAAGTGCCTACAGCCCAATTTTATTATGTTAGGCCTTCGAAGCCTGTTTGCGGTCCCTCCTTCCACTAGGCCTCCACTGACCTGTATGCTGCTTCCCGTGTGCCCCTGGAACCAATTTTAAAGTGCCTACAGCCAAATTTTATTATGTTAGGCCTTCGAAGCCTGTCTGCGGTCCCTCCTTCCACTAAGCCTCCACTGACCAGACCACTGCTGCCCGTGTACCCCTGGAACCAATTATAAAGTGCCTACAGCCCAATTTTATTATGTTAGGCCTTCGAAGCCTGTCTGCGGTCCCTCCTTCCACTAGGCCTCCACTGACCTGTCTACTGCTGCCCGTGTACCCCTGGAACCAATTATAAAGTGCCTACAGCCCAATTTTATTTTATTAGGCCTTCGAAGCCTGTCTGCGGTCCCTCCTTCCACTAGGCCTCCACTGACCTGTCTACTGCTGCCCGTGTACCCCTGGAACCAATTTTAAAGTGCCTACAGCCCAATTTTATTATGTTAAGCCTTCGAAGCCTGTCTGCGGTCCCTCCTTCCACTAGGCCTCCACTGACCTGTCTACTGCTGCCCGTGTGCCCCTGGAACCAATTTTAAAGTGCCTACAGCCCAATTTTATTATGTTAGGCCTTCGAAGCCTGTCTGTGGTCCCTCCTTCCACTAGGCCTCCACTGACCTGTCTACTGCTGCCCGTGTACCCCTGGAACCAATTTTAAAGTGCCTACAGCCCAATTTTATTATGTTAGGCCTTCTAAGCCTGTTTGCGGTCCCTCCTTCCACTAGGCCTCCACTGACCTGTATGCTGCTTCCCGTGTGCCCCTGGAACCAATTTTAAAGTGCCTACAGCCAAATTTTATTATATTAGGCCTTCGAAGCCTGTCTGCGGTCCCTCCTTCCACTAGGCCTCCACTGACCTGTCTACTGCTGCCCGTGTACCCCTGGAACCAATTTTAAAGTGCCTACAGCCCAATTTTATTATGTTAGGCCTTCGAAGCCTGTCTGTGGTCCCTCCTTCCACTAGGCCTCCACTGACCTGTCTACTGCTGCCCGTGTACCCCTGGAACCAATTTTAAAGTGCCTACAACCCAATTTTATTATGTTAGGCCTTCGAAGCCTGTCTGCGGTCCCTCCTTCCACTAGGCCTCCACTGACCTGTCTACTGCTGCCCGTGTACCCCTGGAACCAATTATAAAGTGCCTACAGCCAAATTTTATTATGTTAGGCCTTCTAAGCCTGTCTGCGGTCCCTCCTTCCACTAGGCCTCCACTGACCTGTCTACTGCTGCCCGTGTACCCCTGGAACCAATTTTAAGGTGCCTACAGCCCAATTTTATTATGTTAGGCCTTCGAAGCCTGTCTGCGGTCCCTCCTTCCACCAGGCCTCCACTGACCTGTCTACTGCTGCCCGTGTACCCCTGGAACCAATTTTAAAGTGCCTACAGCCCAATTTTATTATGTTAGGCCTTCGAAGCCTGTCTGCGGTCCCTCCTTCCACTAGGCCTCCACTGACCTGTCTACTGCTGCCCGTGTACCCCTGGAACCAATTTTAAAGTGCCTACAGCCCAGTTTTATTATGTTAGGCCTTCGAAGCCTGTCTGCCGTCCCTCCTTCCACTAGGCCTCCACTGACCTGTCTACTGCTGCCCGTGTACTCCTGGAACCAATTATAAAGTGCCTACAGCCCAATTTTATTATGTTAGGCCTTCTAAGCCTGTCTGCGGTCCCTCCTTCCAATAGTTCTCCACTGACCAGACCAATGCTGGCCGTGTACCCCTGGAACCCAGCTGAAAGTGCATGGAGCCTACTTTTTTTCTTTTTTTATATTTAGAAAGCCCAAATGAACTACACTGTACCACGGTTCAAGCTACCCAGTCGACATTTCTTTTGCGAGAAAAGCCATCCCAGCCCTCCACCGGCATGAAAAAGTCTGCATTGTCATAGCACTCAGGCAATCAAACAGTAGAAAGGTGCACCTGACAAGAGACGCATGGACCAGTAGGCATGTACACAAAAAGGTACGTGTCCATTACGGCGCACTGGGTTAATGTGTTGGATGCATGGTCCACAGGGGACAGCCTACAAAGTCTGTCTGCAGTCCCTAATTCAAATTGTCCTCCGCAGACCACACCACTGCTGCCCGTGTACCCCTGGAACCAATTTTAAAGTGCCTACAGCCCAATTTTATTTTATTAGGCCTTCGAAGCCTGTCTGCGGTCCCTCCTTCCACTAGGCCTCCACTGACCTGTCTACTGCTGCCCGTGTACCCCTGGAACCAATTTTAAAGTGCCTACAGCCCAATTTTATTATGTTAAGCCTTCGAAGCCTGTCTGCGGTCCCTCCTTCCACTAGGCCTCCACTGACCTGTCTACTGCTGCCCGTGTGCCCCTGGAACAAATTTTAAAGTGCCTACAGCCCAATTTTATTATGTTAGGCCTTCGAAGCCTGTCTGTGGTCCCACCTTCCACTAGGCCTCCACTGACCTGTCTACTGCTGCCCGTGTACCCCTGGAACCAATTTTAAAGTGCCTACAGCCCAATTTTATTATGTTAGGCCTTCTAAGCCTGTTTGCGGTCCCTCCTTCCACTAGGCCTCCACTGACCTGTATGCTGCTTCCCGTGTGCCCCTGGAACCAATTTTAAAGTGCCTACAGCCAAATTTTATTATGTTAGGCCTTCGAAGCCTGTCTGCGGTCCCTCCTTCCACTAGGCCTCCACTGGCCTGTCTACTGCTGCCCGTGTACCCCTGGAACCAATTTTAAAGTGCCTACAGCCAAATTTTATTATGTTAGGCCTTCGAAGCCTGTCTGTGGTCCCTCCTTCCACTAGGCCTCCACTAACCTGTCTACTGCTGCCCGTGTACCCCTGGAACCAATTTTAAAGTGCCTACAGCCCAATTTTATTATGTTAGGCCTTCTAAGCCTGTTTGCGGTCCCTCCTTCCACTAGGCCTCCACTGACCTGTATGCTGCTTCCCGTGTGCCCCTGGAACCAATTTTAAAGTGCCTACAGCCAAATTTTATTATGTTAGGCCTTCGAAGCCTGTCTGCGGTCCCTCCTTCCACTAGGCCTCCACTGACCTGTCTACTGCAGCCCGTGTACCCCTGGAACCAATTTTAAACTGCCTACAGCCAAATATTATTATGTTAGGCCTTCGAAGCCTGTCTGCGGTCCCTCCTTCCACCAGGCCTCCACTGACCTGTCTACTGCTGCCCGTGTACCCCTGGAACCAATTTTAAAGTGCCTACAGCCCAATTTTATTATGTTAGGCCTTCGAAGCCTGTCTGCGGTCCCTCCTTCCACTAGGCCTCCACTGACCTGTCTACTGCTGCCCGTGTACCCCTGGAACCAATTTTAAAGTGCCTACAGCCCAATTTTATTATGTTAGGCCTTCTAAGCCTGTCTGCGGTCCCTCCTTCCACTAGGCCTCCACTGACCTGTCTACTGCTGCCCGTGTACCCCTGGAACCAATTTTAAGGTGCCTACATCCCAATTTTATTATGTTAGGCCTTCGAAGCCTGTCTGCGGTCCCTCCTTCCACCAGGCCTCCACTGACCTGTCTACTGCTGCCCGTGTACCCCTGGAACCAATTTTAAAGTGCCTACAGCCCAATTTTATTATGTTAGGCCTTCGAAGCCTGTCTGCGGTCCCTCCTTCCACTAGGCCTCCACTGACCTGTCTACTGCTGCCCGTGTACCCCTGGAACCAATTTTAAAGTGCCTACAGCCCAATTTTATTATGTTAGGCCTTCGAAGCCTGTCTGCCGTCCCTCCTTCCACTAGGCCTCCACTGACCTGTCTACTGCTGCCCGTGTACTCCTGGAACCAATTATAAAGTGCCTACAGCCCAATTTTATTATGTTAGGCCTTCTAAGCCTGTCTGCGGTCCCTCCTTCCAATAGTTCTCCACTGACCAGACCAATGCTGGCCGTGTACCCCTGGAACCCAGCTGAAAGTGCATGGAGCCTACTTTTTTTCTTTTTTTTATATTTAGAAAGCCCAAATGAACTACACTGTACCACGGTTCAAGCTACCCAGTCGACATTTCTTTTGCGAGAAAAGCCATCCCAGCCCTCCACCGGCATGAAAAAGTCTGCATTGTCATAGCACTCAGGCAATCAAACAGTAGAAAGGTGCACCTGACAAGAGACGCATGGACCAGTAGGCATGTACACAAAAAGGTACGTGTCCATTACGGCGCACTGGGTTAATGTGTTGGATGCATGGTCCACAGGGGACAGCCTACAAAGTCTGTCTGCAGTCCCTAATTCAAATTGTCCTCCGCAGACCACACCACTGCTGCCCGTGTACCCCTGGAACCAATTTTAAAGTGCCTACAGCCCAATTTTATTATGTTAGGCCTTCGAAGCCTGTCTGCGGTCCCTCCTTCCACTAGGCCTCCACTGACCTGTCTACTGCTGCCCGTGTACCCCTGGAACCAATTTTAAAGTGCCTACAGCCCAATTTTATTATGTTAGGCCTTCGAAGCCTGTCTGCGGTCCCTCCTTCCACTAGGCCTCCACTGACCTGTCTACTGCTGCCCGTGTACCCCTGGAACCAATTTTAAAGTGCCTACAGCCCAATTTTATTATGTTAGGCCTTCGAAGCCTGTCTGCGGTCCCTCCTTCCACTAGGCCTCCACTGACCTGTCTACTGCTGCCCGTGTACCCCTGGAACCAATTATAAAGTGCCAACAGCCCAATTTTATTCTATTAGGCCTTCGAAGCCTGTCTGCGGTCCCTCCTTCCACTAGGCCTCCACTGACCTGTCTACTGCTGCCCGTGTACCCCTGGAACCAATTTTAAAGTGCCTACAGCCCAATTTTATTATGTTAGGCCTTCTAAGCCTGTCTGCGGTCCCTCCTTCCACTAGGCCTCCACTGACCTGTCTACTGCTGCCCGTGTACCCCTGGAACCAATTTTAAAGTGCCTACAGCCACATTTTATTATGTTAGGCCTTCGAAGCCTGTCTGCGGTCCCTCCTTCCACTAGGCCTCCACTGACCAGACCACTGCTGCCCGTGTACCCCTGGAACCAATTTTAAAGTGCCTACAGCCCAATTTTATTATGTTAGGCCTTCTAAGCCTGTTTGCGGTCCCTCCTTCCACTAGGCCTCCACTGACCTGTATGCTGCTTCCCGTGTGCCCCTGGAACCAATTTTAAAGTGCCTACAGCCAAATTTTATTATGTTAGGCCTTCGAAGCCTGTCTGCGGTCCCTCCTTCCACTAAGCCTCCACTGACCAGACCACTGCTGCCCGTGTACCCCTGGAACCAATTATAAAGTGCCTACAGCCCAATTTTATTATGTTAGGCCTTCGAAGCCTGTCTGCGGTCCCTCCTTCCACTAGGCCTCCACTGACCTGTCTACTGCTGCCCGTGTACCCCTGGAACCAATTATAAAGTGCCTACAGCCCAATTTTATTTTATTAGGCCTTCGAAGCCTGTCTGCGGTCCCTCCTTCCACTAGGCCTCCACTGACCTGTCTACTGCTGCCCGTGTACCCCTGGAACCAATTTTAAAGTGCCTACAGCCCAATTTTATTATGTTAAGCCTTCGAAGCCTGTCTGCGGTCCCTCCTTCCACTAGGCCTCCACTGACCTGTCTACTGCTGCCCGTGTGCCCCTGGAACCAATTTTAAAGTGCCTACAGCCCAATTTTATTATGTTAGGCCTTCGAAGCCTGTCTGTGGTCCCTCCTTCCACTAGGCCTCCACTGACCTGTCTACTGCTGCCCGTGTACCCCTGGAACCAATTTTAAAGTGCCTACAGCCCAATTTTATTATGTTAGGCCTTCTAAGCCTGTTTGCGGTCCCTCCTTCCACTAGGCCTCCACTGACCTGTATGCTGCTTCCCGTGTGCCCCTGGAACCAATTTTAAAGTGCCTACAGCCAAATTTTATTATATTAGGCCTTCGAAGCCTGTCTGCGGTCCCTCCTTCCACTAGGCCTCCACTGACCTGTCTACTGCTGCCCGTGTACCCCTGGAACCAATTTTAAAGTGCCTACAGCCCAATTTTATTATGTTAGGCCTTCGAAGCCTGTCTGTGGTCCCTCCTTCCACTAGGCCTCCACTGACCTGTCTACTGCTGCCCGTGTACCCCTGGAACCAATTTTAAAGTGCCTACAACCCAATTTTATTATGTTAGGCCTTCGAAGCCTGTCTGCGGTCCCTCCTTCCACTAGGCCTCCACTGACCTGTCTACTGCTGCCCGTGTACCCCTGGAACCAATTATAAAGTGCCTACAGCCCAATTTTATTATGTTAGGCCTTCTAAGCCTGTCTGCGGTCCCTCCTTCCACTAGGCCTCCACTGACCTGTCTACTGCTGCCCGTGTACCCCTGGAACCAATTTTAAGGTGCCTACAGCCCAATTTTATTATGTTAGGCCTTCGAAGCCTGTCTGCGGTCCCTCCTTCCACCAGGCCTCCACTGACCTGTCTACTGCTGCCCGTGTACCCCTGGAACCAATTTTAAAGTGCCTACAGCCCAATTTTATTATGTTAGGCCTTCGAAGCCTGTCTGCGGTCCCTCCTTCCACTAGGCCTCCACTGACCTGTCTACTGCTGCCCGTGTACCCCTGGAACCAATTTTAAAGTGCCTACAGCCCAGTTTTATTATGTTAGGCCTTCGAAGCCTGTCTGCCGTCCCTCCTTCCACTAGGCCTCCACTGACCTGTCTACTGCTGCCCGTGTACTCCTGGAACCAATTATAAAGTGCCTACAGCCCAATTTTATTATGTTAGGCCTTCTAAGCCTGTCTGCGGTCCCTCCTTCCAATAGTTCTCCACTGACCAGACCAATGCTGGCCGTGTACCCCTGGAACCCAGCTGAAAGTGCATGGAGCCTACTTTTTTTCTTTTTTTATATTTAGAAAGCCCAAATGAACTACACTGTACCACGGTTCAAGCTACCCAGTCGACATTTCTTTTGCGAGAAAAGCCATCCCAGCCCTCCACCGGCATGAAAAAGTCTGCATTGTCATAGCACTCAGGCAATCAAACAGTAGAAAGGTGCACCTGACAAGAGACGCATGGACCAGTAGGCATGTACACAAAAAGGTACGTGTCCATTACGGCGCACTGGGTTAATGTGTTGGATGCATGGTCCACAGGGGACAGCCTACAAAGTCTGTCTGCAGTCCCTAATTCAAATTGTCCTCCGCAGACCACACCACTGCTGCCCGTGTACCCCTGGAACCAATTTTAAAGTGCCTACAGCCCAATTTTATTATGTTAGGCCTTCGAAGCCTGTCTGCGGTCCCTCCTTCCACTAGGCCTCCACTGACCTGTCTACTGCTGCCCGTGTACCCCTGGTACCAATTTTATAGTGCCTACAGCCCAATTTTATTATGTTAGGCCTTCGAAGCCTGTCTGCGGTCCCTCCTTCCACTAGGCCTCCACTGACCTGTCTACTGCTGCCCGTGTACCCCTGGAACCAATTTTAAAGTGCCTACAGCCCAATTTTATTATGTTAGGCCTTCGAAGCCTGTCTGCGGTCCCTCCTTCCACTAGGCCTCCACTGACCTGTCTACTGCTGCCCGTGTACCCCTGGAACCAATTATAAAGTGCCAACATCCCAATTTTATTCTATTAGGCCTTCGAAGCCTGTCTGCGGTCCCTCCTTCCACTAGGCCTCCACTGACCTGTCTACTGCTGCCCGTGTACCCCTGGAACCAATTTTAAAGTGCCTACAGCCCAATTTTATTATGTTAGGCCTTCTAAGCCTGTCTGCGGTCCCTCCTTCCACTAGGCCTCCACTGACCTGTCTACTGCTGCCCGTGTACCCCTGGAACCAATTTTAAAGTGCCTACAGCCACATTTTATTATGTTAGGCCTTCGAAGCCTGTCTGCGGTCCCTCCTTCCACTAGGCCTCCACTGACCAGACCACTGCTGCCCGTGTACCCCTGGAACCAATTATAAAGTGCCTACAGCCCAATTTTATTATGTTAGGCCTTTTAAGCCTGTCTGCGGTCCCTCCTTCCACTAGGCCTCCACTGACCTGTCTACTGCTGCCCGTGTACCCCTGGAACCAATTTTAAAGTGCCTACAGCCCAATTTTATTATGTTAGGCCTTCAAAGCCTGTCTGCGGTCCCTCCTTCCACTAGGCCTCCACTGACCTGTCTACTGCTGCCCGTGTACCCCTGGAACCAATTATAAAGTGACTACAGCTCAATTTTATTATATTAGGCCTTCTAAGCCTGTCTGCGGTCCCTCCTTCCACTAGGCCTCCACTGACCTGTCTACTGCTGCCCGTGTACCCCTGGAACCAATTTTAAAGTGCCTACAGCCCAATTTTATTATGTTAAGCCTTCGAAGCCTGTCTGCGGTCCCTCCTTCCACTAGGCCTCCACTGACCTGTCTACTGCTGCCCGTGTGCCCCTGGAACCAATTTTAAAGTGCCTACAGCCAAATTTTATTATGTTAGGCCTTCGAAGCCTGTCTGCTGTCCCTCCTTCCACTAGGCCTCCACTGACCAGACCACTGCTGCCCGTGTACCCCTGGAACCAATTATGAAGTGCCTACAGCCCAATTTTATTATGTTAGGCCTTCTAAGCCTGTTTGCGGTCCCTCCTTCCACTAGGCCTCCACTGACCTGTATGCTGCTTCCCGTGTGCCCCTGGAACCAATTTTAAAGTGCCTACAGCCAAATTTTATTATGTTAGGCCTTCGAAGCCTGTCTGCGGTCCCTCCTTCCACTAGGCCTCCACTGACCTGTCTACTGCAGCCCGTGTACCCCTGGAACCAATTTTAAAGTGCCTACAGCCAAATTTTATTATGTTAGGCCTTCGAAGCCTGTCTGCGGTCCCTCCTTCCACTAAGCCTCCACTGACCAGACCACTGCTGCCCGTGTACCCCTGGAACCAATTATAAAGTGCCTACAGCCCAATTTTATTATGTTAGGCCTTCTAAGCCTGTCTGCGGTCCCTCCTTCCACTAGACCTCCACTGACCTGTCTAATGCTGCCCGTGTACCCCTGGAACCAATTTTAAAGTGCCTACAGCCCAATTTTATTATGTTAGGCCTTCGAAGCCTGTCTGCGGTCCCTCCTTCCACTAGGCCTCCACTGACCTGTCTACTGCTGCCCGTGTACCCCTGGAACCAATTATAAAGTGCCTACAGCCAAATTTTATTATGTTAGGCCTTCTAAGCCTGTCTGCGGTCCCTCCTTCCACTAGGCCTCCACTGACCTGTCTACTGCTGCCCGGTTACCCCTGGAACCAATTTTAAAGTGCCTACAGCCCAATTTTATTATGTTAGGCCTTCGAAGCCTGTCTGCGGTCCCTCCTTCCACTAGGCCTCCACTGACCTGTCTACTGCTGCCCGTGTACCCCTGGAACCAATTTTAAAGTGCCTACAGCCCAATTTTATTATGTTAGGCCTTCGAAGCCTGTCTGCGGTCCCTCCTTCCACTAGGCCTCCACTGACCTGTCTACTGCTGCCCGTGTACCCCTGGAACCAATTTTAAAGTGCCTACAGCCCAATTTTATTATGTTAGGCCTTCGAAGCCTGTCTGCCGTCCCTCCTTCCACTAGGCCTCCACTGACCTGTCTACTGCTGCCCGTGTACTGCTGGAACCAATTATAAAGTGCCTACAGCCCAATTTTATTATGTTAGGCCTTCTAAGCCTGTCTGCGGTCCCTCCTTCCAATAGTTCTCCACTGACCAGACCAAAGCTGGCCGTGTACCCCTGGAACCCAGCTGAAAGTGCATGGAGCCTCCTTTTTTTCTTTTTTATATATTTAGAAAGCCCAGATGAACTACACTGTACCACGGTTCAAGCTACCCAGTCGACATTTCTTTTGCGAGAAAAGCCATCCCAGCCCTCCACCGGCATGAAAAAGTCTGCATTGTCATAGCACTCAGGCAATCAAACAGTAGAAAGGTGCACCTGACAAGAGACGCATGGACCAGTAGGCATGTACACAAAAAGGTACGTGTCCATTACGGCGCACTGGGTTAATGTGTTGGATGCATGGTCCACAGGGGACAGCCTACAAAGTCTGTCTGCAGTCCCTAATTCAAATTGTCCTCCGCAGACCACACCACTGCTGCCCGTGTACCCCTGGAACCAATTTTAAAGTGCCTACAGCCCAATTTTATTATGTTAGGCCTTCAAAGCCTGTCTGCGGTCCCTCCTTCCACTATGCCTCCACTGACCTGTATACTGCTGCCCGTGTGCCCCTGGAACCAATTTTAAAGTGCCTACAGCCAAATTTTATTATGTTAGGCCTTTGAAGTCTATCTGCGGTCCCTCCTTCCACTAGGCCTCCACTGACCTGTCTACTGCTGCCCGTGTACCCCTGGAACCAATTTTAAAGTGCATACAGCCAAATTTTATTATGTTAGGCCTTCGAAGCCTGCCTGCGGTCCCTCCTTCCACTAGGCCTCCACTGACCTGTCTACTGCTGCCCGTGTACCCCTGGAACCAATTATAAAGTGCCTACAGCCCAATTTTATTTTATTAGGCCTTCGAAGCCTGTCTGCGGTCCCTCCTTCCACTAGGCCTCCACTGACCTGTCTACTGCTGCCCGTGTACCCCTGGAACCAATTTTAAAGTGCCTACAGCCCAATTTTATTATGTTAGGCCTTCTAAGCCTGTTTGCGGTCCCTCCTTCCACTAGGCCTCCACTGACCTGTATGCTGCTTCCCGTGTGCCCCTGGAACCAATTTTAAAGTGCCTACAGCCAAATTTTATTATGTTAGGCCTTCGAAGCCTGTCTGCGGTCCCTCCTTCCACTAGGCCTCCACTGACCTGTCTACTGCTGCCCGTGTACCCCTGGAACCAATTTTAAAGTGCCTACAGCCAAATTTTATTATGTTAGGCCTTCGAAGCCTGTCTGTGGTCCCTCCTTCCACTAGGCCTCTACTGACCTGTCTACTGCTGCCCGTGTACCCCTGGAACCAATTTTAAAGTGCCTACAGCCCAATTTTATTATGTTAGGCCTTCTAAGCCTGTTTGCGGTCCCTCCTTCCACTAGGCCTCCACTGACCTGTATGCTGCTTCCAGTGTGCCCCTGGAACCAATTTTAAAGTGCCTACAGCCAAATTTTATTATGTTAGGCCTTCGAAGCCTGTCTGCGGTCCCTCCTTCCACTAGGCCTCCACTGACCTGTCTACTGCAGCCCGTGTACCCCTGGAACCAATTTTAAACTGCCTACAGCCAAATATTATTATGTTAGGCCTTCGAAGCCTGTCTGCGGTCCCTCCTTCCACTAGGCCTCCACTGACCAGACCACTGCTGCCCGTGTACCCCTGGAACCAATTATAAAGTGCCTACAGCCCAATTTTATTATGTTAGGCCTTCGAAGCCTGTCTGCGGTCCCTCCTTCCACTAGGCCTCCACTGACCTGTCTACTGCTGCCCGTGTACCCCTGGAACCAATTTTAAAGTGCCTACAGCCCAATTTTATTATGTTAGGCCTTCGAAGCCTGTCTGCGGTCCCTCCTTCCACTAGGCCTCCACTGACCTGTTTACTGCTGCCCGTGTACCCCTGGAACCAATTATAAAGTGCCAACAGCCCAATTTTAATCTATTAGGCCTTCGAAGCCTGTCTGCGGTCCCTCCTTCCACTAGGCCTCCACTGACCTGTCTACTGCTGCCCGTGTACCCCTGGAACCAATTTTAAAGTGCCTACAGCCCAATTTTATTATGTTAAGCCTTCGATGCCTGTCTGCGGTCCCTCCTTCCACTAGGCCTCCACTGACCTGTCTACTGCTGCCCGTGTGCCCCTGGAACCAATTTTAAAGTGCCTACATCCCAATTTTATTATGTTAGGCCTTCGAAGCCTGTCTGCGGTCCCTCCTTCCACTAGGCCTCCACTGACCAGACCACTGCTGCCCGTGTACCCCTGGAACCAATTTTAAAGTGCCTACAGCCCAATTTTATTATGTTAGGCCTTCGAAGCCTGTCTGCGGTCCCTCCTTCCACTAGGCCTCCACTGACCTGTCTACTGCTGCCCGTGTACCCCTGGAACCAATTTTAAAGTGCCTACAGCCCAATTTTATTATGTTAGGCCTTCGAAGCCTGTCTGCGGTCCCTCCTTCCACTAGGCCTCCACTGACCTGTTTACTGCTGCCCGTGTACCCCTGGAACCAATTATAAAGTGCCAACAGCCCAATTTTAATCTATTAGGCCTTCGAAGCCTGTCTGCGGTCCCTCCTTCCACTAGGCCTCCACTGACCTGTCTACTGCTGCCCGTGTACCCCTGGAACCAATTTTAAAGTGCCTACAGCCCAATTTTATTATGTTAAGCCTTCGAAGCCTGTCTGCGGTCCCTCCTTCCACTATGCCTCCACTGACCTGTCTACTGCTGCCCGTGTGCCCCTGGAACCAATTTTAAAGTGCCTACATCCCAATTTTATTATGTTAGGCCTTCGAAGCCTGTCTGCGGTCCCTCCTTCCACTAGGCCTCCACTGACCAGACCACTGCTGCCCGTGTACCCCTGGAACCAATTTTAAAGTGCCTACAGCCCAATTTTATTATGTTAGGCCTTCGAAGCCTGTCTGCGGTCCCTCCTTCCACTAGGCCTCCACTGACCTGTCTACTGCTGCCCGTGTACCCCTGGAACCAATTTTAAAGTGCCTACAGCCCAATTTTATTATGTTAGGCCTTCGAAGCCTGTCTGCCGTCCCTCCTTCCACTAGGCCTCCACTGACCTGTCTACTGCTGCCCGTGTACTGCTGGAACCAATTATAAAGTGCTTACAGCCCAATTTTATTATGTTAGGCCTTCTAAGCCTGTCTGCGGTCCCTCCTTCCAATAGTTCTCCACTGACCAGACCAATGCTGGCCGTGTACCCCTGGAACCCAACTGAAAGTGCATGGAGCCTACTTTTTTTCTTTTTTTTATATTTAGAAAGCCCAGATGAACTACACTGTACCACGGTTCAAGCTACCCAGTCGACATTTCTTTTGCGAGAAAACCTATCCCAGCCCTCCACCGGCATGAAAAAGTCTGCATTGTCATAGCACTCAGGCAATCAAACAGTAGAAAGGTGCACCTGACAAGAGACGCATGGACCAGTAGTCATGTACACAAAAAGGTACGTGTCCATTACGGCGCACTGGGTTAATGTGTTGGATGCATGGTCCACAGGGGACAGCCTACAAAGTCTGTCTGCAGTCCCTAATTCGAATTGTCCTCCGCAGACCACACCACTGCTGCCCGTGTACCCCTGGAACCAATTTTAAAGTGCATACAGCCAAATTTTATTATGTTAGGCCTTCGAAGCCTGTCTGCGGTCCCTCCTTCCACTAGGCCTCCACTGACCAGACCACTGCTGCCCGTGTACCCCTGGAACCAATTATAAAGTGCCTACAGCCCAATTTTATTATGTTAGGCCTTCTAAGCCTGTCTGCGGTCCCTCCTTCCACTAGGCCTCCACTGACCTGTCTACTGCTGCCCGTGTACCCCTGGAACCAATTATAAAGTGCCTACAGCCCAATTTTATTATGTTAGGCCTTCGAAGCCTGTCTGCGGTCCCTCCTTCCACTAGGCCTCCACTGACCTGTCTACTGCTGCCCGTGTACCCCTGGAACCAATTATAAAGTGCCTACAGCCCAATTTTATTTTATTAGGCCTTCGAAGCCTGTCTGCGGTCCCTCCTTCCACTAGGCCTCCACTGACCTGTCTACTGCTGCCCGTGTACCCCTGGAACCAATTTTAAAGTGCCTACAGCCCAATTTTATTATGTTAAGCCTTCGAAGCCTGTCTGCGGTCCCTCCTTCCACTAGGCCTCCACTGACCTGTCTACTGCTGCCCGTGTGCCCCTGGAACAAATTTTAAAGTGCCTACAGCCCAATTTTATTATGTTAGGCCTTCGAAGCCTGTCTGTGGTCCCACCTTCCACTAGGCCTCCACTGACCTGTCTACTGCTGCCCGTGTACCCCTGGAACCAATTTTAAAGTGCCTACAGCCCAATTTTATTATGTTAGGCCTTCTAAGCCTGTTTGCGGTCCCTCCTTCCACTAGGCCTCCACTGACCTGTATGCTGCTTCCCGTGTGCCCCTGGAACCAATTTTAAAGTGCCTACAGCCAAATTTTATTATGTTAGGCCTTCGAAGCCTGTCTGCGTTCCCTCCTTCCACTAGGCCTCCACTGGCCTGTCTACTGCTGCCCGTGTACCCCTGGAACCAATTTTAAAGTGCCTACAGCCAAATTTTATTATGTTAGGCCTTCGAAGCCTGTCTGTGGTCCCTCCTTCCACTAGGCCTCCACTAACCTGTCTACTGCTGCCCGTGTACCCCTGGAACCAATTTTAAAGTGCCTACAGCCCAATTTTATTATGTTAGGCCTTCTAAGCCTGTTTGCGGTCCCTCCTTCCACTAGGCCTCCACTGACCTGTATGCTGCTTCCCGTGTGCCCCTGGAACCAATTTTAAAGTGCCTACAGCCAAATTTTATTATGTTAGGCCTTCGAAGCCTGTCTGCGGTCCCTCCTTCCACTAGGCCTCCACTGACCTGTCTACTGCAGCCCGTGTACCCCTGGAACCAATTTTAAACTGCCTACAGCCAAATATTATTATGTTAGGCCTTCGAAGCCTGTCTGCGGTCCCTCCTTCCACCAGGCCTCCACTGACCTGTCTACTGCTGCCCGTGTACCCCTGGAACCAATTTTAAAGTGCCTACAGCCCAATTTTATTATGTTAGGCCTTCGAAGCCTTTCTGCGGTCCCTCCTTCCACTAGGCCTCCACTGACCTGTCTACTGCTGCCCGTGTACCCCTGGAACCAATTTTAAAGTGCCTACAGCCCAATTTTATTATGTTAGGCCTTCTAAGCCTGTCTGCGGTCCCTCCTTCCACTAGGCCTCCACTGACCTGTCTACTGCTGCCCGTGTACCCCTGGAACCAATTTTAAGGTGCCTACATCCCAATTTTATTATGTTAGGCCTTCGAAGCCTGTCTGCGGTCCCTCCTTCCACCAGGCCTCCACTGACCTGTCTACTGCTGCCCGTGTACCCCTGGAACCAATTTTAAAGTGCCTACAGCCCAATTTTATTATGTTAGGCCTTCGAAGCCTGTCTGCGGTCCCTCCTTCCACTAGGCCTCCACTGACCTGTCTACTGCTGCCCGTGTACCCCTGGAACCAATTTTAAAGTGCCTACAGCCCAATTTTATTATGTTAGGCCTTCGAAGCCTGTCTGCCGTCCCTCCTTCCACTAGGCCTCCACTGACCTGTCTACTGCTGCCCGTGTACTCCTGGAACCAATTATTAAGTGCCTACAGCCCAATTTTATTATGTTAGGCCTTCTAAGCCTGTCTGCGGTCCCTCCTTCCAATAGTTCTCCACTGACCAGACCAATGCTGGCCGTGTACCCCTGGAACCCAGCTGAAAGTGCATGGAGCCTACTTTTTTTCTTTTTTTTATATTTAGAAAGCCCAAATGAACTACACTGTACCACGGTTCAAGCTACCCAGTCGACATTTCTTTTGCGAGAAAAGCCATCCCAGCCCTCCACCGGCATGAAAAAGTCTGCATTGTCATAGCACTCAGGCAATCAAACAGTAGAAAGGTGCACCTGACAAGAGACGCATGGACCAGTAGGCATGTACACAAAAAGGTACGTGTCCATTACGGCGCACTGGGTTAATGTGTTGGATGCATGGTCCACAGGGGACAGCCTACAAAGTCTGTCTGCAGTCCCTAATTCAAATTGTCCTCCGCAGACCACACCACTGCTGCCCGTGTACCCCTGGAACCAATTTTAAAGTGCCTACAGCCCAATTTTATTATGTTAGGCCTTCGAAGCCTGTCTGCGGTCCCTCCTTCCACTAGGCCTCCACTGACCTGTCTACTGCTGCCCGTGTACCCCTGGAACCAATTTTAAAGTGCCTACAGCCCAATTTTATTCTATTAGGCCTTCGAAGCCTGTCTGCGGTCCCTCCTTCCACTAGGCCTCCACTGACCTGTCTACTGCTGCCCGTGTACCCCTGGAACCAATTTTAAAGTGCCTACAGCCCAATTTTATTATGTTAGGCCTTCGAAGCCTGTCTGCGGTCCCTCCTTCCACTAGGCCTCCACTGACCTGTCTACTGCTGCCAGTGTACCCCTGGAACCAATTATAAAGTGCCAACAGCCCAATTTTATTCTATTAGGCCTTCGAAGCCTGTCTGCGGTCCCTCCTTCCACTAGGCCTCCACTGACCTGTCTACTGCTGCCCGTGTACCCCTGGAACCAATTTTAAAGTGCCTACAGCCCAATTTTATTATGTTAAGCCTTCGAAGCCTGTCTGCGGTCCCTCCTTCCACTAGGCCTCCCCTGACCTGTCTACTGCTGCCCGTGTGCCCCTGGAACCAATTTTAAAGTGCCTACATCCCAATTTTATTATGTTAGGCCTTCGAAGCCTGTCTGCGGTCCCTCCTTCCACTAGGCCTCCACTGACCAGACCACTGCTGCCCGTGTACCCCTGGAACCAATTTTAAAGTGCCTACAGCCCAATTTTTTTATGTTAGGCCTTCGAAGCCTGTCTGCGGTCCCTCCTTCCACTAGGCCTCCACTGACCTGTCTACTGCTGCCCGTGTACCCCTGGAACCAATTTTAAAGTGCCTACAGCCCAGTTTTATTATGTTAGGCCTTCTAAGCCTGTCTGCGGTCCCTCCTTCCAATAGTTCTCCACTGACCAGACCAATGCTGGCCGTGTACCCCTGGAACCCAGCTGAAAGTGCATGGAGCCTACTTTTTTTCTTTGTTTTATATTTAGAAAGCCCAGATGAACTACACTGTACCACGGTTCAAGCTACCCAGTCGACATTTCTTTTGCGAGAAAAGCCATCCCAGCCCTCCACCGGCATGAAAAAGTCTGCATTGTCATAGCACTCAGGCAATCAAACAGTAGAAAGGTGCACCTGACAAGAGATGCATGGACCAGTAGGCATGTACACAAAAAGTTACGTGTCCATTACGGCGCACTGGGTTAATGTGTTGGATGCATGGTCCACAGGGGACAGCCTACAAAGTCTGTCTGCAGTCCCTAATTCAAATTGTCCTCCGCAGACCACACCACTGCTGCCTGTGTACCCCTGGAACCAATTTTAAAGTGCCTACAGCCCAATTTTATTATGTTAGGCCTTCGAAGCCTGTCTGCGGTCCCTCCTTCCACTAGGCCTCCACTGACCTGTCTACTGCTGCCCGTGTACCCCTGGAACCAATTATAAAGTGCCTACAGCCCAATTTTATTCTATTAGGCCTTCGAAGCCTGTCTGCGGTCCCTCCTTCCACTAGGCCTCCACTGACCTGTCTACTGCTGCCCGTGTACCCCTGGAACCAATTTTAAAGTGCCTACAGCCAAATTTTATTATGTTAAGCCTTCGAAGCCTGTCTGCGGTCCCTCCTTCCACTAGGCCTCCACTGACCTGTCTACTGCTGCCCGTGTGCCCCTGGAACCAATTTTAAAGTGCCTAAAGCCAAATTTTATTATGTTAGGCCTTCGAAGCCTGTCTGTGGTCCCTCCTTCCACTAGGCCTCCACTGACCTGTCTACTGCTGCCCGTGTACCCCTGGAACCAATTTTAAAGTGCCTACAGCCAAATTTTATTATGTTAGGCCTTCGAAGCCTGTCTGCTGTCCCTCCTTCCACTAGGCCTCCACTGACCAGACCACTGCTGCCCGTGTACCTCTGGAACCAATTATAAAGTGCCTACAGCCCAATTTTATTATGTTAGGCCTTCTAAGCCTGTCTGCGGTCCCTCCTTCCACTAGGCCTCCACTGACCTGTATGCTGCTTCCCGTGTGCCCGTGGAACCAATTTTAAAGTGCCTACAGCCAAATTTTATTATGTTAGGCCTTCGAAGCTTGTCTGCGGTCCCTCCTTCCACTAGGCCTCCACTGACCTGTCTACTGCAGCCCGTGTACCCCTGGAACCAATTTTAAAGTGCCTACAGCCAAATTTTATTATGTTAGGCCTTCGAAGCCTGTCTGCGGTCCATCATTCCACTAGGCCTCCACTGACCAGACCACTGCTGCCCGTGTACCCCTGGTACCAATTATAAAGTGCCTACAGCCCAATTTTATTATGTTAGGCCTTCTAAGCCTGTCTGCGGTCCCTCCTTCCACTAGGCCTCCACTGACCTGTCTACTGCTGCCCGTGTACCCCTGGAACCAATTTTAAAGTGCCTACAGCCAAATTTTATTATGTTAGGCCTTCGAAGCCTGTCTGCTGTCCCTCCTTCCACTAGGCCTCCACTGACCAGACCACTGCTGCCCGTGTACCCCTGGAACCAATTATAAAGTGCCTACAGCCCAATTTTATTATGTTAGGCCTTCTAAGCCTGTCTGCGGTCCCTCTTTCCACTAGGCATCCACTGACCTGTATGCTGCTTCCCGTGTGCCCCTGGAACCAATTTTAAAGTGCCTACAGCCAAATTTTATTATGTTAGGCCTTCGAAGCTTGTCTGCGGTCCCTCCTTCCACTAGGCCTCCACTGACCTGTCTACTGCAGCCCGTGTACCCCTGGAACCAATTTTAAAGTGCCTACAGCCAAATTTTATTATGTTAGGCCTTCGAAGCCTGTCTGCGGTCCATCCTTCCACTAGGACTCCACTGACCAGACCACTGCTGCCCGTGTACCCCTGGAACCAATTATAAAGTGCCTACAGCCCAATTTTATTATGTTAGGCCTTCTAAGCCTGTCTGCGGTCCCTCCTTCCACTAGGCCTCCACTGACCTGTCTACTGCTGCCCGTGTACCCCTGGAACCAATTTTAAAGTGCCTACAGCCCAATTTAATTATGTTAGGCCTTCGAAGCCTGTCTGCGGTCCCTCCTTCCACTAGGCCTCCACTGACCTGTCTACTGCTGCCTGTGTACCCCTGGAACCAATTATAAAGTGCCTACAGCCAAATTTTATTATGTTAGGCCTTCTAAGCCTGACTGCGGTCCCTCCTTCCACTAGGCCTCCACTGTCCTGTCTTCTGCTGCCCGTGTACCCCTGGAACCAATTTTAAAGTGCCTACAGCCCAATTTTATTATGTTAGGCCTTCGAAGCTTGTCTGCGGTCCCTCCTTCCACTAGGCCTCCACTGACCAGACCACTGCTGCCCGTGTACCCCTGGAACCAATTATAAAGTGCCTACAGCCCAATTTTATTATGTTAGGCCTTCGAAGCCTGTCTGCGGTCCCTCCTTCCACTAGGCCTCCACTGACCAGACCACTGCTGCCCATGTACCCCTGGAACCAATTATAAAGTGCCTACAGCCCAATTTTATTATGTTAGGCCTTCTAAGCCTGTCTGCGGTCCCTCCTTCCACTAGGCCTCCACTGACCTGTCTACTGCTGCCCGTGTACCCCTGGAACCAATTTTAAAGTGCATACAGCCAAATTTTATTATGTTAGGCCTTCGAAGCCTGTCTGCGGTCCCTCCTTCCACTAGGCCTCCACTGACCAGACCACTGCTGCCCGTGTACCCCTGGAACCAATTATAAAGTGCCTACAGCCCAATTTTATTATGTTAGGCCTTCGAAGCCTGTCTGCGGTCCCTCCTTCCACTAGGCCTCCACTGACCTGTCTACTGCTGCCCGTGTACCCCTGGAACCAATTTTAAAGTGCCTACAGCCCAATTTTATTATGTTAGGCCTTCGAAGCCTGTCTGCGGTCCCTCCTTCCACTAGGCCTCCACTGACCTGTCTACTGCTGCCCGTGTACCCCTGGAACCAATTATAAAGTACCTACAGCCCAATTTTATTATGTTAGGCCTTCTAAGCCTGTCTGCGGTCCCTCTTTCCAATAGTTCTCCACTGACCAGACCAATGCTGGCCGTGTATTCCTGGAACCCAGCTGAAAGTGCATGGAGCCTACTTTTTTTCTTTGTTTTATATTTAGAAAGCCCAGATGAACTACGCTGTACCACGGTTCAAGCTACCCAGTCGACATTTCTTTTGTGAGAAAAGCCATCCCAGCCCTCCACCGGCATGAAAAAGTCTGCATTGTCATAGCACTCAGGCAATCAAACTGTAGAAAGGTGCACCTGACAAGAGACATGGACCAGTAGTCATGTCCTCAAAACGTTACGTGTCCATTACGGCGCACTGGGTTAATGTGTTGGATGCATGGTCCACAGGGGACAGCCTACAAAGTCTGTCTGCAGTCCCTATAGTGCCTACAGCCTAATTTTGTTATGTTAGACCTACTATGCCTGTCTGCGATCCCTCCTTCCAATACTCCTCCACTGACCACACCACTGCTGCCCGTGGACCCCTGGAACCTATTTTTAATTGCATAGAGCATCCTTTTTTTAATAGTAGGCGTACAAAGTCTGTCTGCGGTCCACTATTGAAATTGTCCTCCACTGACCAGAGCAATGCTGCCTGTGTACCCCTGTAACCTTTTTTAAACTGAATTGAGCCACCTTTTTGGTTTAAGGCCTACTACCTGTGTCTGTCTGCGCCACTCAATACAGCTGTCCTCCTTTGAAAAAAGCTGAGCGTCAATAGTCTTGTTTTCAGCCTCTAGGAATTTGAAAACTGCATTGGGGCTACTACTTCGGTAGGGCCTACTAACGGTGTCTGCCGCTCCAAGGTGTTCCCCAGGTTTCCTCGCCATTGCCTCGATCTTCTGACTCTCGTTTAGTAGTTGTTGAAAACTACACTGCATTAGGCCTACAAATTGGGTATGGGGTGTAGAGACGGTGTGTTCCACTCCAAGGTGTTCCCCAGGTTTCCTCTCCATTGCTTCGATCTTCCAACTCTCATTTAGTAGTTGTTGAAAACTACACTGCATTAGGCCTACAAATTGGGTATGGGGTGTAGAGACGGTGTGTTCCACTCCAAGGTGTTCCCCAGGTTTCCTCTCCATTGCTTCGATCTTCCGACTCTCGTTTAGTAGTTGTTGAAAACTACACTGCATTAGGCCTACAAATTGGGTATGGGGTGTAGAGACGGTGCGTTCCACTCCAAGGTGTTCCCCAGGTTTCGTCTACATTGCTTCGATCTTCCGACTCTCGTTTAGTAGTTGTTGAAAACTACACTGCATTAGGCCTACAAATTGGGTATGGGGTGTAGAGACGGTGTGTTCCACTCCAAGGTGTTCCGCAGGTTTCCTCTCCATTGCTTTAATCTTCTGACTCTCGTTTAGTACTTGTTGAAAACAACACTGCATTAGGCCTACTAGTTGGGTTGGGGCCTTCTATCTGTGTCTGCCGCTCCTTGCTGTTCTCCTACAGTGAACAAAGCTGTGCCGCCGGTTTACTACTGTTGCCAATTTTGAACTGCATTTAGAATACTTACTGATTTGGGCCTACTCTCTGTGTCAGCCTCTCATTCCAGTTGTCCTCCACTGAACAAAGCAATGCCCCCTGGTTAGTCCTGTTACCAATTTTGAACTGCATTTAGCCCACTTTATTCTTTGGGCCCATATCTGTTTTCCCCTCATCCTGCCCATTGCCCAGCCGGTGATAGATGAGTCTGCTGGTACATTGACCCATAACGCAACATTCCCCGTGCACGCTACACTGCAAGATTGTGACCCTGCTGAAAGTCAGGTCCCCCTTCCCGCATACCATACCACATTACACGGGGACAAAGAGGAAGGTGCAGATGAAGGTGCAGGTTCCTTCATCAGGTGGGGGGAGGAATACTCGTTGGCGACGTCACTGGCACAGGGCCTCTCATAGTACGCAAAAGTGTTGCTGCCGGTGGGAGGCGCCCCCGCCGTGCACACACACCGCTGTACTTTGAGGGGCCCTGTGCCAGTGCCAATGCCAACGAGTGGGCCCCCCTGCTTGCTCAGGATCACAGCACTTGCAAAGTTGAAATACTTACCTCTCCCTGCTCCACTGCCGTGACGTGGTCCAGATGTCCTTGGCCCACTAATTGCTTGAACCAGCCCTACCCCCCACAACTTTAGCCAAATGACCCCCAATTTCAAATGCCTTACAATTATTATAAGCTAAATTACGATTGACAAGCTTCAGTAGCAAGAATGGATGTTTTTGCCAATACAATGGGCTCTGTACATATTTTCCTGGCCTCTACTCACTGCCGACTATGCTCCCCCATTGACTTGCATTGGGTTTCGTGCTTCGGTCGATCCCCGACTTTTCGCGATAATCGGCCGATTCCACTCGACTCGACTTTTGAGATAGTCGGGTTTCACGAAACCCGGCTCGACTCTAAAAAGGTCAAAAGGTCAAGGTCGCTCAACTCTACTGGTGACAGCTTAAGAGAACATTGGCCAAAACTAAAATAAGCTTCCAAGAGGAAACAAAATATCAGCCAAAGATCAATATCTCTCAGACTATGGAATGATTCACACAAAAAAATGTAATTTTTAACTCAAATATGCCATCTTGTATAGAGAAGGACATATTAAGTGAAAGATGGTCTGGATTTTTCCACATTTGACTTCAGGAAACTCATTTGCCCAAATATACAGCATATATGGTGGCAGGGATTGGCAAATTTTGGCGTGGGGGATAATCTCGCAGCAGTGCTTCATGAGTTGTGGGGGCCCATTTTAAGCTGCTGCATAAAATCAGCAGAAGTAACGAGTCTTCGAAAAACTGTTATTGAGATCGTACAGACGTGCAATTCTATATACATTATCGAGCTGTTAGTAACATCATAATCAGTCAGAAGGAATAAGAATTAGTTTTACTTATTTTCTATTAGTTTTAGGTGATGCAGAGCAAATCCATCTGAAATATATAATTTATATACAGTACATAACCTTGCTTGTAAAAAAAAACTTGGATACATTAACAGAAATGGTACGAATCTAGAATAAGTTGTTTTGTAAGAGAGGCTTTACAACAATAGCAGCATGAGCCAAGTGCATACATGTGCAAAATACATAAAAGAAATTGATAAGTAGCTCTCTGCAGACTGAATCAACCACACTAATAATACTTACGCTCAACTGTATTTATGCCAGTTATATGTTTTTTTTAGCAGTATATTACAGTCATGGCCGAAAGTGTTGGCACCCTTGAAATTGTCCCAGAAAATGAAGTATTTCCTGCAGAAGATCATTGCAATTACACATATTTTGTTGCACACGTTTATTTTCTTTTTGTGTATTGGAACAACAATAAAAACTGAGCAAAAGGGCAAAATTGGACATAATTTCACAGTAAACTCTATAATAGGGCTGGACAAAATTGTTGGCACCCTCGACTTAATATTTGGTTTCACACCCTTTGTATGCTTCATTCTGTTTTCAGTAAACAGTAGAAGGATGTGCTTTACCAAAAAGCTCTATCATGGTCTCATCTGTCCATAAAACAATTAACCCAATGAGTAAACACCGTAAATGAAAAGAATTCAGGAATGCCAAAATTACGGTTTTTGGTCTACACTATTCCACAAAAAAGGTTGTAATAAGCGATCAAAAAGTCAAATCTATCCCAAAATGGTATTAGTAATCATAGCTTTGCCCCACAAATGTAGGCCATGACACAGCTTCATTCGCCGAAAAATAAAAAATGTTGCGTGACTCGGTAAATGGCGACACAACCCAAAAAATGTTTTTTGCAAACTTCTGGCTTTTTCACCACTAAAATAATTTTTTTAAAAAACTGGACATGTTGGGTATCACCATAATCGCATTAATGAGCAGAATCATACTGCAAGGTCATTTTTACCACAAAATGTATACCACAATTTCACCACACTTGTAATTTGTGGCAAAATTAATGGTGTCATTCAAAATTACAAGTTGTCTATCAAAAAAGACAAGCCGTCATATGTCTATGTGGACAAAAAAATAAAAGCGTTATGGCTCTAAGAAAAAGGGGAGGAAAGAGCGGAAACACAAAAACGGCAATTGGTAGCGGTAACATACCCAAGACCCTCCATCACAATACATAATCTATCAAATGCTGTTTGCATCTTACCATCACCAGGCTCCAGGAGCTGCTATCACTTAAAATCAGCACAGCAAGATGAGCAGGGAGAGGAGCCAGCACTGAGCGCCACACAGGCCTGGGCTGCTGGAGTAGATGATCGAGAATCCCAGGGCCTCTGTGTGATGTGAGTTAAGGAGACATGGGTGCAGAAAATGCTGCATGTTGGCACCTGCTAAAGGTGATATGCTAATGTCACTCGGATAAAACTCTGCTGCCAGCATGAGCCGAGTGTTGTATGAGAGAATCACAGCACAGGTGCAGAAGAGATGGAGAAAGTAATTTTTCCTTCTTCTCCATTGCTGGCATCCTCAGGAATCACACTGCACTCAGATGACACCCGTGTGCATTTTCCCACGCGCCTATAGATTTGTTTAAGTGCATGCCATCCAATTCCATCAGCCACTCGCAGCATTTTGAGATTGTTTTCGCATGCCGAGTCAGCATGAAAATATAATTGCAGATCTGCACTGCCCCATAGAACATGTACAGCGCCATGGAATCAATGGTGCTATATAAATAAATAATAATAATAGCAGTAGTCTCAGTGCAATCTGATATTTAATCAGATTGTACTCGTCTGATTTATACTCTCGTGTGAGCTAGCCCATATATTGACATGTGGCAAGAATCAGGCTGCTGTTTTTAAATGGGTATACATAATTAGTCCATTGTTATGTAGAATAATGATAACACATTAAAAGCCTATCGGAGAATAATTCAAGACAGGCCACACGAATGTATAGTTATAATTATAACTATACATTCGTGTGGCCTGTCTTGAATTATTCTCCGATAGGCTTTTAATGTGTTTGCTGTATTTAAATGTACAGTGCTACCCAACAGCCGCTAATGTAACAGGTTTCTGGGTGGCCCTCAACAGCTGTTTGAGGACTGGCCTGGGGGGCATTTGCCCTCTATTCCCCAGCGTTCCCCACCCCTGCATGGTGGATATTCATTTCAGCATGAATGGGTCAGGTCCACTTGAGGAAAAGTCGCTCTTCGATAACAGAGATAAGATAATTTCCAGCAGTAGGACTCATGCCTTGTAAAAATGCATCTTCTCTTGTAAATCAGTAAAACAACTTGGAATAAATAATACAAGAGTTATTATCTCATCGTTGCTACCAAAGAGCGACTTTTCCTCAAGTGTTCCATGCATAGGATGTGCCTGACGTGCATGATATGGAAATTTAGGTCAGCTCACTTGGTTTTCAAATTTTTCATTAGTTTTTTGATAGCAACTTGTCTGTTGGCTCATACAGAGGAGTACAGAGCAAAGGACCCTCCTCTATGATATTTATATAAACTAATAGAAAAAATGATCCAATGAACTCCATATAAAACAAAAGAAAAACATAATTCTGCTGTAGTCTTTTCTTCTTCACCATAGTTGTTGAGTCTTTTTCCTTTCCTACTGTCATATCATAGCTGTGCTGTGGGGTCTGAGACAATATTTTCGTTGTTGCTTTTTCTCTCGCTGTCATGCTATGTGAGAAACTGCTGTTTCACTATCCACTTCTCCAACATACTCTCGGTATTCTATTTCTGACTTCAATTATGTAACTGGATCGCCCCCAGAAGCAGGGCCACGCGTTCTCGGTACCGGGCCTCTCTGGTTCGGTTCTGAGGCTGTCACGGTGGCTAGACCCAGTCCGCGACCCTGCTAAGGGGCGTCCAATAAAGGTGGTATAGTCTGTCAAGGGTTCGTGACGCCACCTGTGGTGTTCGGTCAGGGTGACCGACGCTGCTATGGGGTCCGCTGGGGTGATGGAATGGCAGCTGGATGGTATACCTTCCCACAGGTGAAGTATGTCCCCAGGGCTTCCCAGTGGTGTAGGTGTATGATGATGGTGTAAAGCGCAGTCAATAATGAGGACACAAGGTTGCAGTCTCTTTACCTCTTTACTGAAGGCTTCAGGATCCTCAATCCAAAGTACGTTTAACAGGGCTCTCTGAGACCGGCCGGTCCGATGGGCACATCCAGAGTTTCCTTCGCAGATGGAAATCGTTGCCTACCACTAGCACCTCTGTCTTGTAGTCCTACACTGCTGAGCATTCGGAATAGTCCTCACAACTGCTGTTCTCGTTCGTTTGTTCTCTACAGCTCTCTCGTTCTTTGGTTCCAGATGTTACTAGTTTCTAACGTCCCCCAGGTATGTTATGGCTAGGACGCCACCCGTATGACGGGAAGGCTCGGAGCTCTTCCGGGACCCTAGAGACGCCCCTCTCCACGCGTTGCCCCCTATGTCTTCGTAGGTGTAGTAAGGTAGACAGCCAACCTATAATTAACTGTCCGGCGGAGTTTGAAGTAAGGCCTGAAGTCAGTTACTCCTGCGGTGTTCCGGCCACCGACTACGCGCCTCAGTAAGATGTTGCCTCTGTCTCTCGGCACGACTCCTACTGGCTCTCCTTTGTGCTTGATCTCGTTTACACTGTTCCACAATATCCTTCCCTTCGTGTCTCTCTCCTGGATACCGCCGCAGGGTGTGCAGGCGCGGTTCCGTTCCGTTCTGTTCTGTTCGCTAGGCACCTGCCAGGTTCCCACGCCTGGCAGGGACCCCCCTGTGTCTTCTCCCTGCAACACCCCCTGCCACGGGATGTTGCCTGAATCCTACCCAGTCAGCTTCTGACTAACTTCCTCCCCAGCCCCTAGTTTTACCAATATGAGGAGTGGCCCAATAAATAAAACCTTTTTCTCCCCCTAGTGGCCGGAGTGTGAAGTGTAATGTGTTCTGGTGATACCTGGTCAGGAGAACTCCTTAGTGCCATCAGACGTACCGCCACTCCCCTTAGCGGCAGAGTGCCATACTGCAACGACCAGGTCTCTGGGGCGCTGCATAACATGTACCTGTCATTTGAGATTACTTTTCATAATACGCTGTAGTGTGTGTATGTAGGGGATATGGTAAAAAGTGTTATTGTCATTGCCTTTCCCTCTCATCCTGGAGCCATATGTTATCAGTGTTTGTATATAGGTTTACATATGATGGTATTGCTATACGATTTAAGTGTATTACCACCTCTTATATAATGGTACTGCTACACAATCAAGTGTATTACCATGTCTTGTTCTGATAAATGTATATATTGTATTTGGTGTGCCTGTTAGGGACAATGTAGTACTGAAGTTTGGCCACTAGATGGGGGCATTTTGGTACACCTAGGTTAGCATGGGTGTAGATCAGTGTATATATTACTAGTTAATGTAGGAGGGGTCACTGCAGCTAGAGAGGGAACGTTTCCTTATACAGTTTAGAAGGGCCCGAGCGCCCAGACAGAACACACGGTCTGTAAGCCCAGGACATTAGCAGCTACCATGCAACACTGGTTGCTTAAGAGGAGTGAGCCCATCCATCCACAGTATCAAGCCAGAAAAGCGGAGGCCAGCACAGCAGAAGGAAAGAGGACAGTATTCAGGCACAGGTAGCCCTAGAGTGTGGCAGCTTATAGCTTGGGCAGATGTCCTCAGTACCAGGGTGAAACGGTGGCAGGGGCAGAACACAGAAGCAGTGAGCAGGACTGCACTGGGACTTCACAGAGCACAATACTAAGGGCAGGTCACTCACTAGGTGGCAACTAGCTTCGGAGGTGGAAACTCTTTTGTCTGAGTCAAAGAAGACTGAGAAAGGCCTAACTGTGACAGAGATAAATTGGGAGGACACTGAGGACCCGTGTGGCACGGTCTGACTTTGGTATGCATTATATGAAAGGAACAAAGGTGCAGGGAGAGAAGAGGAAATGTGTGATGCTGATCCTGTTGTAATTGCTGTGAAGAGTCTGGATGTGCTGTGTAAAGCTTACAGTAAAGTTGTTGATCTGAAAGTTGAAAAGGACTGTGTCTCAATCTTTGTTGCATCCACTGATGGGAACCTGCAGCGAAACAGAGGTGGCCCTGACGGCGCAGAGAATGGAGCCATCAGTACACAAAGTAATAGACAATGATTTCACGTATTGGGAGACCAGGGCACTGATGTACCAGAGTGTTTGGCCATGACTACAGACTCGAGTCCCAATTTCCCTCACTGATGGCTCTATCTCTAATGTTATGCTGTCTCTAAGCTAGAGAGTGAAGACTTGCAGCTATGATCTCTTCCATACACAGCAAGCTAAGGGTACCGTCACACATAACGATATCGTTAACGATATCGTTGCTTTTTGTGACGTAGCAACGATATCGTTAACTAAATCGTTATGTGTGACAGCGACCAACGATCAGGCCCCTGCTGGGAGATCGTTGGTCGCTGGGGAAAGTCCAGGACTTTATTTCGTCGCTGGATCTCCCGCTGACATCGCTGAATCGGCGTGTGTGACGCCGATTCAGCGATGTCATCACTGGTAACCAGGGTAAACATCGGGTTACTAACCGCAGGGCCGTGCTTAGTAACCCGATGTTTACCCTGGTTACCGTTGTAAATGTAAAAAAACAAACACTACATACTTACATTCCCGGTGTCTGGTCATGTCCCTCGCCTTCAGCTTCCCGCACTGACTGGTGAGCGCCGACCAGCCGTAAAGCAAAGCACAGCGGTGACGCAGCGATCGACATCGTTGTCGGTATCGCTGCAGCGTCGCTTAGTGTGACGGTACCTTAAGACATGGGGATTCCAGCTCTCTTATACCTCTGTAACAACTGTTCAGAAGGAGCAGCAGCATATTGAAAATTATACAACAGTGCTGAAAAGTGGAGCTGTGAATCCAGCAGTGAGGTGAGATAAAACAATTAATTATGCAAACTGCAAACTTCAGAGAGGAATAGGACTAGAACACTAGTGTCACCTATTGGAAACAGCAATCCAAAAAATCAATATTGGCCCTTTAACATGCCTTGCCACATGACTTAGGATAAAAAAAAGCCAAACCAGAATCTCAATTTGCAGACACTGCGTTTCATGGTGCTGTCCCTCATCAGTGCAAAGTGTGAGATCTGGTTTTGCTGGGTGAGAGGTGTCCAAGGGATAACATTTCTCCTTTTGGAAAATGACATGTCAAGCCTGGCATGCCAATGTGAGGAGAATTTTAAGCCTGGCATATAACTCTCTGCAAGGAGAAAGGTTACCATTGGAAATCAATCAATGAAATATAACAGCACGATTTATCTCCCCTCTCTCTGCTCCTTCTCCCTCCCCCACTCTCCATAGGTTTTAATAAGCAGATGAAAGTTCAAAGTGATCCTTCAGGGTAGGTTCACAGAATTGTTTTCACCTCATCCAATAAAAATGGTTCAATTATTCTGATCAGACGTTGATCAGAGTTTGATCAGATTGGCATCAGTTTTTCTTTGACATGGAGAGAAAAAAAATGTTTCTCCACCTTTTCTATTCTGCCATCTGAGTGCGGTCTGATTTTTTTTTCACTGACCCATAAACTTGCATTGCCAATTTTGATCTGACACTCAGATCAAAATCAGACATTTCTCCCATTTTTTCTCAGACCCTTTGATAAAGGAAAAAAATGTACATATGCACAAACCCATAGAATATCAGAGGCATTAGTGCTATCTGTGAAAATCACAGATAACACTGCTGAAAATTGGTTGTGTGTAGGAGCCCTTAACACTTTCGCACCTGAGCCTGTTTTCACCTTCCTGACCAGGTCAACTTTTACAATTCTGACAAGTGTCACTTTATGAGATAATAACTCTGGAACACTTCAACGTATCTCAGTGGTCCTGAGAATGTTTTATTGTGACATATTGTACTTCATGATGGTGGTAAAATTTGTTCAATATAGCTTGCGTTTATTTCTGAAAATATCAGAATTTTGAAAATGTAACATTCTGCAAACTTTTAATCTTTATGCCCTTAAATCAGAGCATTATGATACACAAAATAGTTTAGAAATAACATTTCCCACATGTCTACTTTACCTCAGCATAATTTTTTACACATGATTTTTTTTTTACAAAGTTAGAAGGGTTAAAAGTTGACTACATCACATTTGAAGTGACTTTGAGGGGCCTATATGACAGAAAATACCCAAAAGTAGCACCATTCTAAAAACTGCACCCCTCAAAGTGCTCAAAACCTCTTTCAAGAAGTTTATTAACCCTTCAGGTGCTTCACAGGAATTAATGGAATGTGGAAGGAAGAAATGAACATTTAACTTTTTCCCACAAAAAATGTTATTTAGTACCAATTTTTTCATTTTCACAAGGATGACAGGAGAATATGCACAATAAAATTTGTTGGGCACTTTCTCCTGAGTACGCCAATACCCCATATGTGGTGGAAAACTAGTGTTTTGGGGCGCGCGTGCACCCCTCTGGATTCTGCCTAGTAGCTGCACTGCCTACATATGTAATGTTCACTAAGGGCTGATTTGCTACCATAATGACTAACTATGGAACCTCATGTGGTGGATAGATATATACACAGTATATCTATTGATAAGATAATGGATATGAATGGTGTGACAATATGGTCAGTGATATAAAAAGCATAGACACCAACAGCAGTTTTGTGCAATTGTTTATTAGACATAGCCATATCTTTTGAGAGATGTGTGTGCCCTATTGTTCTTACAGCTGACATACATGTTCTGTGATACAATTTTATATCTATTCCCCTCACCCCCTTTACATCAGTTGTTATGCCTTTTTATAATAAAGTAGACATTATTTACTATCTTGAACTAGTACATCATTGCTTCTTTTGCTTGTTTGCTACTGTTTTGGCGTACGACAGAGTGAGGAAGGGAAGGAGCACTATTTTAGCCTTGGAATGCTAAATTGGCTGGAGACGATAACGGACACAATGTCATATGTATAGGACCCCTGTTGTGCTTAAACAGTGGAAATCCCCCCAAAATTACCCCATTTTGGAAACTAGACCCCACAAGGAATTTATCTAGATGTGTGGTGAGCACCTTGAACTCTGAGGGGCTTCACAGAATTTTATTATGTTGAGCCATGAAAATTTAAAAATTGGTTATTCCCACAAAAAAATTATTTCAGTCGCAAACTTTTTCTTTTCACAAGGGTAGCAAGAAAAAATGGCCCCCTAAATTTGTTGTGCAATTTCTCCTGAGTACGCGATTCACAAACTTGTATAACATTGGGCTTAGTAAACTAAATATTACTATTTTTTTTCCACTAAAATGTTGCTTTGACCCCAAGTTTGCAATTTTCAAAAGAGGTAATATGAGAAAACAAACAGTACAATTTGTTATGCAATTTCCCCTGAGTACATCAAAACCCTATAAGTGGTTAAAAACTTCTTTGAGCCACAGTGCAAAGCCCAAAAGGGAAGTAGTGCCATATTACAGTGCAGATTTTGGTACACTGGTTTGAGGGGGCCATGAACCAGCAGAAACCCCATAAGTGAACCCATTTTACAAGCTATACCTCACAATGAATTCATCTAGGGGTGCAGTGATCATATTGACACCACAGGTGTGTCACAGAATTTTAAACCAATGGGCAGTAAAGAAACAATAATTACATTTTTACCACATAAAAATTGTTCTAGCCCCAGATTTTACATTTTCACATGAGGAAATGGGTAAAATGGTACCAAAATGTGTCACACAATTTCTGCTAAACGTGGCAATACTCCACATATGGCTGTGTAGTACTGCTTAGCGACACTTCGAGTCTTGGGAGGGACAGAGCGCTATTTGACTCTTGAAGAACAAATTATTATAGAACAGTTTGCGGACTCCGTATACAGAGCCCTTAAATGCCTGAAGAGCATAATACCCCCTCAAGTGAGCCCATTTTGGAAATTACACCACTTTGGGAATTTATCTACAGGTGTAGTGATGATTTTGACCCCATAAGTGTTTTTGAAAAACAAGCAGCAGTAGATGTTGCTGAGTGAAAATTGCAAACTGCCAATGTAGTGACCAGTGCGCTGTAGGAAACAGTATGTTGTAGTGAACAGTACATTATGTGCAGCTCATGCTTCTGGAGACATGCACCCGTAAACTAGGACCATGCTTTTATAAAAGCCTAAAAAGAAGGATACCACCAAATCACAGGTCTGACAGCATCCACGGGTCCTCCATCTGCCTCATTAGAGGGAATCTTCCACCGGTGGTTCTGTCTGAATCGCATATTTCAGAGATTTACACAGAAACCCTGGTGTAATCGCTCAGCATAGAGCACAGGATAAATGTGCGCCAAGCCTTATTGTGATCTTTGTGAGACAGAATTAACAAATCAACAGCAGGTAAAGAATTGGTTTTATTTATTTTTTACACCGTTTCTAGTGGTGTGTAATTGATTAGGTGACTTTATTCTTCAGGCTGGTGTGATTACAGAGATACCAGATTTATATTGGGTTTTTATGTTTGGCTGCTGTCACACACTAAGGCCTGTTCCACACGTCCAGATAATTCTGATACCGGAAAAATTGGTACCGGAGTTATCCGTGTCCGTGTGCTCACGTGGCACATCAGTGTGGCACACGTGCGGCAGCCGTATGCCACACGTGTGCCAACTGGGTACCACACGCACCGTGCAGGAGACAGTGCTAGAGTTAAGCGCTGTCCCCTGCTTTGGGTGCTGAATCCAGAATTCATTCCTTCTTCCCAGCAGGTTCGCTGGAGAGAAGGAATGAAAATTCTTTTTTTTTTTTTTTTGTTGTTGTTGTTAAAATAAAGTTTCCCGTATTCTCCCCCCTCCCACCCCCTGTGCGCCCGCACGCTGGCATTAAAATACTTACCCAGCTCCCTCGATGCTTCCTCTCAGCATCGCAGCTTGTCCTGTATGAGCGGTCACGTGGTGCCGCACATTACAGTGATGAATATGCGGCTCCACCCCTATGGGACAAGCAGTGATGCTGAGAGGAAGCATCGAGGGAGCTGAGTAAGTATTTTAATGCCAGCGGGCGGGCGCACAGGGGGAGGGAGGCGGGAGCTGACCGGGAACTTTATTTTAAACACACACAAAAAAAAACTGATTTTTCATTCCTTCTCTCCAGCGAACGCTGCTGGGAACAAGGAATGAATTCTGGATTCAGCACCACACGCTGGGGACAGAGCTTAACTCTAGCGCTGTCTCCTGCACGGTGCGTGTGGTACCCAGTCGGCACACGGACGGCACACGGACAGCATCCGTGTGCGGTACGTGTTTACACGGACCCATTGACTTTAATGGGTCCGTGTGATACGTGCGCTCCCACAAACACTGACATGTCTCCGTGTTTTTCAAACGGTCCGTGAAAACACGCTGACATGTGCAGAGACACATTGATTTTAATGTGTCTACGTGAGTCAGTATCTCCGGTACGTGAGGAAACTGTCACCTGACGTGTGAAACTGGCCTAAGGCCGGGGTCACACTTCCATGTGCAATGCGAGAAACTCGCACGAGTCTCTCGCATCAATACCCGGCACAGCTGCTGGCACTCGGGACCGGAGCGTTCAGCTTCATAGAAATACATGCAGCCCCACCCTCCAGTCCCGAGTACCGGCAACTGTGCTAGGTATTGATGCGGGAGACTCATGCGAGAGTGTGACCCTGGCCTAAAAGACACTTTTTTTTTTTTTTACAAAGACAAGTTTTTGCATTGCCATATTTTGAGAGCTATAATTTTCCCATCTTTCTGCTGACAGTCATGTGAGGTCTTAATTTTTATGTGACAAATTGACATTTTTATTGGTACCATTTTTCGGCAGATGACATTTTTTGATCGCTTTCTATTGCGAATTTTGGGAGTTCAAATGAACAAAAACCAGCACTTCATGAATTATTTTTATTATTATTATTGCCATTCCACATGTGGTAAAATTGATAAGGAAACTTTATCCTTTGGGTCAGTATGATTACAACGATACCCCATTTATATTTTTTTTTATGTTTTGGCGCTTCTACACAATAAAAACTATTTTATAGAAAAAAGAATTGTTTTTGTATCGCTTTATTCTGAGAGCTATAACTTTTTTATTTTTCCGTTCTTTGAGTTGTATAGTGGCGTTTTATGGTGGTGTTTTTTGCAGGACAAGATGACATTTTCATCGCTACCATTTTTATTTCGATTTGACTTTTTGATCACATTTTATTCTATTTTTTGATCGGCGGCATGATGAAAAAGCAAAGGTTTTTGCTACTTGTTTTTTTATGGTGTGCACTGAAGGACTTAACTAGTGCAATAGTTTTATAGGTCGGGTCATTCCAGACACAACGATACCAAATATGTGCACTTTTTTGTTATTACATAAATACCGTATATACTCGAGTATAAGCCGACCCGAGTATAAGCCGACCCCCCTAATTTTGCCACAAAAAACTGGGAAAACTTATTGACTCGAGTATAAGCCTAGGGTAGAAAATGCAGCATTTACCGGTGAATTTCAAAAATAAAAATAGATGCTCCATACCGTTCATTATTGCCCCATAGATGCTCCATATACAACTGTGCTATATAGAATGCTCTGCACCGTTGATTATGGCCCCATAGATGCTCCTTATAATGCTGTGCCATATATGCTCTGCACCTTTGATTATGGCCCCATAGATGCTCCTTATAATGCTGTGCCATATATGCTCTGCACCTTTGATTATGGCCCCATAGATGCTCCTTATAATGCTGTGCCCCATTTATGCTCTGCACCTTTATGGCCCCATAGGTGCTCCTTATAATGCTGTGCCCCATATATGCTCTGCACCTTTATGGCCCCATAGGTGCTCCTTATAATGCTGTGCCCCTTATATGCTCTGCACCTTTATGGCCCCATAGGTGCTCCTTATAATGCTGTGCCCCATATATGCTCTGCACCTTTATGGCCCCATAGGTGCTCCTTATAATGCTGTGCCCCATATATGCTCTGCACCTTTATGGCCCCATAGGTGCTCCTTATAATGCTGTGCCCCATATATGCTCTGCACCTTTATGGCCCCATAGGTGCTCCTTATAATGCTGTGCCCCATATATGCTCTGCACCTTTATGGCCCCATAGGTGCTCCTTATAATGCTGTGCCCCTTATATGCTCTGCACCTTTATGGCCCCATAGATGCTCCTTATAATGCTGTGCCCCATATATGCTCTGCACCTTTATGGCCCCATAGGTGCTCCTTATAATGCTGTGCCCCATATATGCTCTGCACCTTTATGGCCCCATAGATGCTCCTTATAATGCTGTGCCCCTTATATGCTCTGCACCTTTATGGCCCCATAGGTGCTCCTTATAATGCTGTGCCTTATATGCTCTGCACCTTTATGGCCCCATAGGTGCTCCTTATAATGCTGTGCCCCTTATATGCTCTGCACCTTTATGGCCCCATAGGTGCTCCTTAGAATGCTGCTGGTGCTGCCATAAAAAAAAAAAAAAATCACATACTCACCTCTCTTCTCAGGACGCCAGCGCTTTCAATAATTACCTGCTCCTCTGCGGCTCCGTCTCCAGCACTGACGCTCAGCAGAGGGCGCGCACTGACTACGTCACAGCGCCCTCTAACCTGAGCGTCATTGCTAGAGGACGCTGCAGACGGAGCCGGAGCGAGGAGCAGGTAATTATAGCGCTGCGCTCCCCTTACCTGCTGCGGCGCGGTCCCCGCAGTCCCTGGCTTCTCCGGCGCTGCAGCTTCTTCCTGTAATTGAGCGGTCACATGGCACCGATCATTTACAGCAATGAATATGCGGCTCCTCCCCTATGGGGGTGGAGCTGCCTATTCATTTCTGTAATGAGCGGTGCCATGTGACCGCTCAGTGCAGGAAGAATCTGCAGCGCCGGAGAAGCCAGGGACTGCAGGGACCGCGCTGGGAGCAGGTAAGTATGATTACACAGCCCCCGCTCTCCCTCCCCTGCTGACACCCGGGTATATGACTCGAGTATAAGCCGAGAGGGGGACTTTCAGCCCAAAAAAATGGGCTGAAAATCTCGGCTTATACTCGAGTATATACGGTAGGTCCTGTCCTCTCTCCTCCTGTACCAGTTGTGACTTGCATTGTTTAAGATTATTGCACTTGTTTTTATTATGTACACTCCTCCTCACATGTAAAGCGCCATGGAATAAATGGCACTATAATAATAATAATTTACGTATTTATTAGTGTAATACTTTTTATTTGTTTCATTTAATTTGTGATATTTTTTATAGTTTTAAAACATTTTTTTACTTTTTTTTTTTACTTTTTTTTAACTTAGTCCCTGTATAGGACTTCAATTTTTAATTCTCTGATCACTGGTCTCATACAATGCCATACAAACGTATGGCATTGTATGAGACCTGACAGTTTTACACTGTCAGATCGCTTGATAGACTGCTGGCTGACTCTAAGAAGCCACTGTAGCTGGCAGACCCAGAGATTTTCACATGACCACCAGCTCACATGACAATGTGTCAGGGAGGTGAGTACATTAGTGGTCTCTCTCTGCTATCTTCTAAATGCCACAATAACGGCATCTAGCAGATAGCAAAGGGTTAATATTATGGGGTCCTGATCCAATCAGGTCACGATGATGTCAGCTGTCAGAGCTATCGCTCTGCACTGGAATTGCAGCACTTACAGGACCCTGGGGGTCCTGAGCTCCGCAAGACCACGGACCGCTGATAAACGTCGGCGCTGCACAGAGCCCAGCTAGTGCCGATGTTTATCTATAGCAAGCAGTTGGGAAACGGTTAATGAGCTGTGAGACAGCAGTCTTGTCTTGAGCTAAATTTATTTTAGCTGTATTTCTTCACCTATAGTTTTTGCCCAAAATCTGGAAGCAAGACAATTGCCTGAAACATTCTTAATTATAATGTTTAATCAAGTGACAATCTGAAAGCTAAACATCAGAAAACATCAGGAATCTTTATCCCAGCAGATAGATGGCCAGCTGGCAATTGATCCAATCTTAGGTATATAGCCAGCTTACAAATAACTCTGAATGTAAAGCATTAGGATTGACTTTCATTACAATAACATCTCAAAAAGGAAATTAAACAAATAGACATTTTATCACTACATCGCTACACCTGGATTGATGTGATAAGCACTGACATTTCCTATAGCTGGAGCTTTCCAACAGCTTTTAATATAGAATTCTGTATTGACCACATTGGTTAAATGCACAAGTATATAACAACCTGTATTTTTCATGATACATTATTTTCTTGTCATATTTCATTGTAAGCAGATTGATTTTCTGTTTTCATTCCTACTTTTAAATAGATCACCCTTTTCCATGGTAATCAGCTTGATATGGCTTATTGATGTCATTTGGCTACTCTCAGAATATCACAAGCACATATGACAGCAGAATGGCAAGGCTCACCAGAAGGTTTTTGTTGATAGTTTGCTTCAAAAGGAGAAGCCATGTAGCTGGTACCAAATCTACCAATCACGCATTTTTTTCATGTGACTGAGGTTTTGATGTTGATGTTTTTAAACATCTATTCTGGGTAATGTGCTCATTACAAGGAGCAAGTCAAGTGCATTCTTACTCATCAAAAATGGGCCTAGGGTATTAGGATGTATCTACGAAAAACAGATTTTTTAATTATTTAAATGCACATACATTGATGAGAAAATGATTTGCTCCCTAGAGGTGGTCTCTATTATGACACGCTGAATGGATTCTAATTTACAAACATAACTTAAACGTAGCTAAAATATACACATGACTAGAGACCAGATCAGCTCCAGGTTTCCGTGGGCCCCGGGCAAAAGAGTCTCAGTGGGCCCCTTCAACACATACCACGCTTCATGATTAGAGATGAGTAAACCCAAACAGTAAAGTTTGTCGTCCGTAGCGAACACCTACTGTTCGGGCTCAGACATCGAACACGGACTTCACCAGGAAGTCTGTTTTACTGTTCAAGTTCAGCACCCCCAGACACCAGGTGTTTGTCGCGCAGTCATGTGCATGACAGGACGATAAACACTGTTGATGCCCCATAGTTTCGTGTGTTTTCTTGCTTATTATTTTACTGTTTCTGATCAGCAGTAAAATCATTACTGCCGGTCAGACAGCCGTAGTTCCCATGCTGTCAATTGGTAGCGTGCGCCTGCAGCTCTGATCGGAGGTATAAAGTTTACCTCTGGTCACTGGCATGGGCTGATGGAACTACTGCTCCCATCAGCTTAAGTCTGCTGCCGCTAATATCCACAAGAGCACTGGCGGCTGATGGGAGTACTCATTAGCCGGCGCCTGAGCTCAAAAGAAATAATAAAAAACCCCACATGGGTTCCCCGTTCTCCTGTATTTTTGATAACCAGCCATGCAAAACCGATAGCTGAGGCTGCAACGTTCAGCTGTCAGCTTTAGCAAGGTTGGTTATCAAGAATAGAGGGGTCCCCACACTGTTTTTTAATTACTTAAATAATTTTAAAAAACGACGTGGGGTCCCCCTTGTTTTTGACAACCAGCTTTGCTAAAGCAGACAGCTGGGGGCTGGTATTCTGGGGCTCATAAGGGGCCATGGATATTGGCCCCCCAGTCTAAAAATAACAGCCCGCAACCACCCAGAAAAGGTGCATCTATTAGCCACCTGCACTCACTGTTACTAGGAGCAGCATGCCAATGACTGAAGGTAAACTTTTTACCTCCGATCGCAGCTGCAGGCTCACACTGTCATTTCACAACGTGGGAACCACGGCTGTCTAACCAGCAGTAATAATTTAACTGCTGATCAGAATCAGTGTTTGCCACACTGTCATGCACAGGATAGCATAGCACACACTGGAAGTTTGGACCCCCCCAAGTAAATGGGGTCCGAGTTTTGGACCGAGTACTGTTCTAGTACCCAAACACAAATTTTTTTTTAACTGTGATAAGCAAATTTGTTTGGAAAATGATCGGCAAATATAAATTCGACACGAGTATGGCACATTCGGATTCGTGATCGGAAACACGAGCAAAATGTTATAAAATCGGAAAAAAAATCGGTGGCATTTGGTAAAAGTGAGGGAAATATTTGCTTTGCCACAAAAGTATTTTTAGCATTTTAGTATTTTCAGTGATGTGTGAAAATTATTTTCTGAATTGTGGAGATGCCAAGTTGAGTCTCAGTCTGGGGGGTTGCCTGTGTAAATAGGGCTCCCAGACAGGAGGGCCTGCACTTACTTTAAGTCAACTACCTGTGTTACTTTCCTTACATTTTTCTACCGATAGTACTGTAAGAAACTGACGTTTGTGCCATCTGAATGTGACCAGAATAAAAAAAAATCAGAGGTGTTGCATGAGGTATGAGGTCTCCCATCTAAGAAGGCTTACACCTTTTCCTTAACCACCAGGTCCTCATTAAAACTGAAATGTCAAGCCATTATAAAAGGTTCTACTGTGGGTCAATTGATCAGTCAACAACATGTGTTACTTTCCTTACATTTTCACCAATAGTACTGTGTGAAACTAATGTTTGGGCTATCGAAGTGTGATTGAATTAAAGAAAAAGGAGGTGTAGCATCAGGTATCAGGACTCCCAGCTAAGAAGGCTTACATCACTGTTGTGAATTCTCCTCTTGGGCTCCCTCCGGTGGTTATGAGTGGTAGTGCTGCTGTCTTTGGATCGCAGCATTTATCAGGTGTGTCCACTTGCAATTTGGACTGGGCTATTTAGTCTTGCTTGATCCTTTAGTCAGTGCCAGTTGTCCATTGTTTTTAGAGGATTCACATCCATACCTGGTCTCTCCTGTTTTGCTGTTCTTTTCAACAAAGATAAGTTCTGGCTTTGTTTTTGCTGTCCACCTGCTGTGGACCTTATAATTCAGTGCATTTTCATATTTTGTCTTGTTCAGCTTTGTCTGTGAAGGATTTTTTGCAGCCAAGCTATGTCTCTGGAGATGCAGATATACCCTCCATGTCTTTAGTCAGATGTGGAGATTTGTATTTTCTGTGGTGGATATTTTCTAGTGTTTTAATACTGACCACATAGTACTCTGTCCTATTCTTTCTTTTTAGCTAGAATGGCCTCCTATGCTAAATCCTGATTTCAGTCTGCGTATGTCATTTCCCTCTCCTCTCACAGTCAATATTTGTGGGGGGCTGTCTATCCTTTGGGGATTTTCTCTGAGGCAAGATAGTTTTCCCGTTTCTATCTTTAGGGGAAGTTAGTTCTTAGGCTGTGTCGAGGGGTCTAGGGAGTGTTAGGTACTTCCCAAGGCTACTTCTAGTCGCGGTGCTAAGTTCAGGGTCTGCGGTCAGTACAGGTACCACCTTCTCCAGAGTACGTCTCATTCTGCTCCTAGGCCACCAGATCATAACACATCACTCCCTTAATCATCGGGTCCTCATTGAAACTTCAATTCCAAGCTGTAAATGTTGGCTCAGACCCTGTCTCATGCATGCCCCATGGCTGACTGCTGCTGTGCCATTTTTACATTTCTACTGTGGGTCAATTGATGCTACTTTACATGGTGCCTGCCTCTAATTTTAGCTGTTTGGGAAGCTTTTTGTCACCCCTTAAGGTGTTGTCTATGAGATTGGTTTTGTCTCCCATTGAATCTAATGGCATTCAGATACATTCGTTGAACTGTTCGGCGAATGGTAGTCCGTTCTGCAAATCCGAACCGAACCTTGAAAGGTTTGCTCATCTCTAGTGCCTAGCACTTTCAGAAATACAGTGGCCTAAAAATGTCCATTTCTGTTTATAGTATTGTTACTTGCTATTCTCAGCTAAAAAGTACAGCAAGGAAACGTTCAATTCCTTGCAGGATGTTTGATCCTGACAGCAGACCAAAAGGTCATCCACCTACTGCAATAGCGTAACTTGTGGATGTGTGGATGAAGCAGCTGCCAATGCTCCAGGATTCCTGCTAATACTGTAGAATAAATAGTAGCTGAATTAATTACTCCCTGTGGGATGACCATCGAGTAGTACAGTTAATCTTTGTGTGTGAAGGCAAACAGAAACTGTGGAGGGACAGAGAAAAATGCATTATTGCCACTTGCAAAATGTCATTTGGCTCCATGCATCTCCATTTAGGTCTAACTCTCTCACCCATTAAAGCTCCTCAAGGTGTATTGAGAAAGCTCACACAGCTCTTTCACCCACTAGACCAAGTGTGCTGTAGGCTACCCCTTATGATAATCCTGGAATCTCCTATGCATCAACTTCATGACAAGGAGCAGAAACAAACACACTCTGATGACCAAAACAAAACACTTTAAGGCTTTCCATGACTAGGCACGATGCCACTTTTGTTTTGTTTATTCATGTCTGTCTTGGTGTGTTATGCTCAGGGTAAACCCAATGGACTGCATTATTTCACAAATACAATGGGAAGCAGACAGAGATAATGCAGACAATACACAGTTCTATTTGCTCTTGGCAAGGAACAGGCACATCTCTCTCCTGCCAGTGGTGAGGCAGTCTGTTTTCCAAAACAAGGACTTTTCTGACTTATACTTTAGTTTCACTCTCCCTGATTCATACATTCACAAAACTCATTGGTGGTTCCAGTTTTAGAAACGTGTGTACAACCTTACCTGGAAAGATAGGGAAAACACAGAGAGAGTAAAAGTACAGAATAAGAATAAACAGCTTTTTATCTGGCTGCAGCTGGAGGTCTCAGTGTTATGGGAATCCCCTACATGGCTTCAGAATAGACTGGTGGGTCAAGTTCCCCAGCTTGACACCAGATTCTATTATAGCTTTTTGTTTTGACCAAGAGTCAAATTACAGGCCTAATCAAGGAGGAAGGCTTTATTCGATAAGAGCTCAGAGAGATATTATTCACCCAGATAGTGGGCAAAAGCAATTCTGTTTTCTGCTTATACCACTCAGAGACACATGAACACTATGTGACACTTGTAAGCATCACTTCTCACAGACAAGCCATGAAGCCATGAGATCCAGGGTCAATTATGAAGCGAGTTCATCATAAACAAAAAGGCAAGACAAAAAAGTTAAAAGGTCACAGTCTTAGGTCAGAATTCTGGGAAGGTAGCAGATGAAGGCAAAAGGGCTAGGCAAACAGATGGTCAAAGGCAAGGTCCAAGGTTGGGCAGAAAAACATCACAATAACATAGCACTATAGAACAAGGCACACACACCAACAACTAGCAATGATGTAACTATTGTAAGCTGTCTAAATAGTCAGGCAATCCTTCAGAATGGGAGACACCTAGATGAAACTCAGCAGGCTTGATCTAAATAGGTGTATGGGCGGTCTGTCACAATACTGACAACCAAGCATGCCCCTGCCACTGATTGTGCGCTTGAGCCGTCATTCACAAAACTGACAACCCAGCACGCTCCTGCAGTCTATAGAATGGAAGTGATATCACTCACTGAATCCCTAGGGACTCATGAATGGCAGGATCATGACAGTAATCCCTCTTCTGGGGGGCCACCAGACCCCCAGGCTACCCAGGAAGCCTTAAATGGAAAGACAAAGTGATCACCCCTCACAGATCAATCTGGAACTTAAGATCTTTCCTCTGGCTCCTATCCCCTTCAGTGAACAAAATAATGGATGGAATGTCAGTCTTTCTGAGAATCCACGATCCTCTGAACTTCATACTCCAAACCTCCATCAACAGAAACCGGAGGAGGCTGGAACAAGGGAGACACCACAGAAGGGACAAATTCTTTTAATATGGGTATTCGGAAGACATTCAGAATGCGAAGAGATGGAAGAAGTTTTTGGCTATGTGCACACGTCAGGATATCTGGCAGAAATTTTCCTGACAAAAACCTGACATTTCTGCCAGAAATCCGCATGCGTTTTTTTCGTGTTTTTTTGCGCGTTTTTGATGCGTTTTTTCTTGCGTTTTTTCCAAATGCATAGAATAGCAGGAAAAAACGTGAGAAAAACGCAAAATTAATGAACATGCTGCTTTTTTTACTGCGATGCATTTTTTTCGTGGAAAAAACGCATCATGTGCACAAAAATTGCAGAATGCATTCTAAATGATAGGATGCATATGTCTGCAGCTTCTAATGCGGTTTTATCACATTTTTATCATGAAAAAACGCGAAAAAACCTGAACGTGTGCACATACCCTTAATCTGAAGGCCATTGGATTCACTACTTCAGAATCTCATAATGGTCAACAAATTTAGGATCCAACTTCGCCGCACTACTTTAAACTTAATATTTTGGGAAAATAAGCAAATTCTTTCACCTATTTTAAAAACAGGACCTGTTGAAAGTTTCTTATTGTCCTTCCATTTCTGACGGAGTTAAGCCACCCCAATATTCCTTTGAACCTCCCTCCAAACATCCCCAAGTTTTTGTATAGTGACCTCCACTTCAGGACATTCAGAACTTATCCTAGGTAATTCAAGAAAATTGGGATGAAAATCATAATTACAAAAAAAAAGAAGGTGAGGTTTCAGTAGACGGAATAACCCACCTGTTAATCACTTCACCCTCGAACCTGTTTTCATTTTCATGACCGGGCCAAATTTTACAATTCTGACCAGAGTCACTTTATGTGGTAACTAGATGGTGGCCCGATTCTAACGCATCGGGTATTCTAGAATATGCATGTCCACGTAGTATATTGCCCAGCCACGTAGTATATTGCCCAGCCATGTAGTATATTGCCCAGCCACATAGAATATTGCCCAGCCACGTAGTATATTGCCCAGCCACGTAGTATATTGCCCAGTGACGTAGTATATTGGCCTGCCATGTAGTCTACTGCCCAGCTAGGTAGTATATTGCCCAGTGACGTAGTATATAGCACAGCAACATAGTATACAGCACAGAGCCACGTAGTATATTGCCCAGCCACATAGTATATTGCCCAGTGATGTAGTATATTGCCCAGTCACGTAGTATATTGCCCAGTGACGTAGTATATTGCCCAGCCACATAGTATATTGCCCAGCCACGTAGTATATTGCCCAGCTACGTAGTATATTGCCCAGTGACGTAGTATATTGCACAGTGACGTAGTATACAGCACAGAGCCACGTAGTATATTGCCCAGCCATGTAGTATATTGCCCAGTGACGTAGTATATTGCACAGCCACGTAGTATATTGCACAGTCACGTAGTATATTGCCCAGGCAATGAAATGACAGCGCTCCATCCAGGTGTATAGTCCAAACGAATAAGTTTATTGAGCCACCGAACAGCAACGTTTCGACCCAATGGGTCTTTGTCAAGCATACCACTAAGTGCACAGGTGCGGCTTTAAATAGTGTGTGTGTCACGCAGGGCACCAATCACCATCAAGCCGCCCTCTAACATATTTTACATATAATAAAAAATACAAAACAGACATCAAACATATACATGTTAAAAGTTTCCAACCATCAATATTAACAATATGTGTGGCAGGTCGATATAACCCTGTAGCATAAATATACAAAAGTAAACAAAGGATCTCAGGCAGTCGAATTCAGGTATCAGGATCATCATAGTAGCGTTGTCCAATCCCCAGAGATCCACATGGCTATCTGTAAACAAGGCAGAGCCAATGAGCTCCAGGCTTCCATAAGCTCCATGCCCCCTACTAGCGCCAATCACTGGTTACAGGAAGTACCTTCCGACCAATCCAAGGGCTCCTACTAGGCCCAAAGACCTCCTACGTCACTGCCAGGGAATCCCTGGCTACTATCTGAAGCCTCGCGGCGCAGCACTAGGGGGACGCACGCGCACCACCGCCTGGACCAGCCCCCACACGTGACCGTGCTAGGAACCGCCCCCAAACAGAGCACGTCATGCGCCCACCTCCAGCGGCGTCCAGAGAGACCAGAAGCGGTTGCTAAGGTGACAGAAACCGAGGAATACATGGCCGCTGTCTAGGTCTCCACAGCGCAGCATTCAGGACGCACATGCGCCCAACTGTCCGGACCAACCCCCTTCACAATACTGCGCCAGGGGCCACCCGACAGAGCGCGTCATACGTCTACCTCATGTGGCGCGTGGAGCAAACTAGAGGCGATAACCATGGAAACCTGGCAACTAATAGCATAGACTTCATGGCACGAAATGGCACACAGTAAAGTAGACACGTGGTTCAGGGGAGATACCGTAAAAACACAGTATATCCCCAATACAGAAATATACAGGACACTATACATATATATCAATCCAAATACCTACATGAGTCATGTCACAAATTTATACAGTAACTATATATATCAAAAAAAGAAAAAAAGAAAAAAAACCAAAACTGCCCACTACGCCACAGTCGAGAGACACAAGGAGGGGAGCCGGACGTAATCCCACATTGTACAGTTGACCGTCCATACATAACTCCAAAACGTCCCATCCTTCTGACAGCCGACTGTAGCAGAGATTATCTAAAACAGAAACAAAAAATATCAAAACAGGGAAAAAAACACAAAATTATACCCAACCTATTCCACCTTGTTCAGACGAAGGAAACATTAAAAACAAAAAACCAATGATAATGTTCCACAAACCTAACGAACACAGGTATGTAAATTAAAATCAATATTCAGACCCTTAGGTTGCAGTGATCCCAGGGTATAAATCCACCGAAGCTCCTTTTGTTTGAGAATTTGCAACCTATTACCCCCTCTTCTCAGTATCGGGACGCTATCAATCACCCTAAACCTCAATTGGTTTACTGAGTGTCTGTTTTCCAAAAAATGTTTAGGGACTGGTAGTTCTGTTAAACCCGTTCTTATCGTGCTCTTATGTTTATTGATGCGTGACCTCACTTCCATGGTTGTTTCACCAACATAGGTGAGTCCGCACGGGCACACAATCATGTATACAACATAGCTTGAAGCACAGGTATACCTTTCTTTCAAAAAAATCTTCTTCCCGGTGTGGGGATGGTAAAAATATTCTCCTTTCAACATGTTGTTGCAACAAGAGCAGCCCAAACACGGAAAGTTTCCGTATTTGACTGCACTTAGGGTACTCTGAATCAAATTTTTAGAAGTCCCTATATCAGATTTGACAAGTTTATCTTTAAAGTTGCGTCCCCTTCTGAATGACATCATGGGGTATATTTCAAAATTAGGAACAGACGGAAGACCCCGCTGCAACAAAGTCCAATGTCTCCTCAAAATATTACCAATGTGATTACTCGCTGTATTGTAAGTAGACACAAAAGGAATTCGCTCACATGCTGAACTGACCTGAGTTTTATTACGAATACTCGCCCGAGAGCAGCTAGCAGCTTTATTCTTATATCTAGCTACCTCCCTCGCTGGGTATCCCCTTGAGATAAATTTCCTACACATTTCATCGAGTCTACTATCTACTCGCTCCTCGTCAGACACAATCCTCCTCACCCTCAATAGCTGACTCCAGGGGAGGGAACTCACCATTCTCCTGGGATGATTACTGTCAAAGGCTAACAGTCCATTCCTGTCCGTCTCCTTGACAAAAATGTCAGTACCCAGTTTATTGCCACATTTATACACTAACATGTCAAGGAACTGTACCTGTGTTGTTGAGTGTGTCAGGGTAAACTGTAATTCAGGGTATATTAGATTCAGGGCCCTATGGAAGTCCTCCAACTCCTCTACGGTCCCTTCCCATACCAGAAAAATATCATCAATATATCACCACCAGGCTCTGACGTGGCGCCAGAGGATGGAATTGTACACAAACTCATCCTCGAGCACCGCCATGTAGATGTTGGCATAAGTGGGGGCCACATTGGACCCCATGGCGGTGCCCCTTAATTGCAAGAAAAACTCATCACCAAACAGAAAAAAATTCCGCCTGAGGATGAATTCGAGCAATGTGAGGATGAGCCGTGCACACTCAGGGGCCACGTCAGAGCCCAATAGCATACATGAGACAGCCTCCAGTCCCCTATCATGTTCAATGGACGTGTATAAAGATACTACATCAAATGAAGCCAAGATGGTGGTCTGTGAGATGGTCAAATCATCAATTTTGTCAAGGAAGTCTCCCGTATCACGAATATACGACTGTGCTGATGTTGCATACGGTGTCAACACCCGATCCAAGAAAATGGCCGTATTGTTAAAGAGGGAATCTCTCCCCGAGACGATCGGTCGTCCCGGGGGATTGTACAGGTCCTTGTGTATTTTTGGCAATACGTATATTACCGGAACTACCGGAGCTTCAATAATCAAAAATTCTGACAGCTTGTGGTCAATGAGTCCCGAAGCCAGGGAGTCACTGACCACAAGCTGTAATTCCCTTTGGAAACGAAGAGATGGATTACATGTCAGTTTTTCATAAACAGCCCCATCATCTAATTGTCTCAAAATCTCTGCCCTATATTTGGTACTATCCATTATTACCACCGCCCCGCCTTTATCGGCTGGTTTAATTGTTATTGAGGTATTATCAGCCAAGGCCTTCAGTGTCTTTCTTTCTGCAGATGATAAATTTTGAGCTGAAGTAGATTTAAAGTCCCTCTTCAATTTTTCAATGTCCCTATGTACAAGGTCGATGTATGACTCCACAAAATGATTCCTAGAGGGTGGTTGAAAATTGCTCTTGCAATGCAAACCTACCCCTTTCAAAGTAAAACCCTTTTCAATGCTATCTGTGGTAGTACCAGGGATCTCAATCCGTTCAGGTTTCTCAGAAAAGTAGGTAGATAATCTTAATCGTCTGAAGAAAGCCTGTAAATCCACCTCCAACGCAAACCAATTGGGGCTATTCGAGGGGCAAAATGACAACCCCTTGGACAGAACCTTAATTTCAACATCAGATAGAGCAATAGATGAAATATTAACTACCAGCTCCTTACTGTCACTCAGTTGTCCTTCATGTTCCTCGTTCTCATTGCGGTGTTCCGTCCAGTCCGTTGTTCCCGCACTGTCCCTCCACTTCTTGTGCTTGCGGCCACCTCTCCGACCGCGTCTCCGGGAGTGGTTTTGTCTATCTTCTCTTTGCCTAAAAAATGATGCTGTGTCTTCTTAGAACCCCCAGTATTAGAGTCATCTGTCGATTCCGAGTCGGCAGTCGTAAAGCCAAAATTGGCTTGTCTTCTTTCTTGCGGTCTTCTACGCCTCTTGGTCCCATTATATCTCTTATTTCCACCTTTGGAATATTGACTAGGGCCCATCTGCCAAGAGAAGACACGACCCACCTTGTAGTCCTCTGCATCACGGAGCAATTTGGTCCTTTTCGTGGTTTCAATGTCACTCCTGAACTTATTGAGATTTTCCTCCATCTTAGTTGTGAGGGGACCCCACTCTTGTGTTGTAACTTGGATCTTCACCTGATCCTCCAGTTCAGTGATGTTCCTCTTAATAGAAGTCATTTCTGCTTTCAAAAATTCAATGTTTAATAGCATGATATCAAATGCATATTTGTTAGAAATCGATTCAAATTTCATACAGAACTGGACATTATCAGGTAACAGAGTGGGTCTGAGGTGCGGCCGTAACCCCCGTGGGATCCTCCGCGCTTTGAAGTATTCAGTTAAAGTCATCACATGTAGCTCAAAGGAGATCAATCTCCTCCTTTCATTCTCCAATCGCCTCTTAAGCATATCTGTTGTTGGTTTATTGAGGAAAGCAATGTCCATACCTGTGTCGGCCAAGATCCGAGCCGCATCATCATCGGTATAAGAAAAAGTGATGGCATTCTCCAGCTCACCCATCTCTGGAGTCATAAATCCTTCCGTCATTGCGGTTAGGTGCACGTCAGACCAGGTTCCAGCAGTCCAAGAAAAAGAAAAAATGGCCGACAGCACTCACAGCCCGGAGCGCTCGTCCCGGTCCAGGGAACCCACTAGGACCACAGAAGACTCAGGCAATAAAATGACAGTGCTCCATCCAGGTGTATAGTCCATACGAATAAGTTTATTGAGCCACCGAACAGCAACGTTTCGACCCAATGGGTCTTTGTCAAGCATACCACTAAGTGCACAGGTGCGGCTTTAAATAGTGTGTGTGTCACGCAGGGCACCAATCACCATCAAGCCGCCCTCTAACATATTTTACATATAATAAAAAATACAAAACAGACATCAAACATATACATGTTAAAAGTTTCCAACCATCAATATTAACAATATGTGTGGCAGGTCGATATAACCCTGTAGCATAAATATACAAAAGTAAACAAAGGATCTCAGGCAGTCGAATTCCGGTATCAGGATCATCATAGTAGCGTTGTCCAATCCCCAGAGATCCACATGGCTATCTGTAAACAAGGCAGAGCCAATGAGCTCCAGGCTTCCATAAGCTCCATGCCCCCTACTAGTGCCAATCACTGGTTACAGGAAGTACCTTCCGACCAATCCAAGGGCTCCTACCAGGCCCAAAGACCTCCTACGTCACTGCCAGGGAATCCCTGGCTACTATCTGAAGCCTCGCGGCGCAGCACTAGGGGGACGCACGCACACCACCGCCTGGACCAGCCCCCACACGTGACCGTGCTAGGAACCGCCCCCAAACAGAGCGCGTCATGCGCCCACCTCCAGCGGCATCCAGAGAGACCAGAAGCGGTTGCTAAGGTGACAGAAACCGAGGAATACATGGCCGCTGTCTAGGTCTCCACAGCGCAGCATTCAGGACGCACATGCGCCCAACTGTCCGGACCAACCCCCTTCACAATACTGCGCCAGGGGCCACCCGACAGAGCGCGTCATACGTCTACCTCATGCGGCGCGTGGAGCAAACTAGAGGCGATAACCATGGAAACCTGGCAACTAATAGCATAGACTTCATGGCACGAAATGGCACACAGTAAAGTAGACACATGGTTCAGGGGAGATACCGTAAAAACACAGTATATCCCCAATACAGAAATATACAGGACACTATACATATATATCAATCCAAATACCTACATGAGTCATGTCACAAATTTATACAGTAACTATATATATCAAAAAAAGAAAAAAAGAAAAAAAGAAAAAAACCAAAACTGCCCACTACGCCACAGTCGAGAGACACAAGGAGGGGAGCCGGACGTAATCCCACATTGTACAGTTGACCATCCATACATAACTCCAAAACGTTCCGTCCTTCTGACAGCCGACTGTAGCAGAGATGCCGCCCATGTGACCGCCACGCGACCAATCAGAAGCCGCGACGTCATTCTCAGGCACTAAACTCCTCATTCTAGGAATTTAGGACCTGAGGAATGACGTCGCGGCTTCTGATTGGTCGCGTGGCGGTCACATGGGCGGCACGCGACCAATCAGAAGCCGCGACATCATTCCTCAGGTCCTAAACGCGCTCATTTTAAACAAAGAAGCCTGCCGGTTACCCACGGTGATGTCCAGGGGCCGCCGGAGAGGTGAATATATCAATATTTTTTATTTTAAGTCTTTATTTTACACATTAATATGGATCCCAGGGCCTGAAGGAGAGTTTCCTCTCCTTCAGACCCTGGGAACCATCAGGATACCTTCCGATACTTGGTGTCCCATTGACTTGTATTGGTATCGGATATCGGTATCGGCGATATCCGATAATTTTCGGGTATCGGCCGATACTATCCGATACCGATACTTTCAAGTATCGGACGGTATCGCTCAACACTAATTATGACATATGGTACTTTAAGAAAGTGGTAACATTTCTTCAATATGACTTGCATTTATCTGTGAAAAAAACGTACATTTGGCAAAAATTTAGCAATTTTCAAACTTTTGATTTTGATGCCCTTCAATCAGGGAGTTATATCACACAAAATACTTAATAAATAACATTTGACACATGTCAACTTTACATCAGCACAATTTTTGAAACATAATATTTTTTTGTTAAGAAGTTATAAAGGTTAAAAGTTGACTAGCGATTTTTCCAACAAAATTTACAAAATTTTTTAGGGACCACATTACATTTGAAGAGACTTTGAGGGGCCTATATGACAGAAAATACTGAAAACTGACACTATTCTAAAATCTGCACCCCTTAATATGCTCAAAACCACCGTCAAGAAGTTTATTAACCCTTCAGGTGCTTCACAGGAATTTTTGGAAAGTGGAAGGAAAAAATGAACATTTAACTTTTTGTCACAAAAATTTTACTTTACATTTTTTTATTTTTACAAGGAGCTTTCTGGTTGAGGTGAACCTACAGCACTGCCCACGAATGTCTAGTCCATACCGAGTAAAGTAGATTTTAAAATCTTTTATTTGCTATGCGTTTTGGAGCAGTTCAGGCTCGTTCTTCAGGCAAAGTCCTTCTTATGCTCGGCTGAAGAAGGAGCAGGAGCTAGTAAATAAAGTTTTTACAACTTACTTTTCTCTGGACTGGACGGATGTGGGCAGCGCTGTAAGATCGCTTCAACCAGAAACCTCCCTCTTCAACATGTTCTGGATCCTGTGGGGGATCCAGTGGGTGGAGCAGCAGCCCTAATGATTCACATGTTTACCAAAGAGTAACACCTGGATGCACAACCACTAAATGTGAGACTTTGACTAACGTTTATCATTGGTGGTCGTTGTTGATGTGCACAAGTTGCACATTCTTTCCTTCTTTTATATTATTTTCACAAGGATAACAGGAAAATTGGACCCCAAAATTTGTTGTGAAATTTCTCATGAGCATTTCAATACCCTTTATGTGGGGGAAAACCACTGTTTGGGCACACAGCAGGGCTTGGAAGGGAAAGGGCGCCATTTGACTTTTTGAAAGTAAAATTTGATGGATTAATTAGCGGATGCCATGTTGCATTTGAAGAGCCCCTGATGTGACTAAACAGTGGAAATAGCCCATTAGTGATGCCATTTTGGAAACTGGACCCCTCAGAAAACTTATCTAGATGTGTTTTAGTATCTTAAACTGCCAGGTGCTTCACAGAAGTTTATAACATTGAGCCGTGAAAATGAAAAAAAATCACATTTTCCACCCAAACATGTTTTGTAGTCCATAATTTTGCATTTTCACAAGGGTATCAGGAGAAATTGTGACATAATATTTTTGGGCAATTTCTCCTGAACATGCTGATACCCAATATGTGGGAGATAACTACTGTTTGGACGTACAGCAGGGCTTGGAAGGGAAGGGGTGCTGTTATGGCTGGCAATCAGGCAACACAGCGTGCAGTAATCAGCGCACATACAGAGATCTGGCAATTACCAAAAACAATAGGACGAGCTCTGAGACGTGGAATCTCTGTAGACTGCAGTACCTGATCTATCCTCACACAACTATAAGCAGCAGTGGATTGCGCCTATCACTACCTATGCAACTCGGCACTGCCTGAGGAGCTGACTAGCCTGAAGATAGAAATACAAGCCTGACTTACCTCAGAGAAATACCCCAAAGGAATAGGCAGCCCCCCACATATAATGACTGTTAGCAAGATGAAAAGACAAACGTAGGAATGAAATAGATTCAGCAAAGTGAGGCCCGATATTCTAGACAGAGCGAGGATAGCAAAGAGAACTATGCAGTCTACAAAAAACCCTAAAACGAAAACCACGCAAAGGGGCAAAAAGACCCACCGTGCCGAACTAACAGCACGGCGGTGCACCCCTTTGCTTCTCAGAGCTTCCAGCAAAAGTTAATAGCAAGCTGGACAGAAAAAACAGAAAACAAACTAGAAGCACTTATCTAGCAGAGCAGCAGGCCCAAGGAAAGATGCAGTAGCTCAGATCCAACACTGGAACATTGACAAGGAGCAAGGAAGACAGACTCAGGTGGAGCTAAATAGCAAGGCAGCCAACGAGCTCACCAAAACACCTGAGGGAGGAAGCCCAGAGACTGCAATACCACTTGTGACCACAGAAGTGAACTCAGCCACAGAATTCACAACAGTACCCCCCCCTTGAGGAGGGGTCACCGAACCCTCACCAGAACCCCCAGGCCGACCAGGATGAGCCACATGAAAGGCACGAACAAGATCTGGGGCATGGACATCAGAGGCAAAAACCCAGGAATTATCTTCCTGAGCATAACCCTTCCATTTGACCAGATACTGGAGTTTCCGTCTAGAGACACGAGAATCCAAAATCTTCTCCACAATATACTCCAATTCCCCCTCCACCAAAACAGGGGCAGGAGGCTCCACAGATGGAACCATAGGTGCCACGTATCTCCTCAACAACGACCTATGGAATACATTATGTATGGAAAAGGAGTCTGGGAGGGTCAGACGAAAAGACACCGGATTGAGAATCTCAGAAATCCTATACGGACCAATAAAACGAGGTTTAAATTTAGGAGAGGAAACCTTCATAGGAATATGACGAGAAGATAACCAAACCAGATCCCCAACACGAAGTCGGGGTCCCACACGGCGTCTGCGATTAGCGAAAAGCTGAGCCTTCTCCTGGGACAAGGTCAAATTGTCCACTACCTGAGTCCAGATCTGCTGCAACCTGTCCACCACAGAATCCACACCAGGACAGTCCGAAGACTCAACCTGTCCTGAAGAGAAACGAGGATGGAACCCAGAATTGCAGAAAAATGGAGAGACCAAGGTAGCCGAGCTGGCCCGATTATTAAGGGCGAACTCAGCCAACGGCAAAAATGACACCCAATCATCCTGGTCAGCGGAAACAAAACATCTCAGATATGTTTCCAAGGTCTGATTGGTTCGTTCGGTCTGGCCATTAGTCTGAGGATGGAAGGCCGAGGAGAAAGATAGGTCAATGCCCATCCTACCACAAAAGGCTCGCCAGAACCTCGAGACAAACTGGGAACCTCTGTCAGAAACAATATTCTCAGGAATGCCATGTAAACGAACCACATGCTGGAAGAACAAAGGCACCAAATCAGAGGAGGAAGGCAATTTAACCAAGGGCACCAGATGGACCATTTTAGAAAAGCGATCACAGACCACCCAAATGACCGACATTTTTTGAGAAACGGGAAGGTCAGAAATGAAATCCATCGAAATATGTGTCCAAGGCCTCTTCGGGACCGGCAAGGGCAAAAGCAACCCACTGGCACGTGAACAGCAGGGCTTAGCCCTAGCACAAATTCCACAGGACTGCACAAAAGCACGCACATCCCGTGACAGAGATGGCCACCAGAAGGATCTAGCAACCAACTCCCTGGTACCAAAGATTCCTGGATGACCGGCCAGCACCGAACAATGAAGTTCAGAGATAACTTTACTAGTCCACCTATCAGGGACGAACAGTTTCTCGGCCAGACAACGATCAGGTTTATTAGCCTGAAATTTCTGCAACACTCTCCGCAAATCAGGGGAGATGGCAGACACAATGACTCCTTCCTTGAGGATACTCGCCGGCTCAGATAACCCCGGAGAGTCGGGCACAAAACTCCTAGACAGAGCATCCGCCTTCACATTTTTAGAGCCCGGAAGGTATGAAATCACAAAATCAAAACGAGCAAAAAATAACGACCAACGGGCCTGTCTAGGATTCAAGCGCTTGGCAGACTCAAGATAAGTAAGGTTCTTATGATCAGTCAAAACCACCACGCGATGCTTAGCACCCTCAAGCCAATGACGCCACTCCTCGAATGCCCACTTCATGGCCAGCAACTCTCGGTTGCCCACATCATAATTACGCTCAGCAGCAGAAAATTTCCTGGAAAAGAAAGCACATGGTTTGAACACTGAGCAACCAGAACCTCTCTGTGACAAAACCGCCCCTGCACCAATCTCAGAAGCATCAACCTCGACCTGGAACGGAAGAGAAACATCAGGTTGACACAACACAGGGGCACAGCAAAAACGACGCTTCAACTCCTGAAAAGCTTCCACGGCAGCAGAAGACCAATTAACCAAATCAGCACCCTTCTTGGTCAAATCGGTCAATGGTCTGGCAATGCTAGAAAAATTACAGATGAAGCGACGATAAAAATTAGCAAAGCCCAGGAATTTCTGCAGACTTTTTAGAGATGTCGGCTGAGTCCAATCCTGGATGGCCTGAACCTTAACCGGATCCATCTCGATAGTAGAAGGGGAAAAGATGAACCCCAAAAATGAAACTTTCTGCACACCGAAGAGACACTTTGATCCCTTCACGAACAAGGAATTAGCACGCAGTACCTGGAAAACCATTCTGACTTGCTTCACATGAGACTCCCAATCATCTGAGAAGATCAAAATGTCATCCAAGTAAACAATCAAGAATTTATCCAGATACTCACGGAAAATGTCATGCATAAAAGACTGAAAAACAGATGGAGCATTGGCAAGTCCGAACGGCATCACCAGATACTCAAAATGACCCTCGGGCGTATTAAATGCCGTTTTCCATTCATCTCCCTGCCTGATTCTCACCAGATTATACGCACCACGAAGATCAATCTTAGTAAACCAACTAGCCCCCTTAATCCGAGCAAACAAGTCAGAAATCAATGGCAAGGGATACTGAAACTTAACAGTGATCTTATTAAGAAGGCGGTAATCAATACACGGTCTTAGCGAACCATCCTTCTTGGCTACAAAAAAGAACCCTGCTCCCAATGGTGACGACGATGGGCGAATATGTCCCTTCTCCAGGGACTCCTTCACATAACTGCGCATAGCGGTGTGTTCAGGTACGGACAAATTAAATAAACGACCCTTAGGGAATTTACTACCAGGAATCAAATCGATAGCACAATCACAATTCCTATGCGGAGGTAGGGCATCAGACTTGGACTCTTCAAATACATCCTGAAAGTCCGACAAGAACTCTGGGATGTCAGAAGGAATGGATGACGAAATAGACAAAAATGGAACATCACCATGTACTCCCTGACAACCCCAGCTGGTTACCGACATAGAGTTCCAATCCAATACTGGATTATGGGTTTGTAGCCATGGCAACCCCAACACGACCACATCATGCAAATTATGCAGTACCAGAAAGCGAATAACTTCCTGATGTGCAGGAGCCATGCACATGGTCAGCTGGGCCCAGTACTGAGGCTTATTCTTGGCCAAAGGTGTAGCATCAATTCCTCTCAACGGAATAGGACACCGCAAAGGCTCCAAGAAAAATCCACAACGTTTAGCATAATCCAAATCCATCAGATTCAGGGCAGCGCCTGAATCCACAAACGCCATGACAGAATACGATGACAAAGAGCACATTAAGGTAATGGACAAAAGGAATTTGGACTGTACAGTACCAATAACGGCAGAGCTATCGAACCGCCTAGTGCGTTTAGGACAATTAGAAATAGCATGAGTAGAATCACCACAATAGAAACACAGTCTGTTCAGACGTCTGTGTTCTTGCCGTTCTACTTTAGTCATAGTCCTGTCGCACTGCATAGGCTCAGGTTTACTCTCAGACAATACCGCCAGATGATGCACAGATTTACGCTCGCGCAAGCGACGACCGATCTGAATGGCCAAAGACATAGACTCATTCAAACCAGCAGGCATAGGAAATCCCACCATTACATCCTTAAGAGCTTCAGAGAGACCCTTTCTGAACAAAGCCGCTAGTGCAGATTCATTCCACAGAGTGAGTACTGACCACTTCCTAAATTTCTGACAATATACTTCTACATCATCCTGACCCTGGCATAAAGCCAGCAGATTTTTCTCAGCCTGATCCACTGAATTAGGCTCATCGTAAAGCAATCCCAGCGCCTGGAAAAACGCATCGACACTACTCAATGCAGAATCTCCTGGTGCAAGAGAAAACGCCCAGTCCTGTGGGTCGCCGCGCAAAAAAGAAATCATAATCAAAACCTGTTGAATAGGATTACCAGAAGAATGAGGTTTCAAGGCCAAAAATAGCTTACAATTATTTCTGAAGCTCAGGAACTTAGTTCTGTCACCAAAAAACAAATCAGGAATCGGAATTCTTGGTTCTAGCATCGATTTCTGATCAATAGTATCTTGAATCTTTTGTACATTTACAACGAGATTATCCATTGAGGAGCACAGAGCCTGAATATCCATGTCCACAGCTGTGTCCTGAAGCACTCTAATGTCTAGGGGAAAAAAAAGACTGAAGACAGAGCTAAGAAAAAAAAATGATGTCAGGATTTCTTTTTTCCCTCTATTGGGAATCATTGGTTTGGCTCCTTGTACTGTTATGGCTGGCAATCAGGCAACACAGCGTGCAGTAATCAGCGCACATACAGAGATCTGGCAATTACCAAAAACAATAGGACGAGCTCTGAGACGTGGAATCTCTGTAGACTGCAGTACCTGATCTATCCTCACACAACTATAAGCAGCAGTGGATTGCGCCTATCACTACCTATGCAACTCGGCACTGCCTGAGGAGCTGACTAGCCTGAAGATAGAAATACAAGCCTGACTTACCTCAGAGAAATACCCCAAAGGAATAGGCAGCCCCCCACATATAATGACTGTTAGCAAGATGAAAAGACAAACGTAGGAATGAAATAGATTCAGCAAAGTGAGGCCCGATATTCTAGACAGAGCGAGGATAGCAAAGAGAACTATGCAGTCTACAAAAAACCCTAAAACGAAAACCACGCAAAGGGGCAAAAAGACCCACCGTGCCGAACTAACAGCACGGCGGTGCACCCCTTTGCTTCTCAGAGCTTCCAGCAAAAGTTAATAGCAAGCTGGACAGAAAAAACAGAAAACAAACTAGAAGCACTTATCTAGCAGAGCAGCAGGCCCAAGGAAAGATGCAGTAGCTCAGATCCAACACTGGAACATTGACAAGGAGCAAGGAAGACAGACTCAGGTGGAGCTAAATAGCAAGGCAGCCAACGAGCTCACCAAAACACCTGAGGGAGGAAGCCCAGAGACTGCAATACCACTTGTGACCACAGAAGTGAACTCAGCCACAGAATTCACAACAGGGTGCCATTTGACTTTTTGAATGCAAAATTTGCTGCAATAATTAGCAGACGCCATGTTGTGTTTGGAGAGCCCCTGATGTGCCTAAACAGTGGAAACACCCCATAAGTGACAACATTTTGGAAACTAGACCCATCAAGGAACTTATCTAGATGTGTGGTGAGAACCTTGAACCCCATGGTGCTTCACAAAAGTTTATAACATTGAGCCATGAAAATAAAAAAAAAAACATTTTCCCCACAAAAATGTTTTTTTAGCCCCAAACTTTGAATTTTCATAAGGATAACAGGAGAAATTGCACCATACATCTTGTTGTGCAATTTCTCCTGACTGCGCAGATACCCCATATGTGGGGGTAAAATACTGTTTAGGTTTATGACAGGGATCAGAAAAGAAGAAGTGGTGTTTTGGAATGCAGACTTTGATGGAATGGTTTGCCAGTGACATGTCTAGTTTCGAGAGCTTCTTCTGTGCCTAAACAGTGGAAAACCCCCACAAGTGACAAAAACTATTTTTTTGCATCACCATATTTTGAGAGCTATAATTCTTGCATATTTCTGCTGATAAAGTCAAGAGAGGGCTTGTTTTTTGCAGGACAAGTTGTGGTTTTTATTGTTATCATTTTCGGGCTCATTACATTTTTTATTGCTTTCTATTCCGATTTTTGGGCAGCAGAATAAATCAAAACCAATAATGCAGGAATTGTTTTTTATGCCGTTTCGCATGTGGTAAAATTGATAAGGCAGCTTTATTCTTTGGGTCAGTACGATTATAGCGATACCACATTCACACCTTTTTTTATTTTTTGGTGCTTTTACACAATAAATCCATTTTATAGTCTCAGACACTTTTCAAAGTACGGTATGTTTTTCTGAAACACCACAGCATTTCAGAATAAAACATATTTGGCTTTCAGAATAAAACATATTTGGCTGCCATAATGCAGCCAGATTCTGATTCATGCTGTAGTTTGAGCATCTTGAATCAGATGGCAAGTTCCTTTAAAGAATAGAAAAAAACGGAACAGCACAACGTTTAACTTATCTTCAGGGTGCAAAGCCTCCAGGTAGCCCGTCCACCGGCTCTCCTTAGTCCATAGATTCAAATGAAAAACAGGCAGCACTCCATCTTACTCAAATGTGCAGGGTTTACTAGACCCACATGTCTATAGCACAACGTTTCGGCTCCAAATGAGCCTTTCTCAAGCAGTGGGTAAGCTATTCAGGTGCATATAAATACATTTCCAACCATAACTTGCCTTAATGAGCCATTAGTGAAACAGTGCATGTGTTCATGATTTACATATTGATCCTACTAATTGACGTTATAAAGTGCCAAAGTGCATCATACAGTACTTCCCATATTTGTGCTTTTATATAACATAATCTTATATTCCACATCTCATACCTCCGGAGCAGCTATCTGGTAATGGAGGACGTCTTCATATTATTCGGCGTTCTCTAAGCGCAACTGCGCATGTCCGCTACGTCACAATACTGTGTCTGACCGTAGACCAATCAACCAGCGCCAGCGCCTGCGCATTGGCACTCTGTACCGCCATCTTTGTAGTGGCACCCTTCATTAGAAGGTCAATCTTCCACAGACCGGACGGCGCCTGCGCATACTGCACTCGTAGTTCATGGCAATAACCTGTAATAACCAGTACTGAGTTCGGCCTCTCTATAGCCATATTTGTTCTAAGTAAGTCCTCCTCTTTTAGAGCATACCATCTCCATATATTTATGCCATATAGACATTATAGGTGCATAAATTCGCCCTGACTCTCCAGACCTGGCCTGCAATAAGCCATAGTCCGGGGGTCATACAGTCCCATACCCAGTAGCAGGCTAACCCTCTCAGGCCAGCATGCCCTAAGCTTAGCCTGTAATAGGCGACAGCACCTATGTCTTGGCCTTTAAGTTCTATTAAGGTACAGATTGTATAAAGAAGTAAAAAATAAGAAATAAATTATTTTAGAATGGTTTTATCTGCTTTTATTAATTAATCCACGGTCTACCACAGTACTGGACAAAAAGATAATATATTACATTATTATAACCATCTTTAATATCTGGCATGTATCTATGTGTCCTCCATATCCATATGCTGCCCCTCGGTGGTACTTTGCTCTCATCACATGGAATCTAAATAAAATTAAAACACGCAATAGATGTTATATCACATTATCAAAGTTAAAAAGCAAGTAATCACATTACTGGATCAAAGGGACCTATAACTATATTACAGCATAATTCCATTAAATGATTGTATGTATTTTAAAATCAGCGTTCAATCCTCCTGGTCTCAGGGTGTTTAATTCATAAATCCACATAAGTTCTTTTCTCTTTAATATCAGTTCCCTATCCCCTCCTCTCCTTTGGACTGGAACAGTATCTATAATTTTACATTTTAAATCTTTCTCCGTATGCTTACAATCGGCAAAATGCTTAGGAACAGGGAGATCTACTCTATTTTTCCTTATACTGTATCTATGTTGATTCATTCTTGTTTTGAACTCACAAGTTGTCTCCCCCACATACCAAAGGTTACATGGACACATAAGTACGTATATGACATAAGTTGAACTACACGTGAGGAACTGTTTTATATCATATGTCTTTCCTGTTTTTGGATGTACAAATGTGGGTCCTTTCACCATATAGGCGCAATTAATGCAGTTCAAACAAGGGAAGCATCCATTTCTCTTATTGCCTGTAAGATATCTTTGAGTATCTTTTCTTTTGGGACCAATGTCTGATCGTATTATTATATCTTTAATATTCCTACTTCTCTTGTAGGAATATAGGGGTGGCATTTTGAATTCTGGTACATTAGGTAAACATCTTCCCAACATAGTCCAGTGTTTTTTAATAATATTTGATATCTCCCTACTCTCCTCACTATACGTGGAGACAAACGGGACCCTATTCAGAGTTCTCTTATTACTCCTGTGTGGTTCTCTATGGAGTAATTGTAGTCTATCTTTTTCCATTACTTTCTTTTTAGTCTGTTCTAATAATCTCTCTGGATATCTCCTATTTTGAAATTTCTTAATTAACTGGTCTATTGTTGTGTCCACTATGTCCTCATCTTTTACTATACGCCTAACTCTAAGTAGCTGGCTGAGGGGGATAGTTTTGTGTATTTTTGGTGTAATATATAACACCGGAGTGCGTGGATTTGTTTCAAAAAGATAATTGTATAGATCTTGATCTATTATACATGCATTTAACGCTTCTTCTAGACAATTCTTGATCTCTTCCTGTATACTAAATTTTGGATCTCTTTCCAATTTCATATATACCTGTTCATCACTCAATTGTTTCATGACTTCTGTAACATATGCTTGCTTGTCCATGACGACGACCGCACCCCCTTTATCAGCGGGTTTAATGATAATGTCGTCGTCATGGACAAGTTCCTCAAGTGCTTCCATCTCCTCTCTCAAAATGTTTGGATGCTTATATTTTTTTACTCCTTTAGATCTAAGCTGCTCTATATCTAGTTTAACAGCTTCCTCAAATGCTTTAATAGCTGCCGAACTGGTTGGTGGAATAAATTTGCTTTTATTTTTCAAGTCAACCATTTTTAAATCAAATTCACTCATCTTCTCACTCAATACGTCTTTTTTATCCCTGAACCATTCCCTCAGTTTGATTTGTCTAAGGAAGCGTTCTATGTCTATTTGTAGTTGGAACCAATTAATGTGCGTACATGGACTGAAATTCAACCCCTTGCTAAACGTTGTGCTGTTCCGTTTTTTTCTATTATTATGCGGATGTCTGGAAATTTTTGCACACTGGGACTTCTTATTATTTATATTTTTAACATCCTTAAGCCATTTTTTGGTACCATGGAGGAACTCTCTATGGAACCTGGGACCTTTAACTATACAGCAGAGGATGAGGAGCGCATCCTAGGAAATATAGAAGGGGATGCAGCCTTTCTTAAAACACCTTCAGCTACTGAAATGAGAAATAAATATATAAATGATTATAAGCGATTAATCAGCTCCCAACTACACTTAACCACATTGGGACAGTATCTCAAAGAACGAAAGATACCAAGGGGGCTTAGATCTAATATCAGGCCCAATCTGTTCAGTAGTAATACAACCTTTTGTAGTAGATTTACGATGATTTCCAACAAATACGCTATGGATGTTATGCTTTTAAACGTCGAGTTTTTGCAAATAGAAGTTAAGAAACTACAGACAAGTGTTGGAGATACAGAGAAGAAATTACAAGATTTATTGAATAAGGATGACTGGACTGTATTTAAAGATAAAGTGGACAAAGACATGAGCAAAATTCGTGGGGAGCTAGAAGAAACTAAAAGGAAAAAATGGATTAGAGACACAGGGGACTATGAGACTGGACATGTATATGTTTGGCAAACAAAAAATTTTAAAACAACTTGGAGAAAAAGAGGTTATATGAATATTAATGGGCATAATGTATCTAATGTATATGATATGAACTATGAGTTTGTTTCCTCCGACACAACCAAAGATCCAGTAGAAAGAAAAGAAGAGGAGGCAGGCGCCAGTACCGGCGCCAGAAAGAAATTAGAAAGAAACAAAGCACAGAAAACACCGAACCTGCGGAAGAGAGACCAGAACTAGTGGTAAACATCTCCCATAAAACACTCACTGGGGCACAAGTATCTGTATTGAGCAAGGGGTTGAATTTCAGTCCATGTACGCACATTAATTGGTTCCAACTACAAATAGACATAGAACGCTTCCTTAGACAAATCAAACTGAGGGAATGGTTCAGGGATAAAAAAGATGTATTGAGTGAGAAGATGAGTGAATTTGATTTAAAAATGGTTGACTTGAAAAATAAAAGCAAATTTATTCCACCAACCAGTTCGGCAGCTATTAAAGCATTTGAGGAAGCTGTTAAACTAGATATAGAGCAGCTTAGATCTAAAGGAGTAAAAAAAATAAGCATCCAAACATTTTGAGAGAGGAGATGGAAGCACTTGAGGAACTTGTCCATGACGACGACATTATCATTAAACCCGCTGATAAAGGGGGTGCGGTCGTCGTCATGGACAAGCAAGCATATGTTACAGAAGTCATGAAACAATTGAGTGATGAACAGGTATATATGAAATTGGAAAGAGATCCAAAATTTAGTATACAGGAAGAGATCAAGAATTGTCTAGAAGAAGCGTTAAATGCATGTATAATAGATCAAGATCTATACAATTATCTTTTTGAAACAAATCCACGCACTCCGGTGTTATATATTACACCAAAAATACACAAAACTTTGGTCGACCCTCCGGGGCGACCTATAGTTTCAGGAGTAGGTTCCGTCTTTAACAAAATGGGTATATTCCTAGACAAAATATTGAATCCCATCACAAGAAAAAGTAAATCATATATTAAAGACACTACAGACTTTCTGAAAAAAATAGAAGCAATTCAATTGGAGAATAGAGTGTTGCTTGCATCATTCGATGTAGTTTCACTCTATACCTCCATTAATCATGATGGAGGGTTGAGAGCAATCAATAGAATGTTGGATGCGAAACAATATACACCGGAGGGTAAGAGATTTCTGCTGACAATGTTGGAGATCATATTAAGACGTAATTATTTTCTTTTTGGAGACGCGGTTTATACGCAAAAACAGGGAACGGCTATGGGGGCCAATATGGCCCCTTCATATGCCAACCTGGTTATGGAAGTCCTGGAGGAGGACCTTGTCTATGTGTCCCACCACTTCCGGTATGTACTGGGGTGGTGGAGATACATAGACGATGTCTTCCTCCTTTGGACGGGTACAGAACTGGAATTGGATGAATTTCACTCATATCTCAACACAGTAGATCTGACTATAAAGTTCACTCTAGTTAAATCTTGGACTGAAATCCAATTTCTAGATGTACTGGTTGAACAAAAGAATGGTCAACTCACTACGACACTTTATGTAAAAGATACAGATAGGAATAATTTGCTCCTATACGATAGTCAACACCCTTGCTCAATGAAACGGTCTATCCCCCTCAGCCAGCTACTTAGAGTTAGGCGTATAGTAAAAGATGAGGACATAGTGGACACAACAATAGACCAGTTACCGTATATACTCGAGTATAAGCCGAGATTTTCAGCCCAAATTTTTGGGCTGAAAGTGCCCCTCTCGGCTTATACTCGAGTCAATGTGGGTGGCAGGGTCGGCGGGTGAGGGCGCTGAGGTATACTTACCTAGTCCCAGCGATCCTCGCGCTGTCCCTGCCTTCCTCCCCGTCTTCTGTGCTGCAGCTTCTTCCTCTCTTCAGCGGTCACGTGGGACCGCTCATTAGAGATATGAATAAGCGGCTCCACCTCCCATAGGGGCGGAGCCGCCTATTCATTCCTCTAATCGGCGGTGCCGGTGACCGCTGACAGGAAGAGCTGCGGCACCGAAGACCAGGCAGAGGGACAGCGCGAGGATCGCCAGGACTAGGTATGTCATATTCACCTGTCCTCGTTCCAGCCGCCGGGCGTCGCTCCATCTTCCCGGCCGGCGCCTCCATCTTCCCGACGTCTGCGCTCTGACTGTTCAGGCAGAGGGCGCGATGACGCATATAGTGTGTGCGGCGCCCTCTGCCTGATCAGTCAGAGCAGAGACGCCGGGAAGATGGAGGCGCCGGAACGAGACGCCGGGAGCTGCAATCAAGGGAGGTGAGTATGTGTTTTTTTTTTTTTATTGCAGCAGCGGCGGCGGCAGAGATTTCTATGGGGCACAATGAACGGTGCAGGGAGCAGAGCTGTGTATATATGTGGGACATGCAGGGAGCAGAGCTGTGTATATATGTGGGACATGCAGGGAGCAGAGCTGTGTATATATGAGGGACATGCAGGCGGCAGAGCTGTGTATATATGTGAGACATGCAGGCGGCAGAGCTGTGTATATATGTGGGACATGCAGGGAGCATATGGCACCGTATATGGCACAGCAATGGGGCACAATGAACGGTGCAGAGCACCGTATATGGCACAGCAATGGGGCACAATGAACGGTGCAGAGCACCGTATATGGCACAGCAATGGGGCACAATGAACGGTGCAGAGCACCGTATATGGGCACAGCAATGGGGCACAATGAACGGTGCAGAGCACTATATGGGGCACAGCTATGGGGAAATAATGAACGGTGCAGAGCACTATATGGCACAGCTATGGGGAAATAATGATCTATTTTTATTTTTGAAATTCACCGGTAAATGCTGCATTTCCACCCTAGGCTTATACTCGAGTCAATAAGTGTTCCCAGTTTTTTGTGGCAAAATTAGGGGGGTCGGCTTATACTCGGGTCGGCTTATACTCGAGTATATACGGTAATTAAGAAATTTCAAAATAGGAGATATCCAGAGAGATTATTAGAACAGCCTAAAAAGAAAGTAATGGAAAAAGATAGACTACAATTACTCCATAGAGAACCACACAGGAGTAATAAGAGAACTCTGAATAGGGTCCCGTTTGTCTCCACGTATAGTGAGGAGAGTAGGGAGATATCAAATATTATTAAAAAACACTGGACTATGTTGGGAAGATGTTTACCTAATGTACCAGAATTCAAAATGCCACCCCTATATTCCTACAAGAGAAGTAGGAATATTAAAGATATAATAATACGATCAGACATTGGTCCCAAAAGAAAAGATACTCAAAGATATCTTACAGGCAATAAGAGAAATGGATGCTTCCCTTGTTTGAACTGCATTAATTGCGCCTATATGGTGAAAGGACCCACATTTGTACATCCAAAAACAGGAAAGACATATGATATAAAACAGTTCCTCACGTGTAGTTCAACTTATGTCATATACGTACTTATGTGTCCATGTAACCTTTGGTATGTGGGGGAGACAACTTGTGAGTTCAAAACAAGAATGAATCAACATAGATACAGTATAAGGAAAAATAGAGTAGATCTCCCTGTTCCTAAGCATTTTGCCGATTGTAAGCATACGGAGAAAGATTTAAAATGTAAAATTATAGATACTGTTCCAGTCCAAAGGAGAGGAGGGGATAGGGAACTGATATTAAAGAGAAAAGAACTTATGTGGATTTATGAATTAAACACCCTGAGACCAGGAGGATTGAACGCTGATTTTAAAATACATACAATCATTTAATGGAATTATGCTGTAATATAGTTATAGGTCCCTTTGATCCAGTAATGTGATTACTTGCTTTTTAACTTTGATAATGTGATATAACATCTATTGCATTTTTTAATTTTATTTAGATTCCATGTGATGAGAGCAAAGTACCACCGAGGGGCAGCATATGGATATGGAGGACACATAGATACATGCCAGATGTTAAAGATGGTTATAATAATGTAATATATTATCTTTTTGTCCAGTACTGTGGTAGACCATGGATTAATTAATAAAAGCAGATAAAACCATTCTAAAATAATTTATTTCTTATTTTTTACTTCTTTATACAATCTGTACCTTAATAGAACTTAAAGGCCAAGACATAGGTGCTGTCACCTATTACAGGCTAAGCTTAGGGCATGCTGGCCTGAGAGGGTTAGCCTGCTACTGGGTATGGGACTGTATGACCCCCGGACTATGGCTTATTGCAGGCCAGGTCTGGAGAGTCAGGGCGAATTTATGCACCTATAATGTCTATATGGCATAAATATATGGAGATGGTATGCTCTAAAAGAGGAGGACTTACTTAGAACAAATATGGCTATAGAGAGGCCGAACTCAGTACTGGTTATTGCAGGTTATTGCCATGAACTACGAGTGCAGTATGCGCAGGCGCCGTCCGGTCTGTGGAAGATTGACCTTCTAATGAAGGGTGCCACTACAAAGATGGCGGTACAGAGTGCCAATGCGCAGGCGCTGGCGCTGGTTGATTGGTCTACGGTCAGACACAGTATTGTGACGTAGCGGACATGCGCAGTTACGCTTAGAGAACGCCGAATAATATGAAGACGTCCTCCATTACCAGATAGCTGCTCCGGAGGTATGAGATGTGGAATATAAGATTATGTTATATAAAAGCACAAATATGGGAAGTACTGTATGATGCACTTTGGCACTTTATAACGTCAATTAGTAGGATCAATATGTAAATCATGAACACATGCACTGTTTCACTAATGGCTCATTAAGGCAAGTTATGGTTGGAAATGTATTTATATGCACCTGAATACCCACTGCTTGAGAAAGGCTCATTTGGAGCCGAAACGTTGTGGTATAGACATGTGGGTCTAATAAACCCTGCACATTTGAGTAAGATGGAGTGCTGCCTGTTTTTCATTTGAATCTAAGTTCCTTTAAAGGACATTTTTTTATTAATACTTACTGCTAAAATACTCTTCATCCTAATATCTAATTCCAAATATAAGAAAAAGATTTTAAGTAGTTTTCTGGAATTTCATTAGTATCAATAGCGTAGCTGCCTGGAGGTGGGGGAAAAGCAGAGTGGGCGGTCGCCCCTGACACTGTGCTCTGAGGGGCCTGACCATAAAGTAGAATTCTGTGGCAGAGCAGGGAGACTTGATCTTCCTGCACTGCCACATTGCCTCTATGGGGCCCTGTATCAGCTGGACGATGATACAGTTGAAAGCAATGATGAGAGAGGGAACATCACACTCCCTCTCTCATCATTCTGCCTCTGCTTCCAGCGTCACTAAAGCAGACACTGACAGCGGTCGCGATGACATCAGTACATGGCTGTGCTGAGGTATGCAGGTGCACGGAGCAGCAGTGGAACGAGGAGGAGACGTGAGTATTGTATTTTTTTTATGGGGAGTGCATGATACTATATAGGCCCATGCGGAGGGCATTATACTATATAGAAACATACGGGGAGTGCATTATACTATAGAGGCTTATGGGGAGTGCATTATACTATAAAGGCCTATGGGCAGTGCATCATGCTATATACAGGGCTACATATACTATATAGAGGTCTATGAGGAGTGCATTATACTATATTGAGGCCTATGGGGAGTGCATTATACTCTATGGAGGCCTATGGGGAGTGCATTATGCTATATAGAGGCCTATGGGAAGTGCATTATGATATATAGAATGTAGTGCTATGGCCGACGCCTCTGCATGGTGTCCGCTTCCCCCTCCAGGAACGCTGGCATATTCATTACCCCGACCCCATGGTATGGTTCCCCAGCTTGCTCCTGCTTCCTGCTCTTGGCGTCGCGCTCCCCTGCTCTTAAGGGGTAGCCCATTGATATACTAAATGCTTGTAGCTAAGAGGTATTTAGTATAATAAGCCCACCTGCTGGATGGCTCTCAGCCTATTGCAGGGAGTCATCCTGTATAAAAGACTCCCTCCCCATTAGGGATTCTCCGAAACAACAACATTCAATAGTGTGTAGTTTCACCTACTAGGTAGTTGTTAGGTGCCCTGATCCTGGTGCAGCCAGTGCTGTCCCCATAGTTGTAAACAGAAGTACCTGTTTAGGGGCCCACTCAGAAGTTTCCCACCCCCTCAACCAAAACCCTAGCTATGCCTCTGATTAGTATACAAAGTAAATCAAGTCCATCCACAGCTAAAACTATGGTTTGCAAATGTGAAGCAAACAATATCTATACTGTTCCAGATGACCTTTTCAACTTTTTCTTTACCCTAACATAAGCAGACTTTCTTTGGCTTAAAACCTTTAGCTAAGCAGTATATTATCTGTTTATGTCTGCAGAGTTTGCAGACTGGTTGGAGATGTGATAGGAGTCTTTTTATGACATCTGCCTTATAGTATTAGAGCACAGTGTTCAGTGAATTGCAAATACAAAACAAATGCAAACTAAATAGAAAACTAGTAGATTTTACTTAGAAATTACTTTGAAGGTTAAAAATGGTATCAAGACTGCGATTCAAATAGTGCAGTTACGCAAAGGTTGCCTGTTTCAAATAATCACTTTTAATTAGCAGTATATGCAACAACCAAAATGGTTTTTGGAACTCCCAAAATCAGCTGTGTCCTGTAGGGGAACTTGTTATCAAGTTTTTTTTTACTTCCCTTTAGCACTACCTAATAAGAAATTATTATTAATATTAATATTATTATTATTATACATTTTTATAGCGCCATTTATTCCATGGCGCTTTACATGTAAAAGGGGCAAATATAGACAAGTACAATAAACATGAGCAAAACAAGGCACACACAAGTATAGAAGGAGAGAGAACACTACTCCGAGGGCTCACAGTCTAGTGGGGATGGGTGAGTATACATTAGGAGAGGGTAGAGCTGGTTGTGCGGTGGTTCAGTAGACTAAGAATCACTGCAGGTTGTAGGCTTGTCGGAAGAGGTGAGTCTTCAGGTTCTTTTTGAAGGTTTCCATGGTAGGCAAGAGTCTGATGTGTTGGGGTAGAGTTCCAGAGTAGGGGGAAGCACAGGAGAAGTCTTGTATGCAGTTGTGGGAAGAAGAGATAAGAGGGGAGAAGAGAAGGAGATCTTGAAAGGATCGAAGGTTGCGTGTAGGTAAGTACCGGAAGGCCATGTCACAGATGTATGGAAAAGACAGGTTGTGGATGGCTTTGTATATTGTAGTTATGGTTATGAAATTAAGGAGAGAGAGCGCACAAAGGGTGATAAAAGTGATGATTTGGATGACAATACACGGTAGGTGCACTCACCTTTAGAGGTTGTGAAAAGTCACAACCCCTTGCAGAATATGAGAAGAAACAGTGGTCGCTGCAGACTCTCGTGGATACCAATGTGACAAAGAAGGAAGGAGAAGACTGGGTTTGGAAAGTCTTTGGCCCTGAGGAAGTGGCAGATTGCCACGAAACGAGTCAGCACAATAAAGCTTTCAAGAACATTTCAGTCGTGTGTGGTCAGCGCGGATACATTGAGAAACCCGGTCTTCTCCTCCCTTCTTTGTAACATAATTAGAGTTTTGAACTGGAGCCTCTGGACAATAGGAAGCCAGTGAAGGGCTTGGCAGAGAGGAGAGGCTGGGGAATAACATGGGAGACAGGTGGATTAGTCGGGCAGCAGAGTGTAGGATGGATTGGAGTGGTGCCAGAGTGCTAGAGGGGAGGCCAGATAGTAGGAGAAAACACAACAAAAACAGGCAAAGATGCTTACCTGTCTAAATAGGCCTCAATACAAATGCACAAGCAGGGTGCAGCGGACCCAAACAAAATAGCAAATGCACAGGTGCAATAACCAATGAAACAGCCAGCCTTCAATAAGGGTTTGGCCGTGTGGTACACCAATGCACTAAGATAAAATACTCTGTATGTGGCGTGTTCACACAAGGAATACAAAGCATCTGGCTACAGCCTATTAATAACGCCCTATGGCGGGCTGCCCAGTGCTAAAATGCATCCCGTGTCAACTGAGGCCACAGTGTACAGAACAATTTGGGCCCAGCTGCACCCTGCAAAAAATATACGTGCAAAAAAAAAACATATAAATATATGTAAGATATTAGTTGATATTAGGGCCATAATATGGAAGCTGGCAACCCACGCCAAGGCTATTTAGACAGGTAAGCATCTTTGCCTGTTTTTGGTGTTTTTTCTTGAATGTGTCCTTTTTTGGTGTTTTTCATGTTAGAGTAGGACTGGCAATACGTAAGGACCCTTGGCGTGAGTTGCCAGCTTCCATATTATGGCCCTAATATCAACTAATACCTTACATATATTTATATGTTTTTTTTTTGCACGTATATTTTTTGCAGGGTGCAGCTGGGCCCAAATTGTTCTGCACACTGTGGCCTCTGTTCACACGGGATGCATTTTAGCACTGGGCAGCCCGCCATAGGGCGTTATTAATAGGCTGTAGCCAGATGCTTTGTATTCCTTGTGTGAACACACCACATACAGAGTATTTTATCTTAGTGCATTGGTGTACCACACGGCCAAACCCTTAGGCCGGCTTCACACTCAGCGTATGAAAATACGGTCCGTATATTACGGCCGTAATACGCTGAAAAGTCCCGAAAATAGTGGTCCGTAGCTCCTCCGTAGGCAGGGTGTGTCAGCGTTTTTTGCGCATGGCATCCTCCGTATGTAATCCGTATGGCATCCGTACTGCGTGGTTTTCTCGCAGGCTTGCAAAACCAACATACCGCTATAGAAGTGATCCATGTGTCCCAAAAAGAAAAAAAATATATATATACTGTCTATATATATATATATATATATATATATATATATATGTGTCAGTAGACACATATATGTATATATATTAATATTTTTTCCAGCGCTATACAGCTTGAAAGCCGGTAATTCAATTACCGGCTTTTCCTTTCTCCTTCCTAAACCCGACATGATTTGAGACATGGTTTACATACAGTAAACCATGTCTTCTCTCCATTTTTTTGGGCGTGGGCTCCCGCGCAATTTTCTCCGCCAGAGTAGTAAAGCCAGTGACTGAGGGCAGATATTAATAGCCTGGAGAGGGTCCATGGTTATTGGCCCCCCCCCTGGCTAAAAACATCTGCCCCCAGCCACCCCAGAAAAGGCACATCTGGAAGATGCGCCTATTCTGGCACTTGGCCACTCTCTTCCCATTCCCGTGTAGCGGTGGAATATGGGGTAACGAAGGGTTAATGCCACCTTGCTATTGTAAGGTGACATTAAGCCTAATTAATAATGGAGAGGCGTCAATTATGACACCTATCCATTATTAATCCAATTGTAGTAAAGGGTTAAATAAAACACAAACACATTATTTAAAATTATTTTAATGAAATAAAAACAATGGTTGTTGGAGTATTTTAGTCTACGCCCAATCCAGTCACTGAAGACCCTCGTTCTGTAAGTAAAAAAACATAATAAACCAACAATATACTTACCCTCCGCAGATCTGTAACGTCCAACGATGTAAATCCTTCTGAAGGGGTTAAAACATTTTGCAGCAAGGAGTTCCGCTAATGCAGGCTGCTCCTTGCTGCAAAACCCCGGGGAATGAGGCTAAATATAGATCAATGATCTACATTTAGCTTCATTTGCGGTGAGGCGCCCTCTGCTGGATGTTCATAGATCGTGGGAACTTACCTAGAAAGCTCCCTGGCTTACTCTACAGGGATTAGTTCCCTTTATACATCTTGAATATATACTATGGGTCTTCCTTTTGTATAAATTTCTATATTGCACCGCATTGATACATAGTATATTTATGTCTTTATAGTAGCATATGCCCATCGTTTGTATATTTCTTATATTATGCCACTAGGGTTAGTATATTTGTATACAGGGTATCTTCCTTACACTGTATCTCCTTTGCCAGTACTTCTCTATTACGATTGATGGCTGTTTGTTTGGTTATTCACTGTTTTCCCTATTTAAAAATGGCCGAGATGTGCTCTCTGTCCTGTGCGCATACGCTGGTTTGCTATGCGCCGCGCGGCTTCCTTGTCTGTCCGACGCTGGATCACGTGGGGCCCCAGGTGTTTCCGGTGTCGGCGGCCATTGTGGATTCCACGCGTGTGTTTTGGCGTCCTGTCGCAGGTGTGTGGGATGGGTGAGCCTTCTCAATTATGGTACACTATTTATTGTGACTTTGCGCTGCCCATACCTACCCCCTGATGAAGGAGCTTGCGCTCTGAAACGCGCGTCAGGGTCGGGTCCAGCCGCAGGTCCAGCCCGCTTCTGTGTGTGTACACTGGGTATGTATGTATTCATTTATACACCCCATGCTATGGCATTGTCCTTGTGTATCTTTATATAGCGATGGGCACTTATCTTTATAGGTCCCGGTGATACAGCTAGGCGGGTTTGATCTGGATGGGTTGTGCCCGTTTTTGTGCTATGGCCATTCTTACTGTGTGTCTATCCCCTTGTTAGCATTGTTATACCTTGTTTGTATGGCTTTTATAGCTGTTTAATAAAATTCTATTTTATGGGACCTTATGGCTGTTTGTGCCTTTTGTTTTTGAATCTCTAACATCAGCATTTAACATGCGCTGACAGGGAGGCACGTCATTCCACACTCACATCGATGCGCCTCCGATGTGTTCGCGTTGCGCCGATGGGTAGTCATGACAGCGGGGGGGGGGGTCTGCTGAAGACTCCTGTGCCTGTCATTACGATCCTCCTCTGAAAGTCGGCCCATGGTTGGCATACATATAGTGAATTTCACTATACCCAGCAGTGCTAATGCACTGCTGTGTATAGCAGAAGCGATTAGACAATCACAGCTTCAAGTCTCTTAAGTGTACTATTAAATACAGTAAAAAGAAAAAAAAAGTTTTAAAAAATATTTAAAAAATAACACAAAAATTCAATTCACCTCTCTTTTGCCCCACTAAAATTAAAATGATTTTTTTTTTTTTAAAAAGTAAGCTAAAATACATATCGTATTTGGAATAGCTGCATTCATAAAAGTCAGATCTATCAAAATGTAAAGTAAATTAATCCAATCAATAAACTGCCTGGTGAAAAAAAAAAATCTTGACTAGAGATGAGTGGATTAAGCAGCAGAGAATAGAGTTTGAGTTGAATTTCGTGAAATTCCTAGTTTCACATGAATTCAAACATTTTGAGATAATCAATTCGCAATAAAAACTTTCATTGCAGCATTTCCCTCACTAATGAAGAATCAAAGAACAGACTAGAGTAATTTTGCAGTCCTGTGCAAGCCTAGGTACCTAGGCTATCACAGATCATCGGTTCCCAGCCGTTTCCACAGTCATTTTCCATCTTTAGAACCACTGACTAAGCCTTCTCTTTTGTAATGTGTAAGGTCTTATGATGAGCAGGATCCTCTCTATGTTGCCAGTAGAGTGTAAGCTTTTATGGTTGTGAGGTCATCTATCATTCGTGCTGTAGAATGTAAGCTTTTATGATTAGCGGGGTCCTCTCTCTGTTGTCGGCAGGGCTGGTTTTAGGCAAAGTGGGGCCCTAGGCAAACATTTAAAATGGGGCCCCAAATGCTAACATATTGCACATCACACAATCATTTCTGTTGTATTTTCATGCTCTGTGTTCAGGCCGCAAAACGAGTGTAATCATCAATATTGAAGTCATTTGACGCTTGTTTCCCGCCATCTTTACACAAACTGAGAAAGAATGATGGGAACAGAAAAATCACTGTTAAATCAATCTGTCCCCATACAGTATCATGTTATCAGCAGCATATCTGCAGTTTATACCGGCGATGTGCTGCTGGGAACAATGATTTCTGTTCCGGCATAAACAATCCAATCACTCGATGAATAGGCAGAATTTTGCTTGTTTAGTATAATACACACCATAGTCCTCCACATAGTATAATGTGCTCCACAGTCCTCCATATTGTAAAATGCAAACTCCATAGTCCTCCATATAATATAATGTGCCCCATAGTCCTCCATATAGTATAATACACTCCCCATAGTCCTCCATATAGTATAATATACTCCCTATAGTCCTCCATATATTAAAATACACTCCTCAGTCGTCCATATAGTATTATACACTACCCATAGTCCTCCATATAGTATAATACACTCCTCGTAGTCCTCCATATATTAAAATACACTCTTCAGTCCTCCATATAGTATAATTCACTCTTCATAGTCCTCCATATATTAAAATACACTCCTCAGTCCTCCATATAGTATAATACACTCCTCAGTCCTCCATATAGTATAATAAGCTCCTTAGCCCTCCATATAGTATAATACACTCCTCAGTCCTCCATATAGTATAATACACACCCCATAGTCCTCCATATAGTATAATACACTCCTCATAGTCCTCCATATAGTATAATACACTCCTTAAAGTCCTCCATATATTAAAATTCACTTCTCAGTCCTCCATATAGTATTATACACTACCCATAGTCCTCCATATATTAAAATACACTCCTCAGTCCTCTATATAGCATAATACACTCCTCATAGTCCTCCATATATTAAAATACACTCCTCAGTCCTCAATATAGTATAATACACTCCTCAGTCCTCCATATAGTATAATAAGCTCCTTAGTCCTCCATATAGTATAATACACTCCTCAGTCCTCCACATAGTATTATACACTACCCATAGTCCTCCATATATTAAAATACACTCCTCAGTCCTCCATATAGTATAATAATCTCCTTAGTCCTCCATATAGTATAATACACTCCTCAGTCCTCCATATAGTATAATACATTCCTCAGTCCTCCATATAGCATAATACACTCCTCAGTCCTCCATATAGCATAATACACTCCTCAGTCCTCCATATAATATAATACACTCCTCATCGTCCTCCATATATTAAAATACACTCCTCAGTCCTCCATATAGTATAATACATTCCTCAGTCCTCCATATAACATAATACACTCCTCAGTCCTCTATATAGTATAATACACTCCCCATAGTCCTCCACATAGTATAATACACTCCCTATAGTCCTCCATATATTAAAATACACTCCTCAGTCCTCCACATAGTATTATACACTACCCATAGTCCTCCATATATTAAAATACACTCCTCAGTCCTCCATATAGTATAATAAGCTCCTTAGTCCTCCATATAGTATAATACACTCCTCAGTCCTCCATATAGTATAATACATTCCTCAGTCCTCCATATAGCATAATACACTCCTCAGTCCTCCATATAGCATAATACACTCCTCAGTACTCCATATAATATAATACACTCCTCATAGTCCTCCATATATTAAAATACACTGCTCAGTCCTCTATTTAGTATAATACCCTCCTTACAGTGCTCCATATAGTATAATGCACCACCATAGTCATCCATGTAGTACAGTTCACTTCCGATAGTATAATGCACCCAATAGTTCATCATATAGTATAATGCATTCCCCATAGTTCTCAATACAGTACAATGCAGCCCACATATAGTATAATGCTGCCACCCCATAGAGTATAATGCAGCCACCCCACAGAATATAATGTAGCCCCCTGAGTATAATGCAGCCCTGCCATACAATATAATGTAACCCCCCATAGAATATAACGCAGCCCACTCATATAGTATAATGCAGCCTCCATAATATATATGGTAGCCCCCTCATTGAGTATAATGCAGCCTCCCATAGAATATGATGTAGCCCCTCCATAGAATACAATATAGCCCTCCTCATATAGTATAATGCAGCCCCCAGAGAATATAATGTAGCCTCCTCATAGAGTATGATGCAATAACCCCTCATAGAATATAATCCATTTAATACATAGAACAAATTTAATACACAGAATATAATGTAGCCCCCATAGAATATAATACAGCCCACCTCCCCATAGAATATAATGTAGCCCCATAAGAGTATGATGCAATCCTCCCTCATAGAATATAATACAGCCACCACATAGAATATAATGCAGCCTCCCAGAGAATCTAACACAGCCCCCCATAGAATATAATGTAGCCCCCATAGAATATAATACAGCCCACCTCCCCATAGAATATAATGTAGCCCCATAAGAGTATGATGCAATCCTCCCTCATAGAATATAATACAGCCACCCCATAGAATATAATGTAGCCTCCCAGAGAATCTAACACAGCCCCCCATAGAATATAATGTATCCCCCCTAGAGAATATAATACAGCCCCCATAGAATATAATGTAGCCCCCAGAGAATGTAATACAGCCCACCTCCCCATAGAATATAATGTAGCCCCATCAAAGAGTATTATGCAATCCTTCTCCATAGAGTATAATGTATCCCCCCATAGAATATAATGTAGCCCCCCAGAAAATATAATACAACCCCCGTAGAATGTAATACAGCGCCCCATAGAATATAATACAGCCCCCCATAGAATGTAATACAGCCACTCATAAAATATAACACAGCCCCCATAGAATATAATACAGCCCCTCATAGAATGTAATACAGCTCACCTCCCCATATTATCATTATTATTATTATTATTTATATAGCACCATTAATTCCATGGTGCTGTACATGAGAAAAGGGTTACATACAGGGTTATAGATATAATTTACAGTACACAAATTTATGATGACAGACTGGTACAGAGGGGAGAGGACCCTGTCCTTGCCGACTTACATTACAGCACCCAATAGAATGTAATACATCCCCCTATAGAATGTAATACAGCACCCCATAGAATGTAATACAGCACCCCATAGAGAATAATACAGCCCCCAAGAGAATATAATACAGCACCCCATAGAATGTAATACAGCACCCCACAGAATATAATACTTCCCCCATAAAATGTAATACAGCCCACCTCCCAATAGACTGTAATACAGCCCCCCATAAAATGTAATACAGCCCACCCCCCATAGAATGTAATACAGACCCCCATAGAATGTAATACAGCCCCCCATAGAATGTAATACAGCCCCTCATAGAATATAATACAGCCCCCAGTTGTTGTTTTTTTAAAAAAAAACACAGTCTTCACCTCTCCTCGTGCCCCCTGCTGCTCGTAGCTCCAGTCTCAGCAGCTGCAGTATGCCCAGTCACACAGCAGGTACGCAATGATGTGATTTCATCACGCACCTACAGTGTCAAGGGCAGAGGGAAATGATGGGAGAGGGAGCGTCTTAGATGCCGGTATAGTTTAATGCGTCGGCGCTGGCGGGGTGAGCTGGCACTGGCAGGGAGTCAGCGCTGGTGGCAAGCGACAGGCTGGGGTCCCCTGGGGGAGGGGGGCCCTAGGCAGCTGCCTGATCTGCCTGCCGCTAATGCTGGCCCTGGTTGTCGGTAAAGTATAAACTCATGGCCATTGGGATTCTCTCTATTTCCTATAAAGTAGGCGGATATTTCTCTCACTTTTCTCTGCCTCCATATATATTGTTTGACCAATTACAAGCTTTCCATAACTGAGATTCTACTCTTGACCACTGTGATTGAAATGTTGTAAAACTGTAATCTTAGGTATTTGGGAAAAGAGGCTGTAAATTAGGCTCCGAGTCCTGAGTAACCATTGCAACAAAGCATACTAGCAATAGAGATGAGCAAATCATTTTGATGCAAACTTTTTACACATTGCAGAAGGTTGCAACAGCCAGACATGACCTCAGGCGTAACCACAGGGGTTTCCCCATAATGCTTTGCAGTTATTAAATTACATGATACAGCACAACCAGAGATTCAAGCTTGAGGAGGCTAATTTGCATATTCCAGGTGCCTTCTGGGAAAGCGAAGAGTCTCCCTAAGCTAGAAGATCGTTGAGTACAGCCGGGACCAGCTGCTTGGAAAGAATCATCAAACCAGGGATTCAAGCTTGAGGAGGCTAATTTGCATATTCCAGGTGCCTTCTGGGAAAGCGAAGAGTCTCCCTAAGCTAGAAGATCGTTGGGTACAGCCGGGACCAGCTGCTTGGAAAGAATCATCAAACCAGGGATTCAAGCTTGAGGAGGCTAATTTGCATATTCCAGGTGCCTTCTGGGAAAGCGAAGAGTCTCCCTAAGCTAGAAGATCGTTGGGTACAGCCGGGACCAGCTGCTTGGAAAGAATCACCAAACCAGGGATTCAAGCTTGAGGAGGCTAATTTGCATATTCCAGGTGCCTTCTGGGAAAGCGAAGAGTCTCCCTAAGCTAGAAGATCGTTGGGTACAGCCGGGACCAGCTGCTTGGAAAGAATCACCAAACCAGGGATTCAAGCTTGAGGAGGCTAATTTGCATATTCCAGGTGCCTTCTGGGAAAGCGAAGAGTCTCCCTAAGCTAGAAGATCGTTGGGTACAGCCGGGACCAGCTGCTTGGAAAGAATCACCAAACCAGGGATTCAAGCTTGAGGAGGCTAATTTGCATATTCCAGGTGCCTTCTGGGAAAGCGAAGAGTCTCCATAAGCTAGAGGATCGTTGGGTACAGCCGGGACCAGCTGCTTGGAAAGAATCACCAAACCAGGGATTCAAGCTTGAGGAGGCTAATTTGCATATTCCAGGTGCCTTCTGGGAAAGCGAAGAGTCTCCCTAAGCTAGAAGATCGTTGGGTACAGCCGGGACCAGCTGCTTGGAAAGAATCACCAAACCAGGGATTCAAGCTTGAGGAGGCTAATTTGCATATTCCAGGTGCCTTCTGGGAAAGCGAAGAGTCTCCCTAAGCTAGAAGATCGTTGGGTACAGCCGGGACCAGCTGCTTGGAAAGAATCATCAAACCAGGGATTCAAGCTTGAGGAGGCTAATTTGCATATTCCAGGTGCCTTCTGGGAAAGCGAAGAGTCTCCCTAAGCTAGAAGATCGTTGGGTACAGCCGGGACCAGCTGCTTGGAAAGAATCATCAAACCAGGGATTCAAGCTTGAGGAGGCTAATTTGCATATTCCAGGTGCCTTCTGGGAAAGTGAAGAGTCTCCCTAAGCTAGAAGATCGTTGGGTACAGCCGGGACCAGCTGCTTGGAAAGAATCACCAAACCAGGGATTCAAGCTTGAGGAGGCTAATTTGCATATTCCAGGTGCCTTCTGGGAAAGCGAAGAGTCTCCCTAAGCTAGAAGATCGTTGGGTACAGCCGGGACCAGCTGCTTGGAAAGAATCACCAAACCAGGGATTCAAGCTTGAGGAGGCTAATTTGCATATTCCAGGTGCCTTCTGGGAAAGCGAAGAGTCTCCCTAAGCTAGAAGATCGTTGGGTACAGCCGGGACCAGCTGCTTGGAAAGAATCACCAAACCAGGGATTCAAGCTTGAGGAGGCTAATTTGCATATTCCAGGTGCCTTCTGGGAAAGCGAAGAGTCTCCCTAAGCTAGAAGATCGTTGGGTACAGCCGGGACCAGCTGCTTGGAAAGAATCACCAAACCAGGGATTCAAGCTTGAGGAGGCTAATTTGCATATTCCAGGTGCCTTCTGGGAAAGCGAAGAGTCTCCCTAAGCTAGAAGATCGTTGGGTACAGCCGGGACCAGCTGCTTGGAAAGAATCACCAAACCAGGGATTCAAGCTTGAGGAGGCTAATTTGCATATTCCAGGTGCCTTCTGGGAAAGCGAAGAGTCTCCCTAAGCTAGAAGATCGTTGGGTACAGCCGGGACCAGCTGCTTGGAAAGAATCACCAAACCAGGGATTCAAGCTTGAGGAGGCTAATTTGCATATTCCAGGTGCCTTCTGGGAAAGCGAAGAGTCTCCCTAAGCTAGAAGATCGTTGGGTACAGCCGGGACCAGCTGCTTGGAAAGAATCACCAAACCAGGGATTCAAGCTTGAGGAGGCTAATTTGCATATTCCAGGTGCCTTCTGGGAAAGCGAAGAGTCTCCCTAAGCTAGAAGATCGTTGGGTACAGCCGGGACCAGCTGCTTGGAAAGAATCACCAAACCAGGGATTCAAGCTTGAGGAGGCTAATTTGCATATTCCAGGTGCCTTCTGGGAAGGCGAAGAGTCTCCCTAAGCTAGAAGATCGTTGGGACCAGCTGCTTGGAAAGAATCACCAAACCAGGGATTCAAGCTTGAGGAGGCTAATTTGCATATTCCAGGTGCCTTCTGGGAAAGCGAAGAGTCTCCCTAAGCTAGAAGATCGTTGGGTACAGCCGGGACCAGCTGCTTGGAAAGAATCACCAAACCAGGGATTCAAGCTTGAGGAGGCTAATTTGCATATTCCAGGTGCCTTCTGGGAAAGCGAAGAGTCTCCCTAAGCTAGAAGATCGTTGCGTACAGCCGGGACCAGCTGCTTGGAAAGAATCACCAAACCAGGGATTCAAGCTTGAGGAGGCTAATTTGCATATTCCAGGTGCCTTCTGGGAAAGCGAAGAGTCTCCCTAAGCTAGAAGATCGTTGGGTACAGCCGGGACCAGCTGCTTGGAAAGAATCACCAAACCAGGGATTCAAGCTTAAGGAGGCTAATTTGCATATTCCAGGTGCCTTCTGGGAAAGCGAAGAGTCTCCCTAAGCTAGAAGATCGTTGGGTACAGCCGGGACCAGCTGCTTGGAAAGAATCACCAAACCAGGGATTCAAGCTTGAGGAGGCTAATTTGCATATTCCAGGTGCCTTCTGGGAAAGCGAAGAGTCTCCCTAAGCTAGAAGATCGTTGGGTACAGCCGGGACCAGCTGCTTGGAAAGAATCACCAAACCAGGGATTCAAGCTTGAGGAGGCTAATTTGCATATTCCAGGTGCCTTCTGGGAAAGCGAAGAGTCTCCCTAAGCTAGAAGATCGTTGGGTACAGCCGGGACCAGCTGCTTGGAAAGAATCACCAAACCAGGGATTCAAGCTTGAGGAGGCTAATTTGCATATTCCAGGTGCCTTCTGGGAAAGCGAAGAGTCTCCCTAAGCTAGAAAATCGTTGGGTACAGCCGGGACCAGCTGCTTGGAAAGAATCACCAAACCAGGGATTCAAGCTTGAGGAGGCTAATTTGCATATTCCAGGTGCCTTCTGGGAAAGCGAAGAGTCTCACTAAGCTAGAAGATCGTTGGGTACAGCCGGGACCAGCTGCTTGGAAAGAATCACCAAACCGCGCGCCTTACGGCGCGCAAATTTTTGCCTGTAGGACATTATTGCAAGAGAGCTTGGCTGAGTAGATTACACAAGAAGGAAAACACACAGCAAGTCAGCAGGATCTAGGAGCAACATGGCAGATGTGACAACCTACATGGTGAGCTGCAGCATGTGCTACATGTTCACAGATCGACCAGAAGAAGAATTAAATTTCACCTGTCAGAAGTGTAGACTAGTGGCCCTTTTAGAAGAAAAGGTGCGGGGTCTGGAAGAAAGAATAGCAACCTTGAAACTCATCAAAGAGAATGAAGACTTTCTAGACAGAGCAGAAGCATCTCTACTGGTCACAGAAGGTGAAAAAAGTGTCAGAGAACCTCCAAAAGCAGATGAGTGGAAGCATGTGACCAAAAGAAGCAAGAAGACCATGGAGAAATCACCAACCACACAACTGAAGAACCGATATCAAATCTTTGTAGAGGATGAAGATGGCACACCTAAGGATGAAGCAATACCAGCAAGCAAAAAAGAAAAGGGCACACAGCAACAAGTGACAGCAAAAAGTACAGCCAAGAAGCAACGAAGAGTGGTGGTGGTGGGAGACTCACTACTGAGAGGCACAGAAGCAGCCATCTGCAGACCGGACATAACTGCAAGAGAAGTATGCTGCCTTCCAGGTGCGATGATCAAGGATGTGACCGATAGGATACCAAAGCTCTTCAACTCCAAGGACGTCCACCCATTTCTTCTGATACATGTTGGCACCAATGACACGGCAAGGAAGGACCTACCGACAATCTGCAAAGACTTTGAAGAGTTGGGGAAGAAAGTAAAGGAACTGGATGCACAGGTAGTTTTTTCTTCTATCCTTCCAGTAGACGGGCATGGCACCAGGAGATGGAACAGGATCCTTGATGCAAACAACTGGCTAAGACGATGGTGCAGACAACAAGGATTCGGATTCCTGGACCACGGTGTGAATTACTTGTACGATGGACTCCTCGCCAGAGACGGACTACACCTCAACAAACCTGGGAAACACACATTCGCCAGAAGACTCGCTACACTCATCAGGAGGGCGTTAAACTAGAAGAAGAGGGGACGGGAAGAAAAACATTAGACTTGAACAAAGAAGATCCAGGAAAACATACTCAGAAGGGAGGTAAGAACATTTCTAAAACAATCCACAGCGAGGAGATTGGAACAAAACAAAATCCTCTAAACTGCATGCTTGCAAACGCCAGAAGCCTGACAAACAAGATGGAAGAACTAGAAGCAGAAATATCTACAGGTAACTTTGACATAGTGGGAATAACCGAGACATGGTTAGATGAAAGCTATGACTGGGCAGTTAACTTACAGGGTTACAGTCTGTTTAGAAAGGATCGTAAAAATCGGAGAGGAGGAGGGGTTTGTCTCTATGTAAAGTCTTGTCTAAAGTCCACTTTAAGGGAGGATATTAGCGAAGGAAATGAGGATGTCGAGTCCATATGGGTCAAAATTCATGGAGGGAAAAATGGTAACAAAATTCTCATTGGGGTCTGTTACAAACCCCCAAATATAACAGAAACCATGGAAAGTCTACTTCTAAAGCAGATAGATGAAGCTGCAACCCATAATGAGGTCCTGGTTATGGGGGACTTTAACTACCCGGATATTAACTGGGAAACAGAAACCTGTGAAACCCATAAAGGCAACAGGTTTCTGCTAATAACCAAGAAAAATTATCTTTCACAATTGGTGCAGAATCCAACCAGAGGAGCAGCACTTTTAGACCTAATACTATCTAATAGACCTGACAGAATAACAAATCTGCAGGTGGTCGGGCATCTAGGAAATAGCGACCACAATATTGTACAGTTTCACCTGTCTTTCACTAGGGGGACTTGTCAGGGAGTCACAAAAACACTGAACTTTAGGAAGGCAAAGTTTGACCAGCTTAGAGATGCCCTTAATCTGGTAGACTGGGACAATATCCTCAGAACTAATAATACAGATAATAAATGGGAAATGTTTAAGAACATCCTAAATAGGCAGTGTAAGCGGTTTATACCTTGTGGGAATAAAAGGACTAGAAATAGGAAAAACCCAATGTGGCTAAACAAAGAAGTAAGACAGGCAATTAACAGTAAAAAGAAAGCATTTGCACTACTAAAGCAGGATGGCACCATTGAAGCTCTAAAAAACTATAGGGAGAAAAATACTAAAAAACTAATTAAAGCTGCCAAAAAGGAAACAGAGAAGCACATTGCTAAGGAGAGTAAAACTAATCCCAAACTGTTCTTCAACTATATCAATAGTAAATGAATAAAAACTGAAAATGTAGGCCCCTTAAAAAATAGTGAGGAAAGAATGGTTGTAGATGACGAGGAAAAAGCTAACATATTAAACACCTTCTTCTCCACGGTATTCACGGTGGAAAATGAAATGCTAGGTGAAATCCCAAGAAACAATGAAAACCCTATATTAAGGGTCACCAATCTAACCCAAGAAGAGGTGCGAAACCGGCTAAATAAGATTAAAATAGATAAATCTCCGGGTCCGGATGGCATACACCCACGAGTACTAAGAGAACTAAGTAATGTAATAGATAAACCATTATTTCTTATTTTTAGGGACTCTATAGCGACAGGGTCTGTTCCGCAGGATTGGCGCATAGCAAATGTGGTGCCAATATTCAAAAAGGGCTCTAAAAGTGAACCTGGAAATTATAGGCCAGTAAGTCTAACCTCTATTGTTGGTAAAATATTTGAAGGGTTTCTGAGGGATGTTATTCTGGATTATCTCAATGAGAATAACTGTTTAACTCCATATCAGCATGGGTTTATGAGAAATCGCTCCTGTCAAACCAATCTAATCAGTTTTTATGAAGAGGTAAGCTATAGGCTGGACCACGGTGAGTCATTGGACGTGGTATATCTCGATTTTTCCAAAGCGTTTGATACCGTGCCGCACAAGAGGTTGGTACACAAAATGAGAATGCTTGGTCTGGGGGAAATTGTGTGTAAATGGGTTAGTAACTGGCTTAGTGATAGAAAGCAGAGGGTGGTTATAAATGGTATAGTCTCTAACTGGGTCGCTGTGACCAGTGGGGTACCGCAGGGGTCAGTATTGGGACCTGTTCTCTTCAACATATTCATTAATGATCTGGTAGAAGGTTTACACAGTAAAATATCGATATTTGCAGATGATACAAAACTATGTAATGCAGTTAATACAAGAGAAGATAGTATTCTGCTACAGATGGATCTGGATAAGTTGGAAACTTGGGCTGAAAGGTGGCAGATGAGGTTTAACAATGATAAATGTAAGGTTATACACATGGGAAGAAGGAATCAATGTCACCATTACACACTGAATGGGAAACCACTGGGTAAATCTGACAGGGAGAAGGACTTGGGGATCCTAGTTAATGATAAACTTACCTGGAGCAGCCAGTGCCAGGCAGCAGCTGCCAAGGCAAACAGGATCATGGGGTGCATTAAAAGAGGTCTGGATACACATGATGAGAGCATTATACTGCCTCTGTACAAATCCCTAGTTAGACCGCACATGGAGTACTGTGTCCAGTTTTGGGCACCGGTGCTCAGGAAGGATATAATGGAACTAGAGAGAGTACAAAGGAGGGCAACAAAATTAATAAAGGGGATGGGAGAACTACAATACCCAGATAGATTAGCGAAATTAGGATTATTTAGTCTAGAAAAAAGACGACTGAGGGGCGATCTAATAACCATGTATAAGTATATAAGGGGACAATACAAATATCTCGCTGAGGATCTGTTTATACCAAGGAAGGTGACGGGCACAAGGGGGCATTCTTTGCGTCTGGAGGAGAGAAGGTTTTTCCACCAACATAGAAGAGGATTCTTTACTGTTAGGGCAGTGAGAATCTGGAATTGCTTGCCTGAGGAGGTGGTGATGGCGAACTCAGTCGAGGGGTTCAAGAGAGGCCTGGATGTCTTCCTGGAGCAGAACAATATTGTATCATACAATTAGGTTCTGTAGAAGGACGTAGATCTGGGGATTTATTATGATGGAATATAGGCTGAACTGGATGGACAAATGTCTTTTTTCGGCCTTACTAACTATGTTACTATGTTACTATGTTACAACCAATTAGCGCACCAAAGAGAAAATGTATAAAGATGGGTCCAATAAGAATTACCAAAAGGCACAAAAAACGCGCATTGTTCTGCTTCACCAATGCCACAGGAGACAGAGATACAGATAGTCACTTGATGAACGCCAAAAACCTGCAAGGGAAAACACTTTGAGCCATGGGATTTGGGATTATGGACCATGAAGAGCACTTTAAGTAGATAAGTGCCCAGTGTGCTCACTGTGTTTTAAAATCATTTTTTTGGATATAGAATGTATTCATAGAAAGTTTTGTCATTTAGGTTCCTGAGATGGGTGTTGTGTGATGTGTTTTGTTGTGACACTACTTCTTTAGATTGAATTATAAGGTTAATATATTGCTTATCATGATCATATACATTGTTCATTATTAGGTTTTCTCTGTATACACTCCTGGCACGGTTCAGGTTTTCATTTTTATTGTTGTTTATTCTTGCTGTGATCTGTGTAGTGAGGGTGCATGAAGAGCCAGATAGGGTCACTTTACATTAAACAGAAGCAACCCAGTAGTCAGCACTATTTCTAATCCAAATGATAATGCTAACAATCATGTTGCAAATAGTGGAGCAAGAAGGCACTCATGTGTCAGGCGTTTCCATGAGGTCCAAGTACGTGGTATGTTGGTGGCAGGGCAGCACTTAAGCTTGCTTCCTCTGTCCCTTTCTGTCAACTATGGACAACAGAGAGGGGATCATTATCCTCTTCATCTCCTGATTGTTGCACTTCCATCACCTTTTCCCCCTCATCCTCCTCCATTTGTTCCTTGGCTCCTGCACCTTTGCTAACAGTTTGTCTGGTACATGAGCCCCCCTCAATCACTGTAATCCACCCTTGCATGGACCCTGTGCGAAGACAGTCCAAAATTTAGATATATTGCTATCACTTCCGCATCCTCCTCTGTTTCCTCCTCTTCCTCTAGGACCACCTTCCTCTGGCCAACTTCCTCCCACTGACTATTCAGTGCGTTCCAGCATGTAGATTACTGGAATAGTGATGAAGGCATTGTCTGTGTTAACCATCTTAGTAGCCATTTCGAAACTGTGCAGAAGAGTGCAGAGGTCCTTCCTCTGTGTCCACTCCACAAGCAAGTTAAGCTACACGTTTGTACTGCATTGGGCTAGCTTATGCAAAATGTCGTCGCTGCTGCCTCAGTCACTGCAACATTTGCTAAGTGGAATTTCACTGTGTCAGCACAGTGCATATCGATGCAAGTTGATGTGTGGACACCAGAAATGAGCACACCGCGACTGTGCTTTCTGCAGCAGCGCATCTAGGCTGGGATAGTGGAGTAGAAATTGCTGTACCACCAGGTCAAAGACATGAGCCATACAAGGCACATATGTGAGGTGTCCCAGCATAGGTCCACCACCAAGTTCGCACCATTATTGCGCATGGCCTTCACTGACTCCAGGTTCACTGCAGACAGCCATTGCTGAAACTCGGCCTGGATAGCTGTCCACACGCTTGAGCTGTGTGACTGCGTTCTCCAAGGCATATTAATTTAGACACTGCTTGATTACGGTGGTAGGGGTTTATTCTCTACACTGTTGGAAAGTGTGTCTCATTATGGGAGAGGTTGAGGGCAAAGGTTGTGACCTTACAGGAGATGGATGAGGCAGAAGCAGTGGAGGAAGGGTTACATACAGAGGTTTGTCCCGCAAGTCTAGGGTATTCCAAAATTTGCTGTCTAGTAACACCTTGGTGTCTAGTGTTTTAGTTCTCCATCTTCTGGTGTCTAGTGGCTTAGTTATCCAAATTTAGGTGTTTAGCAGTTTATTTATCCAAGCCCTGTTGTCTAGTTGTTTAGGTCTCCATCTTCCGGTGTGTAGTGTTTTAGTTATCCAACTTTAGGTATTTAGTAGTTTATTTCTCCAAGCCCTGTTGTCTAGTTGTTTAGTTCTCCTTCTTATGCTGTGTAGTAATTAAGTTCTCCATCCCCAAGTGCCCTTCAAGCTTTGGGGACTTCAAGACTTATGGAGCAGCCCCTTCCCTGCCTGCCTCCACAGCCAACAGAGTCGCCCAGTGCCCGGTAACAGGAAAAGTTACACCATAAAATTTGTTGCGCAATTTCACCTGAGTAAGATGATACCCAATATGTGGGGGAAAGCTACTGCTTGGGTGCATGGCAGGGCTATGAAAGGAAGGAGTGCCATTTTGGAACAGACTTTATTGGAATTGTGTTGGGGTTTTCATGTCGTGTTCGTAGAGCCACTGTTGTGCCTAAACAGTGGAAAACTCACACAAGTGACCCCATTTTGGAAACTTGACCTCCAAGGAATTTATCTAGACATGTGGTGAGTAGTGATGAGCGAACGTGCTCACCACTACTCGTTACTCGCGATAGTTTGTCAGGCATACGCAGCATAGTTGTGTGTGCTATCCTTGAGCCCCTTTTTTTTCGTTCTAAACTCACCGAAAAAGGCCTCATATATCCATCGCATGTATCGCACTTTTCATTATTTAATACCATTTCTTTTATGATTTGGGCGTGATTGCCCTTCAAATTGCCCAGTTCCAACATGACGGCTATGATGCTTGTGCGCATCCTCTGTGACCGGGTGGGCGGCCCTAGTCGCGTGATCCGCTTGCGGCATTGCAGGCGGCGCTTTGGCGCCTCCTTGTGACGTGGCCGCGGGTCAGGTGCCGGGGACCCTGCCACTCCGGTAACATGAGATGCGCCGCCTCCAGTATCATTAATAGATTGCTTGCCCTTACATTTGCCCATTACAGGTATGGCGGTTATAGCACTTGTGCGCATCCTCTGTGTCCGAGGCGGGCGGGCCCTGTCACGTGATCCGCTTGCGACGTCACTGGCGGCGCCTTGGCGCCCTTCTGTGACGCTGCCGCGGGTCATGTGCCGGGAACGCCGACGCTGCGGCGGCATAGGATGCACCGCCTTTAGTGCCGTGATTGGCTTAATTCCTATGGACAGCATATATAAAAAGCGGGCAGTATACTTACCCTATATCACTCCCTGAGGAAGCAACGTGCTGTGAAACGCGCGTTGGAGTGCGGGGTTAAGGCACAGGAACGCCAACATGAGCACCGGTAAGGTCCACCACATGCACAATGCACTTTAACATTTATTGTAATTCACAGAGATTGTGATATGGGAACTGCATAGGTATTATACCTTGGATAGGGATTGTCATTGTTGCAAGCACTCTGCATGGTGCATCTTATACCTGGATGATAGAAATTGTTATATAGGGACCTTATTGGTATTATACCGTTTATATCTTTTGCCACTAGCACTCTGCACCTTATACCCGGATGACAGAGATTGTTACACAGGGACCTCATTGGTATTATACCGTATATATTGAACTTTTTTTATTGCCACTAGCATGGTGCACTGTATACCTGAATTACCTTTAAAGCACCGATATATTTATCTTTTTCTCTCCCCTCCTTTTTTTCTCTAGTGGTGGCTCCCTGCTGTTGCTCATGTCTACATAAATACATTATTAGCAAACAAGGACATACTATTTATTATATATCAGATATACTATTACAAATGATCCTTGTATGGAATTACTATCTTCTATATTTCTTGTGCCTCCCCTGGTTTTCTGTGTTTTGTTTGTTGGTGTCTTTATATTATTCAATAAAATATTTGGTTTTATAATTTTTGTGTTACTGGTAATATTTTCAAGTAGGTTGTTTTGGTTATATTGCCTAAACATAGCCTATACAACTACTTGCTCATGGGACTGCTAATCTGAGCTTTATGACCCGTAATCAAAGTATGACTCCAACAAAAATGTATATATCCTACAAAAGGAGGAATTGAGCACAAACATTCCCAGGGCTGAACAGCGCCTGGCCGGGAAACGTGTGTGAATGAGCAAAAAGGCCCAGGAAGCAGAAGCCCTAGAGATCAGAATAAAGTATAGATTACCCGTTTGTAGATATTGGCAGGGGCAGGTCTCCCCATGAACCAGGTAGACAGACCTAGGAACAAGGCCCCACGCGTATCGCCCTCCAGATAGGGCTTCGTCAGGGGAAGTGTGGTGTACCTTCTGCTGGCCTCTGTTTAAATAGGTCTCTGTAAGTGAACCTGGTAGCAGGATGAATAACAAGCTGCACCTTGGCAGGTGGCAAAAAAAAAAAAGGAGGGTTGTATGACAAATGAAGGAGAAGACACTCCTGCACATACAGGTCCTTCTCAAAAAATTAGCATATAGTGTTAAATTTCATTATTTACCATAATGTAATGATTACAATTAAACTTTCATATATTATAGATTCATTATCCACCAACTGAAATTTGTCAGGTCTTTTATTGTTTTAATACTGATGATTTTGGCATACAACTCCTGATAACCCAAAAAACCTGTCTCAATAAATTAGCATATTTCACCCATCCAATCAAATAAAAGTGTTTTTTAATAACAAACAAAAAAACCAACAAATAATAATGTTCAGTTATGCACTCAATACTTGGTCGGGAATCCTTTGGCAGAAATGACTGCTTCAATGCGGCGTGGCATGGAGGCAATCAGCCTGTGACACTGCTGAGATGTTATGGAGGCCCAGGATGCTTCAATAGCGGCCTTAAGCTCATCCAGAGTGTTGGGTCTTGCGTCTCTCAACTTTCTCTTCACAATATCCCACAGATTCTCTATGGGGTTCAGGTCAGGAGAGTTGGCAGGCCAATTGAGCACAGTAATACCATGGTCAGTAAACCATTTACCAGTGGTTTTGGCACTGTGAGCAGGTGCCAGGTCGTGCTGAAAAATGAAATCTTCATCTCCATAAAGCATTTCAGCCGATGGAAGCATGAAGTGCTCCAAAATCTCCTGATAGCTAGCTGCATTGACCCTGCCCTTGATGAAACACAGTGGACCAACACCAGCAGCTGACATGGCACCCCACACCATCACTGACTGTGGGTACTTGACACTGGACTTCAGGCATTTTGGCATTTCCTTCTCCCCAGTCTTCCTCCAGACTCTGGCACCTTGATTTCCGAATGACATGCAAAATTTGCTTTCATCAGAAAAAAGTACTTGGGACCACTTAGCAACAGTCCAGTGCTGCTTCTCTGTAGCCCAGGTCAGGCGCCTCTGCCGCTGTTTATGGTTCAAAAGTGGCTTTACCTGGGGAATGCGGCACCTGTAGCCCATTTCCTGCACACGCCTGTGCACGGTGGCTCTGGATGTTTCCACACCAGACTCAGTCCACTGCTTCCTCAGGTTCCCCAAGGTCTGGAATCGGTCCTTCTCCACAATCTTCCTCAGGGTCCGGTCTCCTCTTCTCGTTGTACAGCGTTTTCTGCCACATTGTTTCCTTCCAACAGACTTACCATTGAGGTGCCTTGATACAGCACTCTGGGAACAGCCTATTTGTTGAGAAATTTCTTTCTGGGTCTTACCCTCTTGCTTGAGGGTGTCAATGATGGCCTTCTTGACATCTGTCAGGTCGCTAGTCTTACCTATGATGGGGGTTTTGAGTAATGAACCAGGCAGGGAGTTTATAAAAGCCTCAGGTATCTTTTGCATGTGTTTAGAGTTAATTAGTTGATTCAGAAGATTAGGGTAATAGGTCGTTTAGAGAACCTTTTCTTAATATGCTAATTTATTGAGACAGGTTTTTTGGGTTATCAGGAGTTGTATGCCAAAATCATCAGTATTAAAACAATAAAAGACCTGACAAATTTCAGTTGGTGGATAATGAATCTATAATATATGAAAGTTTAATTGTAATCATTACATTATGGTAAATAATGAAATTTAACACTATATGCTAATTTTTTGAGAAGGACCTGTATATGCATAAGCACACCAATGTATGTGTGCGCGTGCACATATATAAATATAAAGAAGTATAGGCAGGGAGCGAGGAGGGGGCTACTTGTATGGCACAAAATGTAACCAAGTGCCGGAATATATTGCCGGTGACACCGGAGCTAGAATTAAGAATATAATATGGACAAAACATTGTATTAAGGTGCCAGCAATGGCGTGCATCCAATAACAAACATACCACAGACAACCCCCGGGGGTACATTCATACATCAGTCATCAGGCACCCAAAAACACATGAAAAGTCATAATGAACATATATGAATAGTGTATCAAAAAATATATCTTTATTAAATTTGGCGCACCAGACACAATCCCATATTTATACAGTAAAATATTTGCCAACGAATGCTACAGAGATCCCCCCTATGTGTACCGGGTTCCTGAATAAAGACCCAATTAAATAATGCATGCACTTTTCCCAAAAGCTCTGCCTATAAAACAATGAATACTAGGCTATAGTCCCAAGAATGGATGCGAAACCCTGATAAAACAGAAAATCCCGAATGTGAAGGAATGGGAATAGTTTATATAGTCACAGAGAGACTAGACCTGGTGCTGGACCAGCCTAATTAAGAAAAAATGTTCCATGAGCCAAAAAGGCCCTAACCCTACACCAGGGAGAAATCCCATGAGCCAGGATGTCCAAATCAAATACAAAAAGCAAATACATGATGGTGTATATACAAAACACATATACAAAGTTATTGTAAGTAGGAGCCACACCGAAAATCAGACCCTATAAGGAGAAGCAAAAATGTAGGCACAAAACCCAAATAAGGTCCAAAACGCCCAATCCCAGGCGAACCGAAGGCTGGTACCCAAAGTTTTCAATTGTAGTTCAATGATGATACAGGAACCATCCAATTCCCGTGGAAACCCATGGGAGCCATTGAAGCCATTGTGGTGAAGATGGACCGATCTCATCCCAGAAATCCTGTAAAAAGGAGCTCCTCATTAAGACCTGCTGGGGCAACAGAACCAAGGTTAAAAATCCATCGGAATTCAGCATGCAGTAGGCTAGGTTTATATGGACCACCCCTGTTAGATAACTGGATGTGTTCCAGCCCCACCACCCGTGTATTCAGCATACGGCCTGCGTGATGGGCCAAAAAGTGGGCAGCTACAGGAGTAAGCGCCCTGCCCTTGGACAGGCCACTGGAGGCCAAATTGATGGTGGAAAAATGTTTTTGGACCCTCCGCCGCAATTACTGCAAAGTTTGGCCTACATACACCAGCTGGCATGGACAAATAAGAGCATAAATCACGCAGGTGGTTTTGCAATTAATATAGGACTGCAACCTGTGTGTCTTCCCATCTGCGGGATTAACAAAAACATCTCTAGTGGCCACCATGTGGGCGCAGATGTTACAGCCACCACAGACAAAGGAGCCCCTAAGCCTGGTGCCCCGGTTGGTTCTGATTTGCTGCCTCCTATAATGACTCCTGGTCAGGAGGTCCCCGAAGTTCGGAGCCCTCCTGGCTGTGAGTAAGGGTCGTTCCTCTACAACTGCAGAAGTGTTCAAATCCGTCGTAAGGATCCCCCAGTGTCTTTGCAAAATGTATTGTGAATTCTGTGGCCAAGCTCCCTCCTGTGGTCGAGAGTGGTACTTCGGCTGGTTCTGTCTATGAGCTTCCTTTGGTGGATGAGAGTGGTACTGTGGCTTCTGAGTTTCCTTCCTCAGGTGATGAGGTTAAGTCGTTAGGTGCTGCTCTATTTAACTCCACCTGGTGCTTTGATCCTGGCCTCCAGTCAATGTTCTAGTATTGGTCTTGCTTCCTCCTGGATCGTTCCTGTGGCCTGTCTATCCTGCATTAGCTAAGTTTTGCTTGTGTTATTTTTGCTTGCTTTTTTTTCTGTCCAGCTTGCTTTATTGATTTTTCTTGCTTGCTGGAAGCTCTGAGACGCAGAGGGAGCACCTCCGTACCGTTAGTCGGTGCGGAGGGTCTTTTTGCCCCTCTACGTGGTTGTTTGTAGGTTTTTGTGTTGACCGCAAAGCTATCTTTCCTATCCTCGGTCTATTCAGTAAGTCGGGCCTCACTTTGCTAAATCTATTTCATCTCTGTGTTTGTATTTTCATCTTACTCACATTCATTATATGTGGGGGGCTGCCTTTTCCTTTGGGGAATTTCTCTGAGGCAAGGTAGGCTTATTTTTCTATCTTCAGGGCTAGTTAGTTTCTCAGGCTGTGCCGAGTTGCATAGGGAGCGTTAGGCGCAATCCATGGCTACCTCTAGTGTGGTGTGTTAGGATTAGGGATTGCGGTCAGCAGAGTTCCCACGTCTCAGAGCTTGTCCTTTGTTTTTGGTAATTGTCAGGTCACTTTGTGTGCTCTGAACTTCAATGTCCATTGTGGTTCTGAATTACCTGTTCATAACAGTACTGGAGGCCCAAAGTACTAATGCTTCTCAATAGAGGGAAAAGAGAAGTTCTGAGACCATTTTTTTTTCTTTGCACTGTGTTCTGTCTTTCTTTTCCCCTTTACATCAGGGTGATTCAGAACACAGGTGTGGACATGGACATTCAAGGTCTGTTCTCTTTGATGGATAATCTCGCTATAAATGTACAGAATATTCAAGATTTAGTGGTTCAGAATCCTATGTTAGAACCTAAGATTCCTATTCCTGAGTTATTTTCTGGAGATAGAGCAAAGTTTTTGAATTTTAAAAATAATTGTAAACTATTTCTGGCTTTGAAACCCCGCTCCTCTGGTGACCCAGTACAACAAGTTAAGATCATTATTTCTTTATTACGTGGCGACCCTCAAGACTGGGCATTTTCCCTTGCGCCAGGAGATCCTGCATTATGTAATATTGATGCGTTTTTTCTGGCGCTCGGATTGCTGTACGACGAACCTAATTCAGTGGATCAGGCAGAGAAAAATTTGCTGGCTCTGTGTCAGGGTCAGGATGAGATAGAGATTTATTGTCAGAAGTTTAGAAAGTGGTCCGTGCTCACTCAATGGAATGAATGTGCGCTGGCAGCTATTTTCAGAAAGGGTCTCTCTGAAGCCCTTAAGGATGTCATGGTGGGATTTCCTATGCCTGCTGGTCTGAATGAGTGTATGTCTTTGGCCATTCAGATCGGTCGACGCTTGCGCGAGCGTAAATCTGTGCACCATTTGGCGGTATTATCTGAGCATGAACCTGAGCCTATGCAGTGCGATAGGACTTTGACCAGAGCTGAAAGGCGAGATCACAGACGTCAGAATGGGCTGTGTTTCTACTGTGGTGATTCCACTCATGCTATCTCCGATTGTCCTAAGCGCACTAAGCGGTTCGCTAGGTCTGCCACCATTGGTACGGTACAGTCGAAATTTCTTTTGTCCGTTACTTTGATCTGCTCTTTGTCTTCCTATTCTGTCATGGCACTTGTGGATTCAGGCGCTGCCCTTAATTTGATGGACTTGGAGTTTGCTAGGCGCTATGGGTTTGTCTTGGAGCCCTTGCATTGTCCTATTCCATTGAGAGGAATTGATGCTACGCCTTTGGCCAAGAATAAGCCTCAGTACTGGACCCAGCTGACCATGTGCATGGCTCCTGCGCACCAGGAGGATATTCGCTTTCTGGTGTTGCATAATCTGCATGATGTGGTCATGTTGGGGTTGCCATGGCTACAAGTCCATAACCCAGTATTAGATTGGAAATCAATGTCTGTGTCCAGCTGGGGTTGTCAGGGGGTACATGGTGATGTTCCATCTCTGTCTATCTCATCATCCACCCCTTCTGAGGTCCCAGAGTTCTTGTCTGATTACCGGGATGTATTCGATGAGCCCAAGTCCAATGCCCTACCTCCGCATAGGGATTGTGATTGTGCTATCGATTTGATTCCTGGTAGTAAGTTTCCTAAGGGTCGACTGTTTAATTTATCTGTACCTGAGCACGCCGCTATGCGGAGTTACGTGAAGGAGTCTTTGGAGAAGGGTCATATTCGCCCGTCATCGTCGCCATTGGGAGCAGGGTTCTTTTTTGTGGCCAAGAAGGATGGTTCGCTGAGACCTTGTATTGATTACCGCCTTCTAAATAAAATTACGGTCAAATTTCAGTACCCCTTGCCGCTGCTGTCTGATTTGTTTGCTCGGATTAAGGGGGCTAGTTGTTTCACCTAGATAGATCTTCGTGGTGCATATAATCTTGTGTGTATTAAACGGGGCGATGAATGGAAAACAGCATTTAATACGCCCGAAGGCCATTTTGAGTACCTGGTTATGCCATTCGGACTTTCTAATGCTCCATCAGTGTTTCAGTCCTTTATGCATGACATCTTCCGAGAGTACCTGGATAAATTCCTGATTGTATACTTGGATGATATTTTGGTCTTCTCGGATGATTGGGAGTCTCATGTGAAGCAGGTCAGAATGGTGTTCCAGGTCCTGCGTGCTAATTCTTTGTTTGTGAAGGGGTCAAAGTGTCTCTTTGCTGTTCAGAAGATTTCATTTTTGGGGTTCATTTTTTCTCCTTCTACTAGCGAGATGGACCCTGTTAAAGTTCAGGCCATTTATGATTGGACTCAGCCAACATCTCTGAAGAGTCTGCAGAAGTTCCTGGGCTTTGCTAATTTTTATCGTCGCTTCATCGCTAATTTTTCTAGCATTGCTAAACCGTTGACTGATTTAACCAAGAAGGGTGCTGATGTGGTCAATTGGTCTTCTGCTGCTGTGGAAGCTTTTCAGGGGTTGAAGCGTCGTTTTTCTTCTGCCCCTGTGTTGTGCCAACCAGATGTTTCACTTCCGTTCCAGTTCGAGGTTGATGCTTCCAAAATTGGAGCAGGGGCTGTTTTGTCGCAGAGAAGTTCTGATTGCTCGGTGATGAAACCATGCGCCTTCTTTTCCAGGAAATTTTCGCCTGCTGAGCGAAATTATGATGTTGGCAATCGAGAGTTGCTAGCCATGAAGTGGGCATTCGAGGAGTGGCGTCATTGGCTTGAAGGAGCTAAGCATCGCGTGGTGGTCTTGACTGATCACAAAAACTTGACTTATCTCGAGTCTGCCAAACGGTTGAATCCTAGACAGGCTCGTTGGTCGCTGTTTTTCTCCCGTTGACTTTGTGGTTTCGTACCTTCCGGGCTCTAAAAATGTGAAGGCGGATGCCCTGTCTAGGAGTTTTGTGCCCGATTCTCCGGGTTTGTCTGAGCCGGCGGGTATTCTCAAAGAGGGGGTAATTTTGTCTGCCATCTCCCCTGATTTGCAGTGGGTGCTGCAAAAATTTCAGGCTAATAGACCTGACCATTGCCCAGCGGAGAAACTGTTTGTCCCTGATAGGTGGACGAATAAAGTTATCTCTGAGGTTCATTGTTCGGTGTTGGCTGGTCATCCTGGAATCTTTGGTACTAGAGATTTGGTGGCTAGATCCTTTTGGTGGCCGTCTCTGTCGCGGGATGTGCGTTCTTTTGTGCAGTCCTGTGGGATTTGTGCTCGGGCTAAGCCCTGCTGTTCTCGTGCCAGTGGGTTGCTCTTGCCCTTGCCGGTCCCGAAGAGGCCTTGGACACATATCTCTATGGATTTTATTTCGGATCTCCCCGTCTCTCAAAGAATGTCGGTCATTTGGGTGGTTTGTGATCGCTTCTCTAAGATGGTCCATTTGGTGCCCTTGTCTAAATTGCCTTCCTCCTCTGATTTGGTGCCATTGTTTTTCCAGCATGTGGTTCGTTTACATGGCATTCCAGAGAACATCGTTTCTGACAGAGGTTCCCAGTTTGTTTCGAGGTTTTGGCGAGCCTTTTGTGCTAGGATGGGCATTGATTTGTCTTTTTCCTCGGCTTTCCATCCTCAGACAAATGGCCAGACTGAACGAACCAATCAGACATTGGAAACATATCTGAGATGTTTTGTTTCTGCTGATCAGGATGATTGGGTGTCCTTTTTGCCTTTGGCTGAGTTCGCCCTTAATAATCGGGCCAGCTCGGCTACTTTGGTTTCGCCGTTTTTCTGCAATTCTGGGTTCCACCCTCGTTTCTCTTCAGGGCAGGTTGCGTCTTCGGACTGTCCTGGTGTGGATACTGTGGTGGATAGGTTGCAGCAGATTTGGACTCATGCAGTGGACAATCTGACTTTGTCCCAGGAGAAGGCTCAACGTTTCGCTAACCGCAGGCGCTGTGTGGGTCCCCGACTTCGTGTTGGGGATTTGGTTTGGTTGTCATCTCGTTATATTCCTATGAAGGTTTCCTCTCCTAAATTTAAGCCTTGTTTCATTGGTCCATATAGGATTTCTGAGGTCCTTAATCCTGTGTCTTTTCGTTTGACTCTTCCAGCTTCTTTTTCCATCCATAACGTGTTCCATAGGTCATTGTTGCGGAGATACGTGGCACCTGTGGTTCCATCTATTGATCCTCCTGCTCTGGTTTTGGTTGAAGGGGAATTGGAGTATATAGTGGAGAAGATTTTGGATTCTCGTGTTTCGAGACGGAAACTCCAGTATCTGGTTAAGTGGAAAGGTTATGGTCAGGAAGATAATTCCTGGGTCTTTGCCTCTGATGTCCATGCTGCCGATCTGGTTCGTGCCTTTCATGTGGCTCATCCAGGTCGGCCTGGGGGCTCTGGTGAGGGTTCGGTGACCCCTCCTCAAGGGGGGGGTACTGTTGTGAATTCTGTGGCCAAGCTCCCTCCTGTGGTCGAGAGTGGTACTTCGGCTGGTTCTGTCTATGAGCTTCCTTTGGTGGATGAGAGTGGTACTGCGGCTTCTGAGTTTCCTTCCTCAGGTGATGAGGTTAAGTCGTTAGGTGCTGCTCTATTTAACTCCACCTGGTGCTTTGATCCTGGCCTCCAGTCAATATTCTAGTATTGGTCTTGCTTCCTCCTGGATCGTTTCTGTGGCCTGTCTATCCTGCATTAGCTAAGTTTTGCTTGTGTTATTTTTGCTTGCTATTTTTTCTGTCCAGCTTGCTTTATTGGTTTTTCTTGCTTGCTGGAAGCTCTGAGACGCAGAGGGAGCACCTCCGTACCGTTAGTCGGTGCGGAGGGTCTTTTTGCCCCTCTGCGTGGTTGTTTGTAGGTTTTTGTGTTGACCGCAAAGCTATCTTTCCTATCCTCGGTCTATTCAGTAAGTCAGGCCTCACTTTGCTAAATCTATTTCATCTCTGTGTTTGTATTTTCATCTTACTCACAGTCATTATATGTGAGGGGCTGCCTTTTCCTTTGGGGAATTTCTCTGAGGCAAGGTAGGCTTATTTTTCTATCTTCAGGGCTAGTTAGTTTCTCAGGCTGTGCCGAGTTGCACAGGGAGCGTTAGGCGCAATCCACGGCTACCTCTAGTGTGGTGTGTTAGGATTAGGGATTGCGGTCAGCAGAGTTCCCACGTCTCAGAGCTCGTCCTTTGTTTTTGGTAATTGTCAGGTCACTTTGTGTGCTCTGAACTTCAATGTCCATTGTGGTTCTGAATTACCTGTTCATAACAAAAATGGCCCTGATGTTCCCCCAGTTATAATTATCAAGCTGGTAATAAACCTGGGTTAATCATCACGTACCTTAGTACGGGTGTCCATGAGTGATTCCTGTGTATGGATACGTGCCCGCTGGAAGACCGTGGAGATGCTCCTGTGTGGATAATGTCTTTCCTTAAAATGATCCGTTAGATTCCGTGCCTCAATCCGAAAATCCGCATCTGCGGTGCAATTTCTTTACACCCTAGAAAATGGGATTACAAATACAACGGATTTGAACACTTCCGCTGTTGTAGGGGAACGACCCTTACTCACGGCCAGGAGGGCTCCAAACTGTTATTGGATGCACGCCATTGCTGGCACCTTAATACAATGTTTTGTCCATATTATATTCTTAATTCTAGCTCCGGTGTCACTGGCACTATATTCCGGCACTTGGTTACTTTTTGTGCCATACAAGTAGCCCCCTCCCCGCTCCCTGCCTATACTTCTATATATTTATATATGTGCACGCGCACACATACATTGGTGTGCTTATGCATATATGTGCAGGAGTGTCCTCTCCTTCATTTGTCATACAACCCTCCTTTTTTTTTTGCCACCTCCTGCTCAGGTGCAGCTTGTTATTCATCCTGCTACTAAGTTCACTTACAGAGACCTATTTAAACAGAGGCCAGCAGGTACGCCACACTTCCCCTGACTAAGCCCTATCTGGAGGGCGATACGCGTGGGGCCTTGTTCCTAGGTCTGTCCACCTGGTTCATGGGGAGACCTGCCCCTGCCAATATCTACAAACGGGTAATCTATACTCTATTCTGATCTCTAGGGTTTCTGCTTCCTGGGCCTTTTTGTTCATTCACACATGTTTCGCGGCCAGGGGCTGTTCAGCCCCGGGAATGTTTGTGCTCAATTCCTTCTTTTGTAGGATATATACATTTTTGTTGGAGTCATACTTTGGTTACGGGTCATAAAGCTTAGATTAGCAGTCCCATGAGCCAGTAGTTGTATATAGGCTATGTTTAGGCAATATATTATGTATGAATTTTTATGTGGATATTATTTCTAATGGACCGGGCTCTTTGCTGTGTTGCATTTTTAGTTATGTTTTAACTTTTGTGTGTTGTATCAATAAAAGCCTCTTTTTGCATTTTTGTACATATGACGTGGTGTGCAGTATTACAGTGGTGCTTTTTCTATATTACTCAAATTCTATACAGCGCTATTTAGCAAGTTTGGTCATTGGAGGCCGGTGTACTTATTTTTTCACTGCGTGATCCTCACATTCTATAAAGCACTATTTCGCATCAACAAAAAATTACAAGGCCTCAGATTTGCTAGTGTGGTATTTCCGTTACAGCCGTCATATATCTCTGTGCTCCAAGTCTGGGCATTGGAGGCCGGTGTACTTATTTTTTTGCTGTGTGATACTCAAATTCTAGACAGCGCTATGTAGCATAAAAAAATTTAAAGGCCACAAATTTGCCAGTGTTGTATTTCCGTTACAGCCATCATATATCTCTGTGCTCCAAGTTTGGGAATTGGAGGCTGGTGTTCTTATTTTTTGGCTGTGTGATACTCACATTCTATACAGCGCTATTTCTCATCAACAAAAAATTCCAAGGCCACAGATTTGCCAGTGTGGTATTTCCATTACAGCCGTCATATTTCTCTGTGCTCCAAGTTTGGGCATTGGAGGCTGGTGTACTTATATTTTAACTGTGTGATACTCAAATTCCAGACAGCGCTATTTAGCATAAATTAACTTTTAAAAAAAAAACTCAAAAATTGAATACAGTCTGTTAGGTCAGGCTGAGGCCTGCCTGGTGTTTGGGTTTGAAAAATCTTAGATTTGCAGGCATACTGATCACATACAGTATTATTTTGCTACTAGTAAAGACATTTGTGTTGAGCATTTGAAATAGTGCAGTGGTCCATTTAAAATGGTTAAGGCAAGGGCAAGGGACGGAGAAGTGGACGTGATCCTGATGGTGCATCCAGAGGATGAGGTAGTGGTCAAGGTGAAAGTGGGCAACAACAAAGACCCACATCTTCTCACTCGACCTTCCTGTCCCAGTTTCTAGGGGACCGCAGCACACAACTATTGAAGCCAGAGCAGTGTGAAACGGTTGTTGGTTGGATAGAGGAAAATGCTTCCAGTCACTTAGCCACCACCACAACTTTATCTTCCACACGGTCAAGTCTGAGTAGCCGTGAGTGTGGCCAGGATATTCCTCACCCTGATCCTCCTTCCTCCCACCATGCTGAGTGCCCTGAGACAATTGATCCCACACTTGGACACTCTGAAGAGCTGTTCCGTTTTCCATTCAAGATTCAGAAATCTCTGCCGGTCAATTTGAAGTGGGGAAATATGAGATCGTATGTAGAGCTGCCCAAAGCTTTGACCAGTCCCGGTCACATGAAGGCGATGGTGGGAAAGTGTAACAAGAGGTGGACGATGATGAGACACAATTGCCAGAAAGTCTGGAGGACGAGCTGGGTGCGGATGTGGAAGACGAGGTGGTGGATGACATAGTGACTGACCCAACCTGGCAGGAGGACATGCATAGCAAGGACAGCAGCACAAATGGGGGAGGAGGCATATCCCCCCAACAGGCAGGAAGAAGCAGTGTGGTGGCCTCAGACAGAAGGCGTGCATCCGTTCCCCATAACTGTGAGGATTCTCTGGTAGAAAAGGTGGACCCTCTAGACCGTGACAACGATCCCCCCCTATGGACGAGCTGACCAGATAGACCACCCCCTATACAGGGAGACTTAGGGGCAGGACCGTGAGAGACTATCGCCACGGAAGCTGTAGGACCATGAAGGAAAAGGGGAGAGGCAAACGGAGACTCAGGACCAGAGGAGTAGAAAAGAAACTGAACTGGTGGGAATGGCAGAGACACTGGACAGACAGAGTACTGCAGGGGCTCAGGACAGAAGAGCACTGCAGAGACTCAGGGACTGCAGGGACACAGGGACTGCAGGGACACAGGGACTGTAGGAACACAGGAACTGCAAGGAGACAGGGACTGCAAGGACATGGAGCCTGCAGAGACACAGGGACTGTAGGAACACAGTAACTGCAGGGAGACAGGGACAGCAGGGACACAGAGCCTGCAGAGACACAGGAACTGTAAGAACACAGGAACTGCAGGGACTGACGAAGGTTCTGAGGAGAGACAACAGAGCACAAAATCAGAGAACAAGAAGATGCACTGAATACACGTGCGGCCAGGAGCACTTGAGAAGCACAAGTGATCATCAGGCACAGGGGTGAGGTGCAGACAGGAAGATATAGTAGCGCTGCGCCTTACTTCCAAGAGAAGAGGGTCCTCCAAGACGAAAAAGAGGATAGGAAGTGCCAGCAGGGATTAGAGGTGTGCATGCGTAGAACAAAACCTGGTGTGTGCGCGCACCCGACGAGCAGCAGAAGCCAGGAGCGAACGCTGGAGAGAGGATGCCGCAGGAGAGCTGCGCCGGGATGCCAAGGACACGTAAGTATAACAGGGTGCGGGGGGAGGCAGCGGAGGTGGCGTGATAATAACACCAACATGAGTGAAGTTGCCATTCCAACTGTGAGACCTTCCCGAGCCTCGCTATTTTTTAAAGACTCTGCCAATAACCGCAAACTGGCCATTTGCAGCTCTAGCCATGCCCACATCAGCAGGGAGAGCAAAACAACCAGCCTTACCACCACCAGCATGATCAGGCACATGCAAGCAAAGCACCTGACTTTGTGGGCGAACCCCAGGCTCCAGGACCACCGCCTGCTGGTCACACCACTGCTTCTTCCACTGTTTTGCGTAGAAGCCAATCCCCAGTATACCGTGCAAGTGAAGATGCCTCTAGCCCTGCACCTGTTGTGGCCCACAGTCAAGCAGCACCATCAGCAAGCGCGTCCACGTACTTGTCCCAGCACAGCGTTCAGTTGTCTATAACCCAGTCTTTGGAACGCAAGTGGAAATACTCAGCCAATGACCCACAGGCCACAGTCCTCAATTCTAATATTTCTCTTCTGCTTGCGCTAGAAATGCTGCCTCTCAGGCTTGTTGAGATAGAAGCTTTCCGCAACGTGATGGTTGCGGCCTTCCCGAGGTACTCGGTCCCCAGTCGCCACTATTTCTCCAGTGTGCCGTACTGGCATTACACCAGCATGTGACCCAAAACATTACCCGTGCCCTCAACAATGCTGTTATGGGGAAAGTCCACCTAACCACGGACACGTGGACAAGTGCTTGTGGACAGGGATGGTACATCTCAATGACGGCACACTGGGTTAACATAGCGGAAGCCGGGACCAAGTCAGACCTTGGCATGGAACACATCTTCCCCATGCTGAGGAATGCTGGCCCTACATGAATCAGGGTTGCCACCACAGTCTTCAGCTCCTGCACCTCCTCCCCCTCCTCTTCATCCTCCATCTCTGAAATCAACACATCAGTCAGAAGCTGGAAGCACTGCAGCACTGCCTCAGTCAAGCGGCAACAGGCTGTGCTGAAGCTAATCTGCCTAGGTGACAAACGGCACAATGCAGAAGAGTTGTGGACAGGGCTGAAATAGCAGTCCAGATGTTTGGATGACACCACTGAACCTTCAGCCAGGCATGGTCGTGTGTGACAATGGCCGTAACATGGTGGCGACTCTGAGGCAAGGTGAGCTCACATGTACCTTGCTTGGCCCATGTGCTTAACCTCGTGGTTCAACATTTTCTGAAAAGCTACCCGGAGCTGCTGGATCTGCTAGGGAAAAAACGCCATCTGTCTGCCTATTTTAGAAAGTCAACTACAGCTTCAGCCGCCCTTGCCGTGCTTCAGCAGCATTTTCAGCTTCCAGCTCACCGACTGTTGTGTGATGTCCCCATGCGCTGGAACTCTACGCCGCATATGTTGGAAAGGATTTGTGAGCAGAAGAGGGCTGTTGTTGACTACCAACATCAACAAGGCCGTCGAGTTTCAGGTTATACTCCACACATAAGACCTCAGGAGTGGACATGGATGTCAGACATATGTAACATCCCCCAAAACTTTGAGTACTACACCAAGATGGTGAGCGGTGATGATGCCATAATTAGCATCCCTATCACGCTTCTCATTATTCTGAAAAACTCTCTGCTCACAATCAAAGAGGATGCATTGCAGGTGGAGCACGAGGACACAGAGCAAGGAAACATACAGGGGGATTACACTCAGCCAAGCCTCATGTCTTCTCAATGTGGATTGGTAGGCAATGAGGAGGAGAAAGAAAAGGAGCTACTTTCATGCGCTATAGGCGGTATTAAAAACACATCTGTATTAGCTTCTGCTCAGCGGGGATGGCCTGAGGACAGGGAGGAGGAGGATGAGGATGAAGAGGAGGACAGCATGGTCAGTCGTCCTGTTGGTGACGACACGGAAGTCTTGCCTGTTAGCAGTCTGGCACGCATGGCTGACTTTATGTTGCGCTGCATTTCACGTGACCCTCGGATTACAATATTTTGGGGTGAAACTCATTACTGGTTGGTGACACTTCTAGACCCACACTACAAGGAGAACTTTCAATCTCTTCTGCCTGAGGCAGAGAGGTGTACTAAAATGTTGCAGTACCACAGGGTCATTGTAGCGGAATTACTTAGAAAATTTCCAAGTGAGAACGCTGGCAGCAGATGTCAGAGATTGTTGTACAACCAAGGACTCCAAGCGAGAGAAACAGAAGTACAACCCAGCTCAGGCAGGGGAACAATGGCTAAGTTCAGGAACAGTTTTCTCAGACCCTCCCATCGTGATGGCTCAGAGGCAAGGGGTGCTGTCACAAGAAGTGCAATGTTAGGGAAGATGGTGGGGGACTACAAACGCCCTCCATGAATCCTCTGTGCCTTTTAATTATTGAGTATCCAAGCTGGACATGTGGCAAGAACTGGCTCTCTATGCCTTGGAGGTCCTGGCCTGCCCTGCTGCTAGCATTCTGTCAGAGCGGGGTTTTAGTGCCGCTGGTGGAATTATCACAGATAAGTGCATCCGCCTGTCAACTGAAAATGCTGACAGGCTGACTCTTATAAAAATGAGCAAGGCCTGGATTGGGAAAAACTTCTGTACACCACCAAGTGAAACCAGCGAAACATAACCTCAAATACATTCTCTGTTTTGGGTAGGTGTATTCTCATGCATCTCTTCACAACCGTACATGGGTATACACTTCCTGATTTGGTCTGTTTGTTTTTATCCTCCTCCTTATCCTCATCCTCCTCATCCAGAACCAGTATATCACCAGGGTGAACGTGGGCTGTACGGTGCATTTTGGCCAAGGGTGCTGTGATGGCACTCTTATTTTTTACAAAAAGGACAACACATTGGGGAATTGGGCATGACATTACATTGGGCCTACTTCTTTACTCGGTCTCCTGCAATGTATCCCTTAACTGCGACAAGATGACCAGGGTGCACGTGCTCAGTAATGCTATAGGCCGGAGATTTTTGGGCATGATAGCTGTGAAGGCACTATTTTATTTTGTAAAAACAGGACCCCACATTGGCGAATTGGGCATTACTTTACATTGGGCCTACTTCTTAAGTCTGTCTCCTGCAATGTGTCCTTTAACTGTCACTAGATGACTAGGGTGCACGTGCTCAGTACTGGTATAGGCCGGTGATTTTTGGGCATGGGGGTTGTGAAGGCACTATTTTATTTTGTAAAAACAGGACCCCACATTGGGGAATTGGGCATTACATTACATTGGGCCTATTTCTTAACTAGGTGTCCTGCAATCTGTCCTGTACTTGCCACTAGATCACCAGGGTGAACGTGCTCTGTATGGTGCATTTTGGCCAAGAAGGCTGTCATGCCACTATTTTAATTAAAAAAAAAGAATTTTACATTGGAGAATTGGGCATGACATTACTTTGGGCCTACTTCTTAACTCAGTCTCCTGCAATCTATCCAGTTCCTGCCAGTAGATCACCAGGGTGAATGTGTTCTGTACAGTGCATTTAGGGCTAGGGGGCTGTGACGGCACAATATTAATCAGTCTAAAAAGGACCCCACATTGGGGAATTAGGCATGGCATTCCATTGAGCCTACTTCTTAACTCTGTGTCCTGCAATGTGTCCTGTACCTGCCACTAGATCACAAGGGTGAACGTGGTCTGTACTGTTATAGGCCAGTGAATTTTGGGCAAGTGGGCTGTGATGGCACTATATTTTAAAGTTCACAAAGGAAACGCATTGGGGAATTGGGCATGACATTACTTTGGGCCTACTTTTTAACTCGGTCTCCTGCAATGGGTCCTGTTCCTGCCAGTAGATCACCAGGGTGAACGTCGTCTGTACGGGGCATTTAGGGCTAGGGAGCTGTGATGGCACTATTTTAATTAGTACAAAAAGGACCCCACATTGGGGAATTGGGCATGGCATTCCATTGGGCTTACTTCTTAACTCTGTCTCCTGCAATGTCTCTTATTTAACTGCTACTAGATCACAGGTTGAACGTGCTTTGTATTGTTATAGGCCGGTGAAGTATGGTCAAGGGGGGCTGTGATGGCACTAATCTATTTTTACAAAAGGTACCCCCCATTGATGAAACCACATCCTTGTTGGCAAACACTTCATAACATTTGTGTACCTTAAAGAGCTCACTTGAAAAGCCTCTTTTTTGTGTTGCCTGGTTGCTAACATTGAACACAATACACTTCATACATATTTGATTAAGCAATGCTGTTACTTTGTTTCAGTAGTTCATTAAAAATATAGCTTTGTCCACTATATTAGGATATCTCCTTGCGAGCCTAAACTTTGTCTGCCTCAAATGTACAAATGGAGAATATACAAATGGCGATTTGTAAGCAAGATTTAAATACTGTATACCGAATGCATTCAGACAATCACATAGCTGAATTTTTTGTAAAGCATTTAGAGATGTGACAGACAATGCTCATAGTGACACAATCTTGAAAAATGTTTGTTTATTCACTTCACAAACAGTTCTAAGCCTCTATATGTTTGCTGTTTGTCATTGTAAAACATTAAGGTTTACTGAAACTATGCTGGTGGTGGTTTGATCTAAATCCTTGTGGGGTTCTCGGTCTTGGTGTTGCTTCTCTGATATTCCAGACGAATGATGTTTAAAAGCCTCTTGGTGATGATCTAAGTATACCGTATGTAGTTAATCTTCATATATACGTAATCACTATATTTATTTAATCCTTATATGTACTTATTAACCTGTGTATGTTAACACATACAAAAGTGTACGCACTCACACTATTCAATCATACTATTCCTTGAATTTTGTAGTTTGCAATAAAATTGCCTTGTATTGCAAGTATTAGCCTTTTTTAAAGCTGTATCTGAACATTAGTGTTAAAAACATGTCAAAGAAAATTGTCAAATTCTCCTGTAAATAATTGTGCAAAGAGGGAACCATCATACCATTACAAAATATGAGTGCATTTTCCTGGACCCATCCAGTATGTGGGCTCCAAGGCCTAATGGGGTGCATATGACTAACTATGCAGCAGGGCTCGCCTTCCTGCCAATGTATAAAACAAAGGAGTATGGAGCACAAAATGCATATTGTGAAGTGGACTTTCATGGGCCCATCCAGTATGTGGGCTCCAAGGCCTAATGGGGTGCATATGACTGACTATGCAGCAGGGCTGGCCTTGCTGCAAATGTGTAAAACAAAGGAGTATGGAGCACAAAATGCATATTGTGCTCGCCATTCCACAGGTGAAAGGTCTTGTAGTATGCATTGACATTCTTCTATGTTTCGAACAACTTGTTGCCAAACAAAATGATCCTGATCAAATCGGTGAGGGGGTTTTCCTGCTGTTGAACGTCCAGAGCATGGTAAACTGGGAATACTGATTGATTCTACTTGAGTAGTTGAATCAGGCTGAATGGACAAAGGTGGGGGCGCGCTCAGCCCTGGAGAAACAGCCCTTGTAGGAATTTCCGGAGTCCCAGGGGTCTCAGGTTTCGGTTCTTCTTCTGTTTCTGCTCTTGGTGGTTCAGGGCATTCGTCATCTTTTTCTTCACTAAAGAATGATTCTCAGGAGCTTTGTGCTCTTCTTTCTCTATTCACTTAGGGTCTCTAGACACGCAGTGGCATAACATGTTTCAGTGCACAACACGAGTAGGAGCATCGTCGACCGCTCAGGCTGAATCTCATAGGCAGGCCCTTCTGAATTGACTCGCCTCTGTACACAATATGATGTATTTTCCCATCGATGATCTAACTTGTCTCAAGGACATTTTTCTCTAACAAGTACCCGGTCCCAGGCCTGTAGAGCTGTCCCCAGTAGAGGAGCCATCTCTGGATGTTCCAACTCTCGAAACCGGGTCTGCACCAGGCGATGTAGAGTCTGCAATCAATGATGGTTGTTCTCGGACCCAGGTGGACACCCCTGTCCTTGGGTAGTCCTCCTCTGGGTCCAGCTCCAATTCGGTGATCTCTTTTCCTGGCCTACCAAAAAGTAGAGTATAGGGCATATATCCTGTGGTGTGATGTACCCAATTGTTGTACACCCACACTAATTCTACTACAAATTCCAGCCAATGAGCCTTACGATCTTCTTCTAAGGTCCTCAACATTTGGATAAGGGTTCGATTGAACAATTCACATGCTCCATTGCCCTGAGGATGGTAAGAGGTCGTACGAGATTTCTCAATTCCATGCATATGGTGTAACTCCTCCATAACTTGCCCTAAGAAGCAGGTACCT